>NC_135235.1:631413754-632613754 GCF_051348905.1 Ranitomeya variabilis
ACCTGTGCCATATATATAATGCTCTGCACCATTGCCCCATAGCTGTGCCATATAGTGCTCTGCACCGTTGCCCCATACCTGTGCCATATATATAGTGCTCTGCACCGTTGCCCCATAGCTGTGCTATATATGCTCTGCACCGTTGCCCCATAGCTGTGCCATATAGTGCTCTGCACCATTGCCCCATACCTGTGCCATATATATAGTGCTCTGCACCGTTGCCCCATAGCTGTGCCATATATGCTCTGCACCGTTGCCCCATAGCTGTGCCATATAGTGCTCTGCACCGTTGCCCCATAGCTGTGCCATATAGTGCTCTGCACCGTTGCCCCATAGATACTCCACATAAAGCTGTGCTGCTGCTGCTGCAATAAAAAAAACCAAAAACACATACTCACCTCTCTTGCTTGCAGCTCCTCAGCGTCCCGTCCCGGCGTCTCTCTGCACTGACTGATCAGGCAGAGGGCGGCGCGCACACTATATGCGTCATCGCGCCCTCTGACCTGCACAGTCAGTGCGGAGAGAGAGACGCCGGGAAGACAGAGCGGCGCCCGGCGTGTGGAACGCGGACAGGTGAATATGACATACTTACCTGCTCCCGGCGTCCCGCTCCTTCCCCCGGACAGCTGGTCTTCGGTGCCGCAGCCTCTTCCTCTGTCAGCGGTCACCGTTACCGCTCATTAGAGAAATGAATAGGCGGCTCCGCCCCTATGGGAGGTGGAGCAGCCTATTCATTTCTCTAATGAGCGGTCCCATGTGACCGCTCAGGGGAAGAGCTGCGGCACCCGGAGACCGTGGGATGGGCAGGGGGAGCGCCAGGAACGCCGGAACTAGGTGAGTATATGACAGTCCTCACCCGCCGACCCCACCACCGATCATGACTCGAGTGTAAGCCGAGAGGGGCACTTTCAGCCCAAAAATTTGGGCTGAAAATCTCGGCTTATACTCGAGTATATACGGTATATATATATATATATATATATATATATATATATATATATACATACATACTCTGGCAAAAATTAAGAGACCACCACATCAAAACCCTGTTATGGGCAGCCCAATCTCCAGACCTGAACCCCATTGAAAACCTCTGGAATGTAATCAAGAGGATGATGGATAGTCACAAGCCATCAAACAAAGAAGAACTGCTTACATTTTTGCGCCAGGAGAAGTGTGAAAGACTGGTGGAAAGCATGCCAAGACGCATGAAAGCTGTGATTAAAAAATCATGGTTATACCACAAAATATTGATTTCTGAAGTCTTCATGAGTTAAAACATTAGTATTGCTGTTTCTAAATGATTATGAACTTGTTTTCTTTGCATTATTTGAGGTCTGAATGCACTGTTTCTTTTTTTTTTTAATTTTGACCATTTCTCCTTTTAAGGAAAAAAATACAAAATATATTGCTTGGAAATTCGGAGACATGTTGTCAGAAGTTTATAGAATAAATGAACAATTTACATTTTACTCAAAAATATACCTATAAAGAGAAAAATCAGACAAACTGAACATTTTGCAGTGGTCTCTTAATTTTTGCCAGAGCTGTACTGGTGATATCAACTACCTGTTTGTGGCACATTAGTATATGGGAGGGGGAAAACTTTTCAAGATGGGTGGTGACCATGGCGGCCATTTTGAAGTTGGCCATTTTGGCTCCAACTTTATTTTTTCCAATGGGAAGAGGGTCATGTGACACATCAACCTTATTGAGAATTTCACAAGAAAAATAATGGTGTGCTTGGTTTTAACGTAACTTTATTTCATGAGTTATTTACAAGTTTCTCTTTGTTTACAGCCATTGACATGTTGCAGAGGTTAACACGTGAGGAGCGGATAGAATTTGTGTTGATGTCTGGTGAACACAGTAGCTGGGTCATTGCAGCAGATTTCAACGCAAGACACCCTACGCAAGAAAACTGTCACCATTGCCATGTTATTTAGGTTTATCCATATAAATGGCCCACCCAAAAATGTTTGCCTCATCCCTGAACATAATGTTCTGTGTAAAATGAAGGTCCTGTTCCAATATTTGTTTTGCCCATTCTGCAAATTCAGCGCGCCGATCTGGGTCATCCTCGTTGAGATGCTGCAGCAGCTGGATTTTGTAAGGGTGCCATTTATGAGTAGCTAATATCTGCCAAAGGGATGTTCGACTGATGCCAGATTGGTGGTGCACCATCTTGGATGTCAGGTCCGAGCATTTCTACATGAACAGTTTCCTGGAAAGTGGATTGGTCTCCCGATCTGACCCACTTAGACTTTTATCTTTGGGGTCATCTGAAGGCAATTGTCTATGCTGTAAAGATACGAGATGTGCAGCATCTGAAACAACTCGTACTGGAAACCTGTGCTAGTATTTCTTCTGCGGTGTTGCTATCAGTGTGTCAAGAGTGGGAGAAGAGGGTTGCATTGACAATCCAACACAATGGGCAGCACTTTGAACACATTTTATAAGTGGTCATAAACTTGTAAATAACTCATGAAAGAATAAAGTTACGTTAAAACCAAGCACACCATTGTTTTTCTTGTGAAATTCTCAATAAGTTTGATGTGTCACATGACCCTCTTCCCATTGAAAAAAATAAAGTTGGATCCAAAATGGCCGCCATGGTCACCACCCATCTTGAAAAGTCATCCCCTCCCATATACTAATGTGCCACAAACAGGAAGTTGATATCACCAACCATTCCCATTTTATTTAGGTGTATCCATATAAATGGCCCACCCTGTGTATAAACATATATATAACAAATTATGTTTTCTATGGGCTGTAATTCATTAAGCAGCTTCATTAGAATTCTGAAGTAAATTACTTTGATAAATTGCACAATTTTTATGCAATGCAAAGTTCTGCAAAAGTTTTGTGACCTTTAGTGCATTTTCACACCGGTTTTGCACTGTTCCCCCAAAATGGACGGAGCTTAGACTTGGCTAATGTATATGAGCCCAACTGCCACCGTTAAGGCGTATCCTATAGTTGGGTCCCTGTCCTGATAAGACACCTCTCTTGGACTAAAAAGCCTAGAATTTATGGGGTAGGAAGGAACCAGCTAATTAAAACCACCTGAAGCTGGTGGGAGTAGGAGTGCACATGTCACTTGAGTTTGCTACAGATAAATCACTGTTTTTGGTATAAATATTACCACATGTCAAACAATTCATCAGTTGGTGCAGTAGATTCTAAGAAAACCAACAGACTAATCATTCATGATCTGCATGTTTTTGAGTCTGTGTATTAGAATAATTAATTGAAAGGGGGGTGTTCACAATAACAGCAGTGTGGAGTTCAATTAGTGAGGTCAATCATTCTGTGAAGAAACAGGTGTGAATAAGGTGGCCTTTATTTAAGGGTGAAACCAGGACATGTTGTACATGCATTTCTCCTTGAAAGCCTGAGAAATATGGGTCATTCGAGACATTGTTCAGAAGAACAGCATACTTTGATTAAAAAGTTGATTGGAGAGGGTAAAATTTACAAAGAAGTACAGACAAGGATAGACTGTTCAGCTAAAATGATCTCCAATGCTTTAAAATAGAAAGCCAAACTAGAGAGACGTGGAAGAAAACTGAAGACTACCATTCGAGTGGATGGAAGAACAGCCAGAATGCAAAAGGCTCAGCCAGGGATCATCAAACATAGTGTCAAGTTACCTGTGAGTACTGTGACAGTTAGAAGACACCTGTGTGAAGCTAATCTCTTAGCAGGAAGTCCCCGCAAAGTCCCACTGTTTAAAAAAAAAAAAGACGTACTGAAACGGATAGAATTTGCTAAAGAGCACATCAACTGGCCTAAAGAGAAATGGAGAAACATTTTATGGACTGATGAAAGTAAAATTGCTCTTTTAGGGTCTAAGGGCCATAGACTGTTTGCCAGACAACCCCTCAACTCTGCATTCAAGCCACAGTACATTCTGAAGACAGTGACGCATGGTGGTGTAAGCATCATGATATGAGCATACCAGGGCTCATGGACCAGTTTGCATATATTAAAATACTTGAGGTCATGTTGCTCTACGCTGAAGATGATATGCCCTTGAAATGTACGTTTCAACAAGACAATGACACTAAACACACCGGTAAACAAGCAAAATCTTTGTTCCAGTCCAGTAAAATTGAGGTTATGGAGTTGGCAGCCCAATCCCCGGACTTTAATCCGATAGGAGACTTGTGGAGTTACATTAATACTCCCGTTTCTGAGGCAAAGCCAACAAATGCCAAAAATTGTAGTCCAAACATCCTGGGCTGGAATAGCAGTTGACAGGTGCCAGAAGTTGGTTGACTCTATGCATCATACTGTAGATGTGAAACAATTCTAAAAAACTGTGGGTGTACAACTAAATATTAGGTTAGTGATTAATAGGAATGAGAATCGTCATAAAAATAGTACATACACTGTGTGCAGAATTATTAGGCAAGTTGTATTTTAAATTGGGGTGTGTGGACTGTCGAGGTGTGATTTATGCTCATTTTGAAGCTTATAACAAAAATTGAGTGAGAGAAGACAAGTCTGTATGTGACACTGACCCATTGTCTTGTGTACTGTGGTTTATTTGTATTTGGATCTTTCTGGGTCTTATAGACCTCTGTGTTGCATTCTCAACATGTTTTTAATCATGTCTATTTTGGTAAATTAATAAAAGTTTATGCTTCGAACGTTTGCATTTTTCTTTTTATGTTCGGGAGTGCACTTTATTGATTTTGGCCTTTCCACAAGGGTTTATAGATTATCAAACAATATGGAAACTCCCTGTTACAATAAATTGCGCTTGTTAAGGTTCGAAAAAAAGACTCCTCAGGTGATGTTATTAACATACAAAACCTATAAGAAGCAAAATGGGCAAAAACACTGCTGTAACTAAAGTAAAAAGCAAAAGTGTATTTAAATAACACAGGGTTCTTAATAATACTGTTTTTTTAAATCAAAAATAGCATAAAAGCCAACCCACCATCGACAAGGTGACTTTGATCGGGACAGTCCTACACTGTCAAATATTAAAAACCTGTCACGGGGAGACTAGGAGGGCAAGAGCTAATAACCCGGGCCCCTGCAATTTCCCTCAGACTAGGGAAATCCTGACTGACCCTCTACCTAGAGTTTACACTGATGGTGTGCATGTCTAGGCCTCGACCCTCGCCCTGTCTCCTGTTTCAACCCTAGGCTGAAACCATCGCCCACCACCCAGTGAAAAGATCATACACCAATACCCACAGTTAGAACAGACAAGGATAACGGAAAATATACACCACGCCGCAGTCACTCAGGAATACACTATAAATGTGCAGGGCAAAATAAATACAAATATAGGAAGGAGTAAATAAGACAAAGGGAAATACACCACCAGCAACGATACTCCAACTACTAGCTCACCACTCCAGACCGAGATAACAACGCACAAGACAGAAGCTATAATCGGCGACGCCCAATGTTCAGTAGAACTATTTAAAGGCAATGGGCATGGCCCAGCTTCCAATCCGAGCATCAGGTAAAATAACCCCGGACCAGCTAGATAAAATCTAGCCGACGCCAATGAGCACATAGTGGTCAAAAGTGGAATTACCGCTGTCTGTCGAACGACCTGGTCTGAACAGCGTCCGACATGACAGTACCCCGCCTTCTACGAGGAACCCCAGGGCCCTCACGGCTTATAGGACCCGGCCTGTCTGGATGGCGACGGTGAAAAAACCTGACCAGCCGATCCGCATAAATGTCCGAGGCTGGTACCCAGGACCTCTCCTCAGGCCCATAACCACGCCAGTGTACCAAGTAATGTAAAGTGCGGCACACTACACGAGAGTCAACCACCTTGGAGACTTCAAATTCCAAATTACCATCCACCAAGACTGGAGGTGGCATAGGCGCCGCGTCCACAGAACCCACCACCTTCTTTAAAAGAGACCTGTGGAACACGTTGTGTATCTTATACACCGTAGGAAGCTCCAATCGGTACGCTACAGGATTAATGACGGCGGAAACCCTAAATGGACCAATAAATCGTGGACCCAATTTAACCCCTTTCTGACATCTGACGTACTATCCCGTCGAGGTGGGGTGGGCCCGTATGACCACCGACGGGATAGTACGTCATATGCGATCGGCCGCGCTCATGGGGGGAGCGCGGCCGATCGCGGCCGGGTGTCAGCTGCCTATCGCAGCTGACATCCGGCACTATGTGCCAGGAGCGGTCACGGACCGCCCCCGGCACATTAACCCCCGGCACACCGCGATCAAACATGATCGCGGTGTACCGGCGGTACAGGGAAGCATCGCGCAGGGAGGGGGCTCCCTGCGGGCTTCCCTGAGACGATCGGTACAAGGTGATGTACTCACCTTGTACCGAGCATCTTCTCCCTGCAGTCCCCGGATCCAAAATGGCCGCGGGGCTGCATCCGGGTCCTGCAGGGAGCACTTCCGGGTCAGGGTTTGGAGCCGGCTGCAGAGCAGCCTGCTCTGATGGAACTAAGATCGCCCATCTGACAGAGTGCTGTGCAAACTGTCAGATGGGCGATCTGTGATCGTACTGACCCGAAGAATAAAACTGCTTTATCAATTTTACCAAACGCGGAACAGTATAAACGCCTCCCCCAAAAGAAATTCATGAATAGCTGGTTTTTGGTCATTCTGCCTCACAAAAATCGAAATAAAAAGTGATCAAAAACTGTCACGTGTCCGAAAATGTTACCAATAAAAACGTTAAATGGTCCCGCAAAAAACATGACCTCGCATAACTCTGTGGACCAAAATATGGAAAAATTATAGGTCTCAAAATGTGGTAACGCAAAAAATATTTTTTGCAATAAAAAGTGTCTTTCAGTGTGTGACGGCTGCCAATCATAAAAATCCGCTAAAAAACCCGCTATAAAAGTAAATCAAACCCCCCTTCATCACCCCCTTAGTTAGCGAAAAATAAAAAAATTTTAAAAATGTATTTATTTCCATTTTCCCATTAGGGCTAGGGTTAGGGTTAGGGCTAGGGTTAGGGTTAGGGCTAGGGTTAGGGTTAGAGCTAGGGTTAGGGTTAGAGCTAGGGTTAGGGCTAGGGTTAGGGCTAGGGTTAAGGCTAGGGTTGGGGCTAAAGTTAGGGTTAGGGTTGGGGCTAAAGTTAGGGTTAGGGTTGGGGCTAAAGTTAGGGTTTGGATTACATTTACGGTTGGGATTAGGGTTGGGATTAGAGTTAGGGGTGTGTCAGGGTTAGGGATGTGGTTAGGGTTACCATTGGGATTAGGGTTAGGGGTGTGTTTGGATTAGGGTTTCAGGTAGAATTGGGGGGTTTCCACTGTTTAGGCACACCAGGGGCTCTCCAAACGTGACATGGCATCCGATCTCAATCCCAGCCAATTCTGCGTTGAAAAAGTAAAACAGTGCTCCTTCCCTTCCGAGCTCTCCCGTGCGCCCAAACAGGGGTTTACCCCAACATATGGGGTATCAGAGTACTCGGGACAAATTGGACAACAACTTTTGGGGTCGAAGTTCTCTTGTTATCCTTGGGAAAATAAAAATTTGGGAGGCTAAAAATCATTTTTGTGGGAAAAAAAAGGATTTTTTATTTTCACGGCTCTGCGTTGTAAACTGTAGTGAAACACTTGGGGGTTCAAAGTTCTCACAACACATCTAGATAAGTTCCTTAGGAGGTCTAGTTTCCAATATGGGGTCACTTGTGGGGGGTTTCTACTGTTTGGGCACATCAGAGGCTCTGCAAATGCAACGTGACGCCTGCAGACCAATCCATCTAAGTCTGCATTCCAAATGGCGCTCCTTCCCTTCCGAGCTCTGCCATGCGCCCAAACAGTGGTTCCCCCTCACATATGGGGTATCAGCGTACTCAGGAAAAATTGGACAACAACTTTTGGTGTCCAATTTATCCTGTTACCCTTGTGAAAATACAAAACTGGGGGCTAAAAAATCATTTTTGTGAAAAAAAAAAAAAAAATTATTTTCACGGCTCTGCGTTATAAACTAGTGAAACACTTGGGGGTTCAAAGTTCTCACAACACATCTAGATAAGTTCCTTAGGAGGTCTAGTTTCCAATATGGGGTCACTTGTGGGGGGTTTCTACTGTTTGGGTACATCAGAGGCTCTGCAAATGCAACGTGACGCCTGCAGACCAATCCATCTAAGTCTGCATTCCAAATGGCGCTCCTTCCCTTCCGAGCTCTGCTATGCGCCCAAACAGTGGTTTACCCCCACATATGGGGTATCGTCGTACTCAGGACAAATTGCACAACAACTTCTGTGGTCTAATTTCTTCTCTTACCCTTGGGAAAATAAAAAATTGGGGGCAAAAAGATCACTTTTGTGAAAAAATATGATTTTTTATTTTTACGGCTCTGCATTATAAACTTCTGTGAAGCACTTGTTGGGTCAAAGTGCTCACCACACATCTAGATAAGTTCCTTAAGGGGTCTACTTTCCAAAATGGTGTCACTTGTGGGGGGTTTCAATGTTTAGGCACATGAGGGGCTCTCCAAACCCAACATGGCGTCCCATCTCAATTCCAGTCAATTTTGCATTGAAAAGTCAAATGGCGCTCCTTCCCTTCCGAGCTCTGCCATGGGCCAAAACAATGGTTTACACCCACATATGGGGTATCAGCGTACTCACGACAAATTGGACAACAACTTTTAGGGTCCAATTTATCCTGTTACCCTTGTGAAAATAAAAAATTGGGGGCGAAAAGATCATTTTTGTGAAAAAAATATGATTTTTTATTTTTACGGCTCTGCATTATAAACTTCTGTGAAGCACTTGGTGGGTCAAAGTGCTCACCACACATCAAGATAAGTTCCTTAGGGGGTCTACTTTCCAAAATGGTGTCACTTGTGGGGGGTTTCAATGTTTAGGCACATCAGGGGCTCTCCAAACGCAACATGGCGTCCCATCTCAATTCCAGTCAATTTTGAATTGAAAAGTAAAATGGCGCTCCTTCCCTTCCGAGCTCTGCCATGCGCCCAAACAGTGGTTTACCCCCACATATTGGGTATCAGCGTACTCAGGACAAATTGTTTAACAACTTTTGGTGTCCATTTTCTCCTGTTACCCTTGGTAAAATAAAACAAATTGGAGCTGAAATAAATTTTGTGTGAAAAAAAGTTAAATGTTCATTTTTATTTAAACATTCCAAAAATTCCTGTGAACCACCTGAAGGGTTAATAAACTTCTTGAATGTGGTTTTGAGCACCTTGAGGGGTGCAGTTTTTAGAATGGTGTCACACTTGGTTATTTTCTATCATATTGACCCCTCAAAATGACTTCAAATGAGATGTGGTCCCTAAAAAAAAATGGTGTTGTAAAAATGAGAAATTTCTGGTCAACTTTTAACCCTTATAACTCCCTAACAAAAAAAATGTTGTTTCCAAAATTGTGCTGATGTAAAGTAGACATGTGGGGAATGTTACTTATTAAGTATTTTGCGTGACATATCTCTGTGATTTAAGGGCATAAAAATTCAAAGTTGGAAAATTGCGAAATTTTCTAAATTTTCGCCAAATTTCAGTTTTTTTCACAAATAAACGCAAGTTATATCGAATAAATTTTACCACTAACATGAAGTACAATATGTCACGAGAAAACAATGTCAGAATCGCCAAGATCCGTTGAAGAGTTCCAGAGTTATAACCTCATAAAGGGACAGTGGTCAGAATT
This sequence comes from Ranitomeya variabilis, assembly GCF_051348905.1. Lineage (NCBI taxonomy): Eukaryota > Metazoa > Chordata > Amphibia > Anura > Dendrobatidae > Ranitomeya > Ranitomeya variabilis. The sequence goes on from NC_135235.1 coordinate 631,423,401, forward strand.
GTAAAAATTGGCCTGGTCATTAACGTGCAAACCACCCTTGGGGGTGAAGGGGTTAAGGGATGGTATTTTGAGTCTTATGTTTTTTGTGGATAACCACACCCAGTCATCCACACTCAGGTCCGGACCTGGCACACGCCTACTGTCAGCCACACGTTTGTACCTAGCACCCACACTCAACAGGCGTTGTTTAACTCTCCTCCAGACTGATGACAATTGTGCTCCTAACTGGTCCTCCTCCGGAACGCCGGAAGAGCCCCTCTGACTCAAAGTACAAAATAGAGGATGTAGCCCGTAAACACAAAAAAACGGAGACTCCCCAGAAGACTCCTGGCTGTGATTATTGATGGCAAACTCAGCCAAAGAAAACTCCTCCTGGTTATCAGAGACAAAGCAGCGTAAGTACTGTTCCAAATTTTGGTTCATACGCTGAGTCTGACCATTTGACTGAGGATGAAACGCCGAAGAATGAGACAACTTGATCCCCAGCCGTGAGCAAAATGCTTTTCAAAATTTTGCCACAAACTGAGTACCCCTATCAGACACGATGTCAGACGGAACCCCATGAAGTCTGACCACCTCCTGCACAAATACCTGAGCCAGAGTCTTAGTGTTAGGCAACGAAGGCAAAGATACAAAGTGCGACATTTTTGAAAACTGATCAAAAATCACCAAGATGACCGTGTTCCCAGCTGAGGAGAGCAAGTCAGTGATGAAATCCATGGAGATTTCCGTCCATGGCTTACTAGGTACCTCAAGAGGAAGCAGTGTGCCAACAGGACGGGGGCGGGGCGTCTTAGCCCTAGCGCACGTGGTACAAGCTGACATGTATGAGACCACGTCCTGTCGGATCTTGGGCCACCAAAACCGACGTGACACCAACTCCAAGGTACCTCTAACCCCTGGGTGACCAGCCGGGACAGCATCATGATGCTTCGCCAAAACCTTTAAGCGGAGATGAAGCGGTACAAAAGATTTGTTGATGGGAAGCTCAGATGGTACCTCCTCCTGAGCCTCGGCAATCTCAGCCTCAACCTCGGTAGTGAGAGCCGAAACCACAACACCCTTTTGGAGGATGGGTACTGGATCCTCCCGAGGTTCTCCCCCTGGAAAACACCTGGACAGAGCATCCGCCTTAGTGTTTTTAGACCCCGGTCTGTAAGTGACAACAAAATTGAACCGCGTGAAAAACAATGCCCAGCGAGCCTGCCTGGGGGACAGACGCTTGGCTGACTCCAAATACAGCAGATTCTTATGGTCGGTAATAACAGTAACCTGATGTACTGACCCCTCCAAGAAGTGTCGCCATTCCTCAAAGGCCAACTTGATTGCCAACAACTCCCTGTTGCCGATATCGTAGTTACATTCGGCGGACGACAGTTTCTTGGAGAAATAGGCGCATGGACGCAAATCATTCAAAGATGAGCCTTGAGATAGTACGCCCCCACATCAACCTCAGACGCATCGACTTCCACAACAAAAGGTTTTGATACGTCTGGCTGCACAAGAATGGGGGCTGAAACAAAACTGTTCTTAAGAAATTCAAATGCGCGCACAGCAGCCTCAGGCCAAACGGAGAAATTGGTACCCTTTTTAGTCATGTCAGTTAGCGGTTTAGCAATGATGGAAAAATCCTTGATAAATTTCCTATAGTAGTTAGAAAACCCAAGGAACCGCTGAAGTGCTTTCAGGTTATCAGGACGTTCCCAGTGCAGCACCGCTTGCACCTTAGCGGCGTCCATTTTAAAACCAGAAGCAGACACAATATAACCCAAGAAAGGCAACTCGAACAGAAAATACACATTTCTCAAGTTTAGCATACAGCTTATTCTCTCTGAGAAGCTGTAACACCTGCCTGACATGATCTAAATGAGTATCACGGTCGCAAGAATATATGAGAATGTCATCTAGGTACACGATAACGAATTTCCCCAAAACATGCGAAAACACATCATTAATAAAATGTTGAAACACTGCAGGTGCGTTAGTCAACCCAAATGGCATCACCAAATTTTCAAAATGACCCTCATATCCTCAGGGGTATTAAAAGCCGTCTTCTACTCATCACCTTGACGGACTCTTATGAGGTTGTACGCCCCAAACACGGGCGTAATCCGCCATCTTTCTTCTTCACGAAGAAGAACCCTGCTGCCACAGGCGAGGATGAAGGCCTGATGTGCCCTTTGCTCAAACTTTCAGCAATGTATTCCTTTAATGCTTGTCTCTCCGGACCGGAGGTATTAAACATCCTTGCTTTAGGCAATTTGGCCCCTGGTTTTAATCTGATAGTACAGTCATAGGGGCGATGTGGTGGCAACTCTGAACAACCCTTCTCAGAGAACACATCCACAAAATCCAGAAGTGACTCCGGAACGTTTGAAGTCACAGCAGACACACATGTGGCCAGGCAATTCTCCTTGCAGAATTCACTCCACTGAATTATGTCCTGAGTTTTCCAGTCAATTACCGGGTTGTGCATAGACAACCATGGAAAACCCCAAAACACCTGAGCAGGAAGATTCCTGAGCACCTTACATGTAACCTGCTCGGAATGTAGAACCCCAATGTGGAGTTTCACCTCAGCCACAAATCCAGTAATCTCCCCCTGTGAGAGAGGAGCAGCATTAATGGTGACCACGCGGATAGGATGAGGCAGTTTTTCAATCCTAAAACCTGCTGTGCGCGCAAACTCCTCATCAATGAGATTTGTGGCTGAACCACTATCCACAAACACAGTAATTGGCGACTCACTGTCAGCGATTATAACCTTAGCAGGGAGCATGCATTGAGAAACCACCATGGAGGATATACATAAGCTCAGATTGGTCTCCTCCACACCCTCTGAGCTTAGAAGTTTTCCGCCGTTGCGTTTTTCTTAGACAGTAGAGGACAGATGTTAATAAAATGACCAGTCTTACCGCAGTAAAAACAGGCTCCCTGCTTCCTGAGCTCAGGGGCTCGACGCTTCACATGTGACACCCCTGCGATTTGCATAGGCTCCGTGGGCTCACCTGCAGCAACCACAATTGAACCTAAACCCTCTCCCATAAGCGGCGTTTCATGCTCCCCCTGATGCAAACGGCGATCAATGCGGACAACCAGACTCATAGCGGAATCTAGAGAAGTAGGAGTCTCGTACATCAGAAGGGCTTTTTTAACCCTTCCAGAAACCCCATGAATAAGCTGACTCCGCAGCGCTGGATCATTCCACTGTGTATCGATCGCCCAGCTACGAAATTCAGAACAGTAATCCTCTGCAACTCGCTCCCCCTGGCGAATAGTGCGTATCTTAGATTCTGCTAGAGCCATTCTGTCTGGCTCATCGTAAATATTTCCAAGAAAGGAAAAAAAAACTCTCCACAGAGTCAAATGCAGCAGAATCAGATGGAAAAGAAAACGCCCATGCTTGGGGATCCCCGCTTAACAATGACAACACCAGGCCCAAACGCTGAGCCTCATTACCTGAGGAGATCGGGCGCATACGGAAATATAGTTTGCAAGCTTCACGAAAAGAAACAAATTTACTGCGTTCCTCAGCAAATTTTTCAGGCAAAGGAAACTTGGGCTCAGCAACTCTACCTGTCGCTCCAGCTTGCACATTAGATACTGCTAGTCCTTGTTGCTACACTGCCCCCCTCAACTCAGTGACCTGTAGGGACAGCGCCTCCAACTGGCGGGTTATGGAAGTCATGGGATCCATGACAAAACAAAAAAAAAGGAAACCCCTTTTTCTTTTTTTGTTTTAAAGGCCGATTATAATGTCACAGGGAGACTAGGTGGGCAAGAGCTAATAACCCGGGCCCCTGCAATTTCCCTCAGACTAAGGAAATCCTGACTGACCCTCTACCTAGAGTTTACACTGATGGTGTGCATGTCTAGGCCTCGACCCTCGCCCTGTCTCCTGTTTCAACCCTAGGCTGAAACCACCACCCACCACCCAGTGAAAAGATCATACACCAATACCCACAGTTAGAACAGACGAGGATAACGGAAAATATACACCACGCTGCAGTCACTCAGGAATACACTATAAATGCGCAGGGCAAAATAAATACAAATATAGGAAGGAGTAAATAAGACAAAGGGAAATACATCACCAGCAACGATACTCCAACTACTAGCTCACCACTCCAGACCGAGATAACAGCGCACAAGACAGAAGCTATAATCGGCGACGCCCAATGTTCAGGAGAACTATTTAAAGGCAATGGGCATGGCCCAGCTTCCAATCCGAGCAACCGGTTAAATTAACCCCGGACCAGCTAGATAAAATCTAGCTGACGCCAATGAGCACATAGTGGTCAAAAGCGGAATTACCGCTGTCTGTCGAACGACCTGGTCTGAACAGCGTCCGACATGACAAAACCTTACCATGTGTCAGAGTTGATCTCAGTGTGTGAATAAGGACATACAAAAAGACCAGGTCCCGACCCGTATACACCAGTCTGGGGAAGCCTTTAAATGTTATTTCCAGCTCAGGAGAGGGAGGACACACCCCGGCTCGCACAGAATGCAAAAATACAAAGAAAAGACAGAAAAATTGAGCTTGGTTTAAGTTGGTAAACATGCATGTCATTAACATGTACAAATACATCTGTGGTCAATACAATGCACTGGCACCGGACTTATTCCTTCCTAAGGGACACCAAGTCAGGAGGAAAGATGATTCTAGCATCAAAATAGGAAAGGGTTCTTTATTGTTAGAGCATTCGGACTGTTGAATCCCTTCCACAAAAGGGAGTGATGACGGATACTATTCCAGAATTTAAAAAGGGCTTGATAGTTTTCCAACAATGAATGACATTGTTGGTAGTGAATGTAAAATTGATGGAGAAAGGTTGAACGTTGACGGACCTCTGTCTTTTTTTCAACCTATGCAACCATGTTCAATTAAAAGCTTAAGACAATTTTTAGAACAATTGCTACTAGCTTCTGCCCATTTATTACATAGATTATTTATCAACTGGAAAAGGGGAAAACCTGTACACGTAATTCCTTAATAATTAGTTGTCTCTTTAGATAATGTTACATTGAGACCTTATTCCACCAATATTTGGTGCACGTATACAGCAAATCTTTTAACAAACACCTGCCTGCCATGTAATTATTGCCTTTATCATCAAATTGGGAGTTGCTAAAATATCTGAATACTTGGATAGTTGTGATAGCCAACTAATCTTATGACTGTGGAAATCCGTAAATTGTCTGGGTCTTAGTATAAAACAAACTATAAAATCTATCTGGAAAACAAGAAAGAAGACACCACCTAACATCGAAGCACAAGGGCATCATAATGCCTAACTGCAGGATACAATCATAAAAAATGAATTCCTACAAACTATCCTAATATAATAAATATCAAAGCAAAATGAAAAATACAAATAAAACTTTATTGAAGGTAACATACAGTTGATTATTATCACAATATTAAATCCACATACCTAAACAACCTGGGCATCTTGAAAATGAATAGCTTGGCAGGGGAGGAGGGGAACAGCAGAGAAGTACAGTAGTATATACAGTAATGTCCAATATAATAGCAGTCCAATATGACTAATCAGATTAATCACTGTTTTTGGTATAAATTATATAATCACATGTCAAACAATTTACCAGTTGGTGCAGAAGATTCTAAGAAAACCAACAGACTCAGCATTTTTCGAACAGACCAGTGTTAGGGTATGTGCACACGTCAGGATTTCTTGCAGAAATTTCCTGAGGAAAACCAGAAATTTTCTGCAAGAAATCCGCATTTTTTTTTTGCGTTTTTTTCCCGTTTTTTTCGTGTTTATTTTTAGCATTTTGCAAGCGAAATTAGCTTGCAGAATGCTAAAGTTTTCCAAGCGATGCTACAGACTGACTGACAGGTTGGTCACACTTGTCAAACATAGTGTTTGACAAGTGTGACCAACTTTTTACTATAGATGCTGCTTATGCAGCATCAATAGTAAAAAGATATCATGTTAAAAATAATTAAAAAAAATAAAAAAATGGTTATACTCACCCTCTTTAGACAGCCGATCTCCTCAGTGGCGTCCGTTCCTATAGATGGTGTGGTGCAGGACCTTCGATGACGTCGCGGTCACGTGACCGTGACGTCATCGCAGGTCCTTCACCACACCATCTATAGGAACGGAAGCGGCAGCATGCACCGCTGAGAGGCGGGAAGACTCCGGGGGCCATCGAAGGTGAGTATATGACTATTTTTTATTTTAATTCTTTTTTTTTTTACCAATTATACAGTGCCCAGTCCGTGGAGGAGAGTCTCCTCTCCTCCACCCTGGGTACCAACCGCACATGATCTGCTTACTTCCCACATGGTGGGCACAGCCACATGCGGAAAGTAAGCAGATCAATGCATTCCTAGGAGTGCAGAATCCCCGCAATTCCGCAAATTTAATGAACATGTTGCTTTTTTTTCCGCGATGCGATTTTTTCGCGGAAAAAAATGCAACATTTGCACAAGAAATGCGGAATACACTTAAAATAATGGGAGGCATATGTAAGCGGTTTTTTCGCATTTTTATAGCAAAAAAAAATACTGAACGTGTGCACATGGCCTTAATTTGTTATTTTCTGCAAAGCAGTTAAAAATTATATACATTTCTCATCATGGTTTGAATTAGAAAACGTGTGGAATGTTCCCAATGTATGGAAATAAAAACAAGTTTCAAGATTTTGTGATTAACTCATGTTTTTGAACACTACTGTATGAACATACAAATACCTTCTATCAAAAAATACCTTTGAATAAATATTCAAACGAAACTAGAATGCGACATGAGATGGTCGATAGTTCTACATAAAACAATATATCCGATAACATATAAGAGAAATGGTCCCATCAATAAGTATAATACATCATCAATATAGTCAGCCGCACACTACTGCAAAAGGAATGGTGTGGATTAGGAATAAGTTCTGGAGGACACGAGTAACAAATTATGGATCTATAGTAAATGTAACTTCTTGAATTTAAAATGTCAGAATATGTTCTACTTCCCTACATTTACACAGATAAAATTGGATATAACGGTGCCCCAGGGAGCTGTCAGCGCATAGGAGTGCCAAACGTCATAAGAGTGATGATTTCACTAGATCGTGCCGGCTGCTTGGAGCCACAAAGCATAAACTGGAGCAGTGTATCAAGGAAACGGGGATAAATGTTAATTTCTTGTTTTTCAGTTCCTTTTTTTAAGAAGGAAGACACTAAACTGCATTGGGGAGCATTGTAGCAGCCTCATAGGGTACTGAGGGGTGCAGTGGGCACATTACACTGTACTGGGGAGACCAGTGATGGCCTATACTAAATTAAGGTGCACACACTGTGAGGGTATAATACTGTATAAGGGAATAAAAACAGCCTCATATTTGTAATGGTGCTGTGTGTGTGGAAGGTTGGCAGCCAATAATAATGATTTGCACAAGCAACATTGCGTAGCCCTGGCCCTTACATTTTATTCACTCGTACATGGTTCTTGACTTAAGCAGAGCCCTCTAGATTACATTCTCGGAGTGACTGCTGTCTGGGGGAGGGAGCTAGCAGAGAACTGTCATGATACAACAGGAAGTCAGGGATGGAATTCTGAGATAGCCAGAAATACGAGCCCAAGTCAGGAATTAATAACTGGGAGATTCAGGATATAGATCTTAACCAGATAAGTATTAACAAACCAGATAAGTACCGTATTTTTCGGACTATAAGAAGCACCGGACCAGAAGACACACCCCAATTTTTTTAGAGGAAAATACAAAAAAAAATATTTTTTTTATAAGATGGGGGTCCTTCTTATAGTCAAAATTTAAGGTTTCTTACCTGGGGAGGGGAGTGGAGCAGGGTCACAGGAGGCATGGTTTCATCCTCAAGGAACTGGTGATAGACGTGGAGCAATACTGCAGGCCCTGAATGAGAGAAGAAGTGGGTACCCCACCAGTACGATGCTGCGGGCCCTGGGGGAGAGAGGTGGGTACCCCAAGGGTGTGATGCTGCGGGTCCGGTGTCGGCGGTGAGGCAGAGTGGAGTGTATTGCTTTCCCGACGGCCATTTTCCTGAAGGTGTGGTCCGCCGTATGCAGCGCATGCGCAGACTGGCAGCTCGACCTGTGGGCTTCAGGGAAATGGCTGCTGGAGGTGGCGCTTGCACAGATCGAAATCTCAACCAGGCTGAGATCCCAGTCTGTGCATGCGCTGCATCCAGTGGCTTCAGGAAAATGGCCTCTGGGAAAGCAATGCACTCCGCTCTGCCTCACCGCCAACACAGGGCCCGCAGCATCGCACCACTTCTGCCGTCGCCGGACTCTTGAGGAAGGGACCCAGCCTCCTGTGATCCCGCCCCACCGCCGCAACCCCTCGTAATCTACATTCGGACTATAAGACGCATGCTCCATTTCCCCAAAAAATTTTTGGGAAAAAAGTGCGTCTTATAGTCCAAAAAATACGGTAACAAGTTATATGTGGCAGATTAACATAAGCTGGTCAGGTATAAATATAGGGTGGTCCCACCCATGGTGCACAGCAGAGAACTGAATAGAACAGATAATCAACTATCTGCAGTAAGACATAGCTGGGCAGTACGACAGGTGCTAGCCATGCTGATGTTGCACAAGACTGTGTTTGCATTCCCCAGCACCTTCCACAGTACAAGTGAGATTCCGCCTAGCGACAGAGGCAGAATTCGTAGGAGAGGGTTTAGAAAGATGTAAAAATACCGCATTGGGATGCTGTGATGGCTTTATACTGTGATGAGGGCACTGTGGGGGCAACATATTGTGAGGAGGAACTGTGTGTGCCAAAAGGGAATCTGTCAGTAGGATTAACCCTCCTAAGCAATCTATAAGGGCCTGTCATAGAAAGTTGAATAAAATTATACCTTGATATTTGCAATTCGATGCTTATTGCCGAGAGTTAAGATCTACCATCTGGACAAAGATCTCCTTGATAATCTTCCTACAGGGTCTTTTTTTCCCATGAAAGGGGAGTTACTGGGCTTGAGACATGTGGATCAAGAGAGCAGACTGTCAGTCATTACATGTCTGACACTGGTAACGTGCCCTCTCATTTAAAATAATCTCTGGTGGCAGATTACTAGGGAGATATATGTCTGGCCCATAGATCTTAACAGCTTATATACATATTAAGAAAAGTGTGGATTTCTTTGGAATAACACATCAGATCACAGATCTATATAATTTTATTCAACTTTCTATGTCATACATGCCCATATAGATGGCTTAGAAGGGTTGATCCTACTGACAAATGCCCTTTAATTCTGTGTTGGGGGAAATCATACTGTGCATGTTGGGGGTATAGTACAGGTAATATGTGTGTGGGCAATTGACAGATGGAACATCATACTGTGTATATCTGGGGTCGTTATACTGTTTGGATATTATGGAAGGTGTATTGTAGTAGGTGGGCACCAAGGGGCATATCTAAGGGTACTATTTTTGTGTGCATGTCATAATACATTTACTCCTTTCCGGTCTTTGAAAGTTGGAAAGTATGCTCTTCCGTGATCCCGCCACATAATTGTTTTTTTTACTTGGTTGGGGTGAAGGGGTGTTCCTAAATTCAGACATTTGCTTTGAGACCTTATAATTTTTAAGTACACCCCTGGTATCATCTATTTATCAGGTTATACTATTAATTAGAGGAGACAAGCTGGGAATTGAATGATTGTCTGGGGAACGGTCCTGATTATGTATAGTAAAGTGTCTCCATGACTGATGTTGAATAGGATAGAAGAAAGTGTCACCAGACAACCGTTTTAAGCTGAAGTTATTCAATATATAAGAGTTAAATAATTTATACACATATAGGTGTATAATTTGCATACTAATTGCTAATCAATAGTGATTGGCTAGTGTATACATTTTATAATAATTTAGTGCTTCAAATTGTTTTCCCGTTTTTTTTGCTGTGTGACTTTGCTACGAATTGCAATTTTTCTTGCACATGCAGTCGACAAAAATTAAAAAAGAGAAAATGACTACTTCCCTGTATGAGTTCTATGATGTGTAATAAGACGTGATTTCTCAATAAAGCATTTTCCACACTCTGAACATGAAAACGGTTTCTCCCCTGTGTGAATTCTCTGATGTCTAACAAGATTTGATTTCTCATTAAAACGTTTTCCGCATTCTGAACACGAAAACGGCTTCTCCCCCGTGTGAGTTCTCTGATGTCTAGCAAGATTTGACGTCTCATTAAAACATTTCCCACAAACTGAACATGAAAATGGCTTCTCCCCTGTGTGAGTTCTCTGATGTTTAGCGAGATCTGATTTCTGATAAAAACATTTCCCACACTGTGAGCACGAAAATGGCTTTTCCCCTGTGTGGATTCTTTGATGTGTGACAAGATTTGATTTCTCTGTAAACAATTTACCACATTCTGAACATAAAAATTCCTTATCCCATGTGTGACTTCGCTGATGAGCATCAAATCTTGATTTAATAAGGTTATATCTCCCAAATTCTGAACATAAAAACTGTTTCTCCCCCATTTGAGCTATCTCATGTTCAACAGGTCTTGTTTGAATTTTATTTTGCAGATTGGTCATTGATGTTGCAGAAGATAGAATCTGTTGACAATGGTGAGATGATATATCTTTTCTGAGAAGGGCTGGAGGTATATCTGAGTTAATAGAATGTTCTTCACATGTATCTTGTTTGATTCCATGACCATCTGCTGCAAAATCAAAAAATATCAGATGTCCCTCTGAGCTTTTGGTACAGTCATCTGCAAGTAATAAAACTTGATTTTATTATTTTTCAATAACATATTATTGTATATTTAATAACATTACCCTACATTTTTTTATTCAATTATCAACTAAAATAGTAGACCTCAAATCATGGACTTATAGATTAAGGTGCTATGCCACCAGGTTGTGCTATTTAAATTTTTCACTTCTCTATTGAATCTGTTCTCTCCATAGGTTCATATTTCACTTTGACTGTCACCAATCTTTACCAGTTACATGATCAGTGGATAAAAGTGAAAAGATACTAAAAGACTGACTGTAAGGCTAGGTTCACATTGCGTTAGGGCAATCCGTTTAGAGATAGCGCTAGCGGATTGCGCTAACGCAATGTTTTTGTAGGGGCCGCGTTTAGGGGTCACGCTAACGTCCCCGCTCTCGCAGATCCCCGATCTGCGAGAGCGGGGAACGGACCTTGGGCGCGGCAAGCAGCGTCCAAGGCGCGCTACAAAAGAACGGCACATTGCTAGCGCAAGCCGAAAAAGGCACGCGCTAGCGATGCGCTGCAGGCGAAATTTACATTGCTGTCAATGGGTGCGCTAACGGACCCGTTGCACGGCGTTAATTGCGACATTTTCGCCGTGCAACGCTGTCCGTTAGCGACCACCCACTAACGCAATGTGAACCTAGCCTAAGTCAATGCTATTAGGTGTGTCTGTCTCATAACCTCCTTCATAGCTAAATGCACTCTACTACAGAAGAGGACACATGCGAGTATGAGTATGATTATGAACAAGTAAGCCATGGCTTTGAAGAAAGCATAGGGCTTTGTCTTTTTTATAAAACTAAGCAGATAATATAAGAAAAGAGAACAAGTTCTTTGTATTTTTTTATTTATCTATATGTTTAGCTCCCTTCTTCATTGTCTCACGCACACACTGCCTGGTCGATAAAGAATCTGTCTGTCATCCTCTCCCTCACATCACCACCACCTATCTGCAATGTAAAAAGGAGCTGCTAAAAAATACGTATTTATAAAATTCAACTGCCACGATTTTTAACATGGCTATTAATATCATACTCAATGGCTTTGGATTGAGGGCATATGTATGGCTTTTTATGGATTTTTTTGCTAATTCATACAGTAGCCCCCAATGGAGACAAATATGCACCTGTAATATGACCATCATCTGAGCTGTTGTGTCTTTCTACGTTCGCCTCATTTTGCTGAATGGACTCGTCAGAGGCACATTTTTATACCACGTATAAAGATGTCACCCATACAAAGTGTTCACCAAAAGCATTTCAGAATCAGAGTATGGCCTTAGGCTTTATTCAGATCTGCATTTTTTTGTGCATAGATGATAAAAAAAAAAAAATTTTCAAAGCGGTAGACAGATTTTAGGTCCAAGGGCAAGTTGCAAGGAAGACCTCCCTGTAATTACCTCCTATACCCACAGGTTGGAAAAACCAGGAGGAATAATAATAGTAGCCAAAAAATTCGGTTCATCTCTACATTCAATCATGAGTGGAATAACATGAGAGATATCCTCTCAAAACATTGGGCTGCCCTTAGCGCCGAGCCCTCCCTGGATCCAGCTATTGGTGGCTTTTCATCTATGACATCCAGATGGTCTAAAAATCTTAATGACCTACTTGTAAATAGTCATTATATTCCCTAACTGTCCAATCCATTTGGTACCAGGGGCCCTATTCCAGGCTCCACCCCCCCTGCGGCCACTGTCTTGCCTGCCCAAATGTCCTGCGTGGCTCTTCTTACCAGTCTTCTGATGGCTCAAAACAATTCCAAATTAGACAGCAGATATCATGCGGTAGCACCAATGTGATATACTATGCTACATGTGGCTGCTCCATGATATACGTTGACTTGACTTCTAGAGAATTACGCTTACGGGTGCGAGAGCATGCACGGGACATTTTTGCGGCCAGGACAGTGACCGACTTTTCTGATCTCAAAACTATTCCCCGTCATTTTAAGGCATATCATGACTGTGATGCCAAGACGTTGAAAGTGAGGGGAATAGACATTATTCATCTGGGTATTAGAGGGGGTAATTGTAAAAGGCTATTGGCTCATAATGGATTGTGACCTACTATGGCCCCCAAAGGCCTTAATGAGTCTCTAAATTTCCCTTCATTTCTATAAGAATGGTCTCTTTCCATCTCAAGTTTCCCTTTGCACACCTTCGCACCCCCTTTCTAGATGGCTTTTGTTGTTTTTATTGTCATTGTGTGTTTTTTTACCGTATTATTTTAATATGTATTTTTGTCTAGTTCCACCAATATTCATCGAGTGGTCAAGTTCCCCCTTTGTTGTTCAATCTGCCATCACGTTTACAAGCGCAACGCCCTGCAGCAGCTTCTCATAATACGATACTGATGATCTTGGATATGGCGCTTTTATTGCACATATAGATGTTATGGTTTCCAATGGCAAGGAAACATCAGAAGCATAGAATAAACGGACAAGCTCTCGGGTGATGGAAACTAGAGCTGACCGCGATGCTAAACCTACACACCACACTAGAAGTAGCCAGGGGGCATTCCTGCGTTGTCTCTAGATGCCGCGCGCCAGCCGGAGAACTATCTACCCCTGGTAGAAGAAAACACAGTCCTGGCTTGCCTCCAGAGAATGTCCCCACAGGAGATAGCAGCCCCCCACATATAATAACGGTGAGAGCAGATGAAAAGACACACGTAGTATGAAAGCAGATTTAGCACAGAGAGGCCCGCTAACTAAATAGCAGAAAGATACAACAGAGGACTTCGCGGTCAGCTGCAAAACCCTTCAAAACACCATCCTGAAATTACCTTAACTCATGTGACAACTCATGCCACTGGAGTGGTAATTTCAGCCCAACAAGAGCTTCCAGCTGCAGAGATTCACATAAGTGCAAACTGGACAAAACATACAAAAATAGACTTAAGGACTAAAGTGTCCAACTTAGCTGAGCAGAAAACTGGGAGCAGGAACATGCAACAGAATCACTCTGGATACATTGATGGCCAGCATTAGAATGACTGAGGAGCAAGGTTAAATAGGATACTCCCACATCCTGATAGGAACAGGTGAACTGAGAAGGCAAAGCTTGCAGGACACCAGTACCACAAGAGACCACCGGGGGAGCCCACGAACCGAATCACAACATATAGATATATATATATATATATTATATATATATATATATATATATATATATATATATATATATATATATATATATATAGATATATATATATATATAGATATAGATATAGATATATATAGATATAGAGAGAGAGAGAGAGAGAGAGAGAGAGAGAGAGAGAGAGAGAGAGAGAGAGAGAGAGAGCGACCTTGCAGCTTTGCACGTGTTCACATTAGGAGTGCTGGTTGGCTTTTTTCTCTCTCGCTATACATATATATCGGATTATAAGACGCACTTTTTCCCCCCAAATTTGGGGGGAAAATGGGGGTGAGTCTTATAGCTCGAATATACCTTACCGAACGTGGTGAAGCAGGATCCCAGGGTCACTGCTGGAGGAGGCAGGAGTAGCACCTTGCTGCAGGACACAGGCTGGGATGAGTGGGTGTTTGGAGGTGCGACACTGTGGGTATTCGGTGGTGCGGGGGCCCCGCCGACATTTTGTGAAAGCCCAGGACCCCCGCACTTCCATGGTTTACATTATGGTGGACTGCGCATGCACAGATGGAGATTTCGGCAACAAGATCTCAGTGCCAAGATCTCCATCTGCGAATGCGCCGCCCCTGGCAGCCATTTTTCCGGAGTCACTGGTTTCTGTGTAATCAGTGTTAGAAGTTTCAGTTAATGATATACCCGCACTCCAGGGCGGGACTGTAAATCAGTGTCTTCTTTTCCTGCTCTAAGCCAGAGAAACCAAGGGAAGGCCTGTGGACAGGTCTTTCCTTGGTTTCTCTGGCTTAGAGCACCAAGATAAGACTCTGCCTTCATTTTCCCCCTGAAGCACGAGAATCTCATTAAAGGGAACCTAGGGAAACACCAAGGTTACTTACTGGTAGCCGTTTTTTCCGGAACCCATGACGGCACACCTGAGAGAGGGGATCCGCCCAGTCAGGACAGGAAACCCTACTGAAAATAAAAAGGCGGTACCTCTCTGTCGCTTCAGTTGGTTTTCAGAGCATGAGAAGGCCCCCTGGTTAGTACACATGGCAATCCAACACCACATTATATTAACTAAAAACACCCAAAACAATAGTGCACACCGAAGGGGTGATAAAGGGGGGGAATATACGGGTGTCGTCATGGGTTCCGGAAAAACCGGCTACCAGTAAGTAACCTTGGTGTTTTTCCTTCCCCCATGACGGCACACCTGAGAGACTTTTGTAGAATGAAACCTTAGGGAGGGACCACCGCTTGTAGTACCCTTCTACCAAAGGTTAGGTCAGCGTAGGAAGAAAGATCTAGCCGGTAGTGCTTGAAAAAAGTTGAGGGTGAGCACCAGGTAGCGGCCTTGCAAATTTGATCAATTGATACCTCAGCCTTTTCTGCCCATGAGGTAGCCACGGCTCTGGTGGAGTGAGCCTTGATGCCTTCAGGAACTGGAGTGCCACCCGCAGAGTAGGATAAAGCCCCAGGCTTGGACTATTTGTTGAAATATCTGGGGGTTTAGGGACCATTCCCCCTGCCTTAAGCCTCTGCGACTCAGGAAGTCCGCTTGAGTGTTTTCTATGCCTTTGATGTGCAGCGCCGACAGAGATGACAGGTGTTGTTCTGCTAATTGAAAGAGTAGATTTGATGCTTCCATGAGGCCTTTGGACCTCGTCCCCCCCTGATGATTGACATACGCCACCACTGCTCGATTGTCCATCAGGATTTGAGTATGGCGACCCTGGAGCAAAGGAAGAAAATGTCTTAGGGCTTTCTCTACTGCCCATAGCTCTTTTTCGTTTGACCCATAGTTTTTTTCTCGTATGGACCAGGTTCCTTGTACAGAGTGAGACCTCAGGTGAGCCCCCCAACCTGTACCGCTTGCGTCGGTCGTGATGATGTCTTTGACCGGATTTTGCCACCGGACCCCCATTGTCAGGTGTCTTCCACAGTCCACCAAACTAGGGAATCCCTTACGCCCAGGGAGAGACATAGATTTCCTTCTAAATGCCCTCTTAACAGTCTTTGAGCTGAGAGAACTTCCCACTGTAGTTGTCTTAGGTGGAATTGTGCCCATTCTACTGCCGGAATACACGATGTCAACGAGCCTAGTAGGGACATCGCCTTTCTCAGAGTCATTGTCGGCTGACGTATTGCTGTACTGGCCAGGTTTATTATCTTGTCTACTTTGTTTTCTGGAAGGAGGCAGAGCTGACGCTCAGAGTCTAGTATTAACCCAGGAAGGACTGTAATTTTACTGGCAGCAGTCTTGACTTGGGGATATTTATTAACCAACCCAGTTCCATTAGAGTTGATGTTACCACTGATACTTGATGAGTGCAGTGGGACTCTGACCTCCCTATTACAAGGAAGTCGTCCAGGTATGGGACAATGCCTACATCCCGGGACCGGAGGTATGACATTACTTCCACCATTACTTTGGTGAAAACCCTGGGGGCTGTAGACAGGCCGAACGGAAGGGCTGTGTATTGATAATGCTTTACCTGATTCTGAATATAGAGAGCTACTCTCAAGTATTTCTGATATTCCTGATGTATTGGTATATGGTAGTACGCATCTTTTAAGTCTATTACTGCCATGAAGCAGTGTTGGAAGAGAAGTTTTATGGTCGCGTTTATAGACTCCATCTTGAAAGAGTAGTTCTCTATAGATTGGTTGAGCTTCCTTAGATTTATAATAGTTCTCCAAGAACCATCCGGTTTTTGGATTAAGAAGAGGGGGGAGTAAAACCCGTCTCCTTCCTCCTGAACCGGAACCTCCTGAAGAACCTTTTTGTGGATAAGTCCCAAGACCTCGGTTTCTAGGGCAGATAGTTCCTGCTAGGACTTTCTTCGGGGAGTTATTATAAAGTTTCGCCTGGGTGGACAGATGAATTTTATTTTTAGGCCGTTTTTGATAATATTTATGACCCAGGTACTGGGGGAGATATTTACCCAGGCCGGAAAGAAGAGGGAGAGTCTTCCTCCCACTTCTGGCGTAATGTCATTGGGGGGATTTTTTTGCCGATGTAGAGGGCCCTTTAAACATATAGCCCGATCCTCTCTTATCCTTAAAGTCCCAGTTTTTTCTCTCCCCTGGGGGGCGACCTCTATTATATCTTCTCCGACGAAAAAAAGGTTTTTTGGACTCTTTAGGGATATTGGGAAAAACTTTCTTTTTATCTCCTGCATGTTCCAGGATCTCTTCAAATTTTTTCCCAAAGAGAAGTTGGCCGTCACATGGAATGGAGCACAGCTTGTGTTTACATGGCAAATCCCCCGGACAACCTTTGAGCCAAAGGGCTCTTCTTCCCGCATTAGACAAGCCCGCTGCTCTGGCCGTTAGTCTTGCGGAATCCGCAGAAGAGTCTGCCAAAAAGGCAGCTGCTCCTTGCACTAAAGATATATTTGCAAGGATGTCGGTTCTGGGTACTTTGTCCTTTAGCTGATCCTCTATCTGCTGTATCCAGACCATTAGAGCACGGGCCGTACATGTTCCAGGAATTGCTGGCTTCAGGCCTCCCGCTGAGGCTTCCCAGACATGTCTCAGAAAACCATCTGCTTTTTTATCAAGCGGATCTTTAAGAACACCCGAGTCTTCTAATGGAAGGGATGATCTTTTAAAACATTTGGCTACTGCTCCGTCAATTTTAGGGATCTTTTCCCAGGATTCAGAGTCTTTATCCTCAAAGGGATATCTCCTTTTGGATAAAGAGGGCAAAGAACCCATTTTTTCAGGTTTTTTCCACTGTTTCTCAATTAATGCTTTTATCTTCGCATTAACCGGAAACGTACGTTTCCTCCTTTCTTCTAAGCTACCAAACATGACATCTTCTAGTGACCTAGGTGTCTTCTCCTCTTTAAGACCCATTGCAGATCTAACTGCTTTAACTAATTTGTCTACGTCCTCAGTTGGAAAACATGGACGACCTCCTGAGTCACTGTCCGAGGAGGAAACTGAAGACTGGACAGAGGCCAAGGAGGTAGAGGGAGATCGGGATGTTGTATGACTCCCCTGTCTCTGAGAGGCATCTGACTCTGTAGACACCTTACGGCTTCTCCTTCTCGGTTCGTTAAGGGCCAATTTCAAGGAGTCTTTTATTTCAGCCTGTATTATGGCTTTAAGGCTAGTGGCGAAATTAGGGGTCTCTTCTTGTATAGTTTTACTAATGCAGTTAGCACAGAGATCCTTCTGCCACTGAACTGCAAGCGGGTCTTTACAAAGGGCACACTCTCGGTTCTTTGTTTTACCGCTAGCTTTCCTGAACCCCTAGTGATCAAAACAGAAAAAATGGACCCTGTTACCATAAGGGATACATTCACGTAGATCACTCACCACCACCGACAATCAAGGGTACCGTTTTTGGAGGCTGGACAGATGCACGTGAAGCATCCCTCCTGGACGCCAACGAATCTTGCCGGACAGGACGACTGCTGTTCCTACCACTTGAGCGGCTGCTCCTGGTATGCTGGTGGCTCGGCAAGGCATCTGGTGAGAGCTCCTGCTGCTGCTGCTGTGAAGGCGGCTGCTGCTGCTGCTGCTCCTGTTGTCCCACTTCCATGCTGAAGTTTTGGACATGAGCGCGTCTTCTGTGGTCCAACACCCTTTTATGGGGGGACCACTGCACTCCCCGCCTCCTCCGGTGCCCAATAGTGGCCCCTCCCCTTCTCTGTCATGCCGCCGGAGTCCTCTTCCACCGGACGGCGTTTCTTCATGGGCGCCGCCATCTTGGATCCGGCGCCCGCCCCTGACGTCACACGGGCACGCCCATTCCCAGCGTGCCTTGCGCGTGACGTCAGACGAGCGACCTGGAAGCGGCCGCCGCACCTGGATGCCGGCAGAGAGGGGAGGGCGGCGTGGCAGCCATGGAAGGAACCCGGTCCTCCGACCATGCTGCACAAATGCCCGCTCGGACGCAGAGACCCGGAGGACCCGCGGACGGCGCATCCAGGACCCGAACTCCGACGCACATGCGCTGCCTGTTCTTCCACGCCGGGACGGGACCTGGGTAAGTGGAATCACCGCCGTGTTCAGCACAAGGGTCCCTGTCAGGACAGGAAACCCAACTGAAGCGACAGAGAGGTACCGCCCTTTTATTTTCAGTAGGGTTTCCTGTCCTGACTGGGCGGATCCCCTCTCTCAGGTGTGCCGTCATGGGGGAAGGGAAACCTAAAGCTGCCCTAGTTGAGCATTTCAACATATAATAGATTTTATTAGGTGATAACATACAGTAGTTCTGCAGGAATTTGGGCCCAAGAGGACAGATTAGCTTCTTTTAATTTTTGCAAATAAAATGGAGGTACTCACATCCTCTTAACAACCTGTTCTACCATGTGTAAGAAATGCTATATAAGATTAAGTGTCATGATATGTACTGACCTAGCAGGGGGTCAGTCAGAGAACGGCACAACTCATACACAACGGGATGGTAAAGGAGAGAGGAGGACCCTACCATTAGGGAATGAGGGATGGACACCTCCTGAACACCAACCTGAGCCTGTCCCTGCACTCCCCTAATGCCCTAAGTGGGTCCTTCCCCCGTCACCGTCAGAAATCTCATCCCTCGCAGTCACCTCGCCCTGCAGTTGCTAGTGACTGACGAGGTAAAAGCACTAAACTTAGCTTAATAGCCTTCTCTGCTGCAAAGCACCATACAGCAGAAGGCACCCAGGCCACGAACTCCACGAAACCAGCAGATTCACCACTGCAACCAGAGAGCTCCTTACTAGTGATCAGCAAGTATACGCGTTGTGAGGAATGCCTGTTTGTTAGGGAATTCCCACATGTATTCAGCTTATCTCAGTTGCCGTAAATCATGCAACTGAGGGGATGAAAACTATATCTCCGAGCAATAACAAATACTCAGAGATCACCCGAGCTTGCTCGGGAAAACCCGAGCAACGAGTACACTCGCTCATCACTACTCCTTACTCTAGGCTTGGTCAACTTAGATTGCTCTATCACCAACAGTCAGCTGATGCATCAGTTGACTATTTAAAGGATGGTGGGAGTGGTCACCACCTACATCAGCTGCCCTAGCAACTCTGCAATTGCAGTGCACAGCCAGCAAGGGAAACTGACATTAACCCCTGCTGGCCTGAAAGGAAAAAAGCTACACTGGATGTAATACTGAATGTAATCGACCAATGTGTCTGGGTACATTGTCCTTCTACCATTGGGTAAACAGCTACTATAAATGAATGAACTCGGTCCGACTCAGTGCTTAGGTAAGCCCTAGCATCTAAACATTCATCCACAAATATTAGATGATCTACAAGGTGCCCGCTGAATTTTCTTTTTCCATTAGACAATAGTTGCACTGGAACTGGTCGTCTTTTGCACCATGTCTTCCTCAAAACAAGTCTTAATATCTTCCTTGATAAGTTGCTTATGTCAACAGGATGCCCTCCCATTGGATTTTTTTTCTCAATCACCATATTATAAATATGCCCCATAAAAATACCATGAGTTTGGCAATTTTTTAAATACTCGACCTGGCCCTAGCACTAATCCATGCCTTGTTCAAAGTAGTTCAGAACACTTAATATTCCCATTCTAATATGGAGTCATACTAAAAATTGATCACTTTATTTTATGCTGAACTCTGCAATCACAGGTCTAATTTCTATACAGAGAAGCTCCAATCAGGAAATGGCCAGTGTCTCTAATAAATTGTCCATTCAGTGTATAATACTGATGGATAAAAAGCAAGACTGAACACAAGACATTCGCTGTTATGACCCCAATGGCGAGGGTCTCAGAGGAACGTGGAAGTCTGCAGAATACAAAAATCCAGCTCATAGGGCAGTGGTAACTGGGTTGACCATATATCTACTCCTAACGCCAACACTAGAAGTAGCCGGGGATCATTCCTACGTTGATTCTAGATGACACGCGCCAGCCGGAGAATCTAGCTACCCCTAGTAGAGGAAAACAAAGACCTTTCTTGCCTCCAGAGAAGGGGACCCCAAAGCTGGATAGAAGCCCCCCACAAATAATGACGGTGAGGTAAGAGGAAATGACAAACACAGAAATGAACCAGGTTTAGCACAGAGAGGCCCGCTTACTGATAGCAGAATAAAGAAAGGTAACTTATATGGTCAACAAAAACCCTATCAAAATCCACACTGGAAATTCAAGAACCCCCGAACCGTCTAACGGTCCGGGGGGAGAACACCAGCCCCCCTAGAGCTTCCAGCAAAGGTCAGGATATAGTTTGGGAACAAGCTGGACAAAAATACAAAACCAAAACAAATAGCAAAAAGCAAAAGGCAGACTTAGCTGATATAACTGGAACCAGGATCAGTAGACAAGAGCACAGCAGACTAGCTCTGATAACTACGTTGCCAGGCATTGAACTGAAGGTCCAGGGAGCTTATATAGCAACACCCCTAACTAACGACCCAGGTGCGGATAAAAGGAATGACAGAAAAACCAGAGTCAAAAAACTAGTAACCACTAGAGGGAGCAAAAAGCAAATTCACAACAGTACCCCCCCCTTAGTGAGGGGTCACCGAACCCTCACCACGACCACCAGGGCGATCAGGATGAGCGGCATGAAAGGCACGAACTAAATCGGCCGCATGAACATCAGAGGCGACCACCCAGGAATTATCCTCCTGACCATAGCCCTTCCACTTGACCAGGTACTGAAGCCTCCGCCTGGAGAGGCGAGAATCCAAGATCTTCTCCACCACGTACTCCAACTCGCCCTCAACCAACACCGGAGCAGGAGGCTCAGCAGAAGGAACTACAGGCACAATGTACCGCCGCAACAAGGACCTATGAAATACATTGTGAATAGCAAACGACACAGGAAGATCCAGACGAAAAGATACAGGATTAAGGATTTCCAATATCTTGTAAGGCCCAATAAAACGAGGTTTAAATTTGGGAGAGGAGACCTTCATAGGAACAAAGCGGGAAGAAAGCCATACCAAATCCCCAACGCGTAGTCGGGGACCCACACCGCGGCGGCGGTTGGCAAAGCGCTGAGCCTTCTCCTGTGACAACTTCAAGTTGTCCACCACATGATTCCAGATCTGCTGCAACCTATCCACCACAGAATCCACCCCAGGACAGTCAGAAGGCTCCACATGACCCGAAGAAAAGCGAGGATGGAAACCAGAGTTGCAGAAAAAAGGTGAAACCAAGGTGGCGGAACTAGCCCGATTATTAAGGGCAAACTCAGCCAACGGCAAGAATGTCACCCAATCGTCCTGATCAGCAGAGACAAAACACCTCAAATAAGCCTCCAAAGTCTGATTGGTTCGCTCCGTCTGTCCATTAGTCTGAGGATGGAAAGCAGACGAAAACGACAAATCAATGCCCATCCTACTACAAAAGGATCGCCAGAACCTGGAAACGAACTGGGATCCTCTGTCAGACACAATATTCTCAGGGATGCCGTGCAAACGAACCACGTTCTGGAAAAACACAGGAACCAGATCGGAAGAGGAAGGCAGCTTAGGCAAAGGAACCAAATGGACCATCTTGGAGAAGCGATCACATATCACCCAGATAACGGACATGCCCTGAGATAGCGGAAGATCAGAAATGAAATCCATGGAGATATGTGTCCAAGGTCTCTTCGGGACAGGCAAGGGCAAGAGCAAACCGCTGGCACGAGAACAGCAAGGCTTAGCTCGAGCACAAGTCCCACAGGACTGCACAAATGACCGCACATCCCTTGACAAGGAAGGCCACCAAAAGGACCTGGCCACCAGATCTCTGGTGCCAAAAATTCCCGGGTGACCTGCCAACACCGAGGAATGAACCTCGGAAATGACTCTGCTGGTCCACTTATCCGGGACAAACAGTCTGTCAGGTGGACAAGACTCAGGCCTATCAGCCTGAAATCTCTGCAACACACGTCGCAGATCCGGAGAAATAGCTGACAAGATAACTCCATCTTTAAGAATACCAACAGGATCAGCGACTCCAGGAGCATCAGGCACAAAGCTCCTAGAAAGAGCATCGGCCTTCACATTCTTTGAACCTGGTAAATACGAGACAACAAAATCAAAGCGGGAGAAAAACAATGACCAGCGGGCCTGTCTCGGATTAAGGCGTTTAGCAGACTCGAGATACATCAGATTTTTGTGATCAGTCAAGACCACCACACGATGCTTAGCACCCTCGAGCCAATGACGCCACTCCTCAAATGCCCATTTCATGGCCAACAACTCCCGATTGCCCACATCATAATTTCGCTCGGCAGGCGAAAACTTCCTAGAGAAAAAGGCACAAGGTTTCATAACAGAGCAACCAGGGCCTCTCTGCGACAAAACGGCCCCTGCCCCAATCTCCGAAGCATCCACCTCAACCTGAAAGGGAAGTGAGACGTCAGGCTGGCACAAAACAGGCGCCGAAGTAAACCGGCGTTTCAACTCCTGGAAAGCCTCCACGGCAGCAGGAGCCCAGTTAGCTACATCGGAGCCCTTCTTGGTCATATCCGTCAAAGGTTTCACAATGCTAGAAAAATTAGCGATAAAACGACGGTAGAAGTTAGCGAAGCCCAAGAACTTCTGAAGACTCTTAACTGACGAGGGCTGAGTCCAATCAAGAATAGCTCGGACCTTGACTGGGTCCATCTCCACAGCAGAAGGGGAAAAAATGAACCCCAAAAAGGGAACCTTCTGTACACCAAAGAGACACTTTGAGCCCTTGACAAACAAAGAATTTTCACGCAAAATTTTAAAGACCAACCTGACCTGCTCCACATGCGAATCCCAATTATCAGAAAAAAACAAAATATCATCCAGATAAACAATCAAAAATTTATCCAGATACTTCCGGAAAATGTCATGCATAAAGGACTGAAAAACTGAAGGCGCATTGGAGAGACCAAAAGGCATCACCAAGTACTCAAAATGACCTTCGGGCGTATTGAATGCGGTTTTCCATTCATCACCTTGCTTAATGCGCACAAGGTTGTACGCACCACGAAGGTCTATCTTGGTGAACCACTTGGCACCCTTAATCCGGGCAAACAAGTCAGACAACAGCGGTAAAGGATACTGAAATTTGACAGTGATCTTATTTAAAAGCCGATAATCAATACAAGGTCTCAAAGATCCGTCCTTTTTTGCCACAAAAAAGAATCCCGCACCAAGAGGGGAAGAAGACGGACGAATATGTCCTTTCTCCAGAGACTCCTTGATATATGAACGCATAGCGGTATGTTCAGGTACCGACAGATTAAACAGTCTTCCCTTAGGAAATTTACTGCCTGGGATCAAATCTATAGCACAGTCACAGTCCCTATGAGGAGGCAGTGCACTGGACTCAGACTCACTGAAGACGTCCTGATAATCAGACAAATACTCCGGAACTTCCGAAGGCGTAGAAGAAGCAATAGACACAGGCAGGGAATCCCCATGAATACCACGACAGCCCCAACTTGAGACTGACATAGCCTTCCAGTCCAGGACTGGATTATGGGTCTGTAACCATGGCAGCCCTAAAACAACCAAATCATGCATTTTATGTAAAACCAGGAAACGTATCACCTCGCGGTGTTCAGGAGTCATGCACATGGTAACCTGTGTCCAATACTGCGGTTTATTTGCAGCCAATGGCGTAGCATCAATACCCCTAAGAGGAATAGGATTTTCTAATGGTTCAAGAGTAAAACCACAGCGCTTAGCAAATGAGAGATCCATGAGACTCAGGGCAGCACCTGAATCTACAAACGCCATGACAGGATAAGATGACAGTGAGCAAATCAAAGTTACAGACAGAATAAATTTAGGTTGCAAATTACCAACGGTGACAGGACTAACAACCTTAGCTATACGTTTAGAGCATGCTGAGATAACATGTGTAGAATCACCACAGTAGTAGCACAAGCCATTCCGGCGTCTATGAATTTTCCGCTCATTTCTAGTCAGGATTCTATCACATTGCATTAAATCAGGTGTCTGTTCAGACAACACCATGAGGGAATTTGCGGTTTTTCTATCACATTGCACCGAATTAGGTGTCTGTTCAGACAACACCATGAGGGAATTTGCGGTTTTGCGCTCCCGCAACCGCCGGTCAATTTGAATAGCCAGTGCCATAGTATCATTCAGACCTGTGGGAATGGGAAAACCCACCATAACATTCTTAATGGCTTCAGAAAGGCCATTTCTAAAATTAGCGGCCAGTGCACACTCGTTCCAATGTGTCAGCACGGACCATTTCCGAAATTTTTGGCAATACACTTCAGCCTCGTCCTGCCCCTGAGACATAGCCAGCAAGGCCTTTTCTGCCTGAATCTCAAGATTGGGTTCCTCATAAAGTAAACCGAGCGCCAGAAAAAACGCATCAAGATCAGCCAATGCCGGATCTCCTGGCGCCAGCGAAAAAGCCCAATCCTGAGGGTCGCCCCGTAAGAACGAAATAACAATTTTTACTTGCTGAGCAGAATCTCCAGATGAACAGGGTCTCAGGGACAAAAACAATTTACAATTATTCACGAAATTCCTAAACTTAAACCTGTCTCCGGAAAACAGTTCAGGAATCGGTATTTTAGGTTCTGACCTAGGATTTCTGATAACATAGTCTTGTATGCCCTGCACACGAGTAGCCAGCTGGTCCACACTTGTAATCAAGGTCTGGACATTCATGTCTGCAGCAAGCATAGCCACTCTGAGGTAAAGGGGAAGAAGAAAAAAAAAAAAAAAACTCAGAATCTTCTTTCTTATAATCCCTCTTCTGCAATGCATTAAACATTTAATACTGGCCTGGCAAACTGTTATGACCCCAATGGCGAGGGTCTCAGAGGAACGTGGAAGTCTGCAGAATACAAAAATCCAGCTCATAGGGCAGTGGTAACTGGGTTGACCATATATCTACTCCTAACGCCAACACTAGAAGTAGCCGGGAATCATTCCTACGTTGATTCTAGATGACACGCGCCAGCCGGAGAATCTAGCTACCCCTAGTAGAGGAAAACAAAGACCTTTCTTGCCTCCAGAGAAGGGGACCCCAAAGCTGGATAGAAGCCCCCCACAAATAATGACGGTGAGGTAAGAGGAAATGACAAACACAGAAATGAACCAGGTTTAGCACAGAGAGGCCCGCTTACTGATAGCAGAATAAAGAAAGGTAACTTATATGGTCAACAAAAACCCTATCAAAATCCACACTGGAAATTCAAGAACCCCCGAACCGTCTAACGGTCCGGGAAGAGAACACCAGCCCCCCTAGAGCTTCCAGCAAAGGTCAGGATATAGTTTGGGAACAAGCTGGACAAAAATACAAAACCAAAACAAATAGCAAAAAGCAAAAGGCAGACTTAGCTGATATAACTGGAACCAGGATCAGTAGACAAGAGCACAGCAGACT
This sequence comes from Ranitomeya variabilis, assembly GCF_051348905.1. Classification (NCBI taxonomy): domain Eukaryota; kingdom Metazoa; phylum Chordata; class Amphibia; order Anura; family Dendrobatidae; genus Ranitomeya; species Ranitomeya variabilis. The sequence continues at coordinate 631,449,564 of NC_135235.1, forward strand.
AGCTCTGATAACTACGTTGCCAGGCATTGAACTGAAGGTCCAGGGAGCTTATATAGCAACACCCCTAACTAACGACCCAGGTGCGGATAAAAGGAATGACAGAAAAACCAGAGTCAAAAAACTAGTAACCACTAGAGGGAGCAAAAAGCAAATTCACAACACTTCGCAGCCTTCTACACATCATAGGGGAGATTACATGACACCTTCTCTCCATCTACCTGATGATCCTGAGGAACATTGGGATCTTCTTGTTTACAGTCCTGTGGAAGAAGAGGACGGGGACATCTCTCTGGTGTTGTCCTCTTACTGGATAGAACTGGAGGAAACACATAAAGGGACTGAGTTTATTCTTTACATACAGATAATTATAGGCCGTTGTGTTTTTAGTCCTATTACCTGGTGATGTGAGGGGCTGGGGAACCTCCATCATGACATCCTTGTACAGATCTTTGTGTCCTTCTAAATACTCCCACTCCTCCATGGAGAAATAGACAGCGACATCCTGACACCTTATAGGAACCTGACACATACAGCGATACCGTCATCCCCCCCGATCCCTCCATAGCGTTACTGTATAATGTCCCAGCATTCCCAGCAGTGTCACCTCTCCAGTCAGCAGCTCAATCATCTTGTAGGTGAGTTCTAGGATCTTCTGGTCATTGATGTCCTCATGTATCAGGGGGTGAGGTGGAAGCCCCGTGATTGGGCTCAGGGGTCTTCCCCATCCCTCAGACACAGGGGCCTGACAGCGCTCACTAGAGGTCTTCTTCACTACTGTGTAATCCTGGTTATGGAGAGACACATTAATAAATCTCACTACAGATATTCCCAGAGTCCTCACCTCTCCAGTTCTGTCCTTCTGTTATTCCCATAGATAAGAATGATGTAATGTGACGTCATCAGAATCTCTCACCTCTCCAGTAAGCCGGAAGAGGATCTCTAGGGTGAGGTGTAATATCCTCTCCGCCATCTTGTCCCTGTCCCTATCCATCCTTTTAGGGTCACTCAGGAGAATTCTCTTATATAGAAGATCTCCACTGAGAGGATCCGATATTGTAGGGACCTGAATGGGGAGAAGATGACGATGTAACATCATAAAGATCCCATGTAAGAAACCTCCGGAGCTGTTACCGGCGTCACATGATCACTACATCCAGTCATGGCCCCGTCCTGCCCCCGGTATAACACACAGTCTCATTATAGTCACATACAGATTTATTACAGGTTCAGCAGTGAAGAGCTTAATGTCCCCTGTGCCCAGTAAGGGTATGTGCCCACGATCAGGAACCGCTGGGAGTTTGACACTACGTACTTATGCAGCATCAAACCTGCAGCGGCCAGATGTTACAGCATAGTGGATGGGGTTTCAAGAAATCCCATGTCCAACTATGTGTGTACATACGCCCGTGGCTCACCCGCAGAGACTGACATGTGGCTCATCTTTCCAGACCGCAGCATGTCAACTTCTCTTGTGGCGACACTAGTCTCAGCAAGAGAAATTACATCAATAGAATGTATTGAATGTGGTAAATCCACATGGTTCAGCGGACACATGAGGATTTACCAGAGTTCAATAGAAGGCAGGGTTTTGGACTAAGCGAACATGCTCTGCTAGTTCCGGATTATGGGCACCGGCCAAATGGGGAATCTCCAGCACCTACCTCCACCTGCAGAGCCGCACACCACATATATGGCTGTTCTGTGCGCACAGGACCTGTGATGAGGTCACAGGAGGGGAGGAGTCAGGGGTCACATGATCAGGGGCCTCAGTGTCTGCAGGACTCTGCTGTGCTGCTGGTTGTCATGGTGCTGGATGAGGGGAAGCTTATGTGTGGGGTCAGGAGGGAGGTACAGTGTGTGTACGGAGCAGAGCCGTGTGTTTACGAGGTGTACGGAGCGGAGCTGTGTGTACAAGGTGTACGGAGCGGAGCTGTGTGTACAAGGTGTACGGAGCGGAGCTGTGTGTACAAGGTGTACGGAGCGGAGACGTGTGTGTACGAGGTGTATGGGGCCGTGTGTCTACGAGGTGTACGGAGCAGAGCCGTGTGTACGAGGTGTACGGAGCGGAGCCACATGTGTGCAAAGTGTACGGAGCGGATCTGCATGTGTACAGGGTGGATGTAGCAGAGCCGTGTGTGCACAAGGTGTACGGAGCGGAGCCGTGCGTGTACATTGTGTACAGAGCGGAGCCACGTGTGTACAACATGTACGGAGCGGAGCTCTGTGTGTACGACGTGTACGGAGCTGTGTAACTACTAGCTGTTTCCAGCCAGCTAACGCTCGGCACGCTCATTGCTATCTAATTAACGCTGCTGGTAATTAAACTAAATAATGACAACATTCAATAGCGCTTAGGGTATGTGCACACGTCCGGATTTCTTGCAGAAATTTCCTGAAGAAAACCGGAAATTTTCTGCAAGAAATCCGCATTTTTTTGTGGCATTTTTTTTCCGTTTTTTTCACGGGTTTTTTAAGCATTCTGCAAGTGTAATTAGCTTGCAGAATGCTAAAGTTTTCCAGCGATCTGTAGCATCGCTTGGAAAACTGACTGACAAGTTGGTCACACATAGTGTTTGACAAGTGTGACCAACTTTTTACTATAGATGCTGCTTATGCAGCATCTATAGTAAAAGATAGAATGTTTAAAAATAATAAAAAATAAATAAAAAAATGGTTATACTCACCCTCTGCAGACAGCCAAACTCCTCAGCGGCGTCCGTTCCTATAGATGCCGGTGTGGTTCAGGACCTTCGATGACATCGCGGCTTGTGATTGGTCGCGTGAGTCACATGAGCGGTCACGCGACCAATCACAAGACAGCGACGTCATCACAGGTCCTGAACCACACCATCTATAGGAACAGAAGCGGCGGCATGCACCGGAGAGGCGGGAACACTTCGGGGGCCATCAGAGGGTGAGTATATCACTATTTTTTATTTTAATTCTTTTTTTTTTACCAATTATATGGTGCCCAGTCCGTGGAGGAGAGTCTCCTCTCCTCCACCCTGGGTACCAACCGCACATAATCTGCTTACTTCCCGCATGGTGTGCACAGCCCCGTGCGGGAAGTAAGCAGATCAATGCATTCCTAGGTGTGCAGAATCCCCGCAATTCCGCATTTTTAATGAACATGTTGCTTTTTTTTCCGCGATGCGATTTTTTCGCGGAAAAAAATGCAACATTTGCACAAAAAAATGCGGAATACCCTGTAAATAATAGGAGGCATATGTAAGCGTTTTTTTCGTGTTTTTATCACGTTTTTATAGCGAAAAAAACGCAAAAAATCCTGAACGTGTGCACATGGCCTTACGCAGGTGGTAAATTAACTTAAAATGAAGTTAATAACAATGATAATCATTAAAAGTCTGAATAATACTAAAAATACATTTTATTCACAGTGTAAAATAAAAAACAAACTGGATTCAGTTATATGTGCGTTTTTTATTCATTCCAGCATCTAAACAAATTTCATAACGAAACATAAATTAAGTTAAAATTTCTCTGTAAACACAATTGGGGGGGCGGGATTATGTGTGGTAATGGATGGGGGGGCGGTATTATCTGTGGTAATGTGGTGGGGGCGGGATTATGTGTGGTGACGTAGTGGGGGCGGGATTATGTGTGGTGATGTGGTTGGGGGGCGGGATTGTGTGTGGTGATGTGGGGGGCGGGATTGTGTGGTAATGTGGGGGCAGAATTGTGTGTGGTAATGTGGTGGGGGGCGGGATTCTGTGTAATGATGTGGTGGGGGGCGGGATTATGTGTGGTGATGTGGTGGAGGGGCGGGATTATTGTGGTGATGTTGTGGGGGGCGGGATTATGTGTGGTGATGTGGTGGGGGCGGGATTATGTGTGGTGATGTGGGGGGCAGGATTGTGTGTGGTGATGTGGTGCTGATTGTGTGTGGTAATGTGGTGGGGGTGGAATTGTGTGTGGTAATGTGGTGGGGGAAGGATTATATGTGGTGGGGGGTGGAGCTAATGTGCAGGGGGCGGGATTAGTGAGTAATCACGATGCCTCTTATATATATAGACATTAGTTACACGTGGTATATATTTGGTTGTGCTGCTTTATGTCAGGGAGTCCGTATGGTCGTATACTATCATATCCTGTATCATATACAGCACACCGCACTCTTCTGCTTCTCCCCTGCCTTTAACCCTTTCACTGTTGACATTCGGTGGCTTGAGGTGAAGAGATTTCATTACACGGTGACCAGTAGTTCTGCGTCTCCTGGAGTTCTTATCACGTTTTTTTTACCTCAGACTTCTAATAATCCACTCCTGGTGGGTTGTATATTTATTTGTCAAATCAAACCATGTATACTGCTTAATACTGGGGAAGGACAATATGGAAGTTACGAAGCAGGAGAACCACGACTGACAGGAAGGAGATGGTGGTCCTTATTAATTTTTCACATGGCTGAGGTAAAGTGAAAGCTGAACTCTGATTGGTTTCTCCAGTAATATGAAAGCTGAGTTCTGATTACATGTAGAAACAAAGGATGTTTCTGGCACAGGAGTCCTTTACTTAAAAAATAATTTTCTTTATTCAGACATCTTCATCAGTAAAAACAGTACATACGGGGAACCCCCAACGCCTGACACATTTTGGACTCATTAAAAACGGGCCTTTCTCCAAGGCATTCCTTTAATTTGAGTTCCGATTAGTTGCTCCGGAAAAAATGAAAGCTGAGCTATGATTGGTTGCTCAGGCAAAATTAAAGTTGAGATCTGATTTTTCTTTAATATTTTACTGTAAGACTGTTCTGATGTCCCCAATAAGTATGATCCTGTACAAACCACACAAGGAAAACATGGGTCTGTATTTTGTGGACTTGCTTTCTGTTCTTTATGTTCTGATTTTGGACATGTCTCCATGTTTCTCTCCTAACCCCATCTTTAGATCTGAATGATTTTCAGTCTGTTTTATCCTCCGGATGGGGAAACAATGAAACGCCGGCGTCCGTGCATGCTGTCCCCTGACAGCCGCATCCTCTGTGTCACAGGGCCTGCGCACAGCCTGGGACAGCGTGCACACACCTGATGTGTCCCCAGCAACATTAGTATTTAGTTAGACTTCAAACTGCCTAGTATTTTGTCAGGTCCCTGTACCTGTCCTATTCTCCGAACCTGAACCTGTTCTGTCTTTCTAAACCTGCCTTGTCTGAAAGTGCCTGCACCTGCTACCTTCCTGTCAAATGCCAGTTCCAGAATCCATCCTGTCTGTGAACCAGATTCCGCACTTTCTGAACCAGCACCAGTATCCACCTACCTATGAACCAGGCTTCGCTCTGTCTTAAAGGGAAGGTACCGCGTTTGTAGATCATTAGTAAATCAATGTAATGTAGCATAACATGCTGTTATAACCAAGTTTTGAATGCATGCGAAACAGATTTCGTTTGTTATATGAGTTTAAAGAAGGCACTGGGGGCTGACATCTTGTGTTCACAGCAGTAGCATGACAGTATCAGTGTCATAATAAGGCATCCTATGGACATAGGAGATAATAGACCTCCGCTGACCCTATCTTTAACATTGCAGCATCATTAGCAGTGAGCTGGGCATGCCTCTGTGGGCTGCACAATTCACTGCTGTAGGTGTGACTGGCCGCCATTTTATTATAGCTCAGTGCTATCTGCCGAGCTCCACTTACTCTCTATCGCTGCAGGACAGAAGTGCCGCTCACTGGAGACGGAGGATGGAGAGTGCAGGTGATTTACCTCCGTGCTTCTCTATCCTGTACCCAGGCACTGCACTGTGCGTCCTGAGCAGACATCCTCTGCTCCTCACACGCTGCCCTGTGTCCTTCTCCTGCTGTCTCCCCTCCTCACTCACACACAGTCCCATTGATCTCCGGTAGCTGCATTCAGAGCCTGCAGAGAGGGAGCTGACACCTGGAGAGAGAGCAGGACAGCTGACAGGACAGAGACTAAGGTGGGGGAAGGGCAAGAATGTTATTCACAAAACTGGAGAGAAGTAGCATGTACACAGCAGGGATCATATATCCTTACCCCATATATATCTTCTGTTATCTCCCATAGCGCAGCACACTGCTGTCCTGAAATACTCTGTGCTCCATATATCTCCTCTATGACCCCCCATAGACCAGCACACTGCTCTCCTAAAATACTCTGTGCTGCAGTCACCCTGTTCCTTCTCCCATATATCTCCCTCTGTGACGCTGGAGGTGACTGTCTCTCTCTATGGGTGCTGTCTCTCTCCCCATGTGTGCTCTCCATCCCCCTGTGCCTGTTGGCTCTCGCTCCTATGCACTCCTCTTCCCCCTGCATGTCTCTCTCCCCATGGGTCGCTCTCCTTCCTCTCCCCCCTGCATGTTTCTTTCCCCATGGGTTGCTCTCCCTCCTCTCCCCCTGCATGTTTCACTCCCCATGGGTCACTCTCCCTCCTCTCCCCCTGCATGTCTCTCTCCCCATGGGTCGCTCTCGCTCCTATGCACTCCTCTCCCCCTGCCTGTCTCTCTCCCCATGGGTTGCTCTCGCTCCTATGCACTCCTCTCCCCTTGCATGTCTCTCCCCCAGGGTCGCTCTCCCCCTGCATGTTTCACTCCCCATGGGTCACTCTCCCTCCTCTCCCCCTGCATGTCTCTCTCCCCATGGGTCGCTCTCGCTCCTATGCACTCCTCTCCCTCTGCATGTCTCACTCCCCATGGGTTGCTCTCGATCCTATGCACTCCTCTCCCCCTGCATGTCTCTCTCCCCATGGGTCACTTTCCCTCCTCTCCCCCCTGCATGTCTCTCTCCCCATGGGTCACTTTCCCTCCTCTCCCCCCTGCATGTCTCACTCCCCATGGGTCGCCCTCCCTCCTCTCCCCCTGCATGTCTCTCTCCCCATGAGTCGCTCTCCTCTCACCCTGCATGTCTCACTCCCCATGGGTCGCTCTCTCTCCTCTCCCCCCTGCATGTTTCTCTCCCCATGGGTCGCTCTCCCTCCTCTCCCCCTGCATGTCTCTGTCGCCATGGGTCGCTCTCGCTCCTATGCACTCCTCTCCCCCTGCATGTCTCTCTCCCCATGGGTTGCTGTCTCTCCTATGCACTCCTCTCCCCTGCATGCCTTTCTCCCCCTGCATGTCTCTCTCCCCCAGGGTCGCTCTCCCTCCTCTCCCCCCTGCATGTCTCACTCCCCATGGGTCGCTCTCCCTCCTATGCACTCCTCTCCCCCTGCATGTCTTTCCCAATTGCACACACAGCTCAGTGTGTGTGATAACAGGAGCTGCGGGGGTCATGTTGTCACATGTCAGCGTGACCCCACATCTGTGACTGTCACCTGCGGTAACGCTACCGCCGGTACTGTCAGTCACAGTGCTGCGGGATCATGCTGGCAGATGTCAGCGTGATTCTGCAGCTGACTGACCTGCAGCGGTGACCTGCGGTAAAAAAGCAGGCGCAGACCGATGAGACTACTGCTCCCATTGGGCTATGTCTGATGGGAGAGTAGTAACATCTGCCGGTACCTGTGCTCACAGTTGTGTGTTTTGTTTTTTTTTAAAGTTACATTACATACATATTCACATAAAAATAAAAAAAACATTATACTCGCTGATCTCCTGTCAGTGTATCGCCGGCTGTCTTTGAGAGCAGTCATATCACTGATGTGACTGCTCTCAGTGATCAGGATCATCGTGGGACATTATGGATTATCATATCGGTGGACAGGTGAGGAATGTTTGTGGTTTATTTTATTTTTGTTGCAGGAGACGAAGGATTTGGGGATTATGCGTTCGGTAAGTATGGTTTAATTAAGATTAAGAAAGAACTTTATTCTGGCTGTGTCTTTATTTAGAATACAACTATAGGATTAGCAATGTATAGGTGTCTTATATACGCTTCTCCATTACTAAGATGTGGGCTTGATGTCACCTGACAATAGAAAGATGACATCAACCCTACAAATATGAAACCAACTTGCCACCGCTACAGGGCAAGTGGGAAGAGCCGGGCAAAGTGCCAGAAAAGATGCATCTAATAGATGCGCCATTTCTGGGGCGGCTGAGAGCTGATGGTTTTTAGCCTGAGGGGGGGGGGGGGGGCAATATCCATGGCCCCTTCCTAGGCTATTAATATCCTGCAGCTCTTTGCATAGCCTTTGCTGGTTATTAATTATAGGGGGGACCCCATGTAATTTTTGTTTGGGGCCCCCCATTTTAATAGCCAGTAGAGGCTAAGTATACAGTTGTGAGCGTGTGTGTCAGCGTGTGAGCACACTCCCCCCCATAGACCAGCACACTGCTCTCGTGAAATACTCTGTGCTCCTGTCTCCCTGCTCACTCCACCATATATTTCTGTGACGCCCCCATAGCCCAGCACATTGCCATATGGATCACACATAATGCCGCCATATCTATTTATCACATAATACTCCCATAAAGACCATACATATCGCCATATATTTATTACATAATACTGCCATATAGATCGCACATGATGCCATATAGATCACACATATTTTTTACATAGTACTGCAATATAGACCACACTTGATACCGCCAAGTATTATGTGTGATCTGTATTATGGCATTATGTGTGATCAATATGACGGTATTATGTGTGATCTGTATGGTGGTATTATGTTTGATCAGTACGGTGGAATAATGTAAAAAATATGTGACTGTATTATATGATAACTATATTATGGGATTATGTGTGATCTATGTGGCATTGTTTATGTGAGAATTATATGGTGGTTTTATGTGTGATCTACATAGTGTTGTGTGTGATCTATATGACGGTATTATGTGTGATCTATATGGCGGTATTATGTGAGAATTATATGATGTTTATAGCCTAGGAAGGGGTTAATACCCATGGATCTTCCCAGGCTATGAATATCAGCCCGCAGCTGTATATATAGCCTTTACTGGGGGACCCCCAAAAAATGACACGGAGTTCCCCTAAAATTAATAACCAGAAAAGGCTATGCAGACAGCTGCGGGCTGATATTAATAGCCTAAGAAGGGGCCATGGATATTTCCCCCCCCTTCCCTGGCCACAAACACCAGCTCAAAGCCACCCCTGAAATGGTGCATCTCTAAGATGCGCCAATTCTGGCACTTAGCCTCTCTCTTCCCACTTCCCTGTAGTGGTGTCATATGGGTAATATTTGTGGGGTTGATGTCACCTTTGTATTGTAAGGTGACATCAGGCCGGCTTAGTAATGGAGAGGCATCAATAAGACACCTATCCATTACTAATCCTATAGTTGTTAAAAGGTTAAATAAACACACAGCCAGAATAAAGTATTTTAATGAAATAAAACACTACACAGTTTCCCATCTTTATTATTCAGTTAATCCATGTAACGCCCTCGATCTCCTGTAGAATAAATAAAATAATAAACCAGCAGTATACTCCCTGTTCCCGCACACACACATACACGCAGATACACATAGATACGCACATATTCTCAGCTCACACAGTCTCCGCACACACAAGTCTCCACACACACTCTTCCTCCTCCCTATCTGCAGCATTTATCACATGGAACTCCGCAGCAAAACCACAGATTTTTAAACCTGCAGTTTTTCTGCGTATTTGCCTAACTTAATGGTAGTCTATGGGTGCAGAAACGCTGCAGATCCACAAAAAGAATTGACATGCTGTGGAAAATCAAACCCCGCAAATCCGAGCATATTTTTCCGCAGCATGTGCACAACAATTCTCAATTTCCCATTGACTAACATTGGTTGTGCACTACACTGCGGATTTGATGCAATTCCGCGCATCCAAAAACGCTGCGGAAAAGCATCAACATCTGCAACGTGTGCATATAGCCCAAGTGTCTTACCCCTGCTATTCCATGTGTATCTCTCTCCATCACGCTCCATATGTCTCTCATCATTCTACATGTCTCACTCATCACACTCCAAGTGTCTCACCCCTGCTGTTCCATGTGTATCTCTCTCCATCACACTCCATATGTCTCTCATCATACTACATGTCTCTCTCCCCATCACGCTCCATGTGTCTCACCCCTGCTATTCCATGTGTATCTCTCTCCATCACACTCCATGTCTCTCATCATACTACATGTCTCACTCATCACGCTCCAAGTGTCTCACCCCTGCTGTTCCATGTGTATCTCTCTCCCCATCATGCTCCATATATGTCGCACTCATCATTCTACATGTATCGCTCTCTCCCATCAGTCTCTCTCAGCCATACCAATGTAATTCTCCCCTCCCTCCACAATGTCTGGCTATTCACTGCAGACCTAGTTCTCCTTCTTATCTTACTGATGGATTAGTCACAGGCAGCTCTGCTCAGATAATTGCTGCTCCATACACAAAACATGTCTTCACTCTTCCTCCAGTCCACCATGCTGCTGCATCCACTGTGTTCTGCTCCTCTGTAAAAAAGCTGTGCTTCTGATGCAGTAACTGCTGGTGATAGTAGATCACAGGTCAGTCACACACAAAATGGCGCTGCCCTGTGATGCTGCTCTTCATTCTGCCCCAGAGATATTAGACCACTCAAAAGGGGAGGGAAATGGTGATGTCAGCAGTTACTGCCCCAATTTTACAGCTAACAGTAAAGCTGGTAAGTCTCACTATAGCTGCTTGAGGTCTAAAATGGAAAATGCTCCCCCTAGTGGTAAATATATATATATACAGTGGGGCAAAAAAGTATTTAGTCAGTCAGCAATAGTGCAAGTTCCACCACTTAAAAAGATGAGAGGCGTCTGTAATTTACATCATAGGTAGACCTCAACTATGGAAGACAAACTGAGAAAAAAAAATCCAGAAAATCACATTGTCTGTTTTTTTAACATTTTATTTGCATATTATGGTGGAAAATAAGTATTTGGTCAGAAACAAACAACCAAGATTTCTGGCTCTCACAGACCTGTAACTTCTTCTTTAAGAGTCTCCTCTTTCCTCCACTCATTACCTGTTGTAGTAATGGCACCTGTTTAAACTTGTTATCAGTATAAAAAGACACCTGTGCACACCCTCAAACAGTCTGACTCCAAACTCCACTATGGTGAAGACCAAAGAGCTGTCAAAGGACACCAGAAACAAAATTGTAGCCCTGCACCAGGCTGGGAAGACTGAATCAGCAATAGCCAACCAGCTTGGAGTGAAGAAATCAACAGTGGGAGCAATAATTAGAAAATGGAAGACATTCAAGACCATTGATAATCTCCCTCGATCTGGGGCTCCACGCAAAATCCCACCCCGTGGGGTCAGAATGATCACAAGAACGGTGAGCAAAAATCCCAGAACCACGCGGGGGGACCTAGTGAATGAACTGCAGAGAGCTGGGACCAATGTAACAAGGCCTACCATAAGTAACACACTACGCCACCATGGACTCAGATCCTGCAGTGCCAGACGTGTCCCACTGCTTAAGCCAGTACATGTCCGGGCCCGTCTGAAGTTTGCTAGAGAGCATTTGGATGATCCAGAGGAGTTTTGGGAGAATGTCCTATGGTCTGATGAAACCAAACTGGAACTGTTTGGTAGAAACACAACTTGTCGTGTTTGGAGGAAAAAGAATACTGAGTTGCATCCATCAAACACCATACCTACTGTAAAGCATGGTGGTGGAAACATCATGCTTTGGGGCTGTTTCTCTGGAAAGGGGCCAGGACGACTGATCCGGGTACATGAAAGAATGAATGGGGCCATGTATCCTGAGATTTTGAGTGCAAACCTCCTTCCATCAGCAAGGGCATTGAAGATGAAATGTGGCTGGGTCTTTCAACATGACAATGATCCAAAGCACACCGCCAGGGCAACGAAGGAGTGGCTTCGTAAGAAGCATTTCAAGGTCCTGGAGTGGCCTAGCCAGTCTCCAGATCTCAACCCTATAGAAAACCTTTGGAGGGAGTTGAAAGTCCGTGTTGCCAAGCGAAAAGCCAAAAACATCACTGCTCTAGAGGAGATCTGCATGGAGGAATGGGCCAACATACCAACAACAGTGTGTGGCAACCTTGTGAAGACTTACAGAAAACGTTTGACCTCTGTCATTGCCAACAAAGGATATCTTACAAAGTATTGAGATGAAATTTTGTTTCTGACCAAATACTTATTTTCCACCATAATATGCAAATAAAATGATAAAAAAACAGACAATGTGATTTTCTGGATTTTTTTTTCTCAGTTTGTCTCCCATAGTTGAGGTCTACCTATGATGTAAATTACAGACGCCTCTCATCTTTTTAAGTGGTGGAACTTGCACTATTGCTGACTGACTAAATACTTTTTTGCCCCACTGTATGTGTATATATATATATATATATATATATATATATATATATATATATATATAAGAAAATATATATTTTTCATATAGAAATGTTTGCAAACAGTGCAAACATTGCACTAATACATTTTATTTACTATTTTAAGCTTAATTTCACAAAAAAACAAACTACAAGAAAACTTGTGGCACCTTCCCTTTAGCTAGTGTAGTAGGGAATGTGGGAGTCTGGTATGAAAAAGATGTCGTGGCAACATGGGGGTTTTGACGATGCTGTTGATTTTTATATATTAATGTGTGATAAAGTGATGTTATATTTTATCCCTGTGGCCGGTGTTGTATGTTCGGTTCTCCTAAAGGCTATGCCAATGGCCGTCCTTAGGAATGCGATAGGTCTGTCCCCTAGGAAAACCATGCAAAAGATAGGGGTACAGTTTACACTACAATGGGAAACAGGTAGTTAATAGAGTTGGGTTTAGCCCACAGTTTGGGAGGGGTTAGCTGGGGTTTTATAGAAAATGTTTCCAGGTTACAGTCAGTCAGAGACAGACAGCCTAAGACTCAACAAGAGCAAGTTCTGGGTGGAGTGGAGAGCAAGGCTAAACATAGCAGAGTTAGCAGGTTCTAGTGCAGCTAAGATGCCGCAGAAGAGAACGGATCCGGTCAGTATAAGCTTCCTAGAAGAATGAGGGCATAGCTTTGGTCACATCTGGATGCCGAGACAGTCTTGAACCTAAGGTTCGGAAGAGGTATAGTCATGCCTCAGTTTCCCTGATAAGGAAGATGTCAGCCAGGCTGCAGAGTGAGGAGAAGATGGTGGGTCTCAGAACAGGATGGGGACAAGGATTGATGGAGCATTAAACCAAGGGAAGATCACTAAAAAGAGACTTTGACCTAGGCCGGGGTCACACTTGCATGTGTAATGCGAGAAACTTACAGGAGTCTCACGCTTCAATACTCAGCACAGCTGCCAGCACATGGGACCGGAGTGTGCGGCTGCATGTATTTATATGCAGCTGAACGCTCCGTTCCCGAGTGCCGGCGGCTGTGGCGGGTATTGAGGCGAGAGACTAGCGTGAGTTTCTTGCATTGCACACGCAAGTGTGATTCTGGCATTAATCTGTATGCTGCAGCCATGTGTTAATGAATTGCACAGTAAAGTTGAACCTGCTAACCCTGACCCAAGGTCTTCTGTCTTGTTTTTAGCCGGAAGCGGTCCCACAGACGGGGAGGTGTTGTGAATTCCGCTCTTGGGCTCCCTCCGGTGGTTATAAGTAGCATTTTTGTGAGTTCTGCTCTTGGGCTCCCTCCTGTGGTTTTGAGTGGTATGGCTGCTTCTTGGATTTAGCATCAGCAGCTGTTTTCACTGATCGTCTTTCTGGCTCTGCTATATTAGTCTGGCCTTTTCCCTAATTCAATGCCAGTTGTCAATTGGTGAGCTTGGAGTCATGGCTCTCTGAGGATTTCCCTGTCACTCTGACCATTTCAGCAAAGCGAAGTCCTTGCTTGTCTTTTTGCAGTTCACTTGTTGTGGACTTTGTTGTTTAGCACTTTCTATGTTTTGCTCATTTGTCCAGCTTATCAGTATGTATCTAGTCAGCTAAGCTGGAAGCTCTGGGCAGCAGAGTTTGCCCTCCACACCTTTAGTCAGGTGTGGAGATTTTTGCATTTCTCTGCGGTGGACTTTTTCTAGTTTTTATTACTGACCGCACAGTGTTCTGTCCTGTACTAATTCTTTCTAGCTAGTAGTGGCCTCCTTTGCTAAATCTTGTTTCATACTACGTATGTCATTTCCTTCTCCTCTCACAGTCATTATTTGTGGGGGGCTGTCCTATCCTTTGGGGATTTTCTCTGAGGCAAGATAGCTTTCCTGCTTCTACCTTTAGGGGTAGCTAGATCTCCGGCTGTGACGAGGTGTCCAGGGAGTGACAGGAACATCCCACAGCTACTGCTAGTGTCTGTGTTAAGATCAGGAACTGCGGTCGGTATAGTTACCACCTGCTCAGAGCTAGTCGCATGTCGCTCCTTAATCACCAGACCATAGCAGGGAGGTAACGAGGGTTCCCGAAGTAAATGTGAGTAGAGAACGTACTCCACCACATCACACACACTCCACCCAGACATTCGTTTAAAGAAGGGTTTTAGGGCAGTCAGAACTCAGTTCCTGCCAACAGCAAACGACACATGTGCCTTGACCCCGCTTCACTAGGGTCAGCATCCAGTCCAAACTTGGATTCCGAGTCTGCTGCTGCTTCCCTATTCCCTGGGGTCAGCTGCTGCGGCTCCAGGGGTCTGTACTAGAGTGGTACCTGGCGACCACCTACGGCTCAAGTCTAACCACACCATCAGGGGCTCTAGTGATGGACCAGGTGGTTGCTTAGCTACGCCCCTCCCGGCTGTCCAAGGTCTGTGGCGCAGTGGGTGCACACCCACCAGCATGTCCGAAATCCCAGAGTATTTATATTTTCAGCGGGCACAGACTGGTGCAGATTTATTTTAGGGGAAAATGTAGGGGTATATTTGTATTTAGGTGACACGGTGCCTGGCTATGCATCAAATATGCAGCAGGTCATAACAGTCAAATATGCTGTCCTAAGTATTAAAAATGCTTGTCACTTATGCCACCACAATTATGGAGGGTGCATTTTAAGAGTCCTTTTTAATGACTGCTGCGCAGTAGGCTCGCTGCAGGGGGTGGCTCTAGTAGCTTCTACATTGATTAACTGAGAACTCCTCAGATTTGATACCTAGTTTTGGCAGCCATGCCGCATTCTGTTGATCTACATATTTATTTTTCTATAATTCATCAGAATTTGTAATTAAATCTTTAATTAATCTTCCAATAAGGGTGAAATTTCTGACCCGATGAAACCACTTTGGTGTGTACACAGATGAAGCCATCTAGCAGCATCTGCTGCCTCTCACAGTGATAATGATACCTTAGTAATTAGTAGATTTGATGGACAAAGCAAACATTGACTGAATAGATTAACCCCCAAAGGAAATTTTCTTTACAGGCATGGTAATTTGTGCAACCAATTTCTGAATAACAAAACACTGAAAATGCGTGGCAAGTCATAAATTGGGATGAGCGAATATGCTCGATGATACTTGGATATCACTCAAGTATCTAGGTGCTTGGATGTGCTTGTTACTCGGTGAGCATTATCTGGTGCTCGATTTCAGACTCAGATCCTTGCCCCGCATGTTTGGCGCCTGTTATACAGCCAATAAGCATGTTGGGATTACCTGCACATCACTGTATTTCCGTAGCCATCTTGGTAGTGGCATTATTGTGATTGGCTGGCTGTGTGACATCATCAATGGTTATAAAAGGACAGGGGCTGCCAGACTTGGCTAACTGACGCCATTACACAGCTCTGTGACATTAGTTATTGGAGGGAGAGAGTGTTTGTCCATGTGTGTGTGCACAGTTTAACGATTCAAAGTCCTGTAGCCTTGATACTGGTGCTGAAGCTGAACTATCATACCAAGAGTCCTTGTAAGGGTACCGTCACACAATGCCATTTTTATCGCTACGACGGCACGATCCGTGACGTCGCAGCGTCGTATGATTATCGCTCCAGCGTTGTAGACTGCGGTCACACTTTGCAATCACGGCGCTGGAGCAATGCCGAAGTCCTCGGGTAACCAGGGTAAACATCGGGTTACTAAGTGCACGGCCGCGCTTAGTAACCCGATGTTTACCCTGGTTACCAGCGTAAACGTAAAAAAAACAAACAGTACATACAGTGGGGCAAAAAAGTATTTAGTCAGTCAGCAATAGTGCAAGTTCCACCACTTAAAAAGATGAGAGGCGTCTGTAATTTACATCATAGGTAGACCTCAACTATGGAAGACAAACTGAGAAAAAAAAATCCAGAAAATCACATTGTCTGTTTTTTTAACATTTTATTTGCATATTATGGTGGAAAATAAGTATTTGGTCAGAAACAAACAACCAAGATTTCTGGCTCTCACAGACCTGTAACTTCTTCTTTAAGAGTCTCCTCTTTCCTCCACTCATTACCTGTTGTAGTAATGGCACCTGTTTAAACTTGTTATCAGTATAAAAAGACACCTGTGCACACCCTCAAACAGTCTGACTCCAAACTCCACTATGGTGAAGACCAAAGAGCTGTCAAAGGACACCAGAAACAAAATTGTAGCCCTGCACCAGGCTGGGAAGACTGAATCAGCAATAGCCAACCAGCTTGGAGTGAAGAAATCAACAGTGGGAGCAATAATTAGAAAATGGAAGACATTCAAGACCATTGATAATCTCCCTCGATCTGGGGCTCCACGCAAAATCCCACCCCGTGGGGTCAGAATGATCACAAGAACGGTGAGCAAAAATCCCAGAACCACGCGGGGGGACCTAGTGAATGAACTGCAGAGAGCTGGGACCAATGTAACAAGGCCTACCATAAGTAACACACTACGCCACCATGGACTCAGATCCTGCAGTGCCAGACGTGTCCCACTGCTTAAGCCAGTACATGTCCGGGCCCGTCTGAAGTTTGCTAGAGAGCATTTGGATGATCCAGAGGAGTTTTGGGAGAATGTCCTATGGTCTGATGAAACCAAACTGGAACTGTTTGGTAGAAACACAACTTGTCGTGTTTGGAGGAAAAAGAATACTGAGTTGCATCCATCAAACACCATACCTATTGTAAAGCATGGTGGTGGAAACATCATGCTTTGGGGCTGTTTCTCTGGAAAGGGGCCAGGACGACTGATCCGGGTACATGAAAGAATGAATGGGGCCATGTATCCTGAGATTTTGAGTGCAAACCTCCTTCCATCAGCAAGGGCATTGAAGATGAAATGTGGCTGGGTCTTTCAACATGACAATGATCCAAAGCACACCGCCAGGGCAACGAAGGAGTGGCTTCGTAAGAAGCATTTCAAGGTCCTGGAGTGGCCTAGCCAGTCTCCAGATCTCAACCCTATAGAAAACCTTTGGAGGGAGTTGAAAGTCCGTGTTGCCAAGCGAAAAGCCAAAAACATCACTGCTCTAGAGGAGATCTGCATGGAGGAATGGGCCAACATACCAACAACAGTGTGTGGCAACCTTGTGAAGACTTACAGAAAACGTTTGACCTCTGTCATTGCCAACAAAGGATATATTACAAAGTATTGAGATGAAATTTTGTTTCTGACCAAATACTTATTTTCCACCATAATATGCAAATAAAATGATAAAAAAACAGACAATGTGATTTTCTGGATTTTTTTTTCTCAGTTTGTCTCCCATAGTTGAGGTCTACCTATGATGTAAATTACAGACGCCTCTCATCTTTTTAAGTGGTGGAACTTGCACTATTGCTGACTGACTAAATACTTTTTTGCCCCACTGTACTTACATTCCGGTGTCTGTCCCCCGGCGTTCTGCTTCTCTCCACTGTGTAAGCACCATAGCCGGAAAGCACAGCGGTGACGTCACCGCGTCACCGCTGTGCTCGCTTTCCGGCCGGCAGGCGCTCACAGTGCAGAGAAGCTGAGACGCTGGAGGACAGACACCGGAATGTGAGTATGTACTGTTTGTTTTTTTTACGTTTACGCTGGTAACCAGGGTAAACATCGGGTTACTAAGCGCGGCCCTGCGCTTAGTTACCCGATGTTTACCCTGGTTACAAGCGAACACATCGCTGGATCGCTGTCACACACAACGATCCAGCGATGTCAGCGGGTGATCAAGCGACGAAAGAAAGTTCCAAACGATCTGCTACGACGTACGATTCTCAGCAGGGTCCCTGATCGCTGCTGCGTGTCAGACACTGCGATATCGTAACGATATCGCTAGAACATCACGAATCGTACCGTCGTAGCGATGAAAATGGCTCTTTGTGACGGTACCCTAAGGGCTAATTTTGTGCTTAGCTATTTGTAGCAGATACAATCTGCATTTAGCCTAGGGACAGAGAGAGAGTTACAGGAGCAGGAAGAGTGGCTGAATAAGTCTCCAGTCAGGGATTAGGACTTTTGCAGTCCGGTGCTAAATACGTAGCTGCGGCAGTTGACCACATTTTTATTTTTTGGGTGAAAAAAATTGACTATATTGTCATCCATAGAGTATTAGGTGCTTTGTGGGGCAATTTTGTGTTATATAACACCCAAAAAAAGCCTTGAAACATTTTGCTGTATTCAACTACTCATCCATATATTATAACTGAGCGAGGCCAACAGCGCTGAGGGGGTGGGACTAGCAGCACAGAAACAGGCAGGAAGAGGCAGTGGGGTGACGAGAGGTAGAAGGCGGGCAACTGTTCCGCAGTGCAACAACCCTCCTGAATTTCTCCATCAAAGAGTTAGGTGTTCCCCAGTCTGGGACTTTTTAAAGTTCTTGTGACACTAGTCACTTCTCACGGCTAAGCTGTGAGTCAGAGTGGTCAGGGAGTCCAATATCAGAAGCCAGGAGGGTACGTCATAAACAGAAGGAAGATGTCATGATCCTTTCTGGGGTTTAGTCCTGCCCTTTTCCCGGGCGGATTATGTCAAGGGTTAACTTTGCTTTGCCTCATTCTGGGTCCAGGTTTGCTATTTAGCTCCGATGCATCCTGCTGGCAGTGTCAGCTATAGTTCTGCCTTCGGCGTGTGTACCTGACTCTGGTAAATCTTGATTTGTCCTGTGATCCCTGACTTTCCCTATGTCTGTTGACTCCCTCTGTCTGTCCTTTTCCAGTGTTTCCCTGTAAGTTTGCTTGATTCCCTGGTTTTGACTTGGCTTGCATTCGGACTCGCTTCTGCTTTTTGTTATTGTCTTATCCGCTTCTGACTGTTGCTGATCCCCCTGGCTTGTTTCTGACCACGTGTACTGCTGCGACCTCTGGTACTTCTGCTCCTGACTGTTTTTTGACTTGGCTTGTCTGACCACTCTCTCGCCACTTGGTGGCACCTGTGCTGCTGCTCTGCGGTGCTCGGTGCTACTGTGTGTGTGCAGCCTCACTTCCCTCACCAGCTCCCCTTGGTGGAGGTTGCGCTGTACTGCACTGCAGCAGCATGACAAAAGAGACAAAAGAGTAGTTCGATAATGGTCCAAGGTCAGAGTAGCGGGAGGATAACAGATCAGAGCTGAAGGGGTTAAATAGGCGGATCGTCAGAATGAGGTCCAAGGTCAGGCAACAGATCAAGCATATAGAACTCAAGGCACAGGGAGCAGAAAGCACAATCTCACAAAATGAATGTACGTCTGACAGTGGTCTGGGAGAAGCTGCTCCGTTAAGCAGGCATGGCCATTACCCTGGATAGTGAACACCTGAGACAGCTGACACCTCCCAGTCACCAGACTGGATGGTCATGCTGTCAATCAAAGTACTGACAGCTTCAGCACACCCCTGTACCAGATTGAATGGCCGAGCTGTCAGTAACTGCATCCGGGACACCCTGAGGGGTGGACCAGTGACAGTTCTGAGGAAAAAAAAAAAGGTCATCTCATCTGCTCAGTGCAGATTGTGTAACAATGAGGATGTAGAGGCTGACGAGGAATAGGAGCTGTTGTCTAGAGCAACAGAGGCTAGTACCCACACAAGTTTTTGTCCTGGGGCTGAGGATGGGAATGAAGAGGAAGAGAGGGAGGAGGAGATAGAGAGTCGTCATCATGTTGGAGACAGGGAAGTGCTGGCTGCAGGGACCTTTGCACATATGGCCGACTTTATGTACCAATGCCTTTCCTGTGACCCTTGCGTTACATTCATCTTGGCCAAAAAAAAGAGTACTGGTTGTTCGCCCTGCTAGATCCATGCTAGAAGGAGAACTTTGCATCTCTTCTTCCTCAGGCAGAGAGGTCTTCCAAAATAGTGCTACACCAGAATGCCATTGTAGAAAATATGTTGAAAAAATTTCCATCAGACAATGCTAGCAGCAGGGGACAAGCTTCCTTGCCCAACCAAGGAGGAGAGTTGAGGAAGATACACAGCAGGTACAGCAGAGGCAGGGGTACAATGTCAAAGGCCTGGGCCAATTTAATGACACCCTCCCAGGAGACAGCCCCTGATGACTGGGTATTTTTGACAAGTTGGAATAGGTTTTTAACCCCTTCCCGACCTATGACGCAGTGTATGCATCAAGAAAGTCGGTGACAATCCGACCTGTGACGCAGAGTATGCATCATGGTGGGATCGCGTTCCTGCGGGTCGGGTGAAAGGGTTAACTGAAATTTCACCTGACCCGCAGGAACAGGGGGA
Source organism: Ranitomeya variabilis (assembly GCF_051348905.1). Classification (NCBI taxonomy): domain Eukaryota; kingdom Metazoa; phylum Chordata; class Amphibia; order Anura; family Dendrobatidae; genus Ranitomeya; species Ranitomeya variabilis. Next base: position 631,469,970 of record NC_135235.1, read on the forward strand.
CTTGTACTTGAGACCAGGGGCTTTGCCCCCCCCCCTCCGTGGCTACGATCCCTCTGGTGACCTGATTGGAGCTAGGGTCCATGTGACGCTATCTCTTCATTGAGATGTGGAGGGGCAGAGTAAACCATGGCTGCCTCGCTGTCCAGCTTCATGCCACCTGTGGAAGCTGAACGGCGAGGTGCCTGCATGCTGCCCTGCCACATACTCACCGCGATCACCGCCGCCAGGTACTCCCCTCTGCTGCCCTCCATTCCCCCCGCCGTCTGCTCCCTTTCCCCTGCCCCGGTGATCACCCCCCTGCTGCTGCCGGCTCCATACGCTGCTACACCTCCTCAGCCCCCCCGCGCCTGACAGCCCCCTCCTGGCCCCGGTGATCACCCCCCCGCCCCAGTGATCACCCCGATCACCTCCTGCCCCCCTGATCACCCCCCTGCCCTGCTGATTTCCCCCCTGCCCTGCTGATCTGCACCCTGCCCCGCTGATCTCCCTGCCCCGATGATCTCCCCCCTGCCCAAGTGATCACCCCTCTGCCCTGCAGATCTGCCCCCTGCCCCACGGATCTGCCCCCCCCCACTGATCACCCTACGCCCTAATGATCTGCCCCCTGCCCCGTTGATCTGCCCCATGCCCCAGTGATCTTCCCCAGCCACACTGCCCTCCCGCCCCAGTTTTGCCATTAGGGTTAGAGTTGGGCTAAAGTGAGTTGGGCTAAAGTTAGGGTTAGGGTTGGGGCTAAAATTAGGCTTAGGTTTGGGGCTAAAGTTAGGGTTGGGATTAGGGGTAGGGTTAGGGGTAGAGTTAGGGTTGGGATTAGGGTTAGGGGTGTGTTGGGGTTAGGGTTGGAGTTAGAATTTGGGGGTTTCCATTGTTTAGGCACATCAGGGGCTCTCCAAACGCGACATGACTTCCCTTCCGAGACCATTCCATCAAAGTCTGCATTCCAAAGCGTCACTACTTCCCTTCCGAGCCCCAATGTGTGCCCAAACAGTGGTTCCCCCCACATATGGGGTACCAGCGTACTCAGGACAAACTGGACAACAACTTTTGGGGTCCAATTTCTCCTGTTACCCTTGTGAAAATAAAAAATTGCGGGCTAAAAACACATTTTTGAGGAAAAAAAATGATTTTTTATTTTCACGGCTCTGCTTTATAAACTTCTGTGAAGCTCTTGGGGGCAAAAAGTGCTCACCACACATCTAGATAAGTTCCTTGGGGGTCTAGTTTCCAAAATGGGGTCATATGTGGGGGGGTTTCTACTGTTTAGGCACATCAGGGGCTCTGCAAACGTAACATGATGCCCGCAGACCATTCCATCAAAGTCTGCATTTCAAAACGTCACTACTTCCCTTCCGAGCCCCGACGTGTGCCCAAACAGTGGTTCCCCCCACATATGGAGTACCAGCCTACTCAGCACAAACTGGACAACAAATTTTGGGGTCCATTTTCTCCTGCTACCCTTGTGAAAATAAAAAATTGCGGGCTAAAAAATAATTTTTGAGGAAACAAAATGTTTTTTTTTTATTTTCACAGCTCTGCGTTATAAACTTCTGTGAAGCACTTGAGGGTTAAAAGTGCTCACCACACATCTAGATAAGTTCCTTGGGGGGGTCTAGTTTCCAAAATGGGGTCACTTGTTGGGGAGCTCCAAAGTTTAGGCACACAGGGGCTCTGCAAACGCGACATGGTCTCCGCTAACGATTGGAGCTAATTTTCCATTCAAAAAGTCAAATGGCACTCCTTCCCTTCCAAGCTTTGCTGTGCGCCCAAAAAGTGGTTTACCCCCGCATATGAGGTATCGGTGTACTCAGGAAAAATTGCCCAACAAATTTTAGGATTCATTTTATCCGGTTGCCCATGTGAAAATGAAAATAATTGAGGCTTAAAGAAAACTTTTGTGAAAAAAAGTACTTTTTAATTTTTAAAGATCAATTTGTGAAGCACCTGAGGGACCAAAGTGCTCATTATGCATCTAGATAAGTTCCTTGGGGTGTCTATTTTCCAAAATGGGGTCACCTGTAGGGGAGCTTCAATGTTTAGGCACACAGGAGCTCTCCAAACGCGACATGGTGTCCGCTAACGATTGGAGCTAATTTTTCATTCAAAAAGGCAACTGGCGCTCCTTCCATTCCGAGCCCTGCCGTGTGCCCAAACAGTGGTTCCTCCCTCCCCCCCCCCCACATATGGGGTTTCAGCGTACTCAGGACAAATTGGACAACAACTTTCTCCTTTTACCCTTGGGAAAATAAAAAAAATGTTGCTAAACGATCATTTTTGTGACTAAAAAGTTAAATGTTCATTCTTTCCTTCCATGTTGCTTCTGCAGCTGTGAAACACCTGAAGGGTTAATAAACTTGAATGTGGTTTTGAGCACCTTGAGGGGTGCAGTTTTTAGAATGGTGTCACTTTTGGGTATTTTCAGCCATATAGACCCCTCAAACTGACTTCAAATGTGAGGTGGTCCCTAAAAAAATGGTTTTGTAAATTTTGTTGTAAAAATGAGAAATCGCTGGTCATCTTTTAACCCTTAACTTCCTAACAAAAAAAATTTGTTTCCAAAATTGTGCTGATGTAAAGTAGACATGTAAGAAATGTTATTTATTAACTATTTTGTGTCACAAATCTCTGTGGTTTAACAGAATAAAAATTCAAAATTGAAAATTGCAAAATTTTCCAAATTTTTGCCAAATTTCCAATTTTTTCACAAATAAATGCAAAAATTATCGACCTAAATTTACCACTAACATGAAGCACAATATGTCATGAAAAAACAACCTTAGAATCGCTAGAATCCGTTGAGGTGTTCCTGAGTTATTACCTCATATGGGACACTGGTCAGAATTGCAAAAAATGGCCAGGTCATTAAGGTCAAAATATGCTGGGTCATGAAGGGGTTAATAAAGATGGTCAAGCAATACCTGGCCGACTAAAGCAGTATACTCCCTAATTCATCTGCAACTTTCAACTATTGGACCTCAAAGCTGGACACCTGGCATGAGCTCTCCCTCTATGCCTTGGAGGTGTTGTGCTGCCCTGCCGATATCGTCTTGCCTGAGCGTGTTTTTAGTGCCTCCGTAGGGTCACAACAGACAGGCGGTTTCGCCTGTCAACAAAGAATGCTGACAGGCTCACTCTCTCTTTTAGTATTCAATATTTGAATGAGGCCCTCTGGTTGTTACCTTCAAAGGTGTATGAATAATAATAATAATAATCTTTATTTATATTACACCAAAATATTCCGCAGTGCTTTACAATTCAACAGTTCATATACAAGTCATAAGTAACAATGTTAAAGATAATACAATAAGTAGAGCAAAATAATGATGACCCTGCTCGTCATAGCTTGCAATCTATAATGAGGTGGGGAGAGACACAAAATACAGGTGTGTATTTATAATGATGGCCCAGCCATATTGAGGGAATGGGGGATAGATAAAGGCTGAGGTAGTCACCAGCCAGTATGTGTGGTACTTTTGGGTGCAATGGAGTTTGATGAATAGTTATTTTCAGATAACTAATGAATCACACACACACACTTCGATTAGGGAACGTGATAGGCCACTCTAAACAAATGTGTTTTGAGGGAGCGTCTAAAACTGTATAAGTTGTGGTTAGTCCTAATTTCTTGGGGTAGAACATTCCAGAATATTGCCATATCTCGGGAGAAGTCTTAAGAGTCAGGAGTGGGAGGTACGGATTAGTGCAGAGGTTAGTCAAAAGTCGCTTGTGAAGCGTAACGAGCGGGTAGGCTGATAAATAGAAATGAGGGAGGAGATGTAGGGGGGTGCCCCACTGTGGAGAGCTTTGTGGGTTAGAACAAGCAGTTTAAATAGGATCCTATTATGAGTGGGCAGCCAGTGCAATGACTGGCACAGAGCGGAGGCGTCCATGTACCGATTAGTCAGATAGACGAGCCTGGATGCTGCATTAAAGATGGACTGGAGAGGGGAAAGTCGAGTGAGGGGAATACCAACTAATAGAGTGTTACAGTACTCAAGGCAGGAGTGGATCAGTGCAACAGTCAGGGTTTTCTGTTATGGTTCCCAATGGCAGGGGAACATCAGAAACATAGAAAAACGGACAAGCTCTCGGGTGATGGAAACTAGAGCTGACCGCGATGCTAAACCTATACACACAACTAATAGTAGCCAGGGAACGTGCCTACGTTTTCGCTAGACGTCTCGCACCAGCCGGAGGACTAACTACCCCTAATAGATGAAACACAGTCCTGGCTTGCCTCCAGAGGAAAATTCCCCACAGGAGATAGTAGCCCCCCACATATAATAACGGTGAGTTAAGGTGAAAAGACAAACGTAGTATGAAAACAGATTTAGCACAGCGAGGCCCACTAACTAGATAGCAGAAGGATACAATAGTGGACTTCGCAGTCAGCTACAAAACCCTATCAAAAACCATCCTGAAATTACCTTAAACTCATGTGCCAACTCATGGCACCGGAGTGGCAATTTCAGCCCACAAGAGCTTCCAGCTGCAGAGAATCACATAACTGCAAACTGGACAAAACATACAAAAATAGACTAAGGACAGAAATGTCCAACTTAGCTGGTCAGCAGACTGGGAGCAGGTACATGCAACAGAAAGACTCTGGTTACATTGATGGCCGGCATTGGAATGACTGAGGAACAAGGCTAAATAGGAAACTCCCACATCCTGATAGAAACAGGTGAAAAGCTCACAAGACACCAGTACCACAAGCGACCACTGGGGGAGCCAAATAACCGAATCACAACAGTACCCCCCCCCCTTAATTAGGGGGCACCGAACCCTCACAAGAACCACCAGGGCGATCTGGATGAGCCCTATGAAAGGCACGGACCAAATCAGAGGCATGAACATCTGAAGCTGAAACCCAAGAATTATCCTCCTGACCGTAGCCCTTCCACTTAACCAGATATTGAAGTCTCCGTCTGGAAACACGGGAGTCCAAGATTTTCTCCACCACGTACTCCAATTCACCCTCAACCAGCACAGGAGCAGGAGGCTCAACAGAAGGCACAACTGGCACCTCATACCTCCGCAATAACGACCGATGGAAAACATTATGGATAGCAAAGGATGCTGGGAGGTCCAAACGAAAAGACACAGGGTTAAGAATTTCCAAAATCCTATAAGGACCGATGAACCGAGGCTTAAACTTAGGAGAAGAGACCCTCATAGGGACAAAACGGGAAGACAACCACACCAAGTCCCCAACACGAAGACGAGGACCAACACGACGATGGCGATTAGCAAAATGCTGAGTCCTCTCCTGGGACAACTTTAAATTGTCCACCACCTGACCCCAAATACGATGCAACCTGTCCACCATAGTATCCACTCCAGGACAATCCGAAGATTCCACCTGACCAGATGAAAAACGAGGATGGAACCCCGAATTGCAAAAGAAAGGGGAAACCAAAGTGGCAGAACTGGCCCGATTATTAAGGGCAAACTCTGCCAACGGCAAAAAGGTGACCCAGTCATCCTGATCAGCAGACACAAAACACCTCAAATAAGTCTCCAAGGTCTGATTAGTACGCTCCGTCTGGCCATTCGTCTGAGGATGAAATGCAGACGAAAAAGACAAATCAATGCCCATCCTGGCACAAAACGCCCGCCAAAATCTGGACACAAACTGAGATCCCCTGTCAGAAACTATATTCTCCGGGATACCATGCAACCGAACCACATTCTGAAAAAACAGAGGCACCAACTCAGATGAGGAAGGCAACTTGGGCAAAGGTACCAAATGAACCATCTTAGAAAAACGGTCACACACCACCCAGATGACAGACATTTTCTGAGAAACAGGGAGATCAGAAATAAAATCCATAGAGATGTATGTCCAAGGCCTCTTAGGAATAGGCAAGGACAACAACAATCCACTAGCCCGAGAACAACAAGGTTTGGCCCGAGCACAAACATCACAAGACTGCACAAAAGTACGCACGTCCCGAGACAGGGAAGGCCACCAGAAAGACCTAGCCACCAAATCCCTGGTACCAAAAATTCCCGGATGACCTGCCAACGCAGAAGAATGAACCTCCGAGATGACTCTACTGGTCCACTCATCCGGCACAAACAATCTACCAGGCGGACAACGATCAGGCCGATCCGCCTGAAACTCTTGTAAAGCACGTCGCAGGTCAGGGGAGACAGCAGACAATATCACCCCATCCTTAAGGATACCCGTAGGTTTGGAATCACCAGTGAAATCAGGTTCAAAACTCCTAGAAAGGGCATCAGCCTTCACATTTTTAGAACCTGGCAGATACGAGACCACAAAATTAAACCGAGAGAAAAACAACGACCAGCGCGCCTGTCTAGGATTCAGACGTCTGGCCGACTCAAGATAAATCAAATTCTTGTGATCAGTCAAGACCACCACCTGATGTCTAGCACCCTCAAGCCAATGACGCCACTCCTCGAATGCCCATTTCATCGCCAAAAGCTCCCGATTAACAACATCATAGTTTCGCTCGGCGGGCGAAAATTTTCGAGAAAAGAACGCACAAGGTCTCATCACTGAACCATCTGAACTTTTCTGTGACAAAACCGCCCCCGCTCCAATCTCGGAAGCATCAACTTCCACCTGAAAAGGAAGTGAAACATCAGGCTGGCGCAACACAGGGGCAGAAGAAAAGCGGCGCTTAAGCTCTCGAAAGGCCTCCAGAGCAGCAGGAGACCAATCGGCAACATCAGCACCTTTTTTAGTCAAATCAGTCAAAGGCTTGACCACGCTAGAAAAACCAGTTATGAATCGACGATAAAAATTAGCAAAGCCCAAAAATTTCTGAAGGCTCTTAAGAGAAGTCGGCTGCGTCCAGTCACAAATTGCCCGAACCTTAACAGGATCCATCTCAATAGAAGAAGGGGAAAAAATGTACCCCAGAAAAGAAATCTTCTGAACCCCAAAAACACACTTTGCACCCTTTACAAACAGAGAATTGGTCCGCAAAACCTGAAAAACCTTCCTAACCTGTTGAACATGAGACTCCCAGTCATCCGAAAAAATCAAAACATCATCCAGATACACAACCATGAATTTATCCAGATATTCACGGAAAATATTGTGCATAAAAGACTGAAAGACCGAAGGGGCATTTGACAAACCAAAAGGCATTACCAAATACTCAAAATGGCCCTCGGGCGTATTAAATGCGGTTTTCCACTCATCCCCCTGCTTAATTCGCACCAAATTATACGCACCGCGAAGATCAATCTTAGAGAACCACTTAGCTCCCTTAATGCGAGCAAATAAATCTGTCAGCAATGGCAAAGGATACTGATATTTGACTGTGATCTTATTTAAGAGTCTATAATCAATACAAGGTCTCAAAGAACCATCTCTTTTGGCTACAAAAAAGAACCCTGCTCCTAAAGGAGACGAAGAAGGACGAATATGTCCTTTTTCCAAGGACTCCCTAATATACTCTCACATAGCAGCATGTTCAGGTACAGACAGATTGAATAAACGACCCTTAGGAAATTTACTGCCAGGAATCAAATCTATGGCGCAATCACAATCTCTGTGAGGGGGAAGAGAATTAAGAGTAGACTCCTCAAAAACATCACAATAATCAGACAAAAAAGCCGGGATCTCAGAGGGAATAGATGAAGCAATGGAAACCAAAGGTGCGCCCCCATGATTTCCCTGACATCCCCAGCTTAGTACAGACATTGTTTTCCAGTCAAGGACTGGGTTATGGGTTTGCAACCATGGCAATCCCAGCACTAATACATCATGTAGATTAAACAACACAAGGAAGCGAATCACCTCCTGATGGTCTGGAGTCATACGCATAGTCACTTGTGTCCAATATTGTGGTTTATTACTAGCCAATGGTGTAGAATCAATACCCTTTAAAGGTATAGGGACTTCCAGAGGCTCTAGATCAAACCCACAGCGCCTGGCAAAGGACCAATCCATAACACTCAAAGCGGCACCAGAATCCACATAAGCATCCGCGACAATAGAAGATAACGAACAAATTAAAGTCACAGACAAAATAAACTTGGACTGCAAAGTGCCAATAGCAGAGGATTTAGCAACTTTGTTTGTTCGTTTTGAGCATGCTGATATAACATGAGTTGAATTCCCACAATAGAAGCACAACTTATTTTTGCGCCTATAATTCTGTCGTTCGCTTCTGGACAGAAAACTATCACATTGCATACTCTCTGGTACCCTCTCAGAAGACACCGCCAAATGGTGCACAGGTTTGCGTTCCCGTAAACGCCGATCAATCTGAATAGCCATTGTCATGGACTCATTCAGACCCGTAGGCGTAGGAAACCCCACCATGACGTCTTTTACGGCATCAGAGAGACCTTCTCTGAAATTTGCCGCCAGAGCGCACTCATTCCACTGAGTAAGCACAGACCATTTTCGAAATTTTTGGCAATATATTTCGGCTTCATCTTGCCCCTGAGAGAGGGCTATCAAGGCCTTTTCAGCCTGTATCTCTAAATTAGGTTCCTCATAAAGCAACCCTAAGGCCAGAAAAAACGCATCCACATTGAGCAACGCAGGATCCCCTGGCGCCAATGAAAATGCCCAATTTTGAGGGTCACCCCGCAATAATGAAATCACTATTTTAACCTGCTGTGCAGGATCTCCAGCAGAGTGAGATCTCAGAGAAAGAAACAATTTACAATTGTATTTAAAATTCAGAAAACAAGATCGATCTCCGGAGAAAAACTCTGGTAAAGGAATTTTAGGTTCAGACCGAGGAGCATGTATAACAAAATCTTGTATATTCTGAACTTTAGCAGCAAGATTATTCAAATTTGTAGCCAGACTCTGGAGATCCATATTTCAACAGATAAAATCTGAGCCATTCAGGGGTTAAGAGGAGAGGAAAGCAGGAGACTGCAATTAGAGCTGGAGTGCAACTTCAGAGAAAAAAAAAAAATTCCACACAGTTCCTTTTTCTCTCCTGCTTCAGCCCATAGATTAAACATGTAGGCCGGCCATACTGTTATGGTTCCCAATGGCAGGGGAACATCAGAAACATAGAAAAACGGACAAGCTCTCGGGTGATGGAAACTAGAGCTGACCGCGATGCTAAACCTATACACACAACTAATAGTAGCCAGGGAACGTGCCTACGTTTTCGCTAGACGTCTCGCACCAGCCGGAGGACTAACTACCCCTAATAGATGAAACACAGTCCTGGCTTGCCTCCAGAGGAAAATTCCCCACAGGAGATAGTAGCCCCCCACATATAATAACGGTGAGTTAAGGTGAAAAGACAAACGTAGTATGAAAACAGATTTAGCACAGCGAGGCCCACTAACTAGATAGCAGAAGGATACAATAGTGGACTTCGCAGTCAGCTACAAAACCCTATCAAAAACCATCCTGAAATTACCTTAAACTCATGTGCCAACTCATGGCACCGGAGTGGCAATTTCAGCCCACAAGAGCTTCCAGCTGCAGAGAATCACATAACTGCAAACTGGACAAAACATACAAAAATAGACTAAGGACAGAAATGTCCAACTTAGCTGGTCAGCAGACTGGGAGCAGGTACATGCAACAGAAAGACTCTGATTACATTGATGGCCGGCATTGGAATGACTGAGGAACAAGGCTAAATAGGAAACTCCCACATCCTGATAGAAACAGGTGAAAAGCTCACAAGACACCAGTACCACAAGCGACCACTGGGGGAGCCAAATAACCGAATCACAACAGTTTTCGTTGTTTCCATGGTGAGAAAGTGGCGGATTCTAGAGATGATCTTTAGGTGCAAGCGACAAGAGCAGGCAAGAGATTATATATGGGAGGTGAAGGAGAGATTGGTGTCATACATAACACCCAGACAGCGCGCCTGCTGCCTAGGCATTATTATGGTGCCACACCACAGAGAGGGAGTTGTCAGATTTAGGGAGGTCAGTAGATGGCAGGAGTAGAAGAAATTCAGTTTTGGATACGTTGAGTTTGAGATATAGCGTGGACATGATGTTGGATACTGCGGACTGACAGTCACTGGTGTTCTGCAGTACACCAGGGGTAAGGTCATGGGATGACATCCATAGTTGCGTGTCATCAGCATAAAGATGGTACTGAAAGCCAAATCTGCTGATGGTCTGTCCAATTGGGGCCGTATACAGAGAGAAGAGAAGAGGGCCAAGGACTGAGTCCTAAGGGACCCCAACAGTGAGAGGAAGAGGAAAAGAAGTGTAGCCAGGATAAAGCAGTGCCCTTAATGCCTAGTGATTGGAGCATAGAGAGTAGAAGATGGTGGTCAACAGTGTCAAAAGCTGCAGAGAGGTCAAGAAGAATGAGCAGAGAGTGGTCACAGTTATGTTTTGCTGTCAGAAAGTCATTGGTCACTTTGATGAATGCAATTTCTGTAGAATGTAGGGGGCCGAAGCCAGACTGAGATGGATCTAGGAGAGAGTGAGTGGAGAGGTAACAGGTAAGGTGGGAATAGACCAGGCACTCCAAAAGTTTAAAGATGAAGGGGAGATTGGAGACTAGTCTGTAGTTATTTGTGCAGGATGGGTCGAGAGAGGGTTTTTTAAATAATGGAGTAATGATCGAGTGTTTGAAGGAGAAGGGGAAAATACCAGAAGAAAAGGAGAGATTAAAGATTTTATTTAGGTGAGTAGTGATGACTGAAGAGAGAGGCTGTAAGAGTTGGGACGGGAAAGGGGTCAGTAGTGCATGTAGTAGGAGAACATTGTAGACTTCTTCTGTGATGGGATCAAATGTGGAGAGTGAGCCAGAGGAGATGTGGGGAGGGGTGGGAGTCAAGGCACCGGTGGCTGGGAGACGATTTCCTGACAGATATTCTCTATTTTCTCTGTAAAGTGGGAGGCCAGGTCATCAGCTCAGATGTCTGCGATAGTGGCTTGTGTTTTTGGACTGAGGAGGGAGTGAAAAGTGTCGAAAAGTTTTTTGGGGGTTTTTGAACAGTGAGGAGATCAGGGTGGTGTAATAGGTCTGTTTAGCAAGGTGAAGGGCAGAGTTGTAGGTCATTAATATAAATTTGTAGTGGATGAAGTTTTCTAGTTTGCGAGTATTCCTCCATAGGCTTTCGGCACGCCTAGAGCATCGCTGGAGAAATCTAGTTTGCGACGTGAGCCAGGGCCGTTTTACTGTGTGTTTAAGAGATTCTGAGGGTGAGGGGCGCTACTTGGTCCAGGATACTTCTGAGTGTGTCATTGTAGTGGTGTAAAGCCAAATCAGGACAGGAGAAAGAGGAGATTGGGGACAGTGATGAGTGTAGGGAGTCTGTAAGTGTATGAGGGTTAACGGCTTGTAGATTTCTGAATGTATGGTAGGTAGGAGTGTGCTTGTGTGGATGAGGATTTTTGAGCGTGAAGGAGAAAATGTTGTGGTCAGAGAGGGGAAGATATGAGTTATCTAGGTAGAAGATTGAACAGAGCCGGACAAAGACCAGATCAAGGGTGTTGCTATCTTTTTGTAACTCAGAGGTTGAGATCTGTGTGAGACCAAGAGAAGTAGTTAAAGATAGAAGCTGGAATGCAGATGGGGAAGTGGGGTTGTTGATGTCTCACAGGATAAGGGTTGGCAATTCTGAGTACATGAAGTGCGGCAGCCAGGCAGAAAAATGGTCAAGGAGCTAGGTGGGTTAGCCTAGGGGATGGTATATGACCACTACTCTGAGGGAAAGGGAATGGAAGAGCCTGATGGATTGGACTTCAAAAGAAGGGAATGAGAGTGATGGAACTGAAGGGATGACCAGGAAAGTGCACAGTGGGGACTGGAGCATGCCTACTCTACCACTAAGTCTGTTTGCCAGTCTATGGCAATGGGAGAAAAGTAAGCTGCCATGAGAAGTAGCTGCATTGGAGACTGTGTTAGAATCCTGAATGCAGGTTTCAGTGAGGGCCAACAGATTAAGCGAGTTGTTCAGAAAGTAGTTGTGCAGGAAAGGAAGCTTATTGCATACAGACCGTGGATTCCAGAGTGCACAATTAAAAAAGGGAGATGAAGGAGTACAGTTAATGTTGATAAGGTTTCAGTGTGAGGTGGGGGAGGGGTTGAAGTTGGGGAATGGTGGACCAGGGTTGGGGGAGATATCCCCTGAAATAAGTAGCAGTAGGAAGAGAAAGAGGAAGTAGTTCTTGGATTTGTGACATGGTTTTATGTTTGATCTGTTTGGGCAAGATGGAGTGAGATTTTTCAGGAAGGCGAAGAGCTTGGGAGCTGTACGTGGGAGAGGCAAGTAGTGAGAGGCGGATGTGGATGAATGGTGATGGAGGGGGGGTGGGGCGGTGGATGTGGATGGCAAGGGCACGACCCTTATAATATTTTCCTGGCTTTGCACTTTGTGCAAAGCCTTTGAGTGTAGGAGTACAGAAACTTCCATGGAAGTCTTCGAACAGAGGCTGGACAGACAACTGTCTGGGATGATTTAGTGAATCCTGCTTTGAGCAGGGGGTTGGACCAGATGACCCAGGAGGTCCCTTCCAACTCTACCATTCTATGAACTACACTTTAAAAATATTTGAATGAGGCCCGCCAGTTGTTGCCTTGTAGGGTCTGTGAATGACTGGATGACCCTCCTTAAAAAAATTTCCTGGCTTTACACTTTCTGCAAAGCCTTTGAGTGTAGAAGTACATCAACTACACTTTCAAAATATTTATGTTCAAATTTTTCTGGATTCCATTAGTCATCCATACAGTTTAATGTGGTTATTGTTACATTACAGTGGTATGTAAAACTAAAAAACAGCATTGAATTTTTTTTCATGATTCAGTTATTCACCCATAGAGTATTACATGCTTTGTGGTACATTTCTATGGTATGTAATACTGCAAAAAGAGCGTTACATTTTTTTTCTGGATTCAATTACTCACCTGTAGAGTATCAGGTGATTTATGTTAAATTTCTGTGGTTTATAAAACTCCAAATAAGCGTTGAAAAAGTTATCTGGATTCAATTAGTCCTTCATACAGTATTAGGTGCTTTCTGATAATTTTGGGGGGTATATAAGACTCCAGAAAGGTGTGTAAAAATGTGTCTGTATTCAATTAGTCATCCATATAGTATTTGGTGCTTTCTGTGACATTTTGGTGGATATAAGATTCAGCAAAAGCGTTTAAAAATTGGTCTGGATACAATTAGTCATCCATACAGCATTATGTGCTCTGGGGTACATTTCTGTGGTATATAAGACTCTAAAATAGCATTTAAAAATTTTTTTATATTCCATTACTCATCCATAGAGTATTACGTGCTTTCTGTTACATTTCAGTGGTATATAATACTCAAAAAAAATGTTGAAAATTTTTCTGAACTGAATTAGTAATTCATACAGTGTAACATGCTTAGTGGCTAGCAAGGCAACAAAGATGGCAGAATCCTGCGAGACTCCCAAGGAAGAGACCAGAGGAATATTGGAGACAGATCATGCTGCTCAACAGCTGAGGTAGCTGTAGTCTCTGGTCCAGAACCGGCCGCTTTCCAGAACCACCAAGGCTCGAACCCAGGCCACAGCCTTCACTGCTGGGGTTCTTGTGGACTGCAGACAGGAGAGCCAGGATCCAGCAACTAGTGAGCGAACTGCGGGGCCTAGGCAGGTCGGAAGAGAGAAGGAGGTGAGCCAGGATCAGGGCTGGAGAAATGCTAGTGGACACCCTAGTCACAATGTACCGTCAGTTGGCATCTTGGGGCGGTGAGGGGGCATCTGGGATCGGGGCTCCAGGAAGCAGGTGGAGGCAGTCCCCCAGCCTCCCGAGGAAGGAGAAGAAGAAGCAGACACCTAAAGTGGATTACTGTATTACCCTGCTTATAATTTTTTCCTGACTTTGCACTTTCTGCAACGCGTTTGTGAGTATAGGAGTACATCAACTACACTTTCAAAATATTTACAGTCAAAAAAAATTTCTGGAATATCAAAATTTTTAAAATGTAATTCTTTCTCTTTTTCTTGTAAGAGTCATAACTCAGTTTGTTAGTTTTTTTGTGGTCAAGTTGTAGTTTTTAATTCATTACAAAAAATTTGCTGGAAAACAGGAAAACAAATTCCAAGTGTTGCAAAGTGTTGACAAAATTACCCAATTCTGCCATTTTTTGGGGGGTGGGGTGGGGTTGTTTTGTTTATGTTCATGATAGGGTAAAAATGACCTAGTAACATAATTTTCCATGTTAGAACGATTTCAGCTACGGTATATGAAACTTGTGTATATAATTTTTTTTATTTAAAGGGAACCTGTCACCTGAATTTGGCGGGACCAGTTTTGGGTCATATGGGCGGGGTTTTCGGGTGTTTGATTCACCCTTTCCTTACCCGCTGGCTGCATGCTGGCCGTAATATTGGATTGAAGTTCATTGTCTGTCCTCCGGAGTACATGCCTGCGCAAGGCAATATTGCCTTGCGCTGACGTGTACTCCGGAGGACAGAGAATGAACTTCAATCCAATATTGCAACCAGCATGCAGCCAGCGGGTAAGGAAAGGGTGAATCAAACACCCGAAAACCCCGCCCATATGACCCAAAACTGGTCCCGCCAAATTCAGGTGACAGGTTCCCTTTAAGTGGTGAGAAAGTGAATTGCACAATTGAGGAAAAATGTTTTTTCTTAACATTTGCTGAGAACCATAATGTTTTATTGATACCAATTTGGAGCACTTACAATGTTTACATTCCTTTTTATTGCATTATTTTAGGGAGCTGCAGATAAAAAATGCAATTCTAACATTTCATTTTATTTATGGCATAAACTTTTGGGGTTATTTAAATTTATATTTTGTTAGATCAGACTTTTATAAATGCAGTGATATCACCTATGCTTATTTTTTCCTTAACTGAGAAAAATGTGAGGAGGATGGAAACATTTTTTTTTTTTTTTAATATTTTAGTCCCTTTAGACGACTTGAACCTGTAATGCTCTGTTTGCTTGCTCTATAAACTTCCAGTATAATTTACGCTCTCCTATGTAGGTCAGCAATAGGCTAGGCTTCATAGCAATAAAAAGATGGCAGCAATGGGGGCCTTCAGCAAGAAGTTGGCTGACATGATGACCCAACGGCACCCCGTGGTGGCATCGCAATCATAATATTTAAATCCCATTATTGCCTATTCATTGAGGCATATAATTGCTTGAATAGTAGTCGGAGCTAGCACCAGTCACTATTTTTAAAGATTTTGCCACTAAAACACATAGGCAGTACTATTAAGCTTCAACAAAAAGGGATTAAATTAAAAATATAATGCCTACTTCCCTGTGTGATTTCTCTGATGTGCAACAAGGTGTGCTTTCTCTATAAAACATTTCTCACATTCTAAACATGAATATGGCCTCTCCCCTGTGTGACTTCTTTGATGTCTAACAAGATGCGTTTTTTGGTTAAAACATTTCCCACATTCTGAACATGAATATGGCTTCTCCCCTGTATGAATTCTTTGATGTCTAGCAAGAGATGATTTCTCTTTAAAGTATTTCCAACATTCTAAACACAGAAATGCTTTCTCCCCTGTGTGACTTCTCTGATGTGCAACAAGATTTGATTTCTTATTAAAACATTTCCCACATTCTAAACATGAATATGGCTTCTCCCCTGTATGAATTTTTTCATGTGTAACAAGATTAGATTTCTTATTAAAACATTTCCCACATTCCAAACATGAATATGGCTTCTCCGTTGTGTGAGCTCTTTGATGTTGAAGAAATAGTCTGTAATTTGTATTTTGCTCAGCAATCTTTGAAGAATCAGAAGATAAAACCTGCTGAAAAGCGTCATATGATAGATTTTTGCTCTGAAAAGCCGGAGATATATCTGAGATAATGGCATACTCATCATATGTATCTAGTGTGATACCATGATCATCTGATTTATAATTGGAAAATATCAGATGTCCCTCTGAGTTCCTGGTACAGTCATCTGCAAAGAGCAAAACTGATTTTATTATTTTTCAATAATAATGCCTTCAAATTATATGATTAATGATGATATACAACATACATTTTAGAACGTTTCTATGTAAACATATACGTATTTTTTTAATTATAAGACGCACTTTTTCCCCTCGAAATTGGGGGGAAAATGGGGGTGCGTCTTATAATGCGGATATACCTTACAGGTACCGTTGCTGCAGGCCACAGGCTGGGATGAGGTAGTGTTAGGCACCGGGATTCTCCCTCTGCACAGAGTAGATCCCAAGCCTTGTCTGCAGTCTCCCATTCAGCTTCGGCTGCTGCTGCTGAGCATAGACATCGGTCCCTGCATCTTGCTCAGACTCGTGCTGTTCAACTGGTTACTGCTGGCTCATCAGCCAAGTCTATGGTAGCCAGCGGTAGGCAGCGACAAACGGACTCTCTGGAGACTAAGTCCAGAAATCACCCTACTGAGCATGCTCGTGATGTAGCGGCATCTCATTGGTGGTCGGTCGTCAGTTGCTCTGGTGATGTGGCAGCTCCGGATTGGTCCACGAGCAAGGTCCTGTCCGACTGGACATGATCTGAACATATAAAAGGGTCTCAGAGGCGCTCATGGGCGCGCTAGTATCATCCTTACATGTGTGTATGGGACATTGCACCAATGTGGTCTTTTCCAGCATGTGCTCAGGGTCAGAGGTAAGCCATTAGAATTCCGGTTCTCCGGAGATGAGATTGTGTGAATTCTAGCCATTAGAATTCCAGCACATCTTTAAAGGAGTTGGTTGAGTGCGTTTGCTGATTGTGTGACCACTGTTTGCCTTTTACCTCGTTAGCGGGCTAGGTTCCCTTTTGAGGTTAACAGGGGTCATACCTAGCACCATTACAGAGCATTTATTCCATTTCTGTGTGCGAGTGACACAGCTCAGTTGCAAAGCATCTATTCCGTTTCTGTGTGCGAGTGACAGAGCTCAGTTGCAGAGCATCTGTTTCATTTCTGTGTACGAGTGACACAACTCAGTTGCAGTGCATCTGTTTTGTTTCTGCGTGCAAATTCAGTCCATGTGCTCTTCACACTGAGTGGCGTTTAACTCGGTTTGTGAAAGCAATCGCTCGCCTAGTGTTCATTCATTGCTTACTAGCAGCAGTTTTCCATCTCAGCACGGTGGACCCTGGGTTGTATTTGAGCTTTATTATTTATTTTATTTAGCGCAATCCGCCAACCCTAACAGAGGGTGTCCAGTGTGCTGCTCCGGGTGTCTGGCGGTGTTGTGGGGGTGCCTGGTGGTGCTCCTGGTGGTGGGAGCCCCCCGCAGCACCAGAGACACCAGCAGCAGCACCAGACACCCCCCGCAGTGCCGGGCAGCAGCACCGCCGGACACCTGCAGCAGCACCGCACATCGGAAAACTTCCTCATCCCAGCCTGTGGCCTGCAGCATCACTCCACTCCTGCCTCCTCCAGCAGCAACCCTGGGACCCCACTTCACTGCAGCCAACAGCCTCAGTAAGCAGTAAGACGCATGGATTATAAGAAGCACCACCATTTTATTACAAAAAACTTTTTTTTTCCTATTTTTCTCCTCAAAATTTGGGGTGTGTTTTATAATCCGGAGCGTCTTATGATACGAAAAATACGGTATATACAAATCATAGTAAGATTAAATCAACAGTTTAACCAGTTCTTTATGGGTGTTTTGTTTTATATTTCACTGTCAATTCTTCTTCTTCTTCAAAGAGTCATAACTTTTTTTTTCTTCCATCAACATATCCTTATGATGGTTTTTCTTTTTTTTACTGTTGTATTGAGACCATTCATTTTCATGATTCTATGATTCTGGTCAGAATATTGATATTTAACAGATTATTGATACTGGAAGGATCAGAGGTTTCCAGCAGAATTGTATTCACTGAAAAGCTTGTAGACCAGGGGAAAGAACCTGAGTTCTTTCAATGCTGACCATTTAAAAAGGTTTCATTGTAAATATCTTCAGACCCTGGTCCACAGAAGGGTCCATGAGCAATCTACTGATTCTTGGGTTTGCTATATTTGGTTTTTAATCATGTCTCTTGTGGTTTCCATCACTGCAGTAATTAAAAAAGGGTCAACTCAAAGAACTGGACAGAAGCAGCTTTTCTGGAGTTACAAAGGGCCTTATTTTCTGCCTCAGTTTTCCATTTGCCTGATCCGTTTATGTTTTTATACTTGGAAGTGAACACTTCTGTTGGTGTTAGTGTTATGAGCAGGAATAACTACTCTGTAGCAACTTGCATCGGATCAGCAATTGCGCAGTCAAAGATGCACTTTGAGTAAGCCACCACTGCTAGTCTTTAAGGGCCGGGATATTCTTCACTCATTCCCGAAGGGGTGGAGGGGCTTTACAGAGCCCTTCTCAGACTGCTGTTGAAGGGTGGATAGCATCTGATGACACGGACAATATGGAGTCTGGTACAAGAGTAAATCCAAAGCTAGCAGCATAAAACCAAAATGAAAACCAAAGGGAAATCCTGGGACAATAGCTAATAATGAAAAACCAATAATGACTATTAGCAGCTACTGAGAAACAACCAAAACCCAACCAGGAAGCACTCACCATACCACTACGCAAAAAAAACTGAATAAACATCACTGAACTGGATTAGAAGCAGGCCTTAAATATCCAGCCAAAAGATAAAAATCAAATGATGCATTCCTCCCAGTCATGTCCAGGAACTCACTCTCTGCTCTCCTGAACAGCAGAGTGCACAAATTCCCATCAATGGCGCGCATCAGGCAACCAGGAGACACAGTGTTCCACGTCCCCCGAGCCGCAAAACAAGTGGAAAGCACGGCTTCCCGTGTTCCCACATTGCTCACCACTTCCACAACACCACTGTGTGTAGTCACACCACCAAAGTGCGCAATAGCTCCAGCCCCAGCGCAGACAGAGCGACGGAGTAGTCTGGAAACTGGAGGAAGACAATTGCATCCACAATTTCACGGACGGTATTCCTAACAGTCGGGCTGTTTTGTCTATATGAAATATGTAGAAAAATCTGTGGATTCTTCTCCAAAGTCTTTTCCTCCACTGAGAAGATTTCCAGGATTGGTGACTGTGACCGGCTTGGTCCAATACTAGCCTGTCAGCTGTTGACTATCTATATTGAACACTTCTGCTCACTGCTTAAATCTTTAACAGGTTTGCTGATCGTTTTTTTCTCCTTGTTTGATTTCTATAATTTTTCCTTGTAAAAATGAAGGATGCCAAATTATCTTGTTCTTTTGGCCCCTAATAACTACTACTGAGCCTCAATAAACTATCGCCTCCAGTCAGTAAAGTAGCTACCGGGAAGCAGAGGGGGCGGTCGCCCCAGGACCCTGTACTCTGAGGGGGCCCACCCGGAGCTACGCCACTGTAACTGTATAGACGTGCACAGTGCACCCATACAGTTACACTCTGTGGCAGAGCAGGGAGACTCGATCTCCCTGCACTGCCACCCAGCCATTATTTGGTCACTGAGCGGGAGGGTCCCCCATCATGGCAAGTTCAACTGTATTGGCTAGATGCTGATCGGTCGCCCCAGGACCCTGTACTCTGAGGGGGCCCACCCGGAGCTACGCCACTGTAACTGTATAGACATGCACAGTGCACCCATACAGTTACACTCTGTGGCAGAGCAGGGAGACTCGATCTCCCTGCACTGCCACCCAGCCATTATTTGGTCACTGAGCGGGAGGGTCCCCCATCATCGCAAGTTCAACTGTATTGGCTAGATGCCGATACAGTTGACCGCATTGATGAGAGTGGGAGCATCATTCCCCCTCTCAGCATCTGACGTCACTGACGCGATTGCCAATAGCTGCTACTGCTCATGCGCCGGAGGCGCTATCTTGCAGGATTTTTTTCTCTAGCAAGATGGCGCCGCCAGCGCATGTGCAGTAGCAGCTATCAGATCACCGATAGCTGCTACTGCGCAGGCGCGGTGGGCACCATTTTCAAATGTTTCTTTTTTTAGATATATATATCAGGATAACCTGAAACACATTAATTCCACACACATTACATATGTGATTATGCTGCAGCGCAGGTGCCACCACTGGCGCCTGCCTGCAGAAGGGTTTTTTTTCAATATGTATATATAATATTCATTATGTAAACTAGGGGGCAGGTCACTGAGGGATCAGTGGCCTGTCAAAAGCCATAAAGATGAATATGTAAGCAGAGCACCACATGAAGACCCCCCACAGGCCACCCCGAAGCACTAGCATATCATTAACTCAAAATTGAAAATAAAGATTAAACAACAACCACCAGACAGATTTCATCAACCAAGGCATCATTTTAATCAATATAATAGTGCAAACCTGACACTGTCTGTAGGTTTCTCAGCACAATCCTGCTGACAGGTTCCCTTTAAAGCATAAATTGGCCAATACTTGAGAGCCCATCAGGCATACCTTTCTTTTATGGATTTATGGAACCTAACCTAAAATTTATCAAACATGCTTCTCCCGGGCTGTAAGTCTACATAATAAAGGGCTAGTATGAGATATGGCCACCTCTGAGCTCTCAGCCTTCATTTAAGAAAATATATACTATATAGCAGTAATGCAGTTCAAATTATATATATTGAATGTCTACAGACATCTTAGCGCTTACAGAGTGTTGCGTATTCTTTTGTTTGTACCTTATCCCCCTTCCCCAATCTACAAATGAAAAGAAATGGGCTGGCTGGGTTAAATATTCATATGTACTAGATTTTTTTACATAGGGAAATCCACAACATATCTACATTTTTGTGTGGATTATATTTTTTGCATATATTTCAATTTTTTTTTCAGTAAAATTAGTGACAAAAACTGTGTAACGAGCCTAAAATATACACCACATAATCGCACCAGTCAGTGACTGAGTAGAATCTGTCTTCTCGATATTTAGTGGTCACTACTCACCTCTGTAGTTATCTGCAGGAATCTCCTCTTTACACCACTCATCACCGCTCACATATGTCTCTGTAATATTAATATCGGGCAGATCTTCACTCTGAAACAAATATTTCAAAAGTCACAGACACATACTGTAGACATTGTGTACAATATTTTTGAAGACCAGAAAAGAGTAATTAGCATGAAGACTTAAAAAGACATGACAGCAGTACTTATCACAAAGCTTCATGTCTCATTTAGAAAATCAATTTGTCGGCTCCTAATTCTAACCAGCAGTCTCCATAACCAGAAAATTGTGAGAAGATCCAAACAACATCTAATGTCTAATGTCTATGATCAGCTTCACCATGTCATCTCCACCAATTATGAATGGCCACCTTATTAGAGACACCAATCTAGAAGTGCATAGGACCTCCCATGGCTCTTGACTCTCTATAACCTTAAGGTACCTTCACACTAAACGACTTTGCAACGATAACGATAGCGATCCGTGACGTTGCAGCGTCCTGGATAGCGATCTCATTGTGTTTGACACGCAGCAGCGATCTGGATCCTGCTGTGATATCGCTGGTTGTTGCTGAAAGTCCAGAACTTTATTTGGTCGTCAGATCGGCGTGTATCGTCGTGTTAGACAGCAAAAGCAAGATGCCAGCAATGTTTTACAATGGTAACCAGGGTAAATATCGGGTTACTAAGCGCAGGGCCGCGCTTAGTAACCCCATATTTACCCTGGTTACCATTGTAAATGTAAAAAAAAACAGTACATACTCACCTTCTGATGTCCGTCAGGTCCCTGGCCGTCTGCTTCCCGCACTGACTGTGAGCGCCGGCCGGCCGTAAAGCACAGCACAGCGGTGACGTCACCGCTGTGCTCTGCTTTTACTTTACGGCCAGCCGGCGCTCACAGTCAGTGCAGGAAGCAGACGGCCAGGGACCTGACGGACATCAGAAGGTGAGTATGTACTGTTTTTTTTTTTACTTTTACAATGGTAACCAGGGTAAACATCGGGTTACTAAGCGCGGCCCTGTGCTTAGTAACCCGATGTTTACCCTGGTTACCCGGGGACTTCGGCATCGTTGGTCGCTGGAGAGCTGTCTGTGTGACAGCTCTCCAGCGACCACACAGCGACGCTGCAGCGATCGGCATCGTTGTCGATATCGCTGCAGCGTCGCTTAATGTGACGGTACCTTTAGGCACCTTTGCCTCTGACTATCTGTTTCTCTTATTTCCTTATCTTGACATACCCTCCTGGCATTTGACCCTGGACTGTTACTTGACCATGCCTTTGTCTTGGATTTCTGTACTAAAAACCTTCCTGGTACCTGACCTTGGACGTACTGATGACCCTGTCTCACGGCTTGTCCATAAATAGTGACTCATAGTCACACAAATAAAAAATTCAGATTAAGAACAATCCAAATATTTTGTAAAATGTGAAGTGAATTCAATTCACCTAAAGCCGATACTCTCATCTCTAAACCCTGGTGGATAAAACAAGACTTAACACAAGACCTTCACATCCTTCGACACATCATAGGGAAGATTTCATGACACCTCTCTATCTACCTGATCATCTTGAGGAACATAATTTTCTTGTTTACAGTCCTGTGGAAGAAGAGGACGGGGACATCTCTCTGGTGTTGTTCTCTTACTGGATAGAACTGGAGGAAACACATACAGGGACTGAATTAATTCTTTACATACAGATAATTATCGGCCATGTGTATTTAGTCCTGTGTATTACCTGGTGATGTGAGGGGATTGGGAACCTCCATCATGACGTCCTCGTACAGATCTTTGTGTCCTTCTAAATACTCCCACTCCTCCATGGAAAAATAGACTGCGACATCCTGACACCTTATAGGAACCTGACACATACAATGATACCGTCATCCCCCTGATCTCTTCATAGCGTTACTGTACAATGTCCCAGCACTCCAAGCAGTGTCACCTCTCCAGCCAGTAGCTCAATCATTTTGTAGGTGAGTTCTAGGATCTTCTGTTCATTGATGTCCTCATGTATCAAGGGGTGAGGTGGAGGCCCCGTGATTGGGCTCATGGGTCTTCCCCATCCCTCAGACCCAGGGTCCTGACAGCATTCATTAGAGGTCTTCTTCACTACTGTGTAATCCTTGTTAAGGAGAGACACATTAATAAATCTCACTACAGACATTTCCAGAGTCCTCACCTTTCCAGTTATTTACATCTGTTATTGTCACAAGTGTGTCATGTCCTCTTGAGGGAGATATGGGGTAGAAGATCACTACTTATTGTGAATCGCAGATCTTCAATTTAGCCTGTGTATTTGTGCATTAAATGGATTTGGTTTTTCTCCTTCGCCTCATTGAGGGACACAGCCCATGGGTGTTATGCTGCTGCCACTAGGAGGCTGACACTAAGTGAATACAAAGAAAGTTAGCTCATCCTCTGCAGTATACACCCTCATACTGGCTCCCAGAGTACCAGTTCTTGCTTAGTGTCCGTAGAAGGCACACGGGTCTGGTCTTCAGACCAAAAAATCTTTTTTTATTTTACTTTTCTCAGTGTACCTAGTTCCCCTGAGTGGGCTTCGTCACTGTCGCAATCCATGGCTTCTCTGGCCAAAGAGATTGAATCCCTCTGTGGATCGGAGCGTTCGCAGGACCGATATAGATGGATCCTCTCCTACACGGGAGCCGTCGGCTATCAGGAGCCGCAAGTATCCTAGAAACGTACAGGCGTCTAGAAAACGGATCCCTAGTATGTTACCCGAGCAATCACGTGCCTTGGCGTCAGTGAGCTCTGTTTCTCGATCTCTCTCACCAGAGATTTGCAGCGAACAAGACTCTGAGTATGAAGCAGATGTTTCCTTGGATTTAGACTCGACAGAGTTCCAGAAAAGGGTGGATTCGCTTATTGAGGTCGTCAACCAGACTCTGAAGGTTGATGAGAATTCCTGTTCTGTCCCAGATCAAGCAATGTCCTTAAAGAGGACTAAACGCCCTCATACAGCATTCGTCATTCATCCGGGTGTTCGGGTTATAGTTAACCGACGCAGGGAGCGATTGGATAAACACCTCACAGGTCGGAAGCCTCGGGAGGCGAGGTACCATTTTTCAGCTGATCTGCGGGAAGATTGGGATGAATCTCCTGCAGTAGATCCACCAGTATCTCACCTGACATCCAGAACCCATCTATCCTGGCCAGATGGATCATCAATTAAAAGTCACACGGACTGTCAGAGAGAGAATCTGGCTTGCTCCGTCTTTCAGGCCTCGGGTTCAGCACTCTGTCCATCGTTTGCTGCGGTGTGGGTAGCTAAAGCGATGGTCTACTGGACGCCTCTTTGGATGCAGCTAGCTGCACTGCACTATCAGCGGCAAATGCCATCACGGTCAGAAGGATATTATGGCTTAGAGATTGGCCAGCAGACTCTGCGTCCAAAAACTCTGACATCTCTTCCTTACCAGAATGGCTGTTTATTTGAAGAGAAGCTGATTTGAAGAGAAGCCGGATCAGCTTATCTCTGATGCTATGGGAGGAAAGTGCAAATTTCTTCTCCAGCAAGGCTTTGGCGTCTTTTTCGGCATCAGCAACAAATCCATTTTCAGTCCTTTTGCATCAATCCGGGCTGGTCCACTACCACTATCTCTTCCGGATCAGGGCATTCCCCACGCAGGGACAAAGGATCCCAGGTCTGCTATAGGCCCAGCCAGCAGTGGAAGGGTCGATCCAAACAGTCTAGATCTAAGGGATCTAGGTCCCAGAGCTTTTCCGTCCAATGACTCCTGGCATTATCCGATCGACACCAGCAGGATAGGCAGCCGGATCCTCTTGTTTCGTCAGGCCTGGCTTTCCATTGTTCATAACGAATGGGTCAGAGACCTGGTGTCTTCCAGATAAAAAATGGATTTTCCCTCCATATTTTTGGCCCCCTCACTAGAAATTCCTGTGCTTTGCCATTCACGAACAGCATTTTCAGTTCACGGCCTTACCCTTTGGCCTCGCTACCACTCCCAGAGTGTTCTCGAAGGTCATGACGGCCGTCATGTCCATTTGGCACTCTCCGGCCGTGGTCGTTTTGCCCTACTTGGTCGACCTTCTAATCAAGGGTCCGTCCTTCCAGGACTGTGCGGAGTGCTTTCGTATCACTTACAATACCATTTCTCACCTGGCTGAACAATGTAAGCAGCCCTTCAACAAGGAGCCCATGCACTTTGCCACTCATCCCGTCATTCCATCCGGTTTACCATAAGGGTACTGGGTAAAATGGTGGAAGCAATGGAAGCGGTCCCCTTCGCTCATCTGCATCTCCATCCCCTCCAGCATGCTCTTCTGGCAGCTTGGGACAGGAGCCCGTTCTCTCTCTACCGCCGATGCTGCTTGCCCTACAGGTCAGGCAGCCTCTCGGGGTGGTCATTGTGGTCTTCTATCATCCAGGGGGAACCCTTTCTCCCAGTTCAATTGCTAATGATGTCTACCGACGCCAGTCTCCTTGGCTGGGAAGTAGTCTTTTGTCACCACACGGCTTGTTCTGGAAATCCAAGCAATCCGGGTACCCCTGCAGCAGTTCCATTATCTCCTGGAGGGTCACCCTATCCGAATTCTCCTGGCGAGTCACCCCATCCGAATTCTATACGACAAAGTCACGGCTGTGCCATATATCAATCATCAGAGGGGTACCCGCAGCAGGACGGCTATGCGTGAGATGGCCCATATTCACAATGGGCAGAGAGGAGCCACTCTGCATTTTCAGCAGTGCACAAACCAGGCGTAAAAAAAACAAAAAAACTGGGCTGCAGTTTTATCTCAGCCGCCAAGTTCTCGCCTCAGAACAGTGGGAATTTCACCTGGAGGTCTTCGACAGATCTGTATTTCTTAGGGAACACTGGATGTGGATCTGATGGCTTCAAGATTGAACGCCAAGGTACTCACCTTCTTAGCTTGGTCTCGAAATCCAAAGGCCATCGGGGTGGATGCACGGTTTTCTCCGTGGCATCAATTTCGTCTTCCATATGTGTTTCCCCCGCTTCCTTTACTTCCTAGGGTTATCAGGAAGATAAAGGCAGGAGGGGTTCCAGTAATCCTAGTCGCCCCAGATTGACCAAGCTGGATGTGGTATGTAGAGTTAGTGCAGATCATCGCCAATGTCCCTGCCGGATCGTCCAGAACTGCTCTGCCAAGGTCCGATTTGCCACCAGAACTCAGGGGCCCTATGTTTAACGCCTTGGCCATTGAAGCCTGGATTCTATCTCAAGCTGGGTTCTCTCATCAGGGGTTTCCACCATGATTAGCGTTTGTAAGCATGTATCAGCTCGCATCTATCACCACACCTGAAAACCTTTTTTCGCATGGTGCAGGGACCACGGAAGTCCTCCTCGTGTCTTCTGTGCTCCCTCCATTTTGGAATTTCACCAGACTGGCCTGGAATCAGGTTTGGCGCTCAGCTCCCTCAAAGGCTAGATCTCAGCCTTATTCGTTTTACTCCAGTGCATGATTGGTTCCAAACTGCAAGTGAGGACTTTCATTCAGGGGGTCTCCCATGTGGTACCCTCTACAGGATGCCTTTAGAGGCCCTGGACCTTAGCTTGGTTCTGAGTGCTCTTCAAGTGATGCCTTTTGAACTGTGGCAGGAAGTCTCGCTGACAGTTCTGTCTTGGAAAGTCACCTTTCATGTAGCAGGGACGTCTATCAGGCTAGTCTCGGAACTAGCTGCTTTGTCCTGTCGAGCTCCTTTCCTGATTTACCATCGGGACAAGGTGGTCCCGAGACCGTCTTCGTCCTTTATGCCCACGGTGGTTTCGTCTTCCCACCTTAACAAGGACATTGTCCTTCCCTCTTTTTGTCCAGCACCAGTACATCGGGTGGAAAGAGCTCTTCACACCCTGGAGGTAGTGGGGGCTCTTAGAAGGTACATTTTGAGGATGGCGCCCTTCCGTAGTCGGATGCCCAATTCGTGCTTCCTGAGGGTCACAGGATGGGTTTAGCCGCTTCAGGGCCACAATAGCCAAATGGATTTGCACGGCTATTCACGAGTCTTACCGCATTAGAAGCAAGCCTCTCCCATCGGAGATTAAGGCACGCTCTAATCGGACGGTGGGCGCTTCTTGGGCCATTCGGCATCAGGTGTTGCAGAACAGGTCTGTAAAGCTGTGACTTGGTCCAGTTGCAAAGATTTTCGATGCACTTCAATATTCACATTCAGACTTCTGTTGCGCATCCTTAGTCAGTTGGTTCATGGGGTTCGATCTGTTATGTTGTTCCCCACCCAAGGACTGCTTTGGGACATCCCATGGTCTGTGTCCCCCAATAAAGCGAAGGAGAAACAGGGATTTTTGTGTACTCACCGTAAAATCCTTCTCTCCGAACCACTCATTGGGGGACACAGCACCCACCCTGTTAGTTTTTTTGGCTAGTTCTTGTTTTCTTTATTTTGATGTGTTGTACTCTGATATGATGTTTATGATCTCCTACTGCTTTTGCACTGAACTGGTTCTCTGGGAGCCAGCATGAGGGTGTATACTGCAGAGGAGGAGCTAACTTTCTTTGTATTCACTTAGTGTCAGCCTCTCAATGGCAGCAGCATAACACTCATGGTCTGTGTCCCCCAATAAGTGGCTCGGAGAAAAGGATTTTACAGTGAGTACACAAAAATCCCTGTTTTTTTGGTCCTGAAGAGGTTCCTTTCTATGCTGGAAATAAACTTGCAACTCCATTTTTAGCTGCTTCTGATCTGGTCTTGCCTCTACTTATAAAACTTGGCCAGACTCTCTCTGCCTTGCCAGTGAAAGCTTTGCTTCCTAGGTCCCTGGAGATGCTGTGCTGAATAGGAGTTCGTTGTTGCTAATGGAGATTCGTCTTCCTGTGCTGAGTGCTAAAGATAAGTGGCTGGAGTGGAGTTGTTGTAGTAGTGGTCATTAGTTTGCTGTGGTATGTGTGTGTTTATCTCCTGGTGTCTGTTACAATTTAGTTGTTACATTTTTATCCTTCCCTATATACCTCTCTGCCTTTGATGAATGTTTACATATTTGTTGCTTTAAGTGATCCCTGTTTTCTCTTTGTGTCTTGTTTGCCTTATATTTCTGTCGTATGCCTCATGGGGGGGGGGGGTAGGGACAGATCAGGGAATAACAGGAGCACAGTAAGGTCGGAGACTCGGGCATCTCTACCTTCAAGAGTACCCCCTGGACAGGGATAGTTAAGATCCCAGTTCCAGGAACAGTTTGAGGTCCCCCTTTCTTACCAAAGACTGTCGTAGCGTGAGTTATTTCCATAGATAAGAATGATATAATGTGACGTCATCAGAATCTCTCACCTCTCCAGTAAGCCGAAAGAGGATCTCTAGGGTGAGGTGTAATATCCTCTCCGCCATCTTGTCCCTGTCCCTCTCCATCCTTGTAGGGTCACTCAGGAGAATTCTCTTATATAGAAGATCTCCACTGAGAGGATCCGATATTGTAGGGACCTGAATGGGGAGAATATGATGTAACATCATAAAGATCCCATGTAAGAAATCTCCGGAGCTGTTACCGGCGTCACATGATCACTACATCAAGTCATGGCCCCGTCTTGCCCCCAATTATAGTCACATACAGAGATTTCTCACAGAATATCTCCAATCCAGCACCAAAAACACAGAACAAATCTAAAAGAAGAATCTTAAAAATCTTAATACGTTTGAATTCCGGTCTGAGGGTGAATGTTTCTCCTTGTGATGAGTGATGGCACTCATCACAAGCGTAATAAGTATAAGCGTAATAAGTATAATTCCTTTGGGAATTTAAATATTCAGATATCCTGTGTAGAGAGAAAGAGGACTTGAACTCTAGTGTCACCCATGGGGGTTGCAATCCTAAAAGTCAATATTAACCCTTTGATATGCATTGCTAAGGATAAGAAGCCAAACCAGAAACTGCATCTTGAAATGCACCAAAGCAAAACACCTAGTCTCAGCACTGAGGGGGTTAATGTCCCCTGCGCCCAGTAATGGGGAATCTCCAGCACCTACCTCCACCCACAGAGCCGCACACCACATATATGGCTGCTCTGTGCGCACAGGACCTGTGATGAGGTCACAGGAGGGGAGGAGTCAGGGGTCACATGATCAGGGGCCTCAGTGTATGCAGGACTCTGCTGTGCTGGTTGTCATGGTGCTGGATGAGGGGAAGTTTATGTCTGGGGTCAGGAGGGATGTAGGGTATGAGCACATGTTGAGTAAAATTTTTGCACCATTTCTGCATCTCTTGGCAAAAATGCACGTTTTTGTGCATTTTTACCCCGTTTTTCGTGTGTTTTTGCCACAGTTTTTCCAGTGCGTTTTTGCAACGGTTTTCGTGCATTTTTGCCTCTTGTTACCGTTTTTCATGTTTTTTCCTTAGTTTTGCCATGTTTTTTCAGCATTTTTGCACTGCGTTTTTGCCACGTTCTTTGTGCGTTTTTGATCTGTGTTTTTTATTCACTTTTGCTGCATTTTTGGTACTTTTTGCCTGTATTTCTCTTGCGTTTTTGCCTCTTTTTTTTGTGCATTTTTTCCCCCTTTTTGTGCATTTTTGTCTGCGCTTTTGCTCAGTCAGCACCAGCGTTACTGTCCCTGCCTTTGTTCAAATCGAACATGAAGAGGAAGTTCAGCTGCAGCCGTGGTTTCCTCTTTATGTTCAATTTGACAGAAGGCGCAGACAGTTATGCCAGCGCTAATTGGACGCTGGGCACCACCTGTAATGCAAAGACTCGAAATCGTGAGTGTCGACACTGCAGGAACGGCGCCGGCACTGGAGGTGAGTATAATTTTTTTTTTTTTATCAGGGCGAAACATTTGGATCGAGACGGGGTTGTCCCAGTAGTGCAGAGCATAGTGAGGAGGAGCTGGTTATCCAAATCAAATGCTGCAGAGAGATCTAGGAGAATCAGCAGGGAGTAGTGGCCATTGGATTTGGCTGTTAGTAGATCATTAAAGACTTTAGTAAGGTAAAGAAAGGAAACCATATTGTAGAGGTTAAAGAAGAGAGTGATCTGAAAGATATCGGATTAAATGGGAGTCAAAGAACTGTTCCAGGATTTTAGAGATGAAGAGAAGCTTAGAGACTGTTCTACATAACTGTTCTACATATTTTCAAAAGTTGTCAGGTTCAGTTATGAAATGAGCCATTTCTTAATGATTTTTACCTCCCGAATTCAAATTTGACGATACATTTTTTTAGTTGGCTCTTGTTTCTATTATAGCAAAGAGTTTTTATTTTACTGCTACATATACCGCATTTTTCGGATTATAAGACGCTACGGATTATAAGACACCCCCCAAATTTTGAGGAGAAAAATAGAGTTTTTTTTTAATAAAATGGTGGTGCTTCTTATAATCCATGCGTCTTATTGCTTACTGGGTGTTAGGCGCCAGAATTCTCCCACTGCATGGGGTAGATCCCAAGCCTTGTCTGCCTCTGCTGTCTCCCATTCCGCTTCGGCTGCAGTGGGAGCTGCTCAGCAAAGACGCCTGTCTCAGCCCAGAATCGTGCTGTTCGCTTGTAGTGATGAGCGAGTATACTCGTTGCTCGGGTGGTCTCCGAGTATTTCGGCGTACTCAGAGATTTAGCTTTCGTCACCGCAGCTGCATGATTTCTGACTGCTAGACAGCCAGAACACATATGGGGTTTCCTGTTTGTTAGGGAATTCGCACATGTATTCAGCCTGTCTAGCAGTGGCAAATCATGCAGCTTCTGCCAGGGCTGTGGAGTCAGTAAGCCAAACGTCCAACTCCGACTCCTCAATTCCCATGACACCGACTCAGACTCCCTCGTACATGCTTCATGTTTAAGTTTAAGGCTACTTTCACACTAGCGTTAACTGCAATACGTCGCAAATGCGTCGTTTTGCCAAAAATACGCATCCAGCAAAAGTTATTGCTGGATAAGTTTTTTCGTCATAGACTAACATTAGCGACGCATTTGCGACGCATTGCCAAACGTTGCGTCCGTTTTGCGACGCTTGGGCGTGTGGTAGCGGACCGTCGGGAGAAAAAAACGTTACATGTAACGTTTTTTGCTCCCGACGGTCCGCTTTTTCCGACCGCGCATGCGCGGCCGGAACTCCGCCCCCACCTCCCCGCACTTCCCCGCACCTCACAATGTGGCAGCGGATGCGTGGGAAAAATGCATCCGCTGCCCCCGTTGTGCGGCGGAGACCACGCTAGCGTCGGGAACCTCGGCCCGACGCACAGCGACGGGTTGTTCCCGACGCTAGTGTGAAAGTAGCCTAAGTGATAAATTTACTGTAGTAAAATGGTAACATCAGGCTTTTAATCTTTATTATGATACAATAATCAAGCCATTTAGATAGAACATAAAATATATTTATTGGAATACAACTTTAGAACAAAAAAAAACTTTGCATATTATATATTTATTATACACTATGCAGTAAGTGGAAAAAAACAGTTTTCAATGAAAACGTACTGAATAGCATTTGTGCAGTCTATGAATTTGTTCTGCGAAATAGTATCGCCTCCATCAGATCCTCCTTTATAGATGACCTCAAATCTGCCCTAATTATTTTAAGGCTAGAGAACAACCTCTACACTAACTTGGGTTGATGGCAAAGCAGTAACCACATGGGCAGCATCTCTAACAATTTCAGGGTATAAAGGAATTGCCTCGTGCACAGTCAGTTTTACTGAAGGATTTAACTCTTCTACTTCTTTGAGAGCAAGTGAAAAATTTTGCTGAAATATGGTCAGTCTGTTTTCTATGGGAGTGGAATCTTTTTCCCTTAAGCAACGCTTTGCCTGCTTCATGTCGTCCAAATATTTGTCAAAACCAAACTCCTCATCTGATGAGGATGAAGGAACGGCAGCAGCAGGACTGGCAGGACCCGAGTCCTCTTGCTCTTGGCCGTCCTGTAGACCACTCATCCTAACTGCTACCTCAATTAGAGCTTCTTTTCCTTTAGTAAGCTGTTGAACATCCAGCAATATACGATGACTTGGGTCCACATAAACAGCTGCCAGAAGAATTTTATTTTTTAGTAGCAGTGTCTCTCTCCGTTTCATTGAAGCAGCAATGCCATCTGTGATTAAACTTCCTCTTTAGGACAGGCAAAACCACAAGTTCTTCCACTCCTTTATAAAAATGTCAGGAGTTAAATCTTCAGCTTGTAACTTTTTAGTCACTGTAAATGGGAGATGAAGCAATTCCTTCAATTCAGCCACCTGTGTCCATTGACCTTCATGTAGTGTTATCTGAGGGTTGGCCATATCTACAAGGAAGGGTTTCAGCTCAAGCAATCGCTCAATCATAAATAGGTGCTGCTCCACCGAGTGGCTTGATCCACAATTGCCTCTTTTCCAACACATCTCTTCAAGATTTAATCAATTTTAGGGATTCTGGCAGCAATAGCCAATTTCCTCACTTTGCTAATCAGAGTTCCAGCATGTCCCTCTTGCAAACTCTCTAAGGCTACGTTCACATTTGCGTTGTGCGCCGCAGCGTCGGCGACGCAACGCACAACGCAAATGTAAACGCATGCACAACGCAGCGTTTTGTGATGCATGCGTCCATTTTTGCATGGTTTTGGGTGCAGAAAAAACTGCAACTTGCTGCGTCCTCTGCACCCTGACGCATGCATCACAAAACGCAAGTGCAACGCATGTCCATGCGCCCCCATATTAAATATAGGGGTGCATGACGCATGCGGCGACGCTGCGTTGCCCGACGCTGCGGCGCCGAACGCTAATGTGAACGTAGCCTTATTGACAGCTGCAGTGTGTGCACAACACAGCTCATATGATGAATAGGAAGGAGGTGTGAAGCAGCTTCAACAAGATCATCTAATTGTAAAGAATAATTTTGCTGTTCTTCTAGTAATATCTGTGCTGAATCAGATTCCAGAACACACACACACATATATATGTTTTCATCGATCCTGTTACTGTATTTCTGAATTTGAGATGTTAGAAAACATCTTATATTCTATGTATAGTGTATATAAGTCATCAGAGCAGCTAATTTCTCCAAACGTGAGCTAAGAGAAAAAACAAACTAAAACAAGCATACAGAGACAACATATACTGGAATATTGATTTATGCACAGTTTATTGAAAGTTTAGATATGCTTTAAGAAGTACTTACCTTAATCCTGCATTCCTGTTCACTCCAGAAATTCTGAGATGAATGTAGGCTTTCCTTCCCTGTGTGTTAATTTTTTCCCCGTATCTGTAGAGGAGCTTCACTACTTATGAACATAAACTGCAGCACAGATTCATCTCGGTTAAAAGTCTAGATCTTAGATCAGGAATAGGACAGACATTTATAGGACATTTCATAACTTTCCCAAATTCTTATGAAAAAAATATTCCTCACAGACTGCATTGAACTACTGTACCCAATTTATTATATATTTTAGGAGTCAGACTCCAACTCTGACTCCACCAAAATGGGCTCCGACTCCACAGCCCTGGCTGCGGCGACAACTTAAATCTCTGAGCATGCCAAAATACTCGGAGACCACCCGAGCATGCTCGGGAAAACCCGAGTAACGAGTATACTCGCTCATCACTATTCGCTTGGTTACTGCTGGCTTTCCAGCCAAAGCTACAGTAACTAGCAATAGGCAGCGGCAAGCAGGCATTCCAGAGGCTGTCCAGATATCACCCTACTGAGCATGCTCGTGAGGTGGCGACCTCTCATTGGTGGTTGGTCGTCAGCTGCTCGGGTGACGTGGCAGTTCCAGATTGGTCCACGAGCAAGGTCTCCTGGAGCACGAGTCGGTGCACTAAGATCATTTGTGTTATGTGTGTGAGTGGATACGCCACCACTCTGTCTGCACGTGTGCAGCTTCTATCACGGCGATTGAGTGTCTAGGCAGGCAGTGTATGGTGGGAACTCCTGCTTGGCTTAGCATCTGACTCCGGTCATGTGTGCGTTTAGCACAGCTTAGTGTCAGAGCAAGCACAATTACCTACCTAGAAGTCTCTGGGGGGTTACTATAGGGTCCCCAACTAGCGTCATTGTTGCTCTACTCCTGTGTCGTCTAACAAGGTATAGCTCTGAGTGCTCTCTTGTACAGTACTGCTCTGTGGAGTAACAGCTCAGCTTTAAGAGCCCTTTGGTACAGTACCGCTCTGTGGAGTAAACAGAGCTAGTTACTTTGCGCACCATTTACATTGAGTGACTTAACTCAGTGTGTTTAAGGTGCTTGCTCGCAATCTCGCTCTGCCATTGTTCACTAGCTGCGGTGTACCATCTCTGTACGGTGGACCACAGGTTGCGATCGCACTTATTCATACTTTATATTTAGTGCGATCCGACAACCCTAACACCAGGGGTGGTGGCTGTGGTGAAGCAGGGTCCCAGGGTCGCTGCTGGAGGATCTCCGTGCTGAGATCTCATCTCCTGAGATCTTGGTGCCGAGATCTCCATCTGCGCATGTGCCGCTCCCAGCGGCCATTTTCCTGGAGTCCACCGCACAGGAAACCATGGAACTGCGGGGGGCTCCGGCCTGTCACAAAATGTCGGCAGAGCCCCCCACAGCATCGGACATCCCCACAGCAGCACTGGCCACCTCTGCAACAGTGCCGGACACCCCTGCAGCACCGCCGGGCACCAACAGCAGCGCCAGACACCCCCTCATCCCAGCCTGCAGCAACGGTACTGGTAAGGTATATCCGCATTATAAGATGCACCCCCATTTCTCCCCCCCCCAAGTTTTGGGGAAAAAAGCATCTTATAATCTGAAAAATAATGTAATTAATAAAAACCTAAAGAAATTAACTGGAACATAAGTTGGTGTGCATGCAGAGTGTAGGCGCATGTTCACACTGGCCACTAAACAGACAAAACCTAAGATAAAAGCAAATAAATAAGGGCTGAGAAGGAATGAGACCCCGACTAGTGTATACCCAGCAATGGGCAACTATATAAACGTAATGTCCAGCTCCAAGAAAAGCTGAACATCTCAGCCCTTATTCACATTTACGTAATTTTGACATATGTAGAATTGTTAATACTAGCAGTTAGGACCATCCTGAATAGGGTCCGCGTGATTTGGTAGGGTGGCTTTTATTTATTTTTTATTAAAATTATGTTAATCAAGTACCCTATGTTATTTTGATGCATTATTGAGATTTAATTACTGCAGGGTATTTGCTCACTTTGTCAGGCTGCTGCAGTGCAGTACAGCGCAACCTCCACCAGGGGGAGCTTGAGAGGAAAGTGAGACTGCACACACAGGACAGCAGAACAGACACCAAGTGGCGAGAGAGTGGTCAGACAAGCCGAGTCAAAAAAGCACGAGATAGCACGACAGTATAATAGGATTAGACAGACGGATGGTCAGGACGTAGCCAGAGATCAGTAAACCAGAACGGGCAATATACGGTACAACAGGGACAAACAGCAACAAAGTAACTTACCAAGCCAGGAGATCAGAACCGGAGAATCAAGCAGACAAACAGAGAAATACTGGGAAAATGGCAGACAGAGGGGGTTAACAGACACAGGACAAGTCAGGGTTCACAGCAGGGCAAATTAAGAGCTACCAGCAGGGTCAGGTAAACACGCCGAAGGCAGAACTATAGCTGACACTGCCAGCAAGATTCATGGGAGCTAAATAGCAAACCTGAACCCAGAAAGAGGCAGAGCAAAGTTAACCCTTGACATGATCCGTCCAGAAAAAAGGGCAGACTAATAAACCCTGGAACGGATCATGACAGTACCCTCCTCTCAAGGGGGGCCACCGGACCCCCAGGTTTCCCAGGATAACGTGCATGAAATGCCCGGACCAATCGATTAGCATGGACAGATCGCGCCGGGACCCAAGATCGATCCTCAGGACCATAACCCCTCCAATGGACCAAATACTGAAGAGAACTACGGACCATGCGAGAATTCACGATCCATTCTACTTCAAACTCGGTCTGACCATCCACAGAGACAGGAGGTGGAGGGGATGGAGGCCCAGCGGAAGATGGTACAAAGGACTTAAGAAGGGATTTATGAAACACATTGAGGAAGGAGTAGACGAAAGGCAACTGGATTGACCACCTCAATGATCTCGTAAGGACCAATAAACTTGGGACCAAGCTTAGCAGAAGGAGTCTTTAAACGAATGTTCTTGGTAGACAACCACACTTTATCTCCTACCAGGAATATAGGTCCTACAGACCGTCGCTTATCAGCAAAAAGTTTATGTTTGCCCTGAGCCTTCCCAGTGTTTTTCTGGACCTCCCTCCACACCTCCCCCAACCGTTGTACTGCTGTATCAGCCCCTGGACATCCTGAATCCAGCCTAGAAAATTCACCAAAATGGGGGTGAAAACCGTAGTTACAGAAGAATGAAGAGGTGCCTGTGGACTGGATAATCCGATTATTAAATGCAAATTCAGCCACGGGCAACAAAGAACACCAATCATCCTGCTGAGACGTAGCAAGACACCTCAAAATCTGTTCAAGTGACTGATTGGTCCTCTCCATCTGCCCGTTGGTCTCAGGATGGTAAGCAGAGGAGAAGGTCAAACAAATACCCAATCTTTTACAAAATGCCCTCCAAAATTTGGACACAAAATTGTACCCTTCTATCAGAAACCACACTCAAAGGCACGCCATGCAGCCGTACAACATGCTCAACAAACAATCTGGATAGCGTCTCAGCATTAGGCAATCCTGCCAGAGGTACAAAATGCGCCTGTTTACTGAATCTGTCAACCACTACCCAGATTACAGTTTTGCCATTGGAAGGAGGGAGATCAGTGATAAAAATCCATGGACAAATGAGTCCAAGGTCTATCTGGAATTGGCAATGGCATCAATTCCCCGGCCAGCCGGTTATGGGAGCTCTTAGCACGGGCACAGGTATCACAAGCAGACACAAACACAATGATATCAGAGTTTATGGAGGGCCACCAAAACAGCCTAGCAATAGCTTTCCGGGTAGCAGAGATCCCCGGGTGACCACTAAGAGCAGAATCGTGGAACTCCCGGAGAATCTTCAATCGGTACTGAACTGGGACAAAAAGCTTATTGTCAGGCAAAGAGGGAGGAGCAAGAGACTGAGCCTTTCGAATCTCCTGCTCCAATTCAGTGGATACCTCCGCAACAACCACCCGTGCTGAAGAATGGAGCAAGGAGGTTCGGGGGGTGATATTGAATCAAAACTGCGAGATAAGGCATCAGCCTTGACATTCTTGGAACCAGGCCGAAAAGTGATTGAAAAATGAAAACGAGAGAAAAAAAGCGACCACCTAGCCTGTCTAGGAGTTAACCATTTGGCGGTTTCAATATAAGACAAGTTCTTGTGGTCAGTAATCACCGTGATCCGATGAACCGCCCCCTCCAAAAAATGCCTCCATTCTTCAAAAGCCAATTTTATAGCCAATAACTCCTGGTTCCCAACATCATAGTTACTCTCAGCAGAAGAAAACTTACGGGAGAAAAAGGCACATGGTCTTAAGTTAGTCAAAGTAGCGGGTCCCTGAGACAACACCGCGCCTACTCCCACCTCTGATGCGTCCACCTCTACAATGAATGGTTTAGAGGGATCGGGCTGAACTAATACAGGAGCAGACATAAAACACTTTTTTAATGTAATAAATGCTTCAACTGCCAAAGATGACCAAACTTTGAGATCAGCCCCCTTGCAAGTGAGATCGGTGAGTGGCTTGACTATCTGAAAAAAACCCTTGATGAATTTCCGGTAATAATTGGCAAAACACAGAAAACGCTGCAACCCCTTCAGGTCTCTGGGTTGTACCCAATCAACAATGGCCTGTACCTTTCCGGGATCCATCCGAAACCCATTCGCAGAAAGGATGATCCCCAGAAAAGAAAGCTCCTGGACACAAAACAAACATTTCTCTGGTTTAGCGAACAAAGAATTTCCCCGTAACCTGTGAATAACAGCACGTAAATGACCAATGTGAGATTCCTTGTCAGGCAAGAAAGCAAGGATATCATCCAAGTATACAACCATAAAGCGCCCAATAAAATCAGAAAAAACATCATTCATGAAGTTCTGAAACACCGTGGGAGCGTTTGTGAGACCAAAGGGCATGACCAAATTTTCAAACAGGCCCTCGGAGGTGAGAAATGCCGTTTTCCATTCATCCCCTTCCTGAATGCCGATAAGGTTATATGCTCCCCTAAGATCGAGTTTGGAAAACCACTTAGCCCCAGACAATTGGTTATAGAGATCAGGAATGAGTGGGAGAGGGTAGGTATTTCTCACTGTAATTTTATTTAGTTCCCGGAAATTGAGGCATGGGCGTAAACCACCATCTTTTTTCTTGACAAAAAAAAATCCTGCAGCCACAGGTGAGACAGAGGGACGGATGTGACCTTTACGTAGACTATCAGAGATATAGTTTTTCATAGCAGTAAGTTCCGGGCCAGAAAGATTGTACAAACGGGCTTTGGGCAATTTAGAACCCGGAATAAGGTTGATGGTACAATCATAAGGACGATGGGGTGGTAAGACCTCAGCCTCTTTTTTGGAGAACACATCACCAAAGTCCTTTATGTACTCCGGAATACCCTCCGGACTAATGGCAGACACAAACACAGCAGAAAGACAACCATTGGAACCATTAGGACCCCATTTAACAATATCACGAGATCCCCAGTCTATAACAGGATTATGCCTCTGCAACCAGGGGAACCCCAACACCAGTCCTGCAGGAAGATTATTCATAACATAACATAAAATTCGTTCCTGGTGCAAGGACCCCACCTTAAGGAGGAACTCCTCAGAGACAAATTTAAGGACATTTTGAGCCATCGGTGTCTTATCAATGGCAACGATATGGATTGGAGTCTCTAACTTTAACTTGGACACCAGACTACAGTCAATGAAGTTCATGGAAGATCCACAGTCCACAAACACTGAAGTGGATGCAAAAACACCTCCATAACACAGTTCCACCTCTAACAAAACTTTTTGAAATGACGAAAATGGTACCTGTGAGTCTGGATGACCTCCTAGACCATCACCCAGACTCGGTGGCTTGTTACTCGATGGACAAGAGGGGCAGTCCTTCTTCCAATGTCCCGGATCTCCACAATAAAAACATAATTTCCCATCACGTCGCCGTTTCCTCTCCTTCTCCTTAAAATTGATGGCACCAACTTCCATAGTCTTCTTGAATGACATCACCTCAGACTTGACAGGCAAAACAGGAATCTCACGCTGGATAATTCTCTCCCATAATCTCCGGTCCATACGAATAGCCTGAGTCATGGCCTCCACCAGGGAACTGGGAGGCTTGTGAAGGGCCAGCGCATCCTTGAGATAATCAGAAAGTCCTCTCTCAAACAGGCGCCTCAGAGCAGAGTCACCCCAAGACACCTCAACGGACCACCGACTAAACTCAGAACAATACTGTTCAGCAGTGAGTTCATTCTGGGAGAGACTCATGATCATGTCCTCTGCAACCCTGACCCAGTCTGGTTCATCATAAATAAGTCCCAGAGCCTCAAAGAATCTATCCACAGACACACGTTCAGGGGCAGAAGCAGGTAAAGAGAAAGCCCATGATTGAGGTCCCTCCCGCAGTAAGGAAATAATTATCCCCACCCGCTGGCTCTCGTCTCCAGAAGATCGATGTCTAAGAGAAAAAAAAAGCTTGCAACTCTCCTTAAAAGTATGAAATCTCTCCCTCTCCCCAGAGAAGGGATCTGGGAGCTTGACTGTAGGTTCAGGAGAGTGCAAAGAGACATCAACAGTGTCAAAGTGCTTACGGTCAGTCTGCATCAATTTAACTGTGTCAGAAAGCTCCCTTTGCAGGTGGTTATGAGACGAGGACAAGGCCCTCTGTTCCACAAACAGGTCTTGTATCATAATCGTCAAACTGTCCATTTGATCCGCCAAGCTAAGGAGCGGATCCATAGCAAACGGAGCAGAGGAGAAAAAAAATGCAGAAATCCCTTAAAATGTATGGGTCAGCTATAATGTCAGGCTGCTGCATTGCAGTACAGCGCAACCTCCACCAGGGGGAGCTTGAGAGGAAAGTGAGACTGCACACAGGACAGCAGAACAGACGCCACCAAGTGGCGAGAGAGTGGTCAGACAAGCCGAGTCAAAAAAGCACGAGATAGCACGACAGTAAAATGGGATTAGACAGACGGATGGTCAGGACCAGGGGCGGAACTACCGGGGTCGCAGAGGTCGCGGCTGCACCAGGGCCCGGGCCCAAAAGAGGGCCCGGTGCCGCCGCGACCTCTGCGACCTCGGTAGTCCGCCGTGGGCGCAGCTTACCGGGCCGCCGCCAGGATGAATTGCAGGCTGAGCGGCCGGTCACTGTGGGGGCAGGCCGTGCGGCGTCACGTTCCTCGGCTCCTCCTCCTCCTTTTCGCGGGGCTGCCAGGCGCGCGCGCGCTGCCTGGGGGACTTCGAGCGGTGAAGGTACGTGCAGCAACAGGACATGTGGGGGGTGCGACATGTGGGTGCGCCATGCTCTTCCCAGGTCCCGGGCTGCCTGGCGATGCCGATCGCCGGGCCCACGGCCCAGGTATGTCCGGGCGGCAGGAGCCGGTGCCATTATCGTTTAGCTGGGGGGGGTGCCCTGCAATCCCCCCTACAAGTGCTCAAACCGCCCTGTGAAACTGTATTGGGGAGCCATGGGATGCATTCCCCCCCCCCCCACCACATACATTGGTTTTGTGTATCTGCAATTCTTTTAAATGTAATGGCTGCAGTTATTGCGTGGTATATACAATTGCTCTGTTTGAACTTTCTTTGTGTCTATATTTAGGGTTTAACACCTGGATTTATTTTTCAAATTTCATTTTCAGATTGTTTAACTTTTATAACAGTTTATATCCACCATGTCCTCTTACCATCATTTGAGTGGCTCACAAAAACGTAAAAAAAAAAGGGAAGATGAACATAAAGTTCAAAAATTCCCAAAAATAAGCATTTTCTTCTCGCAGACAGCTACTGCTTCTGCATCTGCTGCTACAGACACTGTAACTGGTCAACGTGAGGAGATGATTGACAGCCCTAGCACTTCTACAGTTGCTGAAAGCTCTCAATCACCTTTAGGGGTGGAAAGTGCCCACACTGAAGCATGTAGCAACCAAACAAGCAGCACATCTGATGTGCAAGAAACAATAAAGGATACAGGCACCAGCTCTGCCTCCATAGAACATTCTTTAATTGAAGAAAAGTATGTTACAGATAGGGGACATTATCCTGTAACAATTACAGATTACAATATCAAACGTTTTATTCTTGCCAATGGTCCCTGCAGGCCTAAAGGGCCATTTCCTAGAGACAATGATGAACATCGTAGATGTTTCTCTGAAGCCTACTATGAAAGGACCACAAAAGCAGGGCACAGACTTCCAGTCACATGGCTTTGTTATTCTCCAAAGTTAAATGCTGCATATTGTGAGCCGTGCTGGTTATTTGGTGACCGTAACAAGTTAGGCTTTGAACCAGTATGGGCTAAGGGAATTTGTAAGTGGCAACGACTTTCTGCTAAAATAAAGATTCATGAAGCTTCCCAAGCTCACATGAACGCTTGTGTTGTATATGATACCTGGAGGAGAAACAAATTAATAGATAAAGAGACTGAAGTACAAATTTTAAAAGAAAAAAATTTTTGGCGACAAGTCTTGCACAGAATAACTAGTGTGACACTCACTATGGCTATGGCCAATCTATCCTTCCGTGGGCATAGAGAAAAGATAGGCGAGATTAGTAATGGAAACTTTCTTTCTATAATAGAACTCCTAGCAGAATATGATCATGTATTGAAGGAGCTCCTCCAGTTACCTTTAGGAACAACAAAATATCTAAGCCCCAAAATTCAAAACGAAGTTATAGATATTCTTGCAAAACAACTTCAAGATGTCATTGTAGGTGAAATTAAAGCTTCTCAGTTTTTTTCCATAATTATGGACACTACTCAAGACATATCCAAAGTTGACCAGTTAAGTCAAATATTCCGGTATGTGACTGTATGCAGGGATGAGAGTGAAAGGGCAACTGCTATAAACATACAAGAGGTGTTTTTAGGCTATCATGCAGTTGAAGACCCTAGTGCTGCAGGACTTGAGAATGATATTCTCAAGTGCATAGAAAGTAAGGGCCTACAGCTGTCAAAATGTCGGGGCCAGGGTTATGATGGGGTTGCCACAATGAGAGGAGTTTATACAGGAGTTCAGGCTCGCATTCTAAAGCGAGAAAAGAATGCCTTGTATGTTCACTGTGCAGCCCATAACCTTAACTTGGTTATACAGGATGCTGTGAGCAATGTTCCTGAGACTTCACGATTTTTTGAGGTGTTGCAGAGTTTGTATGTCTTTTTTGGAGAAAGCATCACTCGGTGGTCTGTTTTACAATCCTTCACCACTGAATCCTCTCTCACCCTAAAAACCTTATGCCCTACACGATGGTCATCCCGTTACGACTCACTAATTGCACTTCGCTTTCGGTTTGTTGATGTCCTTAAGGCACTCTCTAAGTTGATATTGACATCCACCAAAGCTAAAGAGAGGGAAGAGGCTATGGCCCTTAGGACAAAAATTGAATCTTTTGAGTTTGTCCTCCTTATTGTTGTGCAGAGCAAAATTCTGGACAAGATAAATACTATCTCAAAGGTTCTTCAGTCAGACCATATGGATCTATCCAATGCTGCCCACTTAATTCAGAGTACCATAGAACATCTTAGCAGCTATAGAGACCAATTTGAGGATAGCAAAAAAACTGCCATCACACTTGCTGAAAAGTGGGGAATTTCTGCAGTGTTTGCAAATAAAAGGATTGCAAAAGTAAAGAGATACAGTGATGAGCTGAGCTTGGATGAGAGACTGCAGGATCCGGAGCGGAGATTTAAAACTGCTGTTTTTTATGCCACTTTAGACATAATCGTGTCTCAGTTAACAAGTAGGTTTAGTAGCATGAGCACAATAGTTGAAAGATTTAAGATCGTTCAGCCATCTGTATTGGCTACTGAATCAGATGATGACCTATTTCAAGCTGCAGTGCGATTTCAGCAGTATTATGAGGAGGATATATCCTGCGATTTTCCTGGGCAGCTACTTGGCTTCCGTGCAACACTTCAAAATGAGATAGTCAAGTCCCCCACAGTCAAAGATCTGGCTCATCTACTTATTATAGACAATGCTGCTTTGTCATCTACACTCCCAGATGTGTGTACAGCATTGTTGCTTTTTCTCACATTGCCAGTTACAGTTGCCTCAGCAGAAAGGGCATTTTCTAAATTGGCCTTGATTAAAAATTACCTAAGAAGCACCATGTCACAACAAAGGCTTTCTGGGCTTGCCCTGTTAAGCATTGAAAACGAAA
Source organism: Ranitomeya variabilis (assembly GCF_051348905.1). Classification (NCBI taxonomy): domain Eukaryota; kingdom Metazoa; phylum Chordata; class Amphibia; order Anura; family Dendrobatidae; genus Ranitomeya; species Ranitomeya variabilis. Next base: position 631,513,019 of record NC_135235.1, read on the forward strand.
GAGCCAGAAAACTGGACATTCCGGCAATTGTTGATAAATTTGCTGATTTGAAAGCAAGGCGGCGCAAGTTCTAACTATGTATTTTGCGTAAGTGTGCAGTTTGTTAGAACAAAGAGTTCCTACTTTGAAAAAGTTCATACTAACACAAAGTTCATACTAACACAAAGTTCATACTAACCAAAGTTCGTACTAACACAAAGTTCAATTTGTTACCTGGTTTGGTTTCACTAGTATTTTGCCTGCCTTCTTTTGGTAAAACATGCTTGCTTGTGACGCAGTAACATAGTAACGATAAAGTACCCATAAAGTCAAAATCAAAGCATATCTGTTATATTACCTCCCAAATAGTGTATATTTTTGTAAGTGTGTTCTCAGAAAAGAATTTTTAGGATGATTTCTTGCCTACTGTTCTTGAGCCACCTATGCAATTTATGTAGGTCTCTGTGAAGCAGTGACTGTAATTGGAATAATTGTTTGTGAATGGAGGGGTTAAGGTGGCTCTTTCTGCAAACCTGCAGAAAACTACTAAATAGCTGTTCATTGAAAATTCAAAGAATATGCAAAGTGTAGTTAAAAACAGAGGCAGGAACAGCCATCACCCCACAGACACATTGAATGCTTTGTCCCATACAGTGTGATGCAGGAGGGCTGGCATTTCAGCAAGCATCAATCTATTTAATAAAGCATTTAAGCTTGTTAATCAAAAAAAAAATACCTTTACCATTTGAGAATGGTACCACAAAAGCATCATACAAAGAAGGCAGGCAATCAACAATTGCAAAAAGCATTTAAATTAATAAACGTTCCCATTTCCTTTTCTACAGTGACAAGAATATTCATATTGCGTTTTATTACGTTCCTGTTTGAACACAGTTTGCCGTTTTAAGCATTTGTTCGAGTTGATTCTTTGAAACCGTTTTTATGTTGTTCCGCTTTGGTTAAGAAGCATGACCAGCACTGACTGAAAAACCAATTTCTGTAGGTAAAAATTCTTAACATGTAAACTTAATTTCCAGGTAATGTATTAGACTGTCAGCTAATTTTCCTTACAATCTTTTCTTTTTAGGGGATGCAACATGAAAGTTCATCTTTTGAGGGTAAGCTGTTGTTTACAACACTTTTTTCTTATCTTTCGGAAATGTTTTTTTTGCAATAGATATTTACTTCTTAGTTTAACATTGTATGCGTGTGTCTGTATATCATTTTTTTTTTTGGGGGGGGGGGGGGGGCCCATTCAAAAGTTCGCACCGGGGCCCGCAGGACTGTTGTTACGCCCCTGGTCAGGACGTAGCCAGAGATCAGTAAGCCAGAACGGGCAATATACGGTACAACAGGGACAAACAGCAACAAAGTAATTTACCAAGCCAGGAGATCAGAACCGGAGAATCAAGCAGACAAACAGAGAAATACTGTGAAAAGGGCAGACAGAGGGGGTTAACAGACACAGGACAAGTCAGGGTTCACAGCAGGGCAAATCAAGAGCTACCCGCAGGGTCAGGTAAACACGCTGAAGGCAGAACTATAGCTGACACTGCCAGCAAGATTCATGGGAGCTAAATAGCAAACCTGAACCCAGAAAGAGGCACAGCAAAGTTAACCCTTGACATAATCCATCCAGAAAAAAGGGCAGACACTAATAAACCCTGGAACGGATCATGACATTGTTTTTGTCTTTTACATATAATTAATGCATAAAAGTTTCAGTACTTTTAAACATTATTATTTTTGGAAATATAAAGATGCAGAACATTTTGTTACGCCAATTTTCTGATATTTATTTAGAGGAAACTTGGCAACAATTCAAATAACTAAAACCTGTCTGAACACTATTGCGAATTATAAATCGTTACAGAAATAGCATTACAAAATTTGGTCCTCATTCAGTGACAACTCTTTTTTGCTTGTCTCTTGTACTTCTGCATCTGATCATCGCTTACAATTGTCCAATAGTAATCTACTTGCATTGATGGATGCCATTTTCTCTTATATGTTTTCTCCATAGCTACAATATCTTGGTGAAATCTCTCACCATTCTCGTCGCTGACTGCTTTGCAGTTTGACAAAAATCTAGATGTAAATCAATCTTTAAGGACATGATACATCCAAGATCCTTATATGTTTTGAGATTTTCCACCAACTCTTCATAGTTATCTGCTCTTGAGTTTCCCACAAATTAGTGACCACTAATGCGAATGCAGCCTTTTCATTGCCCTGCAACAAACGGAGAAACTCCTCATCTTGAAGAAGCTTTGCTTTCAAATCTGAGATGCAATAAAGAATCTGTCCTTTATGTTTGCTTCACCCAAACTTGGAAATTTATCAATGAGTTGCTGGAATGCTTTTGTATTTTTATCAATTGCCTTTACAAAGTTCTTCATTAGGCCCAACTTGATATGCAATGGTGGTAACAAAATCTTATATGGGTCAACAAGTGCTGGATGCAGGACATTTTTACCCCCCTGGCTGAAGTGAATTTAGAGACCACATCACATTTGAAGTCACTTTGAGGGGTCTATATAATAGAAAATACCCAAAAGTGACACCATTCTAAAAACTGCACCCCTCAAGGTGCTCAAAACCACATTCAAGAAGTTTATTAACCCTTCATATGCTTCACAGGAATTTTTTGAATGTGAGGAAAAAATGTACATTTAACTTTTTTTTTTCAAAAAAATTCACTTCAGATCTAGTTTTTTTTTATTTTGACAAGGGTAACAGGAAAAAATGGAAACCAAAATTTGTTGTGTAATTTCTCCTGGTCATTCCAATACCCCACATGAGGGAGAAAACCACTGTTAGGGAGCACGGCAGAGCTCGGAAGGGAAGGAGTGCCATTTTACTTTTTGAATTCAAAATTTGCTGGAGCAATTGGAAGATGCCATATTGCGATTGGAGAGCCTCTGATGTGCCTAAACAGTGAGAATCCCCCTCAAGTGACACCTTTTTGGAAATTAGACCCCTCAGGGAACTAATCTAGATGTGTGGTGAGCACACTGAACCCTCACGTTGAGCCGTGAAAATAAAAAATAAAAAATCACATTTTCGCCACAAATATGTTATAGCCCCAAATGTTGCATTTTCATAAGGGTAACAGGAGAAATTGCACCATACAGTTTGTAGTGCAATTTCTCCTGAGTATGCTGATTCCCCACATGAGGGAGAAAACTGGGCGTACAGCAGGGCTTGGAAGTGAAGGAGACATGTTCCATTTGGAGAGCCCCTGATGTGCCGAAACAAAGGAAACCCCCACAAGTGACCCAATGTTGGAAACTTGACCCCTCAAGGAATGTATTTAGATGTGTCGTGAGAACCTTGAAACCCCAGGTGCTTCACAGATGTTTATAATGTTGAGTCCTGAAAATAATAAAATCACATTTTTTCCCTACAAAACTGTTATTTTGGCCCCAAATTTTGTATTATCATAAGGCTAACAGGATACCTTATAAGTTGTGCAATTTCTCCTGAGTACGCCGGTACACCATATCTGAGGGAATACTACATTTGAGGCACAGTGCAAAGCTCAGAATGGAAGAGGCGCCATATTGGAGTTCAGATTTTGGTGGAATGGTTTGAGGGTGCCATGTCACATTGGCAGAGGCCCTGAGGTGCCAGAACAACAGAAACCCCCTATATGTGAACTCATTTTACAAACTACACTCCCCAATGCATTCATCTAGGGGTGCAGTGATCATATTGACACCACATGTGCCTCACAGAATTTTATACCATTGAGCAGTGAAGAAAGAATAAATTAAATTTTCACCACTAAAATGCAGTTTTAGCCCCAAGTTTTTAATTTTTCTAAGGGCTAATAAGAATTTTTTTACAAAAAACTGAGGTCCATTTTTTCCTCAGTGCGCCAATACCCTACATGTAATTGGGAAATATTTTTCAAGCACAGTACAAAGCTCAAAATGTCAGGAGAGCCAGATTTTACTGTTATGGTTTGCAGGTGCCATGACCCACTAGAAGAGCCCATGAGGTGCCAGCACTGCAGAACCCCCGACAAGTAACCCGATTATACAAACTACTCCTCTCAATGAATTCGTCTAGGGATGTAGTGCTCATATTGACACCTCGGGTATATCACATAATTTTATACCATTGGGCAATGAAGAAAAAAACTACATTTTTACCACAAAAATTTTGTTTTAGCCCCAGATTGTACATTTTCACACATGAAGTGAGTAAAAATGGCACTATAATTTGTCCCACAATTTTTACAGAACATGGCAATACCCCTGTATGTTTCTGTACACTACTACTTAGCCATACGGAGAGACTCGGGAGGAACGGGGTGCTATTTGCCTACTGGAGAGCAGGTTTTCCTATAACAGTTTGCAGACTCTATATATATAGCGCCCCTAATTGCTTGAAGAACAGAATGCTCCGTCAAATGACCCCATTTTTGAAATGTCAAACATGTGGACGTTATATGTGGTTTAGGTACACTATGGGACTCAGAAGGGAGGGGGGCATTTGGATTTGGGAGCACAAAAGTTGCTGAATTTATTTTGGAGGGTGAGGAGGCATTTTATTTTTCCAGAGCCTTTGTGCTACTAGTAACGAGAAAGCCCTCTATATTTCTGTTAACAGATGCCAGACCTGAGTGACTTACTTTTTTTGTGGATTGAGTTGAAGCTTTTATTAGGAACATTTTACATAATGTTTGGGGTCACGTCTATCCGGCGCTCTATGCTGATCATTTACTTTGGGGTTTCCATCTAAATCTCTGAGTGACGTGATTCAGATGAAAGCCCCGAGTGATGCATTCACTATAATGAGGTAGCAGAGTTCCTCTAGACTCTGTCTGGCCTCTATTCAGCGGTGTCCTTGTTTTTAGAAGTGCAAAAAACTGTGGCTGACGGCACTTTTATGCAATCCTAAAAAGACGGACACCGCGGGATCATAGGTCAGATGGCATCCACAGTGCCTCCATCTGCCTCATTATAGGGAATCTTCCACCATCTGAATCACATATTTCAGAGATTTACACAGAAACCCCGGTGCAAGCACTGAGCGCAGAATAAATGTGCCAAGCCTTACTGCGATAATTGGGAGACAGAATGAAAAAACCAACAGCAGGTGAAGAATTGGTTTTATTTATTTTTTACGCCATTCCTCGTGCGGTATAAGTGCTTAGGCAACTTTATTCTTTGGGTTGGTGCGATTACAGCGATACCAGATTTATATCAGGTTTTTATGTTTGGCGGCTGTCACACACTAAAAGACACTTTTTATTGCAAGAAATAGTTTTTGAATCACCATATTTTGAGAGCAATAATTTTTCCAGATTTTGGCCGACAGAGTCATGTGAGGGCTTATTTTTTTGCGGGATGAGTTTTCATTGATATTTTCAGGCAGATGACATTTTTGATTGCTTTCTGATTTTTTGGAGGCAGAATGAACAAAAAGTAGCAATTTTTTTTTTTTGATGGGGGGGTTATGTCGTTCTGCGTGTGGTAAAATTGATAAGCCAGTTTTATCCTTCGGGTCAGTACGATTACAGCGATACACCATAAATATCTTTTTTTCTGTTTTGGTGCTTTTACACAATACACTGTGTTCCAAATTATTATGCAAATAATATTTCCTCATATTTTCTCTAAATTACCTATCTGAATTGCAGTCATTGTTATTTTCCAGTCATCTACTATTCTAGTATAATTGCAATGTTTTGGAACAAACTGCCTATGAAAACAGTATCTTTTTAAAAAAAAATAAACACTCAAAATGCATGTTCCAAATTATTATGCACAGCAGAGTTTTCAACCTTTTTTTTTATTTTGAACAAAAAATGGTCAATTGTGAAGTTATAAGCATTATCAGCTTATTACAAAATGAAATCAAACAGTTTTCAAGTGAAAACTTTATTCTAGGTGATGTTACATTTGCACACAGGACCCTTTGTTCGAAAGAAACTTCTGAACTCTCTCGTCCATTGAATTTGTCAGTTTTTGGATGGTTTCTGCTTCAATTGTTTTGCATGTGGACAGAATACCCTCCCAGAGCTGTTGCTTAGCTGTGAACTGCCTCCCGCCATCATAGACACTCCTTTTGATGATGCTCCAGAGGTTCTCAATGGGGTTGAGGTCAGGGGTAGATGGTGGCCACACCATAAGTTTGTCCTCTTTTATGCCCATAGCAGCCAGAGATGCAGATGTGTTTTTTGCAGCATGAGACGGTGCATTATCATGCATGAAAATTATCTTGCTGCGGAAAGCACGGTTCTTCCTCTTGAACCATGGCAGGAAGTGTTGTTTTAGAAACTCACATAGATTATGGAGTTCATCTTTACCCCTTCAGGGATCATAAAGGGGCCGACAATCTCTCTCCCCATGATTCCAGCCCAAAACATTACTCCACCTCCTCCTTGTTGGCGCCTTAGCCGTGTTTTCATGGGGTGTCCATCAACCAGCCATCCTCCACTCCATCCATCTGGACCATCGAGCGTTGCACGGCACTCATCGGTGAACAAAACAGTTTGGAAGTCAGTCTTCATGTATCGTTTGGCCCACTGGAGCCGTTTCTGCTTGTGTCCAGTGGATAGAGGTGGTCAACAGGATGGCTTACGCACCTCTGAAGGACCCTGCATCTTGTTGTTCTGGGGACATTGGAGGCACCAGCAGCTTCAAAAACTTGTCTGCTGTTATGACAAGGCATTTTTGCAGCTGCTCTTTTAACGTTACACAATTGCCTGTTGGAAAGAATCCTCAATTTTTCCTTTTCACCACGCACACATATGTGCTGGGAATCAGCTACATACTTCTTGATTGTGCGATGATCACGATGAAGTGTCTTGGCAATGTTGATTGTAGTCATGCCTTGACCTAAATACTCCACAATTTGTTGCTTCTCAGCAGCCGACACATCCTTTTTCTTTCCCATTTTGGCAAAAAATGTAGGCTGCTTAATAATGTGGAACAGCCTTCTTAAGTAGTCTTGCCTTTATTTGGACACACCTGTCAAACTAATTTGCACAGGTATCTGCAATTGCTTTCAGTGATATAAAGAGCCCTGACACACATCACCATCAATGAGTTTAAATGACAAACAGAAAAAGTATAACCTTATCACTCCTAAACTCTTTGTGCATAATAATTTGGAACACAGTGTAAAAACTAATTTTGTAGAAAATAATTATTTTTGCATCGCTTTATTCTGAGAGCCAAAACTTTTTTATTTTTCTGCTGATGGAGCTGTATGACGTCTTCAGCGGTACCATGTTTATTTATTGTATCCGTCTTTTTTATCACGTTTTATTCCACTTATTGTTCGGCAGTATGATGATAAAGCATTGATTTCTGCCTTGTTTTTTAATTTTTTATGGTTTTCACTAAAGGGGTTAACTAGCGGGACAGTTTTATAGGTCGGGTCATTCCAGACGTGTCAATACCAAATATATGTACTTTTATTGTTTGTTTTCATACAATTATTTATGGATACAATATCTTTTGTTTTTGTAATTATTATTTTTGGATTTTTTTTTAAATATATTTTTACAATTACTTTAAAAAAAAGTGTTTACTTTTTTAACTTTCTTACTTTGTCCCACTATGGGACTATCATTCTTTGCAGGTTAATCGCTCGTATAGCATAGGGATGCAGCAGCATCCCCATACTTTGTAAACTGTCTGCTCTGCACTGATAGAGAAAGTTGCTTATCATGTGTAAGGAGGAAGACCGGGCTGTGGGTACCTGGTCCGGAAGTGTTGAGGCTGCCTCCCTTGTTATAGAAACTTGATTCCAGCTCACCCAGTTGCCCTATGCTCATCCACTTGGGGCTCAGACGCCGGCCTCGCCCTGGCCTCACATCAAGGATAATAGAAAAAATTGGAGTCCAGCTCAACAGGGCTGGATTTTCCTTCTCTTTTTATTTTTCAAAAGAAAATATGGTGCATACAAAAGAAAAATTTACATCGGCATCATGACCCAGTCGATACATTTCGACTGCACTAGGCAGTCTTACTCATGACTAATGGTCAAATAACATGCAGTCATTTATATATTCTTTTACAAGGTATAACACAGATATTCTTAATTCACTTAATAATTGGGTGTTACATATAGCAAGCGATGTGGCAAATACTAGAATGACATTACAAAACTGCAAATTATTGTCCATGAATTTTTCCACAGTGCAGGTGAAAACATTTTATATAAATAAAATCACACACCAAAATTATAAAAAACACATGCAATAGTGTGATGTTAAAATAAGAAAAATTAACCCCTTCTCGACCCATGACGCCTATGTGGCGTCATATAATGATCGCATCCCTGCAGATCGGGTGAAAGGGTTAACTCCTATTTTACCCGATCTGCAGGGAGAGGGGGAGTTGTACTTCAGCCTAGGGGGGGTGGCTTTGCCCCCACGTGGCTACGATCGCTCTGATTGGCTGTTGAAAGTGCAACAGCCAATCAGAGCAATTTGCAATATTTCACCTATGAAAATGGTGAAATATTGCAATCCAGCCATGGCCGATGCTGCAATAGCATCTGCCATGGCTGGAAATCATGTTCTGGCCCCCCCCACCGCCCCCGATCTCCTCCCCAGTCCTCCGTTCTGTCCGGTACCCCCCTCCGTCCCCCTGTTCGCTCCCCCGTGCTCCTGTCCGCTCCCCCGTGCTCCTGTCCGCTCCCCCCGTCCTCCGATCCCCCCCCCCCTGTGCTCCGATCCACCCCCCCACCACCCCCTCATACTTACCGAGCCTCCCGAAGTCGGTCCGTCTTCTCCCTGGGCGCCGCCATCTTCCAAGATGGCGGGCGCATGCTCAGTGCGCCCGCCGAATCTGCCGGCTGGCAGATTCGTTACAAGTACATTTTGATCGCTGTGGTAGGTTCTATCACAGCGATCAAAATAAAAAAAATAATAAATAAACCCCCCCCCTTTATCACCCCCATAGGTAGGGACAATAATAAAATAAAGAAAATATTTTTTTTTCTTTTTCCACTAGGGTTAGGGTTAGAACTAGGGTTAGAACTAGGGGTAGGGTTAGGGTTAGGGGTAGGGTTAGGGTTATGGCATGTGCACACAGTGCGGATTTGGCTGCGGATCCGCAGCGGATTGGCCGCGGATCCGCAGCGGATTGGCCGCGGATCCGCAGCGGATTGGCCACGGATCCGCAGCGGATTGGCCGCGGATCTGCAGCGGATTGGCCGCTGCGAATTCGTAGCAGTTTTACATCAGGTTTACAGTACCATGTACACCTATGGAAAACCAAATCCGCTGTGCCCATGGTGCGGAAAATTCCGTGCAGAAACGCTGCGTTATATTTTCCGCAGCATGTCAATTCTTTGTGCAGATTCCGCAGCGTTTTACACCTGTTCCTCAATAGGAATCCGCAGGTGAAATCCGCACAAAAAAAACACTGGAAATCTGCTGTAAATCCGCAGGTAAAACGCAGTGCCTTTTACCTGCAGATTTTTCAAAAATCGTGCGGAAAAATCTCACACGAATCCGCAACGTGGGCACATAGCCTTAGGGTTAGGGTTGGAATTAGAGTTAGGGTTGGAATTAGGGCTAGGGTTAGAAATAGGGTTAAGATTAGGCTTGTGGTTAGGGTTACGGATAGGGTTAGGGGTGTGTTGGGGTTACAGTTGTGGTTAGGGTTGGGATTAGGGTTACGGTTGGGATTAGGGTTAGGATTAGGATTGGAATTAGGGTTACGGGTGTGTTGGGGTTAGGGTTGTGGTTAGGGGTGTGTTGGGGTTAGGGTTGTGATTAGAGTTATGGCTACAGTTGGGATTAGGATTAGGGGTGTGTTGGGGTTAGTGTTGAAGTTAGAATTGAGGGGTTTCCACTGTTTAGGCACATCAGGGGTCTCCAAACGCAACATGGCGCCACCATTGATTCCAGCCAATCTTGCGTTCAAAAAGTCAAATGGTGCTCCCTCCCTTCCAAGCCCCGACGTGCGCCCAAACAGTGGTTTACCCCCACATTTGGGGTACCAGCGTACTCAGGACAAACTGGGCAACAACTGTTGGGGTCCAATTTCTCCTGATACCCTTGCAAAAATAAAAAATTACTTGCTAAAACATAATTTTTGAGGAAAGAACAATTATTTTTTATTTTCACGGCTCTGCGTTGTAAACTTCTGTGAAGCACTTGGGGGTTGAACGTGCTCACCACACATCTAGATAAGTTCCTTGGGGGGTCTAGTTTCCAAAATGGGGTCACTTGTGGGGTGTTTCTACTGTTTAGGCACATCAGGGGCTCTGCAAATGCAATGTGACGCCCGCAGACCATTCCATCAAAGTCTGCATTTCAAATGTCACTACTTCCCTTCCGAGCCCTGTCGTGTGCCCAAACAGTGGTTTACCCCCACTGTTGTGAATTTGGATTCTGGGCTCCCCCGGTGGCCGCTTGTGGAATTGGACTTGTCATCCTCTTTCCTGTTTCACCTGATTCCATCAGTAGTGGGTGTCGCTATTTAAGCTCATTTCTCTGGTGGTTTCTTGCCGGTCAACAATGTTATCTGATGCCTCTCAGTGCTTGTTCCTGCTTCTAGACAACTACTGATAAGTTGGACTTTTGTCCATGTTTTGTTTTGCCTATTTGTTCCAGTTCGCAGCTGAAGTTTTGTTACTGTGTCTGGAAAGCTCTCGTCGATCAGGGATTGCTACTCTGGCGTTATGAGTTAATGCCAGAGTTTAAGGTAATCTCTGGATGGTGTTTTGTTAGTATTTTTCTGCTGACCATGAAAGTATACTATCTGTCTTCTGCTATCTAGTAAGCGGACCTCAAATTTGCTAAGACTATTTTCCTGCTGCGTTTGTTGTTTCATCTGAACTCACCGTCATTATATGTGGGGGGCTACTGTCTTCTTTGGAATATTTCTCTAGAGGTGAGCCAGGTCTTATATTTCCCTCTGCTAGCTATTTAGGTCTTAGGCCAGAGCTGGGCATCTAGCTATAAATAGGAAATGCTACCTGGCTATTTCTAGTTGCGCGGCAGGCTTAGTTCATGGTCAGTATAGTTCCATCTTCCGAGAGCTTGTCCCTCTATAGGCTTGCTATGATCTCTGCCTGCAGAGATCATGATAGTTTGACCGGCCCGTAAAGTGTTAAAGACCCAGGTTGAGAAAGGAGAGTTATAAGAAGTCTGCTGGAATTTTTTTTTTTTTTTTTCCTCCAGTCTGCCTTGCTGCAGTCTTTTTTCTCTCTCTCCTCCTAATCTCTGTGTGCTCTGTGTGCACCTGACAATGGTGGATCTCCAGAGTGTAACTGCGGGTTTGAATAATCTCATCACGAAAGTACAAAATTTACAAGATTTTGTAGTACATGCTCCGGTATCTGAGCCGAGAATTCCTTTGCCGGAGTTCTTCACAGGGAATAGAGCTAGCTTCCAGAATTTCCGAAATAATTGTAAGCTTTATTTGTCCCTGAAGTCTCGTTCAGCTGGAGACCCTGCTCAGCAGGTTAGGATTGTGATTTCCTTGCTCAGGGGTGACCCTCAAGATTGGGCCTTCTCATTGCCAGCAGGGGATCCTGCGTTACGCGATGTGGATGCGTTTTTTCTGGCCTTGGGCTTGCTTTATGAGGAACCTCATTTGGAACTTCAGGCAGAAAAAACTTTGATGGCACTATCTCAGGGGCAAGACGAAGCTGAAGTTTTCTGCCAAAAATTCCGTAAATGGTCTGTGCTTACTCAGTGGAATGAGTGCGCCTTGGCGGCAACTTTCAGAGAAGGTCTCTCTGATGCCGTTAAGGATGATATATGTGGGGATTCTACTCATGTTATATCGGCATGCTCTAGGCGTACAAAGAAGCTTGATAAGTCTGTTTCCATTGGCACCATTCAGTCTAAGTTTATTTTGTCTGTAACCCTGATTTGCTCTTTGTCATCCATTGCCACGGACGCCTATATTGACTCTGGCGCCGCTCTGAGTCTTATGGATTGGTCCTTTGCCAATCGTTGTGGTTTTGATTTAGAGCCTTTGGAGACTCTTATTCCTCTGAAGGGGATTGACTCCACCCCATTGGCTAATAATAAACCACAATACTGGACACAAGTAACCATGCGTATCAATCCGGATCACCAGGAGATTATTCGTTTCCTGGTGCTGTATAATTTACATGACGATTTGGTACTGGGATTGCCATGGTTGCAGTCTCACAACCCAGTCTTGGACTGGAGAGCTATGTCTGTGTTGAGCTGGGGATGTAAGGGTATTCATGGGGACGTACCTTTGGTTTCTATTTCGTCGTCCATTCCCTCTGAAGTCCCTGAGTTCCTCTCTGATTATCAAGACGTCTTTGACGAACCCAAGCTTGGGTCGTTACCTCCGCACCGTGAGTGCGATTGTGCCATAGATTTGATACCGGGTTGTAAATATCCAAAGGGTCGTTTGTTTAATTTGTCTGTGCCGGAACATGCTGCTATGCGGGAATATATAAAGGAGTCTTTGGAAAAGGGACATATTCGTCCATCTTCTTCTCCCTTGGGAGCTGGGTTTTTCTTTGTCTCAAAAAAAGACGGCTCTTTGAGACCATGTATTGATTATCGGCTTCTGAATAAGATCACTGTTAAGTATCAATACCCATTGCCATTGCTTACTGATTTGTTTGCTCGTATAGAGGGTGCTAAGTGGTTCTCTAAAATTGATCTTCGTGGGGCGTATAATTTGGTGCGGATCAGGCAGGGGGATGAGTGGAAGACCGCATTTAATACGCCCGAGGGCCACTTTGAGTATTTGGTCATGCCTTTTGGTCTTTCTAATGCCCCTTCAGTTTTCCAGTCTTTTATGCATGATATTTTCCGCGATTTTCTGGATAAATTTATGATAATATATCTGGATGATATTCTGATTTTTTCTGATGACTGGGACTCTCATGTCCAGCAGGTCAGGAGAGTTTTTCAGGTTCTGCGGTCTAATTCTTTATGTGTGAAGGGGTCTAAGTGCGTTTTTGGGGTCCAGAAAATTTCCTTTTTGGGGTATATTTTTTCTCCCTCTTCCATTGAGATGGATCCCGTCAAGGTGCAAGCTATTTGTGACTGGACTCAGCCCTCCTCTCTTAAGGGTCTTCAGAGATTTTTGGGCTTTGCCAACTTTTACCGCCGATTTATTGCTGGTTTTTCGGATGTCGTTAAACCACTGACTGATTTGACCAGACAAGGCGCTGATGTTGCTAATTGGTCCCCTCATGCTGTAGAGGCCTTTCAGGAGCTTAAGCGCCGTTTTGCCTCTGCCCCTGTGTTGCGTCAGCCTGATGTGAATCTGCCTTTTCAGGTTGAGGTTGACGCTTCGGAGATCGGAGCTGGGGCAGTGTTGTCGCAGAAAGGTTCCGACTGCTCCGTCATTAGGCCTTGTGCCTTCTTTTCTCGCAAATTTTCGCCCGCAGAGCGGAATTATGATGTTGGGAATCGGGAGCTTTTGGCCATGAAGTGGGCGTTTGAGGAGTGGCGCCATTGGCTCGAGGGGGCTAGGCATCAGGTGGTGGTATTGACTGACCACAAAAATTTGATTTATCTTGAGACTGCCAGACGCCTGAATCCTAGACAGGCGCGCTGGTCTTTATTTTTTTCTCGCTTTAATTTTGTGGTGTCATACCTACCGGGTTCTAAGAATGTTAAGGCAGATGCCCTTTCTAGGAGTTTTGACCCGGACTCTCCTGGTAATTCTGAACCCACAGGTATCCTTAGGGAGGGAGTAATTTTGTCGGCCGTTTCTCCTGATCTGCGGCGGTCCTTGCAAGAGTTTCAGGCGGATAGACCGGATCGTTGTCCGCCTGATAGACTGTTTGTTCCGGATGATTGGACCAGCAGAGTCATCTCTGAGGTACATTCTTCTGCATTGGCAGGTCATCCCGGAATTTTTGGTACCAGGGATTTGGTGGCAAGATCCTTCTGGTGGCCTTCTCTGTCACGAGATGTGCGAGTCTTTGTGCAGTCATGTGACGTTTGTGCTCGGGCCAAGTCTTGTAGTTCTCGGGCTAGCGGACTGCTGTTGCCCTTGCCTATTCCTAAGAGGCCTTGGACACACATCTCGATGGATTTTATTTCAGATCTGCCTGTTTCCCAGAAGATGTCTGTCATCTGGGTGGTCTGTGACCGTTTCTCTAAAATGGTCCATTTGGTTCCTCTGCCCAAGTTGCCTTCTTCTTCTGAGTTGGTTCCTCTGTTTTTTCAGAATGTTGTCCGATTGCACGGTATTCCTGAGAATATTGTTTCTGACAGAGGTACCCAATTTGTGTCTAGATTTTGGCGGGCATTCTGTGCTAGGATGGGCATAGATTTGTCTTTTTCATCTGCTTTTCACCCTCAGACTAATGGCCAGACCGAGCGGACTAATCAGACCCTTGAGACATATCTGAGGTGTTTTGTCTCTGCTGACCAGGATGATTGGGTTGCTTTTTTGCCATTGGCAGAGTTCGCCCTCAATAATCGGGCCAGTTCTTCCACCTTGGTGTCCCCGTTTTTCTGTAATTCGGGGTTTCACCCTCGATTTTCCTCCGGTCAGGTGGAATCCTCGGATTGTCCTGGAGTGGATGCGGTGGTGGAGAGATTGCATCATATCTGGGGGCAGGTTATGGACAATTTGAAGTTGTCACAGGAGAAGACTCAGCGTTTTGCCAACCGTCATCGTCGTGTTGGTTCTCGGCTTTGTGTTGGAGATTTAGTGTGGTTGTCTTCTCGTTTTGTCCCTATGAGGGTCTCTTCTCCTAAGTTTAAACCTCGGTTCATCGGCCCTTATAGAATATTGGAGATTCTTAATCCTGTTTCTTTCCGTTTGGACCTCCCTGCGTCCTTTTCCATTCATAACGTTTTTCATCGGTCGTTATTGCGCAGGTATGAGGTACCTGTTGTACCTTCTCTTGAGCCTCCTGCTCCGGTGTTGGTTGAGGGTGAGTTGGAGTACGTTGTGGAGAAAATTTTGGACTCTCGTGTTTCCAGACGGAAACTCCAGTATCTGGTCAACTGGAAGGGTTACGGCCAGGAGGATAATTCTTGGGTCAATGCATCTGATGTTCATGCTTCTGATCTTGTTCGTGCCTTCCATAGGGCTCATCCTGGTCGCCCTGGTGGATCTGGTGAGGGTTCGGTGCCCCCTCCTTGAGGGGGGGGTACTGTTGTGAATTTGGATTCTGGGCTCCCCCGGTGGCCGCTTGTGGAATTGGACTTGTCATCCTCTTTCCTGTTTCACCTGATTCCATCAGTAGTGGGTGTCGCTATTTAAGCTCATTTCTCTGGTGGTTTCTTGCCGGTCAACAATGTTATCTGATGCCTCTCAGTGCTTGTTCCTGCTTCTAGACAACTACTGATAAGTTGGACTTTTGTCCATGTTTTGTTTTGCCTATTTGTTCCAGTTCGCAGCTGAAGTTTTGTTACTGTGTCTGGAAAGCTCTCGTCGATCAGGGATTGCTACTCTGGCGTTATGAGTTAATGCCAGAGTTTAAGGTAATCTCTGGATGGTGTTTTGTTAGTATTTTTCTGCTGACCATGAAAGTATACTATCTGTCTTCTGCTATCTAGTAAGCGGACCTCAAATTTGCTAAGACTATTTTCCTGCTGCGTTTGTTGTTTCATCTGAACTCACCGTCATTATATGTGGGGGGCTACTGTCTTCTTTGGAATATTTCTCTAGAGGTGAGCCAGGTCTTATATTTCCCTCTGCTAGCTATTTAGGTCTTAGGCCAGAGCTGGGCATCTAGCTATAAATAGGAAATGCTACCTGGCTATTTCTAGTTGCGCGGCAGGCTTAGTTCATGGTCAGTATAGTTCCATCTTCCGAGAGCTTGTCCCTCTATAGGCTTGCTATGATCTCTGCCTGCAGAGATCATGACACCCCACATATGGGGTATCAGCGTACTCAGGAGAAACTGGACAACAACTTTTGGGGTCCAATTTCTCCTGTTACCCTTGGGAAAATAAAAAAATGTGGGCTAAAAAATCATTTTTGAGAAAAGAAAAATTATTTTTTATTTTCATGGCTCTGCGTTATAAACTTCTGTAAAGCACCTGGGGGTTATAAGTGCTCACTATGCATCTAGATGAGTTCCTTGGGGGGTCTAGTTTCCAAAATGGGGTCACTTGTAGGGGAGCTCCAATGTTTAGGCACACAGGGGCTCTCCAAACGCGACATGGTGTCCGCTAATGATTGGAGCTAATTTTCCATTCAAAAAGTCAAATGGCACGCCTCCCCTTCCGAGCCTTGCCGTGCACCCAAACAGTGGTTTACCCCCACATATGAGGTATCGGCGTACTCAGGAGAAATTGCCCAACAAATTTTAGGATCCATTTTTCCTGTTGCCCATGTGAAAATGAAAAATTTGAGGCTAAAAGAAATTTTGTGGGGGCGTGGCCTGACGGTGAAGGAGAGCAGTCGCACCTCACCAGAGCTCCGGCGCTGGGACTGACTCCCAAGAGATTTAATCAGCCCCACAGTACTCTAAAAACCTTCATTACCTGGTGGAAGGTGCTACAAACACCCTGCGAAGACTCGGAGTATAATAAGAGCACAGTACCCCAACGCAGAAACGGCAACTCTCTGTAAGGAGACGAAGGCGCGGTACAGATGCCGCCATCTTGGGAGTTCCACAGATCGCAACTGACTGCTGCGGCGCTGGGAAGGTACACTTCGCACCCCTCCCGGGCTGCTCCTCGGCCGCCTCGACTTCCTGCTCACGCCACGCGATCTATCGCTTACCGGTGCCGGCGTTCCTGCGCTCTGGTGTGCCCTGCGGTCCTCTGTGTGGTGAGGGTCTAGGAGGCGCGGAGTTCCGACCGCTGCCCCCTGTGGACGGAGCGGGACGGTGGAGGAGTCTCGCTTGGAGGAGAGCCCGGCGAGCTTGCTGCTGGCTGTGAGACAGCGAGCCCCGCCAGGTACGGCGGCCTTCTGACTGGGGGGGTGAGACTCTGTGAACGGAGTGGACCCTGGGGAGTTCCCGCCATTTCCGGCGCCATCTTGTAGCTCCAGCAGGGGGTTGCAGAGGACATAGGTGTGTGCCTTGCTCTGTCTGTGGCCACCCCTCCTCCACGGCTCAGCGCAGCGTCCTCCTTGCTGCCACCCTCATCCTATCTTTTGTGCTGCACTTACAGAGGAATAGCCACTTTTTTAACAACTTAATGCATAACAAAGAGTTATATGGTATTTAGACTACAGCCTCCCTGTGGCGTCAGTGTCCTCTTGGGACTCATAAGTCAACAGCACAATAACCTTTCGCCACTTAGAGAACATCTAATGCTAAAAACTAAATACTAATACTAATAAGACTCTGCTGTTCCTCAATCATCTTCATTGATACAATAGTGACACCTAGTGTCCATGTTGAACTTAGTGCCTAATCTGAATACCAACTCCACAATCAGTATACTTTGGGGCACGGGCTTGAGGCTAGATGAAGGCGGTTTGGCGGCAATGAGCTTCGATTCCCATTGAGTCCATAATTGCCCCTATTAGCACGCCGACTACTACAAAAAAGGACTTCGGAGTTCCCTTCTCCTACCCCGAACACTGGCAAGTTACCATGCCAAAGAAAGGTGGCTCTTCTCAGCCAGCAAGCCGCTCAATAGCAGATTTGCTGTCTGATTCTGGCAGCTCCAAAATGGCGGCCACGACTCCAACCCCAGATATCGCTAACACCCTCGCCACGCGGCAGGGCGCCGCGGGGGATGACGGGGAGGGGCTGGCACAGGAGGACACTGTGGTGCCTACAGCTATTCTTATAAAAACCCTCCAGGAGACATTCAGGCAGGAGCTGACTCTTGCTATGAAATCGGTCACAGCACAAATGCAGGAGATACTACAGCGCACCTCCTCACTGGAAGACAAAATGGATACGGTGGCAGATGCGCTTGAAGAAGATCAGGAACAAATAAGACAACAAATGGAGCGCATTCATGAGCTAGAAATTAAGTGTGAGGACTATGAAAATCGATCAAGGAGAAGCAATCTTCGCATAAGGGGTCTCCCTGAATCAATAGTGTCACTGAAAGAGACTGCATCTGGTCTGTTCTCTGCCCTTCTCCCACAGGCAGACCCGACCACGTTACACATCACTAGGATACACAGAGCACTGGGCAAGCCAAGGTCTGATAATGCTCCAAGGGATGTAGTCCTGAAATTACACTATGAAGAGACCAGAGACCTCATTTTAACAGCAGCTCGGGACTCCCCAAATCTCCCAGGTGTTCCAAACTCAGTTCATCTATATGCTGACATTGCTCCTGCCACTCTGAACAGGCGCAGGGAGTTCAGACCACTCACTACAACTTTGCAAGCTGCCAAAATAAGATATAGATGGGGCTTCCCATTCGCCTTGTCTTTCTCCCACGACAATAAGCACTTTACATGTCGATCATTTGAGGAAGGAAGACGTGTGATTGAGCAATTGGGTTTCAAGATTTCAGAAGATCCACAACCTCTGCCTCAGAGGAAACCCAGACCAAGGAGGGAGTGGAAAGAGATCCCAAGAGTAACAAGAAGCCAACGTGCGAATGTCACCTGAAAAATATTGAACGACGAGGCGTTCCCATTTAACTGTATCAATCAATGTTCCTCTCTGTGCTTAATACCTAAGAGGGCGGGAGCTCATCTACGAAAGAATGATTTAAGTTGTTCGGATGGAGTTGGAGGATTTTGATACCTCCTAAGGAGCTTACTTATATTCCTCCCTTTACCCCCCCTCCCCTCCCCCTTCTCCCCTCCTTCCCTCCCCCTTCTCCCCCCCCTCCCCTCTCCTCTCTCCCCCCTTCTCCTCCCCCCCCTCTCTCCCCCCCTCTCCCCCCTTCTCTTCCCCCCCTTCCCTCCCCTCTCTCCCCCCCTCTCCCCCCTTCTCTTCCCCCCCCTTCCCTCCCCTCTCTCCCCCCCTCTCCCCCCTTCTCTTCCCCCCCCTCTCCCCCCCTTTTTTTTTTTTTTTTCCCCTCTAATCCTCCCCTTACACCCCCCCAACTTTTTCTCCACCACCCCTACCTCTCCTCACTCCCTCCTTCCTTCTCACTCCCTCCTCAACTCTTCTCCCCTCCTACTCTTCCCTTCCTCCCCCCCAATTTGAAATGGATAGTCGGTGTAAATGTTTACACGGGGTCCTATGGTTGTATGAAGTTTCATTATTGCCTTACTATGGATACCCGTGTTATTTGACAATTCGAAGGGGCTGGACTTGTTAGGGGCTTTCACACGTTACCCATTTTAGTGAAGCCTGGTCGTTTCCACATAATATGGACCACCAGTTCACTAAGTTACAGGGGCTTTTAGCCCATTTGGTTATAAATGTTTGTTCTATGTTGTCTTGTTTTGTCTTCTCTCCCCCCCCCCCTTCTATTGTGTTTGCTTTAAGTAGGTCCGTAGATGTCTGCTCTAAATCCTCTACTTCTTTGCATGGCCTCCAGGTGGATCGTTACCGGGAGATGTTCAGGGTTGGGAGAAAACTTAGGGGTAAGCCATTATATGCAATACTAACTCAGCCCGTCTATGTGTAGGGTCTTATCCCATAATGTGAGGGGGTTTAATTCCCCCATCAAACGTAAAAAGGCCTTCCTGGACTATAAAAAACAGAATCCTGATGTCCTTTGTCTTCAGGAAACACACTTCTCCACCTCATCATGCCCAAAGTACTTTGACCAGAACTATTCTCGCGTATTTACATCTTCAGGCACAAGTAAAACAAAAGGAGTAGCAATTTTCCTCAAAAACAATTTCCCAATACAGATAACAAATTCCCTATCAGATGATGAGGGTAGGTTCTTAATCTTATTAGGCACATTACAAGGGCAAAAACTTTGTTTAGTAAATAGCTACCTCCCGGCCTCGTCTCAAGTTCAGGTTCTTAAATCCATTTTAAACAAGCTGGATACCTACTCTTTCCAGCACCTGATATGGTGCGGAGATTTTAATTTCACGATAAATCCAACATTAGACAGCAATGCTATAAGACGTACTGACATCACTAAAAATGTGAGAAAAAAAATCTCCCGATTATTAATGGACCATCATCTAGCAGACATATGGAGAGAGATGAACGGTAATAATAGAGGTTATACGTACTACTCTCCCGCCCACAAAACATACTCTAGAATAGATCTTCAGTTGACAAAAACCACCTCACTTCCCACAGTCCTATTCTCACGCCACGTACATTCAGCATGGTCTGACCATGACGCTGTACTCTCAGTATTTAAATTTAATGTGTCCACCTCTAGCTTATACAGATGGAGACTTAACGAATCACTACTTACTGACCCTGAGATCACAAATACAATTAAGGACGAATTAATCGAATATTTTAAATTTAACACTTCTGGTGATGTATCCCCCGGAACCATTTGGATGGCACACAAGAAATTTATAACGGGCTCAATAATTAAGTTGGCTGCTCAAAGGAAAAAAACGAGAACTGAACTACAAACCAGACTAGAAAATAAATTAGCAAAATTAGAACAAGCCAACCAGATGTCCACCTCTCTCTACCTTTCCAAACAAATTCAGGAGACTAAAACTCAATTAGATGCTATCCTCACCACTAGAACTGAGAAGGCCTTGACTTGGACGCGAGCCAAATTTTACAAATTCGCTAACAAGCCGAGCAAATTATTAGCTCGCAAGTTACGTTCTAGGGAAATGATCAACACAATTTTTTCAATAAAAGATGGTTCGGGGAGGATTTCGTCCCACCCAGATAATATATATAGAACATTCCACGAATATTACCAAAATTTATATACCCAGCCCAAACCCTTACCTCCTCACCCGATTCAACAATTTCTACAAAACCTGCACCTACCTAAAATCACAGATGCAATAGCTAAACAACTACACTCCGAAATATCTATGGAAGAGATCCAATCAGTTATCAAAGAGTTGAAAAAGGGAAAGGCCCCCGGCCCTGATGGACTCACGGCCATTTATTACCAAAAATTTGCTGCAATTCTTTCACCCCACATCAAAAACTTTGGAGATGCCCTCCTTCATGGCTCAAAAATGCCCCCAGAGTTTCTGATTTCACATGTTACAATTCTACCAAAGCCAAAAAAAGACCATTTACTGACCAAGAACTTTAGGCCTATTTCTTTACTAAATGTGGATTTAAAAATATTCACTGCAATTATCACAAGTAGAATAAATCGCATATTGCCCTCTCTTATTCACAAGGACCAGGTAGGGTTCATCCCATCTAGGCAGGCCCCAGATAATATCAGACGTAATATAAACCTTATCCACACGGCAAACTCCCGCAGGGAACAACTTTTAATACTAGCCTTAGACATTGAGAAGGCATTCGACTCACTCTCCTGGAACTATCTCTTTCAAGTCCTATCTAAATTCGGTTTCACTCGGGAGTTTATGGAATGTATTAAATTACTCTATGACTTTCCCACTGCGTATCTGAAGCTCCCGACGTTGAGCCCTTCTCCCATATCTATTCAGCGTGGTACCAGACAGGGATGCCCACTCTCCCCGGCATTATTTGCTCTGGCCATGGAGCCCTTGGCAGAAGCCATTAGAACGAATCAGAACATTACTGGATTAAATAACTTAGGCGATCAATACAAGGTTAGCTTGTTTGCAGATGACCTCCTTTTGACTATTACCAATCCCTATACAACAATTCCCAATCTCCTATCTCTGCTTAAAATATTTGAAGACATTTCAGGGCTGAAAATTAATATAGATAAATCAGAAGCTCTCTTTATCAATACCAGCAAAACTATGCAGGATAATATCACCTCCCAATTTAAATTCACAAAGAGGGACAATTACTTAACCTACTTAGGAATAAATATTACAACAAACAGAGCTAACCTTTATAAATGGAATTACACGCCACTTATCCAGAATCTTCACACTGACCTATCTAGGTGGGCTTCACTAAACCTATCTTGGTTGGGTAGAATCCATACAATAAAAATGGTGACCCTCCCGCGGTTTTTGTACCTTTTTAGATCTCTCCCAATACCGATTTCAGCTAAAACGCTTTCAGGTCTTCACGCCACGATTTCTAAATTTATATGGCAGAACAAAAGGGCTAGAATCCCTCAAAAATTAATGTTCTTCCATAGAAGACATGGTGGAGTTTCGCTTCCAAATCTATCCCTATACTATAAAGCAGCACAAATAGCACAACTAACAAGTATATGCGCCCAAAATAATAAGCCGAGGTGGGTTCATCTGGAGTCACATCTTATTAAGCCACTCTCATTGCCAGGTCTTATGTGGTCTACGGGAAAAATCCCCAAACAACTATTTTTAACAGCACCTTATACTGCCCACTCTTTCAATTTGTGGAGAAGAGTTAGATTCAAATATTCATTGCAATCAGATCCCTCCCCATTAACCTCTATATTAGGTAACCCGATGTTCACTCCTGGTCTGGACTCACGTTTGTTCACTTGGTGGATATTGAAGGGGATTACCACAATAAAACACTTGTGTGACCCCTTCGGTGTCCTGTTGGACAGAGCAGAATTCGTGAGGAAGTTTGAACCCCCGATTAGAGAAATAATGCACATTAATCAAATTTTCCACTTTGCAGGTAGTCTAACTCATGGCAAACGCCCCGTTCCTGTTTCTGGTTATGAACAAAAATGCCTTTCAGACCCAATGGGAAGGGGGACAATATCTTTGCTTTATTCTATTATAAACCCACCCCATGATATGAAGAAGTTGGGTTTCATGAGACGGTGGGAGGAGGAGTTGGGTGTCGAGCTGACGTTGGAGAACTGGAGGAGGTGTTGTGACACGCTGACTAAGGGCAGCCACCAGTCATCTT
Organism: Ranitomeya variabilis; assembly: GCF_051348905.1. Taxonomy (NCBI): domain Eukaryota; kingdom Metazoa; phylum Chordata; class Amphibia; order Anura; family Dendrobatidae; genus Ranitomeya; species Ranitomeya variabilis. Next base: position 631,535,729 of record NC_135235.1, read on the forward strand.
TAGTGGAAACCTCGATCAAGATCCTTCATAGGACTTATCTAGTACCAACTAAACTCCATAGCATATTCCCCAATGTCTCGAATTTATGCTTTCGGGGATGTAACCTACCTGGGGACATGAAACATATATGGTGGACTTGCCCAGTGGTGTCCAACTTATGGCAAAAGATAAACCTTCTAGTTGACCAACTGGCGGGGAAAAAGACCAATTTAGACGCCTCTGTTTTTCTGCTGGGGGCGAGACACCCAGCTCTTCCTAAAAATCTATTTAAGTTGGTTTCTTTTCTCTTTATGGCTACTAAAATTCACATTGCCTCGAAATGGAGGAACCCCACGTTGTCGCTACATATGGTTAAGGAAAGGATGAATAACATTATGTTCTATGAACGCATTGAGGCCACTAGAAATGATATGTGGAATCAGTTAAGATATGGGGCCCTTGGATGGATCTGCAACCTAATTTACACTTGAGTCAGACTCTTCATCTGTCCCTCTAGCAATTTGATTCTGTAGGGATAACGTTTGTTATAAATTAAAAAGTAAATACAATTTTATCTTTCCTTCATGTTCTTCCCTTGTGTTGTTTTTGTCTTGTCCACCCTTGTATCTATAAGGAATATGTGTTGTTATATTATTCAGTAATAGACTCCCCTGCGAGGGAGTTCATTCACATTGCAATTTCATTTCATGAATGTTGATGTTGAAATTTCAATAAAACTTTTTGAAACTAAAAGAAATTTTGTGTGAAAAAAAAGTACTTTTTCATTTTTACGGATCAATTTGTGAAGCACCTGGGGGTTTAAAGTGCTCACTATGCTTCTAGATAAGTTCCTTGGGGGGTCTAGTTTCCAAAATGGGGTCACTTGTGGGGGAGCTCCAATGTTTAGGCACACAGGGGCTCTCCAAACGTGACATGGTGTCTGCTAGCGATGGAGATTTTTCATTGAAAAAGTCAAATGGCGCTCCTTCCCTTCCGAGCCCTGCCGTGCGCCCAAACAGTGGTTTACCCCCACATATGAGGTATCAGCGTACTCAGAACAAATTGGACAACAACGTTCGTGGTCTAGTTTCTCCTTTTACCCTTGGAAAAATAAAAAAAATTTCGCTAAAAGATAATTTTTGTGACTAAAAAGTTAAATGTTCATTTTTTACTTCCATGTTGCTTCTGCTGCTGTGAAACACCTGAAGGGTTAATAAACTTCTTGAATGTGGTTTTGAGCACCTTGAGGGGTGCAGTTTTTAGAATGGTGTCACTTTGGGGTATTTTCAGCCATATAGAACCCTCAAACTGACTTCAAATGTGAGGTGGTCCCTAAAAAAAATGGTTTTGTAAATTTTGTTGTAAAAATGAGAAATCACTGGTCAAATTTTAACCCTTATAACTTCCTAGCAAAAAAAAAATGTGTTTCCAAAATTGTGCTGATGTAAAGTAGACATGTGGAAATGTTATTTATTAACTATTTTGTGTCACATAACTCTCTAGTTTAACAGAATAAAAATTCAAAATGTGAAAATTGCGAAATTTTCAAAATTTTTGCCAAATTTCCATTTTTTTCACAAATAAACTCAGAAATTATCGACCTAAATTTACCACTAACATGAAGCCCAATATGTCACGAAAAAACAATCTCAGAATCGCTAGGATCCGTTGAAGCGTTCCTGAGTTATTACCTCATAAAGGGACACTGGTCAGAATTGCAAAAAACGGCAAGGTCATGAAGGGGTTAAATAATACACCAGCATAAACTCCCCAAAGTGTATTTAATAATGAGATGATATAATTATATCATGTTATGAAGGTGAATATGAATTCTTCCAAATAAAAATGTAAAAATGTATATTAAAAAATGTGTTTTATTGTATATATAAAAAATGTGTAATTTTTTTGTTTCAATTATTATTGCAATTTTTCTAATTCCTTATTTCAACATTATTAACAAAAATCATGAAGTGAAAACTAGGGTTGAGCGACTTTTACTTTTTTAGGGTCGAGTCGGGTTTCGCGAAACACGACTATCTCAAAAGTCAAGTCGAGTGAAATAGGCCGATTACCGAGAAAAGTCGGGGATCGACCAAAACACGAAACCCAATGCAAGTCAATGGGAAATATTCTCTCTCTCTCTCCCTCTCTCTCTCTCTCTCTCTCCCCTCCGTCCCTGCACAGAAAAGCTGGTGTTACACATTGCAAATTGCTACAGCACACAAGCGATAAGATGGCGATAGGTGTGCACGCCCCTAAGACCTATGTCATCACTCTGCCCACGCTCCTTCATTGGCTGAAAAAATGGCGCTAAACGCGTCATATGAAACGCGACTTTGGCGCAAAGATCGCCGTCCGCATGGCCGATCCCACACTAGGATCGGGTCGGGTTTCACGAAACCCGACTTTGCAAAAAGTCGGCGACTTTTGAAATTGTTCGATCCATTTCGCTCAACCCTAGTGAAAACACAATACAAGCATTTATAAATAAATATGAATGCCTCCCATAAAATAGAAAACATTCCTACAAGGCAACATGATCAAGGAACATTTAATGCACTAGCCGAAAAAAAAAAAACTTGCTGAAATACGTTATGCAATAAATATATCATATATATATGCTATTGAAACATACAAAGTTGACACTATGTTATTCAATATTGTTAAATTACACAAATGTAACATGACATTTAATACTGCTCTCTAAAACACAGTTTAGTAATTATTCACGTCATTCTCAAAAAGCTTCATGATTGCATACTCGACTTCACACGTGGCTTGCAAAAGGTTACAACATCTCATTTACCATGGTGTTCCGGCAGCTTTTTAAAGAGAATTATTTCTACACAGAAAGAAATAAGAGAAAAAAAAGCCTGGCGGGAAAGAATGAGGAGCGGGACCAACCTCATGACCCGGGTAGGATGGGCAGGATCAAAGGAAAAGAATGAGCAGCAGCCGGCAGTTTGGCGCAAACCAGCAGCAGCGCACAGTCGGGTGAGCAGCGCGCTCCGTCCCCTGAGTATCGACACTGCGACAGGCTGCATTGGTTGTTCTCCACCATCTCCAGGGGGCTGTTGAGGAGAGAGGTACCGTGCACTCAGTGACTGAGAGAACCGCACACGAGCAGAGGAGAGAAGGCCGACCACCGGACAGAATCATGCGGCCTTCCCTGCCAGTGACTTCGCGCCAGTTCCCGGCTGACATTGGAAGTGCCGCGGCCTTGCTTCAGCCGCGCGTGTTTGTGGACTAAGAGCTCAGCGGAAGGTACCGGAGACTGACCGCTGCCACCAGAAGACGGACCATCATTTAAAGGACCCCATATAAGGACATCTTCCCTGACGCTCCCGGTGCTACAACCCTTGCGTGATCACCTGCTCAGGAGAAGCCTAAAGGATACGATGAGTTTCTTAACTGGACTGCTATTGTTTTTTCTTCATTATTCTTAATCACTATACTTTAACCATTTACCTTCCTGCAAGGAGTGAATACCCTGTTATATTAAATTGTTACATTTGGTTGACCCTTGCTCTGCCCTCTGTCTGTCACTGCATCCTAGCTCTGGTGACCTTTATGTTGTCATGACGACATCTGGCTACCATGGCAACGATCGAGACCCTGCTTCACACCGCTTGGTCTTCAATCCAAGGGCATAGGGGCTGTCATCTCTCTGCCAGCTCCCAGAATGCTGCGATTGCTGCATTTAGGGGGTTAAAATGCCGGGATCGGTGCGAGACTGCTCCTGGCAGTTAGTGCCGGGTGTCAGGTGTCAGAATCAGTGGACACCCAGCGGCAATCATGCGCGCACAGCCCGTAATAATTTGTCCCGCGTCAATAAGGCCCAGGGCACGTGAACGTATTATTACTTCCAATGTCGGAAAGGGGTTAAAAATGGAACAAGTTAAAAGAAGAATAAGACGCAATTGAAAAAACAAACAAAAAATAGTAATAACTAAAAGAAAAAATCACATATGCAAGAAAGAATTGCACTCATAGTTTTTATTACAGCAATTCCTGTATAAGTAAGGATATCTGGAACATTCGGGCCAGAAACTGTGGCCTTAAATGAACTGTCAACACAGAATAACTAACTTTTCAAATCAAGCACAGGCGCTCAGTGCTTTATGTAGCCAATCATTTAACTGCACCTTCTCACCTGCTTGGTTTCCATCTGTCTCCACCCAATCACAGAAGAGGGGGGTGAAGATTGAGGGAAAACAAGCAAGTGGGAAGGTGTATTTAAATACCCGCTATGAAGCACCCAGCGGCAAGACTTACTTTACACAGTCATGCTGTGCTGAGAGAATCCCTTTTAAAACGAATGATAAAATAAGACTCAATTACACCTGTCTGAATGAGGCTTGAGCCACACTGAAATCTCATTGTGAGAACATCCAAAAAATGGTCTTATGCAAGAGGGACAAAATACATGCACAGGTCAGCCAAAACATTTACAAACACTTACCTAGTATTTTATGGGCCCCATGTTAAATATTAAGTCATATCAAATTATTAGTTTTCAATACCAGTACACTGCTTGACTCATAGTAGAAGGTTCTGCTGACATACATGTAATATTTCTGTATACTTAGCTTGGGTAACGTCATACTGTAAGCTCAGAATTCCATAGATAGACTCATCAAAGGCTGAGTGGAATGTACATATATATGTATCTATCATTAGACTTGGGGGCTGCCACAGGGCCTCTTTGACACTTGGACTAAGCATATGGAGAAAAGATGGATGAGATACCATTTTCAACTAATATAATTGACTTACTATGGATAAATGTACTATTTTCTTGTAGCATCTACACATGTTCTATATTTTTCTTTAATATTAGTTTACGAAGAGAATCCAAATTTTTTTTTATAAGAATTAGCCTAACATCCTCCTTGCTTGGTTTATCATATATATTTTACAAGTGGGCTAGTTTTGTTTATGTAAATGTTAAATAACTTATATGTATATAGTTCATGCATAGGTGTATTTTATGGATACAAATTACTTTTCAATAACAGATAATCATTGGTAATTGTATACATTTTCTAATAATAATCCAAAGACATACTGATAGGGAATTTAGATTGTGAGCCCCATTGGGGACAGCGATGATAATGTATGCAAAACTGTAAAGCGCTGCGGAATATGTTAGCGCTATATAAAAATAAAGATTATTATTAATAATCATCTAAAGCTCTAAATTGTTTTCCCTTTTTTCTTGTACATGTGTGACTTCATTATAATTTGCATTTTTTGTCAACAAAATGGAAAAAAAAGGAAATCACGACTTCCCTGTGTGTGTTTTTTTATGTCTAAGAAGATTTGTTTTCTCTGTAAAACATTTCCCACATTCTGAACATGAAAATGGCTTTTCCCCTGTGTGAATTTTCTTATGTCGACCAAGATCTGATTTCCCATTAAAACATTTCCCACATTCTGAACAAGAATATGGTTTCTCCTCTGTGTGAATTCTCTGATGTACAACAAGATGTGATTTCTCTATAAAACATTTCCCACATTCTGAACATAAAAATGGCTTTTCCCCTGTGTGAATTCTTTGATGTATAACAAGTTTGGACTTCTCGCTATAGCATTTCCCACATTCTGAACATGGAAATCCCTTCTCCCCTGTGTGACTTCTCTGATGTGTAACAAGATGTGATTTCTGATTAAAACATTTCCCACATTCTAAACATGAATATGGCTTCTCCCCTGTGTGAGTTCTCTGATGTGTAACTAGATGTGATTTCTGACTAAAACATTTCCCACATTCTGAACATGAAAAAGGCTTCTCCCCTGTGTGACTTCTCTGATGTGTAACAACATAGTTTTTCTCTGTAAAACATTTTCCACAGTCGGAGCATGAAAATGGTTTCTCCCCATTAAAAGCCATTTCATGTACAACAGTCCTCCTGTGACATATGTTTTGCATATTGGTCTTTGATGATGAAGAAGAAAGGACCTGATGAAAATTATCAGATGACAGATTTTTTCTGAGAAGGTATTGAGGTGTATCTGAAATATCACCATATTCTTCACATATATCTGGCGCAATAACATGATCATCTGCTGCAAAATCTGAAAATATCAGATGTCTTTCGGCGCTCCTGGTACAGTCATCTGCCAAGAATAAAACTGATTTTATTATTTTTCAATAACACTGCATTTAAATCCTATCAATATTATATACTTAAAAACATTTTCATACAAATTGTAATACTAATCAATTATCAGTTGACTAAGAAAGCTGACCACAAAGCTGAGACTATTAGATTATGACTTTAGGCCTACTAGGTTGCGCTGTTTCAATTTTTCACTTCTCTGTTGAAGTTGTCTTCTCTGTAAGTTGATATTTCACATTGCCTTTCATCAATCATTACCAGTTACATGTTCAATGGAGACTCAAAAAGGGGCTTGTAAGTCAGTGCATCTGTACTATTAGGTGGTGTCCGTCTCATGCCCTTCCTGACAGCTATATGTAGTCTAGCCAGCCTGGAGCAGGGCAGAGGGGATGATTTAAAAGAAGTCATGGTTTTGGCAGCAGGTGAATGGTTTTGTTGTTTTTTTCATGTAAGTAAGTAGTGGATGCAAGTCATTTATATTCTTTTATATATGATGGTGGGAAATGGAAAGAATAACATAATCAGTAGATTTTGCTCATATAGTCTCACAAAACTGAAATAAAAAGTTCCCAAAAAGTTGTCTGTACCCAGAAATGGCACCAGTGAAAACCACAGCTTATCCTGTTGAAGTAGCAAATTTAGAATTGCTACTTCATTTGTACATTCCGCTTCCAAAAAATTGTCATACGTGATCAAAATATCATATGTACCAGAAAATGGCACCACTGACAACTACAACTTGTCACACAAAAAATAAAGCATCATACTTCAGTGGATTATTTCTATACTAATTTAATGTTTAAAGATGTAACCCCCAGACAGAGTGCACTTCAGACTGTGAATCTCAATTGGACGACAAGTTTGTATGTTTTTTGTGTATATGTAGCGCCCCCACTGCCGCAGGGCCGAGTGGCATCATAATCATGCAGTGTTCATGATCCAGCAGTTCTTTTCCAAATAGGGGGTTAAAAGGAACAGAAAGGGAAAACAAAACAAAAATAAAAAGCAATAGGGATCCCGGGTAAACAAAGGGATCCCTTTAAGAATAACCCTAGTCGGGTTTAAAGCAGCAAAGAGCAGGGAAACAAACAGTTAACTATTTACATATCCATGGCATCGAGGTTTACTCTCGCTCTGGCGGCCGTAGCTCCGCATAGACCTCGCTCGGCAAGGTGATCGGCGAGATCGGGGCCTTTAGGAAGTGCTCCATACCTGTGGCCTGATCTCAGGGTGTAAGGCGCTGGAGTCTACAGGTCCCAGGGAGAGGGGGTGCCGCGATGGGGCCTATCAGCAGGTCCTCTGCTGGCGGGGCAGGGTCGTTCTTCATACCTGCTTCAGATGCGGTCCCTCCAGTGCCGATCTGCTCTGTCTCCGCTGGGATCTGGAGCGCTGGTTGCAGGGCCTTGCGCTGCGGCGTTGTCATGTCTGTTTGCAGCATCTCGCTTTCCGGCAGGGCCTTGCTTTCTGGCTTCGGAGCGCTGGAACTTCTTTCCTGCTCCGGACCAGACGAGGCTGCCGACAGACGTCTGGTGAGGCTCCCGATGAAGGTCTTCTTCCACCCGGCCTCAGTGCTCAGCTGCATCCACCGGAGTTGGTCGCCGAGCTCATCCACTCCGGCCCCACGCTCCGGGTGGCTCGCCATGGCGTCCTCCATGTCGCTGACTTCTTCTTCCTCGTCCTTTTCCCGCTCTCTCCTTCGTGGGCGGTTTCGCTTTCTTTGCCTCCGCCCTCCATTAAGGATTAGAAGGCGGATCTCGGCTGCTGACGGACACGTCCTCAAGGGACAGAAATACTTAGACTGGGCGGCCATTGTCTTTCGCGCTCTTCAGCTTGTTTACGCCCACTTCACGCCCCTCTTCTTCTCCTGCGCTCTCCTTAGCACTGTAATGGCGGCGGCTTTGGCGGGAACTTTTGGCGGCAAGTGGCAATGCACAGTCTTTGCAATAAGTCACAGTCCAAGTATAATAAATCACAGTTCCAAGGCACACATGACCTGATTCTTCAGGCTTAAGTAGATCCTGTTCGTGACGCCAAGTTGTAGCGCCCCCACTGCCGCAGGGCCGAGGGGTACCCAGTACCGGGCCTCTGAGTCTCTGTTCTGGGGTTGTCACGGTGGCTAGACCCAGCCCGTGACCCTGCTGAGGGGCGTACAATGAATGTGGAGGTTTGGGGGTGATGTTGTTATGGTGCGGTGCAGGTCGCAGTAAATAACGAGGACACCAAGTTGCAGTCTCTTTACCTCTTTACTGAAGGCTTCAGGATCCTCAGTCTGGAATACGGTTAACCGGGCTGCGCAAGTCCGGCCGGCCCAATGGCACCTCCAGAGTTCCCTTTGCAGGTGGAAATCGGTGCCTACCTTCTAGCGCTTGTGTGTTGTGGTCCTCCCCTGCTGTGCTTACGGGATAGTCCCCACAACTGTTGTGTCTGTTTCTGAAGTTCCCTCACAACTCGATTATGATGTTCTTCTTCGTCCCCCAGATGATATGGCTAGGACGCACCCGTATGACGGGTAGGCTCGGAGCTCTTCCTGGACCCTAGTGTCGCCCCTCTCCTGTTGTTGCCCCCTATGTCTTCTTAGGTGATTTGGGTGAGACAGCCCGCCTATAGCTGACTGTCCTGCCGTAGGTTTGAAGTTAGGCCTGGAGCTCTATACTTCCTCGGCGTTCCGGCCACCGGCTGCGCGCCTCAGTAGGATGTTGCCTCGTCTTACAGCACGACTCCTACTGGTGTTTCTCCTTGTTGCGTTGATCTCGTTTCTCACTCAGCACAATAAACCTCGCTTCTTGTCCTTTCTTAGGGCACCGCCGCTATCTCGTGCAGGCGCGGTCCCGTAACGTTCTCTCTGTTCGCTAGGCCTCTGTCAGGATCCCACCCCTGACAGGGACCCCCCTGAGTCTCTCTCCGCAACACCCTCTGCCACAGGATGTTGCCTGTTCGATTCCCAGTCAGCTTCTCTCTAACTTCCTATCTAACCCCCAGTTTTACCAGACTGTGAGGAGTGGCCTAATACATAGCACCCTTAGCTCCCCCTGGAGGCCAAACTGTGAAGTGTATTGGTGTCTGTGATACCTGGTCAGGTGAACCCCTTCAGTGCCATCAGACGTACCATAGCCCCCCTTAGCGGCGGAGCATCAGTACTGCAACGACCAGGACTCTGGGGCGCTGCATATACATTTAAAAACACTTTATTTTTTTCATTGCATTGGGTTCATTTTTGGTCCCTGGGTCAGTTTTCAAAATTTGTGTGTCATCCAGGTTTTTTGTGTGCCCGAGCCTCTCATATCAACTTCTCAGTGAAGAATGGACAGCACTCAGATGATGGATGGCATCTGAGTGTTACCAGGTTTCTTCACAGACCCAGTCATTAGAATGGGAAGTTTCATCTACAGAAAGTGAACTGGTCTCTTTTTTGGCGGACAGTCTTAGGTTGTATTTACACTTGTGTTTGTCTGTTTCATTTTAGGACAAACAGGATTCATGTTAAAAACTGATCTGCTGTACAACCAATGCAAACAGAAGCAGAGTGGTCCCATTTATTATGGGGTCACTTTGGATTTTGTTATGTGTCATTTTAAGAATGGAAAACAAAGTTCTGCATGAGCTTTTTTACCCTTCTAAAAATATAAATTAATATACAAAATATTATGCTTGTAGAGAAGGATGAGAAATGTATTTTGTACATAACAGTGCAGCCTGTGGCTCAACAGTAATGTTTCTGCCTTCCATATCAGGGTTCCCGAGATTAAAAATTAAAATATCCACATAATTGTTAAATCAGTGACAAAAACTCCGTAACAAGCCCTAAAATTTACACCACATAATTATACCATGCAGTGACTGATTAGAACCTGTGACTTCTCTGCATTTAGTGGTCACTACTTACCTGTGCGGTTATGTGTAGGAATCTCCTCCTTACACTGCTCATCACCCCTCACATATGTCTCTGTAGTATTAATATGGGGCAGATCTTCACCCTGAAAGAAATATTGTAAAAAGTCACAGAGAGATGGAGAAGTCACATTAACCCCTTTCTGACATTAGACATACTATCCCGTCCAGTGCCCTGGGCCCATCTGACCATGGACGGGATAGTACATCATCGCCGATTGGCTGCGCACACAAGTAGTATGCATCATAAAAAAAAAAAACAAGGCAAAAAACAACGATTTATCATCATACCGCCGAACAAAAAGTGGAATAACACGCGATCAAAAAGACAGATGTAAATAAACATGGTACTGCTGAAAACGTCATCTTGTCCCGCAAAAAAACATGCCCCCATACAGATCCATCAGGGGAAAAATAAAAAAGTTATAGCTTTCAGAATGAAGCGCTGCAAAATAATTTTTTCTATATAAATTAGTTTTCATTGTTTAAAAGCTCTAAAACATAAAAAAAAAGATATAAATGACGTATCGCTGTAATCGTACCAACCCGAAGAATAAAACTGCTTTATCAATTTTACCACACACGGAATGGTATAAACGCCTCCCCCAAAAGAAATTCATGATTTGCTGGTTTTTGTTTATTCTGCCTTACAAAAATCAGAATAAAAAGAGATAAAAAAAAGTAATGTGCCAGAAAATGGTCCAATAAAAACGTCAACTCATCCGTCAAAAAATAAGACCTCACATGACTCTGTGGGCAAAAATATGGAAAGATTATGACATGCCGATCGCGGGCAGAGCAGGGGAAAATGATGACAACGGGGTTCAGCACCCGGCGCAGGGGAACAGCGCTTACTGTAAAGCTTCTTCCCTGGCACTGATGCGTGTCACATGAATGATCTCCCCCACCTCATTGTAGATTGTAAGCAGGGTCCTCTTATTGTGCTTTAATTATTGTATTGTTAAAGTTGTTACTTATGACTTGTGTTTGAAACTGTTAAACTGTAAAGCGCTGCGGAATATGTTGGCGCTATATAAATAAAGATTATTATTATTTGTTATAATGATATGCATGTGGGTTATGCATATGCACATGTGCTGGATGTTTTGTGGCCTGTGCTGACATTAAAAAACGGAAATGTCAGCTTTTTTGCCCATGGACATATGGTCTGTGGAAGCACACTGACGTGCACGGACCCATTCACTTGAATAGGCAAATTGCTCTCCGTTCCTCCCGAGTGTCTCTGTATGGCTGTCCAATGGTATAAAATTTTGTGAAACATCCATGGTGTCAATATGATCACTGCACCCCTAGATGAATTCATTGAGAGGTGTAATTCGTAAAATGGGGTCACTTATGGGGGGTTCTGCTGTTCTGGCACCTCATGGACTCTCCCAGTGGGTCATGGCACCTGCAAACCATAACAGTAAAATCTGGCGTGCCTTCCCTTCTGGCTCTGCCATGTGCCCAAACAGTGGTTTACCCCCACATATGGGGTATCAGCGTACTCAGGACAAATTGCGCAATAACTCTTGGTGTTCATTTTCTTCTGTTACTCTTGGGAAAATAAAAAACTGTCAGAGAAAAGATCATTTTTGTGGAAAAAAATCAGCTTTTTAATTTTACCGCTCTATATTATAAACATCTGCGAAGCACTTGAGGGCTCAAAGTGCTCACCACATACCTAGATACATTTCTTGGGGAGTCTAGTTTCCACAATGGGGTCATTTGTGGGGGGTTTCCACTGTTTAGGCACATCAGGGGCTCTCTAAATGTGACATGGCGTCCGATCTCAATTCCAGCCAATTTTGCATTGAAAAAGTCAAACGGCGCTCCTTCCCTTCCGAGCTCTGCCATGCGCCCAAACAGTGGTCTACCTCCACATATGGGGTATCAGCGTACTCAGGACAAATTGCACAATACACAATAACCTTTGGGGTTCTGTTACCCTTGGGAAAATTAAAAATGGGGTGAAAAGATCATTTTTGTGGAAAAAATATGATTTTTTAATTTTACGGCTCTACGTTATAAATGTCTGTGAGCCCTCGGGGGTTCAAAGTGCTCACCACACATCTAGATAAGTTCCTTGGAGGGCCTAGTTTCCAAAATGTTGTCAATTGTGGGGCTCTCAAAATATGACATTGCGTCTGATCCTAATTGTAGCCATTTTGCATTGAAAAGTCCAACGGCGCTCGTTCCCTTCCGAGCTCTGCCATGCGCCCAAACAGTGGTTTACCCCAACATATGGGGTATCAGCGTACTCAGGACTAAATTAACTTTTGGGGTCCAATTTCTCCTATTATCCTTGGGAAAATAAAAAAAATTGGATCTGAAATATTTTTTCGGTGAAAAAAGTTAAACGTTCATCTTTTTTAAAACATTTCAAAAATTCCTGTGAAGCACCAGAAGGGTTAATAAACTTCTTGAATGTGGGTTTGAGAACCTTGAGGGGTGAAGTTTTTAGAATGGTGTCACTTTTGGGTATTTTATATCATATAGACCCCTCTACAAGAAAAAAATGGTGTTGTAAAAATGAGAAATTGCTGGTCAACTTTTAACCTTTATAACTCCCTAACAAAAAAAAAATTGTTCCAAAATTGTGCTGATGTAAAGTAGACATGTGGGAAATATTACTTATTAAGTATTTTGTGTGACATATCTCTGTGATTTAAGTGCATGAAAATTCAAATTTGAAAAATTGCGAAATTTTCAAAATTTTCCCCAAATTTCTGTTTTTTTTTTCACAAATAAACACAAGTCATATGCATGCGGGTGATTGTGGATGGAGTGCGTCAAAACAACACATTACTGTCTATGGGAACACATTGGTATGGAAGGACATGAGTACACATGCGCTCGATGCGCTTGTGTACTTCGCCTTTGCATGCCTTTGGGCATGCATTTGCGCATGCAGATGATACGCTGCACACAGAAACGATAGTGTGAACCTAGCCTTATATCCCCTACTGGTAAGTCAGAATAAAGATTTATGCACATTACATTTTTACATTACAGGTAGATTACAGGTAGATTTCGCCTGGAACCCACCAGAAAAACAATGGTCATACACAAGTGGTCAAAATTGTTGGTACCCCTCGATTAAGGACAGAAAAACCCACAATGGCCACAGAAATAACTTGAATCAATCTGACAAAAGTAATAATAAATAAAAAATCTATGAAAATGAACAAATGAAAGTCAGACATTGCTTTTCAACCATGATTCCACAGAATTTAAAAAAAATAAAACTCATGAAATAGGCCTGGACAGAAATGATGGTACCCTTAACTTAATATTTTGTTGCACAACCTTTTGAGGCAATCACTGCAATCAAACGATTCCTGTAACTGTCAATGAGACTTCTGCACCTCTCGACAGGTATTTTGACCCACTCCTCAAGAGCAAACTGCTCCAGTTGTCTCCATTTTTGTTTCATCTGTCCATAGGACATGCCCCCAGAAGCTTTGTAGCTTGTCAACATGTAGTTTGGCAAATTCCAGTCTGGCTCTTTTTAATTATATTTTTTCAGCAATGGTGTCCTCCTTGGTCATCTCCCATGAAGTCCACTTTGGCTCATACAACGATGCATGGTGCGATCTGACTCTGATCCGGGACATATAAAGGATAGCTGGCCAACAGCACACGGATAAACGGATGCACGTCATAGTTCCACTGGACCCCCATGGAAGATGTACATACCAGATAAGAAATGAAGGACAGCATCCAGTCCAGGTGAAAGTGTTCACAAAACGATTCCTTTATTAGCCAAAGTGCAACGTTTCGACCCAAATGGGTCTTTGCTTGACAAAGACCCATTTGGGTCGAAACGTTGCACTTTGGCTAATAAAGGAATCGTTTTGTGAACACTTTCACCTGGACTGGATGCTGTCCTTCATTTCTTAACTGATCCGGGACATGACCGCTACGTCATCACAGGTCATTGTCGCAAGGTATTACTGGGAATGGGAGCATCGTGAGGAACGGGAAGGCTGCGGGGGACGCCGGAAGGTGAGAATTCTTTTTTTTTTTTTTAACAGGTATATGGTTCCCAGGGCCTGGAGGAGAGTCTCCTCTCCTCCACCCTGGGTACCAACCGCACATGATCTGCTTACTTCCCGCATGTTGGGCATAGCCCCATGCGGGAAGTAAGCGGATCAATGCATTCCTATGTGTGCGGAATCGCGGCGATTGTGCACAAAAAATGCGGAATGCATTTAAAATGATGGGATGCTTATGTAAGCGTTTTTTTAGCGTTTTTTCGGCGGAAAACGGCAGAAAAAACGCTAAAAATCCTGAACGTGTGCACATAGCCTAAAACTTCAACCATAAAAGTGCCAGTGTTTCTAATACATTGGCCATTCAGTTTGCAATGCTGGTGGATAAAACCAGGATGAACACAAGACCTACACAGCCTTCTACATATCATAGGGGGGAATTCATGACACCTTCTCTCCATCTACCTGATAATCCTGTGGAACATTAGGATTTTCTTGTTTCCAGTCTTGAGGAAGAAGAGGACGGGGACATCTCTCTGGTGTTCTCCTTTTACTGGATAAAACTGGAGGAAACACATACAGGGACTGAATTCATTCTATAGATCCAGATAATTATAGGCCGTGTGTATTTAGTCCTGTCTATTACCTGGTGATGTGAGGGGCTGGGGAACTTCCATCATGACGTCCTTGTACAGATCTTTGTGTCCTTCTAAATACTCCCACTCCTCCATGGAGAAATAGACGGTGACATCCTGACACCTTATAGGAACCTGACACATACAATGATACCGTCATCCTCCGATCCCTCCATAGTGTTACTGTGTAATGTCCCAGCATTCCCAGCAGTGTCACCTCTCCAGTCAGCAGCTCAATCATCTTGTAGGCGAGTTCTAGGATCTTCTGGTCATTGATGTCCTCATGTATCAGGGGGTGAGGTGGAGGCCCCGTGATTGGGCTCAGGGGTCTTCCCCATCCCGCAGACACAGGGGCCTGACAGCGCTCACTAGAGGTCTTCTTCACTACTGTGTAATCCTGGTTATGGAGAGACACATTAATAAACCTCACTACAGACATTCCCAGAGTCCTCACCTCTCCAGTTCTGTCCATCTGTTATTCCCATAGATAAGAATGATGTAATGTGACGTCATCAGAATCTCTCACCTCTCCAGTAAGCCGGAAGAGGATCTCTAGGGTGAGGTGTAATATCCTCTCCGCCATCTTGTCCCTGTCCCTATCCATCCTTGTAGGGTCACTCCGGAGAATTCTCTTATATAGAAGATCTCCACTGAGAGGATCCGATATTGTGGGGACCTGAATGGGGAGAAGATGACGATGTAACATTATAAAACTCCCATGTAAGAAATCTCCGGAGCTGTTACCGGCGTCACATGATCACTACATCCAGTCATGGCCCCGTCCTGCCCCCGGTATAACACACAGTCCCATTATAGTCACATACAGAGATTTATCACAGGCTCAGCACTGAGGGGGTTAATGTCCCCTGCCCCCGCCCAGTAATGGGGAATCTCCAGCACCAACCTCCACCTGCAGAGCCGCACACCACATATATGGCTGCTCTGTGCACACAAGACCTGTGATGAGGTCACAGGAGGGGAGGAGTCAGGGGTCACATGATCAGGTGCCTCAGTATATGTAGGACTGTGCTGTGCTGGTTGTCATGGTGCTCAATGAGGTGAAGTTTATGTGTGGGGTCAGGAGGATGTAGCAGAACCATGATTGGACTGGCCCAGCTGGATACCATCGTAGTCCTTGGCAGGCCCCCAAGCAGGACGTAGAGGGGGTCCTCTGGTTTCAACTTTATGTGCGTCTGAGGACACACATTCAGTTGAAATGTATTACCTCACCACAATAATTAACAAGGCCAGTAGTTGACTTGAGTGTGCCTGTGGCAGATAATGCATGACAGTGACATTGCCTGCACTGGGCTCACTCAAGTCAACCGCCGGCCTCTGCTAGGTCAGTGGCCATTTTGCCATAAGTGTGCCCTATCTGCAAGCATACAATGCCACACGGCCTGGGAGCACATGCAGGTAAGAGGAATCTTTATTTCTTCTGTGGATGTGGCATGATGCCGACGTCAGGCCAAGGAACATGGGGAGCCAGCCAGACCAAGGGACATATGGGTACATTTCAAAAAACTGACCGTCGTACTCTTCTTAGACTAACTTTCTCTCTCTCTGTGGAGGGGTAATGGACCTGTTGCGATTAAAACACATATGGGGGCCCAGCAAGGCTAAGGGATATATGGGGGGCCAGCCAAGCCAAGGGACTAATGGGGGGCCAGCCAAGCTAAGGGACATGAGGGGTCAGCCAGGAAAAGGGACATGGGGGGCAGCCAGGCCAAGGGATATATGGGGAGCCAGCCAGGCCAAGGAACATATGGGGGCCAACAATGCCAAATGACATACGGGGCAGCCAGGACAAGAGACATATGGGGGGCAGCCAGGCCAAGGGACATATGGAATACCAGCCTGGCCAAGGGACATAAGGGGGGGCAGCAAGGGCAAGGAACTTTATGGCCCAAGATGGTGAAAGTTATTAAATAAAGGGGGCAAGGATAAGGGACTTATTTACTATATGGGGGTCCGAATGAGGAACATACATTATTAGTTTATGATAGCAAGTGCGGGACATAATTACTGTAGGGGCAATTAGGGGACATTATTATTGCTGTAATATAATTTACTTTTTAGAAGACTTTTCAATGCACGGGAAAAAAAAGGGAGGCCTTGTTACTGTGCAGGGTGGCGCTATATTGCTTTTTTTCTTCATCTGGCATTAGCCATAAATTACTGTGTTATCCACTGCAAAGACAAGTCTCAGCAAGAAGAAGTGATAATGGACTGTGCCAGATGAAGAAGAAAAGTGAAGATGAAGGACTTCACCTAGAGATGTTACTGGTGAGTCAGTGCATCACGTGTACACATACACTATAACATGCACAGAAGGTGACACATATGGGTTTGAATGGCTACTAAAGGTAACATCCTCACCTGTGACCTGTTTACTTGTAATCAGTGTGTGTTCATAAAAGCTGAAAAATATTTAGAATTGAGAGTCCTCAGTGGTTGATACCTTTTAATGGCTAACTGAAAAGATGGTAACAAATTGCAAGCTTTCGAGACTACTATTTCCTATCTACTGGCTAACACGGTACCAAGATATATTTCTTTCCTGCATAAAAGGTGAGTGAGTTTCTGGGATCTAGACAGACTCTTGCATCTTTCATCCAGCCACTGATGTTTCTGGATTGTGAGTCACAGAGAAAGCAAAAGAATTGTCAATGGATCTATGGGAAAAGGTAGTTGAACTGTATAAAACAAAGGGATACAAAAAGATATCTAAGAAATTGATAATGTCAGTCAGCAGCGTTCAAACTGTGATTAACAAATAAGGGGCTTTCTAAAAACAAAACCACGGTCGGGGGGGGGGGAGCGATGTAACAGAGCTGAGAGGACGCAGCTAGATGGAGCTCCCACAATCCTGGATGAAATCCTGTGTTTAAACACTGATATCTATACTTACCTGTCAGCGGTGGAATCCCCCGGACTCCTGGAGACCTCTGGTTCTTGAGGGAGAGCTGTGTGGAACTTCTCCGGTGCGCAGGGCTGTGTGCAGGCTTCGGCGGGAAAGTGAAGCTTGTGGGCGGCGGCCATCTTCTCTCGTGCGCTCTATCAGTAGAGGCATGAAGCTGCAGACTCTGCTTCTGTGAGGGCTGACAGAGCGGTGCGCTGCATCCTGAAGGTACTGGGAGGGAGGAGCTCTGAGGTGCTCTGAGATATGAGCCCCATGCTCCCTTAGGTGATAAATTGCACCTGCACACTACCAGCAAATCTGTCTTAAGACTTGATTTCTTGCTCTATAAACCTGCCCAGAGCTGCTTGATTTAGTCCTTATCTTGTGACTGCTGTGGATGGTCTTAAAGGAAGAGGAGACTCTATAACTACACTATTCAGTTTACTATACTTCATTATTATTAACCATGAGTCGTTCCAAAGGCTCAGGGATAGCTGAAAACTGAAAGAATTTGCAAGGACTGATCCATCTGATAATGCACGTTCTCTTAGGAATGCTACATCACAAGCTAAAGCTACAGATCAACGTAAAAATCGTGCTTCTGACAATGAGGAGGATGGTATACAGGAGGATCTAACCCTTAGACAGGCATCTGAACAGTTAATGCAGGCCATATCTTTAACTAGAACGTCCCTGACAGGGAAAATAGAAGATGTGCATTCTGAGGTGGGGCGTCTTCGGCAAGCTTTGAAAACTATGAGTGGTCGTATTACAGAAGTTGAAACAAGAGTGTCCCATCTGGAAGATAACTTTATATCTATGGAGAC
Organism: Ranitomeya variabilis; assembly: GCF_051348905.1. Lineage (NCBI taxonomy): Eukaryota > Metazoa > Chordata > Amphibia > Anura > Dendrobatidae > Ranitomeya > Ranitomeya variabilis. The sequence continues at coordinate 631,554,077 of NC_135235.1, forward strand.
TAAGCTAACAAAGGTGGCGGGCTCCATAAATGCCTGGAAACAGAAGGCAGACGACCTTGAAACCAGATTGCGCCGGAATAATATCCGGATTATAGGACTGCCGGAGTGCTCAGAAGGTCAACAGCCTGAGAATTTTTTAGAAGGCTGGCTTAAAGATATTTTAGGGGATAATTTCTCTTCTACCTTTTCAGTGGAAAGGGCTCATAGAGTCCGTACAAAACCGCTACCACACCGGGCACTCCAACTAGGCCTTTTCTGGCACGTCTCCTTAATTGCAAAAACCGAGATGCTGTATTAAGGATGGCAAGACAAAAGAGTCCTATTAAGTTTAATAGTGCTACAATTTCAATATTGCCTGATTTCTCCATGGAACTCCAGAAGCAACGGGCCCAATTCATGGAAGTTAAGAAGAAGCTCAGGGAGAAGAATATTTTGTATTCAATGATATATCCAGCCCGACTTCGAATTGTCCATGAAGGCTCTTCCATATTTTTTACGAACCCAGTGGAGGCAATGGATTGGGTGCGGTCCCATAAAGGCTCACCAGGACAGGAATCCTGATTTATTGACAGATAACTGGATCTTTTCTACTAACTGTTTCATTGGAGCTCGTTGTATTGGCGTCCGACTTCACAGCAATACCGGACACTGTGTTCAGTGAGGGTATCCCCCAATTCAATTCAATTTTGCTCCTTTATTTTTGAACTTTCTGTTGTTTCTTTTTTCAAAAGTTCTGTTTGTTGTTTTTGTAGGTACTGCTGCCGAGAATCTATATATGATGCCTATAATTTGTATTGTGTGATGTGCATACCATATTCGGGTAAAGTAATATGGGTTCCGAGGTTATTTGTTTGACATGGAATGTGAGGGGTCTCAAATCTCCTCTGAAAAGAATTAAGTTTTTTTCCCAGATTAAACGTTATCGTCCTCATATTGTGGCGTTGGTTGAGACGCACCTGACTAGAGACTCAGCTAGGTTTGTACAGAAACCTTGGGTACAATGGTACATTCATGCATTTCATACCAGTTATTCCAGAGGGGTTTCATTGTTAATACACAAGGATGTTAGGTGGGATGTTAAAGAAGCCCGAGCAGATCCTGAGGGACGGTTTGTCTTTGTATATGCATTGATTAATTCAAGAGGGTATGTTATTCTGTGTATTTATAATCCCCCTCCGGCCAATGTGTCAGTTCTTCAAAAGGCAATGAGCTTTGCTCTAAACTACTCAGATGCATATGTTATATGTATGGGGGATTTTAATTGGGTGATGGATGATTCCCTTGATAGGATCAAGTTGGATGAAGGGATTTCGGGGGGTAACCCCATCTACATCTCTGTCTCCACTAGCACTGTTTATGGGGGGAAGTGGTTGGTTGGATATTTGGAGGATGCGTCATTCTCAAGTCAAGGGATACACCTGTCACTTGTCCCCTAGACGTACTTTGTCTCGTATAGATTATATTTTCGGCTCTAGTGGTCTAGCGATGTGGGTGGATGATATAGAACATGGTCCAAGGGGAATCTCAGATCATAGTCCAGTTATACTTAAACTTAATTTTGGCCAGTCAAAACATAATACATTCTTGAAGTTAAACCCATTCTGGTTGAAATTAATAGGTCCTACTGACAGAACTATAGATCAATTGAATTGCTTTATTGAATCCCATCCTGAACCCCAGAATATTAATTTGTTCTGGGATGCCCTTAAGGCATATCTGAGAGGATGTTTATCCTCTACAATCTCTTATATTAAGTGGATAACCACTGAGGAGGATGATAAGATGGAACTGCGACTAAAAGAAACGGAAGCAGCCTACTTATCTAGCCAGACTAATGAGAATAGAATGGCTTGGTTGACCTCTCAGAGGCTATATACCCAATACATGAATACTAAGTCTAAACGTAAGTTATTTTTTACCCGTCAGTCTTACTTTGAACTGGGGAACCAATCTAGTAAGTTTTTGGCTTTTTTGGTGCATCAGCACAACACATCCAACACTATTCTTAAGATTCGGAGAGCGGATAATTCATTGGCGACCTCAACAGAAGATATACTTTATCGTTTCTATGATTATTACAGAGCATTATATGGCTCTGGGAGTGGCTTTGGTATTCCAGAATGTTTAGACTACTTGTCTGATATAGAGTTCCCTACACTGAGTTCTACTGAACAAGATTTTTGGACGCTGATTTTACTATAGAAGAAATTGAAAACGATATGAAGGATATGGCCTCTAGGAAAGCTCCTGGACCAGACAGGTTTCCCATTGAAGTATAGAAAAAGTATAGAGATATATTGGCACTGCTTCTTCTGAAAGTATTTAAGGGGCTTGGGGAGGGGGACTATCTACCGGATTCCTTCTATGAAGCGAATATCATTATACTTAAGAAAGAAGGAAAAGACCCCCTTGAGTGTGGATCTTATCGTCCCATATCGCTGGTTAATGTGGATTATAAGATTTTCACCAAGGTTCTAGCTACTAGACTAAATACTGTTATATTAAACCTTATACACCCTGACCAGACTGGTTTCATGCCTGGTAAAAATACCTCTATTAATATTAGACAAGTCCAATCAGTAATCCAATTTAGCTCTTTAGTGCCAGATAATAATTGGGCTCTGGCATTATTGGACACAGCTAAAGCCTTTGACTCCCTGGAATGGCCCTTTTTATTTGCATGTTTGAAGAGATATGGCTTCGGGGCTAGGTTTCAAAAATGGGTAGGTGCAATATACGCAAAACCTAAAGCTCGTATAATTATAAATAATTCAGCATCTGAGTCATTTTCTCTATCTAGAGGGACGCGTCAGGGGTGCACCTTATCCCCAGCTATCTTTGCTCTTGCAATTGAGGCGTTGGCTATACGCATGCGGTCCTCTCCAAATATTGTGGGTATAAATATAGCTGACCGTTTAGAGACTATTGGCTTATATGCTGATGATATGATGGACACCGCGTCTGACAACTGCACATCACGCCAGGTCTTTATCAGCAATTTACACCAGCCCAGCGCTTTGGCGCTGCATGTATATGTGCCCAGAGACACCTCTGTCTCTTTATGCCCAAGCCACAGTTAAGTACGTAACTGATGAAGGTCCGTATGAGGGACCGAAACGTTTGTTGGGTACTACAAATAAAATTTCACATACGCATCAAGTTGAGTGCTAGGTTTTTTCTTTATTACATTAAGGTGTGGGAGCCTACCTTAGCACCATTCATACAGTAGTGCACACGGTTTTTTTCTAATAAGATGATATGATTTTATTCATGGATAGGGCAGAAGAGACGCTCCCACATGTGGTTACTATTATAGATAAATTTAGTAAATGCTCCAGGTTATATATTAACTGGGATAAATCTGCCCTATTGCCTCTTTCTCATAGCCCAATGACTCACCTTGCTACTTTGTCTTCGCTGCCTATGGTGTCTCATTTTAAATATCTAGGTATTAACATATCCAAAGACAGTGAGCTTGATTTACAACTCAATATTATTCCTCTACTGGACTTAGTCAAAATTAAATTTGCCTCGTGGGGTAAACTTCCGCTATCTGTAGCTGGCTGTATAAACTTAATTAAAATGGTTTTACTTCCTAAGCTCAACTACTCCCTCCAACATAGTGCGGTGTTGATTCCTAAATCCTTCTTCACAAATCTAAATTCCTTGACCACGTCTTTCATATGGGGGAAAGGCAGACCCAAACTTACACTTTCTACTCTACAGAGGTCCAAACAGATGGGGGGAGCGGCATTCCCGGATTTTTATTTATATTACCTAGCCGGACAAATTAAGGCTTTGAGTAAGTGGATGCCCGACAATCACCTACCCAACTCAGAAAGTCACTTAATGCATGCTGCAAAGGTGGATTGCCCATTAGGTTTCTTAGAAACAAATAGACCTGGTGTCCTTCGATTACTACCTCTACTTAAATTAGCACGGTCAAATTAAAAATGTCATCCACTTTGAAGATATCATAGCAGAGATGCCACTGTGGAACAACTCTTATTTTCCGGTGCTGTTGGGTCACCCGTCTGCTAATTTTTGGATGTCACATAATGTTTTCTCGATTAAAGATTTGTATGATAATGGAGTATTGATGTCCTTTGAGCAAATTCAGTCTAATTATAATGTCCCGAGGTCCCAGTTATTTCGTTTTCTTCAGCTCAGATCAGCTATCCAGTCACATCTACGTTCTGTGAGTTTGACTCAAATTATCTCATCTTTCCCTTTGATAGGAATTCTTAAATCACAAGGTCCCCAGGGTCTCATCTCAGCTTTATACACATACATGTTATCGGTGGGAACCAATTCTGCTATTGTGTCAATTAAGGGAAGGTGGGAAGCTCTCATTCCTGATGCTCAAGATGAGGATTGGGAGGAAATTCTTGAATCTCCGATTGGAGTGTCCCCATCAGTCAATAATAGAATGACCCAATTATATTTCATACATCAGTCATATTTAACTCCATTGTGGCTCTTTAAGATGGGTCGGTTTCAAACATCGGAATGTTTGAGATGTTATTCACTGGAAGCAAACTTTATACACATGGTATGGGGTTGCCCCATTATTCAGTCTTACTGGAGCCAGATAACGTCGCTGTTGACTTCTCTAGCACAATCCCCTGTTCCTCTCAATCCCTTAGTTTGCTTATTTGGGGTGCTAGATGATGAAGCCTGGGGACACTATGTTAACATTTTTCTACGTGAGACACTCTTTCTGGCTAGGAAGGTGCTGGCATTGCGTTGGATGGGTAGTGTACACCCCTCTCTCCTGACTTGGATAGAATTGGTAAACTCAATCATACCGTATGAGCGGACATTATATCAAAACAGGGGCTGTTTAAAGAAGTTTGATAAGATTTGGGACAGGTGGAAATCTTCTTGTCTTACTGTATCAGGACATGGTGGCCTGCCACCACCATGAGGGTCATGGTTGTAACGCATTAACACATACTCCACGGCATCAGATAGTTATTATAATATATATAGATATTGGGCGGCAGATTAGGATAAGATAGTTATGACCTCAAAACTTTTGGAACAAGGTAATTTGGAGTTATCAGACCAAAAATTAACTTTTTGGCCTCAACCATAAACGTTACATTTGGAGAGAGGTCAACAAGGCCTATGATGAGAGGAACACCATTCCTACTGTAAAATATGGAGGTGGGTAGCTGATGCTTTGGGGATGTGTGAGCTACAAACTTGGTCAAAGTTGAAGGAAAGATGATTGCAGCCCGTTATTAGCAAATATAAATTTGCACTCATGAGCCCGGAAGCTGCGCATGGGATGTACTTGGACGTTCCAACATGACAACAATACAAAACACAAGGCCAAGTCGACATGTCATTGGCTACAGCAGAACAAAGTGAAGGTTTTGGAGTGGCCATCTCAGTCTCCTGAACTCAATATTATTGAGCCACTCTGGGGAGATCTCAAGTGCGCAGTTCATGCTAGACAGCCCAGGAATTTACAGGAACTGGAGGCTTTTTGCCAAGAAGAGTGGGCAGCTTTACCATCTGAGAAAATAAAGAACCTCATCCACAACTACCACAAAAGACTTTAAGCTGTCATTGATGTTACAGGGGGCAATACACGGTATTAAGAAATGGGGTATGAAAACTTTTGATCAGGGTCATTTGGATGTTTTGGGTTGTCATTATGATTTAAAAAGAGAAAACACAGTAGTTTGACAATAAATGGCTTCATCCAACCACTAACCATGAGTGCAAAAAAAGTTTTGGTTTTATCATTCATATTCAATGAAAAAAGGCCAAGAAAGCAAAAATTCTGCCTGGGCATGTAAACTTTTGAGCACAATTGTATATACAGATTTCCTGTGTATAATGTCACTGGTGATGACTCTATTACCTATACACTGACACTATATACAGAGCTCCTGTGTTTTATGCCACCGGTGATCACTGTATTACCTGTACATTAATGTATATACAAAGTTCCTGTTTATAATGCCACTGGTGATCACTATATTACCTGTACATTATAGTCTATATACAGAGCTCCTGTGTATAATGTCACTGGTGATCATTGTATTATCTGTACATTATTCATTATATCCAGAGCTCCTGTTCATTATCTCACCGGTGATCACTGTATTACCTGGACATTTCTGTATACAGAGATCCTGTGTATAATCTCACTGGTGATTACTGTATTACCTGTACCCTACTGTACATACAGTAGTGTACAGGTTTGTTGTTTCTCTACTTTTACTGATTAATAAAGATAAAAGTAAACAATGTCACCCAAAGTGTAATTAAAAAGAGGGGTACAGTCTCTTCCAAAAAACCTTAGAGACTCAGTGACCTCTAATAGGATACCAAACTCCGCATATAGCAACACCTGTGGAGTACAAATGGACCAAGGTACAATATACAAATCTGCTGCAAGAAAGAGTATATAATAATCAGCAGCACGAATGCACATACACTTGGTTACATACAAAACAATTAGTCATTTTACACAATAATGGCACCTGATACAAACTGTGCCAGTTTATAGTTACAAAGTAATGGAAAAGGAACAATCTCACCAATTCCACGGTGGAGGCACAGGAGCGCTGGATAGTCTCCAGTCAGGAGTAAGTCCAAGAATTGATAGGGGAAGACAATACCCTGTCGATCCTTATGGGGCTACCGATAAGCTATCCCCAAAGCTCCTGCCCTTACAAGGGCAGTCCACAACTGCCCCTGCACTCACATGCCCTGCACTCTCCCTGTATCATAGTCCCAACGCGTTTCTTCCAAGCTAGATCATCAGGGGACTTGCTTGTTTGAGGAGACAGAGTGCCTATGTGCTATGCTAGAGGACAAGAAAGTCCTGCCACCCTCTGTGCTATCTTGCAGAGTTAGCACAGAGCCAAACCGCACATGGAGTACTGTGTATAGTTTTGGGCACTGGAGCTCAGGAAGGATATAATGGAACTAGAGCAAGTACAAAGGAGGGCAACAAAATTAAGGGGATGGGGAACTACAATACCCAGAGAGATTAGCAAAATTAGGATTATTTAGTCTGTAAAAAAGACGACTGATGGGCGATCTAATAACCATGTATAAGTATATAAGGGGACAATACAAATATCTCTCCGATGATCTGTTTATAGGTGATGGTCACAAGAGGGCATTCTGTGCGTCTGGAGGAGAGAAGGTTTTTCCACCAACATAGAAGAAGATTCCTTACTGTTAGGGCAGTGAGAATCTGGAATTCCTTGCCTGAGTAGGTGGTGATGGCGAACTCAGTAGACGGGTTCAAGAGAGGCCTGGATGTCTTCCTGGAGCGTAACAATATTGAAAGAATAGGAGAAAATAGGAGTATTTTGGTTAAAAAAGAATATTTTATTATTGACAACTCATATTAAAAATTAATACAACAACACTACATGATAGTAAGAAAGGATAACTATGATCACCGATGCCAGGCACCCTATCACAGAATGCAAGTAAATTGGAAGGCGTTTACTACATAAAGTGCAAAGGTAATAAGGCCAAGTGGTCTCAAATAAATATATCTCACACAACGCTTACCAGTAAATACTAGATGGGGTAGATGGCACCAAAGTGGATCAGACAGAGCCCCCTTAACGTACGTTTTGCTTCTTGGTTTTGTAGTTTTCTCAAGGGGATAGCCATTACCAGCAAGGACCTTTATATCTCATTGTGATTCTCAAAGAGGCCGGTCACATGGCGTGACTTGGCCAGTCATGTCGGCGTGTGCGGCGCATGCGCACTGAGACACGCTGTCACGGGAAGACTAGGTGGGCAAGAGCTAATAACCCGGGCCCCTGCAATTTCCCTCAGACTAGGAAAATCCTGACTGACCCTCTACCTAGAGTTTACACTGATGGTGTGCATGTCTAGGCCTCGACCCTCGCCCTGTCTCCTGTTTCAACCCTAGGCTGAAACCACCGCCCTCCACCCAGTGAAAAGATCATACACCAATACCCACAGTTAGCACAGACAAGGATATCGGAAAATATACACCACGCCGCAGTCACTCAGGAATACACTATAAATGCGCAGGGCAAAATAAATACAAATATAGGAAGGAGTAAATAAGACAAAGGGAAATACACCACCAAATACGATACTCCAACTACTAGCTCACCACTCCAGACCGAGATAACCAAGCACTAGACTGAAGCTATAATCGGCGACGCCCAATGTTCAGGAGAACTATTTAAAGGCAGTGGGCATGGCCCAGCTTCCAATCCGATCACCAGGTAAATTAACGCCGGACCAGCTAGATAAAATTTAGCCGACGCCAATGAGCGCATAGTGGACAAAAGCGGAATTACCGCTGTCTGTCGGACGACCTGGTCTGAACAGCGTCCGATATGACAGTACCCCGCCTTCTACGAGGGACCCCAGGGCCCTCACGGCTTATAGGACCCGGCTTGTCCGGATGGCGGCGGTGAAACAATCTGACCAGCCGATCCGCATGAACGTCCGAGGCTGGTACCCAGGACCTCTCCTCAGGCCCATAACCACGCCAGTGTACCAAGTACTGTAAAGTGCGGCGCACTACACGAGAGTCAACCACCTTGGAGACTTCAAATTCCAGGTTACCATCCACCAAGACTGGAGAAGGCATTGGTGTCGCGTCCACAAGATCCACCTTCTTTAACAACGATCTGTGGAACACGTTGTGTATTTTATACACCGTAGGAAGCTCCAACCGGTACGCTACTGGGTTAATGACAGCGGCGACCCTAAATGGACCAATAAACCGTGGACCCAATTTAAGGGATGGTATTTTGAGTCTTATGTTTTTTGTGGATAACCACACCCAGTCATCCACACTCAGGTCCGGACCTGGCACACGCCTACTGTCAGCCACACGTTTGTACCTAGCACCCACACTCAACAGGCGCTGTTTAACTCTCCTCCAGACAGATGATAATTGTGCTCCTAACTGGTCTTCCTCCGGGACGCCGGAAGAGCCCCCCTGACTCAAAGTACAAAATTGAGGATGAAGCCCGTAAACACAAAAAAACGGAGACTCCCCAGACGACTCCTGGCGGTGATTATTGATGGCAAACTCAGCCAAAGGAAGGAACTTCGACCACTCCTCCTGGTTATCCGAAACAAAGCAGCGTAAGTACTGTTCCAAATTTTGGTTCATACGCTCGGTCTGACCATTTGACTGAGGATGAAACGCCGAAGAATGAGACAACTTGATCCCCAGCCGTGAACAAAATGCTTTCCAAAATTTTGCCACAAACTGAGACCCCCTATCAGAAACGATGTCAGATGGAACCCCATGAAGTCTGACCACCTCCTGCACAAATACCTGAGCCAGAGTCTTAGCGTTAGGCAACGAAGGCAAAGACACAAAATGCGACATTTTTGAGAATCGATCAACAATCACCAAGATGACCGTGTTCCCAGCTGAGGAGGGCAAGTCAGTGATAAAATCCATGGAGATTTCCGTCCATAGCTTACTAGGTACCTCGAGAGGACAGACGGGAGCGGGGCGTATTAGTCCTAGCACACGTGGTGCAAGCTGACACGTATGAGACCACGTCCTGTCGGATCTTGGGCCACCAAAACCGACGTGACACCAACTCCAAAGTACCCCTAACCCCTGGATGGCCAGCCAGGACGGTATCATGATGCTCCGCCAAAACCTTTAAGAGGAGATGAAGCGGTACAAACGTTTTGTTGATGGGAAGCTCAGATGGTACCTCCTCCTGGGCCTCGGCAATCTCAGCCTCAACCTCGGTAGTGAGAGACGAAACCACAACACCCTTTTGGAGGATGGGTACTGGATCTTCCCGAGGCTCTCCCCCCGGAAAACACCTGGACAGGGCATCCGCCTTAGTGTTTTTAGAACCAGGTCTGTAAGTGACAACAAAGTTGAACCGCGTGAAAAACAATGCCCAGCGAGCCTGCCTGGGAGACAGACGCTTGGCAGACTCCAAATAAAGCAAATTCTTATGGTCGGTAATAACAGTAACCTGATGAATCGACCCCTCCAAGAAGTGTCGCCATTCCTCAAAGGCCAATTTGATTGCCAACAACTCTCTGTTGCCGATATCGTAGTTACGTTCGGCGGGCGACAGTTTCTTGGAAAAGTAGGCGCATGGACGCAAACCGCTCAAGGATGAGCCTTGTGACAGCACCGCCCCCACACCAACCTCAGACGCATCGACTTCCACCACAAAAGGTTTCGATACATCTGGCTGCACAAGAATGGGGGCCGAAACAAACCTGTTCTTAAGAGATTCAAATGCACACACAGCAGCCTCAGGCCAAACGGAGAAATTGGTACCCTTTTTAGTCATGTCAGTTAGCGGTTTAGCAATGATGGAAAAATCCTTGATAAATTTCCTATAGTAGTTAGAAAACCCAAGGAACCGCTGAAGTGCTTTCAGGTTATCAGGCAGTTCCCAATGCAACACCGCTTGCACCTTAGCGGCGTCCATTATAAAACCAGAAGCAGACACAATATAGCCCAAGAAAGGCAACTCCTGTACCGAAAACACACATTTCTCCAGTTTTGCATATAGCTTATTCTCTGAGAAGCTGTAACACCTGCCTGACATGATCTAAATGAGTATCACGGTCGCAAGAATATATGAGGATGTCATCTAGGTACACAATAACGAATTTCCCCAAAAATGCGAGAACACATCATTTATGAAATGCTGAAACACTGCAGGTGCGTTTGTCAACCCAAATGGCATCACCAAATTTTCAAAATGACCCTCAGGTGTATTAAAAGCCGTCTTCCACCCATCACCTTGACGGACTCTTATGAGGTTGTACGCCCCCCTGAGGTCAAGCTTGGTAAACCACTTAGCACCTGCCACCTGGTTGAACAAATCCGGTATCAATGGCATAGGGTATGGATCACGAATCGTAATCTGGTTTAACTCCCTGAAATCCAGACACAGCTGTAGTCCACCATCTTTCTTCTTAACGAAGAAGAACCCTGCTGCCACAGGTGAGGATGAAGGCCTGATGTGCCCTTTGCTCAAACTTTCAGCAATGTAATCCTTTAGCGCTTGTCTCTCCGGACCGGAGATGTTAAACATCCTTGCTTTAGGCAATTTAGCCCCTGGTTTAAACCGGATAGTACAGTCATAGGAGCGATGTGGTGGCAACTCTGAACAACCCTTCTCAGAGAACACATCCACAAAATCCAGAAGTGACTCAGGAACGCTTGAAGTCACAGCAGCAACACATGTGGCCAAGCAATTCTCCTGACAGAAATCACTCCACTGAATTATGTCCTGAGTTTTCCAGTCAATCACTGGGTTGTGTGTAGACAACCACGGAAAACCCAGAACCAATTGTGCTGGAAGACTCTTGAGCACCTTACATGTAACCTGCTCGAAATGAAGAACCCCAATGTGGAGTTTAATCTCAGCCACAAACTCAGTAATCTCTCCCTGTGGGAGAGGAGCAGAATTGATGGTGACCACATGGATAGGATGAGGCAGTTTTTCGATCCTAAAACCAGCAGAGCGCGCAAACTCCTCATCAATGAGATTTGTGGCAGAACCACTTTCCAAAAAAGCAGTGATTGGCAGCTCTCTGCCAGCGACAAGAACTTTGGCAGGGAGCATGCACTGAGAAACCATCATGGAGGATATACATAAGCTCAGATTGGACTCCTCCACACCCTCTGAGCTTAGAAGTTTTTCCGCCGTTGCGTTTTTCTTTGACAACAGAGGACAGATATTAATAAAATGACCAGTTTTACTGCAGAAAAAACAGGCTCCCTGCTTCCTGAGTACAGGAGCACGATGCTTAACATGTGATACCCCTGCGACTTGCATAGGTTCCGTGGGCTCACCTGCAGCAACCTCACGTGAATCTAAACCTCCTCCCACAGGCGGCATCTCATGCTCCCCCAGACGCAAACGACGATCAATGCGGACAACAAGACTCATAGCGGAATCTAGTGAAGTAGGAGTCTCGTACATCAGGAGGGCTTTTTTAACCCTATCAGAAACTCCATGAATAAAGTGACTCCGCAGTGGGGAATCATTCCACTGAGTGTCGACCGCCCAGCGGCAAAATTCAGAACAGTAATCCTCTGCAACTCGCTCCCCCTGACGAATAGTGCGTATCTTAGATTCTAATAGAGCCATTCTGTCAGGTTCATCGTAAATATTTCCAAGAAAGGAAAAAAAACTCTCCACAGAGTCAAATGCAGCAGAATCAGATGGCAAAGAAAACGCTCATGCTTGGGTTTTCCCGCTTAATAATGACAACACCAGGCCCACACGCTGAGCCTCATTACCGGAGGAGATCGGACGCATCCGAAAATACAGTTTGCAAGCTTCACAAAAAGTAACAAATTTACTGCGTTCACCAGCAAATTTTTCAGGCAAAGGAAACTTAGGCTCAGCAACATTATCTGAAACACAGGCTTGCACATTAGATACTGCTAGTCCCTGTTGCTGCACTGCCCCGCTCAACTCAGTGACCTGTAGGAACAGCGCCCTCAACTGGCAGTTTATGGAAATCATGGGATCCATGGAAATAATGTTGGCCGATTATAGTGTCACGGGAAGACTAGGTGGGCAAGAGCTAATAACCCGGGCCCCTGCAATTTCCCTCAGACTAGGAAAATCCTGACTGACCCTCTACCTAGAGTTTACACTGATGGTGTGCATGTCTAGGCCTCGACCCTCGCCCTGTCTCCTGTTTCAACCCTAGGCTGAACCACCGCCCTCCACCCAGTGAAAAGATAATACACCAATACCCACAGTTAGCACAGACAAGGATAACGGAAAATATACACCACGCCGCAGTCACTCAGGAATACACTATAAATGCGCAGGGCAAAATAAATACAAATATAGGAAGGAGTAAATAAGACAAAGGGAAATACACCACCAGATACTCCAACTACTAGCTCACCACTCCAGACCGAGATAACCAAGCACTAGACTGAAGCTATAATCGGCGACGCCCAATGTTCAGGAGAACTATTTAAAGGCAGTAGGCATGGCCCAGCTTCCAATCCGATCACCAGGTAAATTAACCCCAGACCAGCTAGATAAAATCTAGCCGACGCCAATGAGCGCATAGTGGACAAAAGCGGAATTACCGCTGTCTGTAGGACGATCTGGTCTGAAAAGCATCCGACATGACACACGCAGGTCCTACACCTGCCACAAGCGTCAAGCGTAACCGCGCATGCGCTGGAACCAGGATTCACCGACCATGCGCGGGACGCCATAGAGACGCCGCAACAGGAGAGGAGCCACCGGGGCAACAGCGTGCACGCACACTGCCATACAAAACTATTATAAAATGTACTCATTCCTACCCAGCATATATCCGCCAGTTGGTGGGATGCAATTACAATAAGTTACATATCAATATTCATCTTAAGACGGATTGCTTTAAATAATAAATATAGAAGCAACATGCAATTAAGCAGATGGTATATGTCGGAGTATTCCAGTCCTTGCCAGAAGTTGAATTAGAAGTCAGTATCATGGATTCCACCATGACATCCGACATGGCTGAAGATATATATAAGTATGTATGTATACAATCCAGTCCTTGTCACAGATAAATTTAAACCGGTAAAGATAATAGATTAAAAAACATACAAGACAAAACAGATACATAGATCCAAATATGATCAAGGGGGTACAATAAGATGGTAATTGGGATGAACAACTATATTCAGGAGAAAAATTCCTATTATACTTTACAGAAATTAGGCGAAACTTAATGTTTCATTTAGCCCCTTTGGTGCCATAGTGTCTAATCCACTATCCAATTGACCTCCCGTTGTGCTAGCAATTTCTTGTTGTTTGCTCCCCTAAACCCCATATGTAGGCTCTCAATTCCCCTGACCCGGAGAGACCCTGCATCACAATTGTGATGTGACCTAAAGTGGAGCAGGATAGTCTTCAGAACGGAGGGATCGACCACCGTCCTGGCTGCGCAAATGTCCCTTACAAGTTCACACACTCTGACTCTAAGCTCTCTAGAAATAAGGCCTATATAGATCTGAGGACAAGCAAACATAGCATAGCAGATAACATTACTTGTACCACAAGTAATGTGTTGTCTGATCCTGAATTGTTTAAGGCCATCAGATGATTCAAAAACAGAGCTGCACTGGACATTTGCGCAGGCCAGGCAGTGGCCACACTAAAAGCAACCCGAGAGGACCCCGAGTGCCAAATATGTTTTTAATCGGTGGAATGTAATGACTCCTAACTAAGAGATTACCGATGTTAGGTGTTCTTCTGGATGTCATTGCAGGATAATCCCCCAAAGTGGCCCCCAGTGCGGGCTCGGTCTTCAATATAGACCAATGTTTGTTCAATATATTTCTAATACTTTGCCACTTGTGATTGTAGGCACTAATAAATCTGATGGTATCATTATTACCCCTCTTTCTACAATTGTTTTGTTGTGTATAAAAGGTCCCTACGTGGAGTCTTCCTAGCCCTGTCAAAGCCACTCTTGATGCTCCTGCGGCTATAGCCACGTGATTCAAATCGAGATTGTAAATCTATAGCCTGAGCAAAGAACTTTTGATCGGTTGAACAGATCCACCTCATTCTCAGGAACTGTCCGACCAGGACAGCTCTAATGGTAATTGGATTGTGGGCTGAATCAGCGCGAATTAAAGCGTTCACAGAAGTAGACTTTCTAAAGATGTCAGTCCGGATGCACCGCGTGGTGTCTCTAGAGTGACATCCAAGAAGTCCACCCTTGTAGGATGGTATTGATAATTCAGCTTAATATTGTATGAATTGGAATTAAGTTTAAACATAAATTCCTCGAGCTGCTGTGCCGTCCCACCCCACATCATAAAGATGTCATAGATATATTGAAGCGAGCACAGCACATGGTCGGCGGCCTCCATGCCCCCGTCGCCAAACAGGAATCTCTCCCTGTGCCCTAGGAAGAGATTAGAATATGGGGGCACACAGGCCGCACCCATGGCTGTGCTGCGCCTTTGTAGATAGAATGTGTCCTTAAAGACCAAAAAGTTGTGGGTGAGGACTAAGCACAGGACCTCGAGGTTCAATTCGCACAGAGAGCTGTCCAGGTCGGAGGTCCCCAAGAAGAAACGGATCGCATCAAAATCGTGGGTATGGTCAATACATGTATACAGGGTTTGGACGTCCGCAGTGACCAATAAGACATCCTGATCCACCGAGATGCCATCGACCCTTGTGAGGAAGTCTGTCGTGTCACGTACATAGGATGGTGAATTCTCCACTAACGGTTTAATGAAATGGTCTATAAATTTACATATCGGATCGGATAATCCTTCAATGCCAGACACTATCGGACGGCCAGGAGGGTCAACGGCGTCCTTGTGGATCTTGGGTAAGAGGTAAAGTGCTGGCATCTTGGGGGACCTGACCGTCAACCCCTCCAACATCTCTTTATTAATAATACCTTCCTCATGAGCTCTAATGAGGATTTGTTGTAACTGGGACGAAAAGGAGGTCACTGGATTGTAAGACAATTTTGTATGTGTTTACATCTCTTAATTGACGAAAAACTTCCTTCTCATACTTATCACATGGCCAGACCACGATGTTTCCCCCCTTATCTGCGGGTTTATAAACTACATCTTTATATGATTGTAGTTCTTTAATAGCCTGCCGTTGATGTGTAAGATTATCAAATTTGCGTCTAGATGATAACTTTTTCAAATCTTCAGACACCAGTTTTGTAAAGATCTCAACGGCAGGACGTAATGCAAGGGGGGAAACCTCGTGGATCTGGGCATGATAGATAATGGGAACCTACCTTGATGAGGTGCAGATTGTTCATCAAGGAGGTCCTGAAGAATCTGCAGCACCTCCCTTTCGATCTCAGTTAATGGCTCATGTGTAAATGTTTCTCTATGGTGTAATTTCCTCAGAATGAGCTTCTGTGAGAATAGATGCAAATCTTTTAGTGCTAAGAAATAATCAAAGGAATTAGTGGGGGAGAAGGTCGGAAGGTCGGGCCCCTCCCAAGAACATCCAATTGAATTTTTGTAAATTCACGAGATGACAAATTACATACCTGTAGTCCACCCTGGGGTGCAGATGCGGGTCTACCTCCCGAAGAACCCTTCTGTTTGGCAGTTTGTCGGGTAACTACCCCTCTGGCAGTGGGGGCAGAGTTGGTGGGATTTGTCACCCGGTCCATGCCATTTATACACATTACCAGTCAGTTAGTCATTCACATCCCACCTGAACTTTTTAGGTTTAGTAGCCTGTATTTCATTTACCCATTTCTGCAGTTCCACGTCCATGTCATCATTAAATTTTATTAATGTGTCTGCAATCCTATCCTTCTTCAGAGCAAGCTGTAAGGATTCAATTTCAGTCTCCATTTCGTTTAATGTTTTAGAGTCCAATTCTTTTAGAAGTTCCATGTGGCCCCTGTAACAGGTGTTGGAGTACTCCTCCCATTTCATTTTAACTCCCTCATCCAAGATTGGGAATATGGGAAACACCTGAATCCTGAGGCCACGAGGGATCAATCCCTCCTCTAAGTGCTTCTCTAAAAAAGCATGATTCCACATACTCTCGTCCTCTTTTGTAAAAGTTCTTTCAACCGAACCATTGTCTCCTGAAGATCGCTATTCGCCCCACCAGCACCCCCATTAGCATCATCCTTAACAGTTTGATAAATTTGGGCGCGCCATATAGAGTCTCGTGCCCTATAGTCCATAGTTGATCTGGAAAATTCTGTGAAAGACACAGTTAAAATTAGTATATAAATGCCAGATAACCACATTATCAAAAAGACCATAAACTAAATTGTGCAATACAATATCCCAAAAGGGAAAAGGGTAACCAACTCCATATACTTATGAAAGAATCGGAGAAAATAGGAGTATTCTGTTTAAGAAAAGAATATTTTATTATTGACATCTCATATTAAAAATTAATACAACAACACTACATGATAGTAAGAAAGGGTGATACCTATGATCACCGGTGCCAGGCACCCCATCACAGAATGCAAGTAAATTGGAAGGCGTTTACTACAAAAAGTGCAAAGGTAATAAGGCCAAGTGGTCTCAAATAAATATATCTCACACAACGCTTACCAGTAAATACTAGATGGGGTAGATCGCACCAAAGTGGATCAGATCCTTGCCTGAGTAGGTGGCATCGAAGGAACAAGAAACAAGACACTACTGTAATATGCACACCACTGCAATAATATGAAAAAATCCACTTTATTGACACACACACACAATTAAAACATAATTAAAATTAACACAACTGTTACCATCCCTGGTACATAGCATACGTCTCAATACATAACCTGGTGCACAATAACACATATGCAAGAAATATATATATACATGGTATATTCCCCTCCCTAAATGGCTCATGGGGTGCATAGGGTATACTGTCCAAATAAAAGGAAGAGCAACATAAACGTGAAATAAGCTTTTCCAATAGGCACCAGTTATATGGCAAACCCCAGGTTACCCATAGTAACCCATATACGAATATCCCTAAAACATGGACAATCCATCCATGTACCACGAGAGGAAAATGTTACCCAATGCAATATAATAACCTGAAAGGAGACAGGTTCAAAGGGACCCAGGATGGAAAACAGGACATGGCCTGGCATGTTTTAGGGATATTCGTATATGGGTTACTATCGATTACAGCGATACCACATTTATAGAATTTTTCTTTGTTTTGCTGCTTTTACACAATAAAAACTATTTTACAGAAAAAAATAATTGGTTTTGCATCGCTTTAATCTGAGAGCTCTAGGTTTTCTATTTCTCCACAGATGGAGCTGTTTGGCATCTTTTTTTTATGGGACAAGATGATGTTCTCAGTGATACCATTTTTATTTCCATTCGACTTTTTGACCGTGTTTTGTTTCACTTTTTGTTTGGCTGTATGATGAAAAAGCATAGGTTTTTTGCCACTTTTTTATGATATTCACTGAAGAGGTTATCTAGAGTAGACAATAGTAAAGATGTGCACTCAGCTATTGGTGGGGGGTGCTGGCTGAACTGGATATGATCCAAGTCAATAAGTTGAAGATAGTCAGTCGCATTCGCAGAATTTACATAATTGCAAAATGTCTAAGAAGCATCTTATGAAGTCAGCTGTATTTGAGCATTTCACAGTGACTCAAGATAAAAAATATTTTGTGTCAGTGTATACTGTAAGTGATCCAGATTAAAACAAATGCTGTGATGCCAAAATCAGTGCATACTCAGGCAGTCGTAAAAATGTTCCTTCACGAGCTTCCAATCTAAAAAGACATCTACAACACTGCCACCAAGAAGTTAACAAAGCTGTGATTGAAAAAGATGACAGCAGCACCAAGAAACCAGAGACCAGTACTTCCTGCCACGCAAAGGAGGAGGAAAGAGAGTCTCAAACATCAGTTACATGACAGCAAATGTGTTTAAAAGACAGTTCATTGAGCTTGTTGTGAAGTACAGTGTACCATTATCATTATTTGTATGACTAGGTTTTACAACTCTTAATGGAGAAATGGCCCGCAAACTTGGTGTTTATCTGGAAAGAGAAACTACTAGAAAATTAGTGATTGAAGAAGCTCTTAATCAAAAGGAAGATCTTAAAAAGTCTCTCAAGAGATGCTTTGTGTTTCTTAAAATGGATGCCTGCACACATCACAGAGTGAACTATTTTGCTATCAACATTCGATGTTTGTGACAATAAAAAATTGTTACTAAGACGCAGGCAGTAAAAGATACTAAAGCTCATCACAGCAGCCAGTTTCTCCAGGCTTTAGTGGAAAAAGCTCTGCTAGATTATGAACTCAAAAAAGAGCAGGTTCTTGCTTTAGAACTGATAATTCTTCAAACATAATAAGTACAATTAAACTAATGAAAGAGAATAATGTAGGTGAACAGCAGCTAGAAGAACATTTCACATTCAATATGTTGGAAATGGAAGGCCACAGTCCTGTTCCCTTAACGGGTTTTGTGCTGGTGGGTCTGGAGTCATGGGGACTGAGTTTTGCATCATGGGTGCTGTGAGGAACCAGGCCGTTTGCCCTGCCTTTGCAGTGCCGCTGTGGTGGAGGTCGGTGCATGGCTCCGCTCTGTTAGGGCAATACGGACTCCTTTCATTTGGTGTTGGTGCTGTGTGGCAACCAATGTTGCTGTGGCTTTGTGCTGGTGGAGCGGCGTGGTCTGGAGACAACGGGCTATCAGCGCTGCTGATGCATTGCCGCTGTGGTGGTGGTCGGCGCACGGCTCCGCTCTGTTAGGGCGATAGGGACTCACTAAGAGGTTGACCGTGAAGTGGCAGTGGGCTTAATACAGTCTGATCAGAATGTTAAACTAATAACCTCATGTTCAGTTATATATAAATTTTTGCCTAGTGGCTTTAGAGCAACGTAGCGGTTCATGCTCTTTTTTGGTGTATCACTTGTGGGGATTTCTCCTGATCTGGCACCTCAGGGACTCTGCTCAGGCACTCACAACCTATTCAAACAGAATCTGCGTTTTAAAAGTCAAGTAGCGCTCCTTTCCATCCGATCCTTGCTGTGTGCGCAAACAATAGTGTACAAACACATATGGGGTACGGCTACATTAGATGAGAATTGCAAAACAAATTATTGGGTCCATTTTCCCCTATTACCCCTCCTAGAAATTATAAATTAGGTGCCATACTGTATTTTAGTGGAAAAAATGTAATTTTTTGTTTTCACATCGAAATGTTATAAAATTTCCTGTAGGTTAAAAGTGCTCAGTAGACCACTTGATTAATTCCTTGAGGGGTGTAGTTTCTAAAATTGGGGCAGTTTCGAGGAAAGGGTGGCGGAGGGGCTTATGCCTTTTTGGCATATTAGGTGCTCTGCAACTGCGACATGGCATTCAAAATCTATTCCAGACAATTTTAAGCTCCAAAAATCAAATAACGCTCTTTCCGAGCCCTGACATGTGCCCACAGTTATTTACCACAGAAACTGCATAACAAATTATGTAGTCTGTTTCTCCTATTATCCATTGTGAAAATTACAAATTTGGAGCAAAAACCAACATTTCAGCGTCAAAAATTTAATTTTAATGTTAAAAAATTCTGTGAAGCAACTGTGTGTTCAACATGCTAAACACATCTCCACATGAATGCTTTGATGTGTCTAGTTTCCAAAATGGGGTCACTTGTGGGGGTTTCTGCTGGTTTAATACCTCCGGAGTTCTGCAAATGAGACATGGTGTCTGCAATCCATTCCAGCCAAATCTACATTCTAAATACCAAATGTTATTTCTTTTCCAAGCCCTGCCATGTGTAAAAACAGAATTTTTTGACTATATGTGGGGTATACCCGTGCTCAGAAGAAAGTGGGTAACAAACTGTAACTTTCACTTTTTCTTTTCCTCTTGCAAAAATGAAACATTTGTTGCTAAAGCAACATTTTTGAGAAAAAAGAAAGAACATTTTTAATATGACGACCCAGTATCAAATTCTGTGTAGCACCCCTATAGATTCAAAATGCTCACTATACCCCTGGATAAAATCTTTGCGGGGTATAGATTGCAAAATGGGGCCACTTGTTTTCAGTTTCTGTTGGTTAGGCACTTTAGGGGTCCTGCAAATGCGACACAGTGCACACAGTCTATTTTAGCAAAATTTGGGTCCCAAAATTAAAATGGTGATCCTTCCCTTCCGAGCCCTGCTGTTTGTCCAATTAGAGGTTTCTGACCACAAGGTTTGGGGTCAACTATCTTGTTCTATTATTTGAAAAAGTGAAACAATTTGAGGCTAAAGCAACATTTTAGAGGACATTAGAGCAATATTTTTTTTCATTCCACTTTGCATTAATTCTTGTGCAGAACCTAAAGATTTTTTTTTAAATATTCTGACAGTTTTGAAGTATTTGAAGAATGTTTTTTTTAAGATGGTATCAATTTGAGGAGTTTTCAATATATAGGCCCTTCAAAGTCTACTTAAATCTGTATAGGTCCCTAAAGAATCAGGTTTTGTAAATGTCTTGAAAAAATGAAAAATTGCTGCTAAACTTTTAACCCTTCTAACATTCTACCAAAGTAAAATGGTATTTGAAAAATTATGCAGTAGTAAAGTAGACATTGAGAAATGTTAATTTATTTTTTTATACAGCACGACCAAATGGTCTAAGAATATAAAAATTGAAAAGTTTGAAAATTGTGAATTTTTCAAAATTTTCAACAAAATTCCAATATTTTCACAAATAAACGCAAAGCATATTAACCTAAATTTACCACTAATATGAAGTATAATGTGTCACAAAAAAATCTCTATCACTAGGAGATGTTTAAGTATTTGAGAGTTATTACCACATTTAAAACATTTGACAAGGTGATTAAGGTTAAAATTGGCTCAGTCACTAAGGGGTTAATAGACGGGCTGGATGTTGGATGGCAGCTGTCCTGATCATGTAAGGCAGTAACTCTCCATTGCCGATGTCACACTGAACAGACGAGAGCGGCAACAACTTGTTTATGTAAATGTTAAATATTTTATATATATGTGGCTCATACATAGGTGTATTATACAGATACTGTTTTTCAATAACAAATAATCATTGGTATCTGTATACATTTTCTAATAATCATCTAATGCACCAAATTGTTTTCCTTTTTTCTTGTATATGTGTTACTTTACTATAACTTCTATTTTTGCTTACATTTTCAATAAATTGATAAAAAAAGAAAATAGTTAATTCCCTGTATGTGTCCTTAAATGTTTAACAGAACATGCTTTCCCTGTAAAACATTTCCCACATTCTGAACATGAAAATGGCTTTACCCCTGTGTGAGTTCTCTGATGTCTAACAAGATATGATTTAAGGCTAAAACATTTCCCACATTCTGAGCACAAAAATTGTTTCTCCCCTGTGTGAAATCTCTGATGTTTAAGACAGTCTGATTTGTTAGTAAAATATTTCCCACATTCTGTACATAAAAACGGCTTCTCCCCTGTATGAATTCTTAGATGTCTGACAAAATTTGATCTATCTGTAAAACATTTATCACAGTCTGGACAAGAAAATGGCTTCTCCCCTGTGTGAATTCTCTGATGTTTAAGACAATCTGATTTGTTAGTAAAATATTTTCCACATAATGTACATAGAAACGGCTTCTCCCCTGTATGAATTCTTAGATGTCTGACAAAATTTGATCTATCTGTAAAACATTTCCCACAATCTGGACATGAAAATGGCTTCTCCCCTGTGTGAATTCTCTGATGTTTAAGAAAATCTGATCGGTTTGTAAAATATTTCCCACATACTGTACATAAAAATGGTTTATCCTCTGTATGAATTCTTTGATGTCTGACAAAATTTGACTGATCTGTAAAACATTTCCCACATTCTGGACATGAATATGGCTTTACCCCTGTGTGAGTTCTCTGATGTATAACAAGATATGATTTAAGGCCAAAACATTTCCCACATTCTGAGCACAAAAATTGTTTCTTCCCTGTGTGAAATCTCTGATGTTTAAGACAATCTGATTTGTTAGTAAAATATTTCCCACATTCTGTACATAAAAACGGCTTCTCCCCTGTATGAATTCTTAGATGTCTGACAAAATTTGATCTATCTGTAAAACATTTATCACAATCTGGACAAGAAAATGGCTTCTCCCCTGTGTGAATTCTCTGATGTTGAAGAAAATCTGATTTGTTAGTAAAATATTTCCCACATTCTGTACATAAAAACGGCTTCTCCTCTGTATGAATTCTTTGATGTCTGACAAAATTTGATCTATCTGTAAAACACTTCCCACATTCTGGACATGAAAAGGGCTTCTCTCCCGAGTGAATTCTCTGATGTACAACAAGATATGACTTCTTTATAAAACACTTCTCACATTCTGAACATGAAAATGGCTTCTTCCCTGTGTGAATTTTCTGATGTTTAAGAAGATATGATTTCTGTTTAAAGCATTTCCCACATTCCGAGCATGGAAATAGTTTCTTCTCTTTAAGAGCTAGTTCATGTTCATTAGTCTTTCTATGACTTTTGTTTTGCATATCAATTATTGGCGAAGCAGAAGAAAGGACCTGTTGAAAATGATTGGATGAAAGGTTTTTTCTGAGAAGGGCTTGACGTGTAACTGGGATAATGACATGTTCTTCATATGTATCTGGTGTAATACCATGATCATTTGCTGCAAAATCTGAAAATATCAGATGCCCCTCGGAGCTTCTGGTAGAGTCATCTGCCAAGAATAAAACTGATTTTATTATTTTTCAATAACACTACATTTAAATCCTATCAATATTATATATTTTGTACATTTTCATGCAATCTTGTAATACAAATGAAGGTAATTATCAACTAACTTAGAGAGTAGAGCACAAATCAGGGACTATTAGATTATGTTAGGCCTCCAGGTTGATCTGTTTCAATTTTTCACTTCTCTGTTGGATTAATCGTCTCACACATAGGTTCATGTCTCACTATGCCGGTCACCAATAATTTCCAGTTATATCAGGGGTGCGGATCCTCTTTTCTGCGAAAGCGATTTGGATATTTATACCATCATTTGGGGGTTGCACAAAAGTATCAACTTGAAATTCATCCTTTGGTAAAACATTTAATTAACTTAACCCTAATGTAACAGCTGGAGCTGCTTCTCTTTGATGCGGCTGTGATATTAGGTGGCATTAGTGATGTTGCTACTCGCAACTGCTTTTCCAGAGTTGTGTCAGTCTGGAGCGCAAACAACTCTTTGTGACAGGTTTTGTAAAGAACTCACAGCAGTAAGTTATACCGGACACAGATGTATATTACACAGAATATTTCCTCATGGTGAGAAATTCATCACTGTTCACGTTACATTTATAGAACTCAAGTGAGACCACCTCATGAGAGCAACATATACCACAGCAATTATATCATGTAATCAAATATTTTCATGCTGTGATCATACATTAATGGACAGTATAGGAAAAAATATCGCAATAACCATAGTATGCAAAGGAACACAACAGTGATCAAAAATTCCAGGAATCGTTTAAATAACCAAAAAATAATTTTATTAAATAAACAGGTACAAACGGAGGAAGGGGAGGTTACACCCAATAGCACATGCAAAATGTAAAACGCTCATGGAAACATTATATGGTCTATCAAACAGGCTGGGAGACATCTTGCACATATCCCAATTTGGCCCAATGACACAATATTCTGACTCCTGCGGTATACATTAATAGTGAAAATGCATCAACTGATGCCATTACCCGTAATCAGCCAGGAGTGGGGGAGGATGCCCTTGGATCCACTCCAATAAAAAATTTATTTTTTGGTTATTTAAACTATTCCTGGAATTTTTGATCACTGTTGCATTTATAGAACTCAAGTAGTGGGAGGTCTGCTGTATACTGTTAAAGAAATGGTTAATCTTCATTTTCATTTATATCAGAAAAATAGCTAAAAAAACAAAGTATTGCACAAGGTCATCATCTGAGTCTCATTTCCCCAATATCTTTCCCAGAAAATATCAAGGACATCTGGTTGTTAGGTTGTTATTGCCCAGATTATTATGTCACTCTACATTTCCTTTTGATCTTGGGCCTTTAAAAGCCCAGCCCTAAAAATAAAGAGCATGAGACTATTTGGACAGACAACGAGCGTGTGTCTCTCTGATTTGCTTCATTGCATAGGTACCTAAAAGACAGAATACCTGAGTAGGTTGGAAATCCCTACTTTAACAACATAGGAGACACCGAGACTGCCGAACACATTACATAGAAGACACAAAATCCACTGTATCCACCACATAGGGGACACTGAAACTCTTGTATACACATAACATAGGATACACTGAGACTGCTGTGTGTACATCACATAGGAGAAACAGAGACTTTACGGCAAATAGCTTTTTCTGAAAGACACAGAATGGGCACGTCCTTAAGGGGTTCATGCACATGGCAGGGGCACTTTTGCACACCATTTTCATGTTTAAAGATATAACCCCCAAACAGAGTGCTCTTAAGAATGTGAATATAGAAGTAGGCCTCAATCTGATGACATCCATTTTTTTTGTTTATAAGTTAAAATATTTTTTTTATTTCAATATATTGGTTCTATTTTTGGTTCCTACATCCATTATTACAACCTGTGTGACATTCAGGTTTTTTGTGGTTTGTCAAGGCCTTTCATATCAACTGCTCAGTGAAGAATGGACAGCACTCAGATGACAAAACTGATGACATCTGAGTGTTACCATTTGTTTCACAGACACATTCACTTGAACTGAAAATTTTCCTCTACAAATCAAATGAAAAACAGACATTTCAGGCTTCAGGCTGTGCTCAGAGTTTTGTTTGCGATTTTTCTTTTTTCTGTTCTACTTTAGGAATAAACAAACAAGATTCATGTTCAAAACGGATCTGTTGTACAACCAATGCAATCAGAAGCAGGGTGGTCCCATTTTTTATGGGGTCCCTCTGGGTTCTGATATGTGTCCTCTGAGAATGGAAAACAGAGTTCTGCAAGATGAGCTTTTTTACTATTCTAAAAACAATTGTGCCATAGAATATTATGGTTATAAGAACGTTCCTGAGGTTTTCAGAGTGAGAAATTCATTGTGTACATAGCAGTGCAGCTTGTGGCTCACTAGTAATGTTTCTGCCTTCCGTATCAGAGGTCCTGAGTTCAAATCCTCAACACTGACAAGTTTCGAGAGTATATTTAGGGACATCCACTGAGCACAGTGGTAAACAGGCCTGTGAAAACAGAAGACTCCCTTCTGAAGCGGAGAGACAACCTTGCAAAAAAGTGTGAAAAGGTTTTATTTTTTCATTTAGTTAACTCCTTCATGACTTCTGAAGTACATGTATGTCAAAAATCGTGTCCCTGCCTTTGATGCAGGCTCGAACACCGAACCCGCGTCTTTCCCCGCTCATGATGGCTTCAAGTGCCATTAACAGCTGCGGGTATAGCGGCGCTGTTAACATGTTAAATCCCGATGTCAGTCTCTGATACTGGCATTTAACATATACTAGCAGTGAGCACATCGTTCCACGCTGCCATAGGCATACTTGTGACGTGATCACAAGCGCCGATGGGTTGTCATGACAGCCAGGGGTCTGCTGATGACTTCGTGCCTGTCATTATGACCCTTGGCTGGCGTTCATAGGAGACCTTGATTTTAGCTATATCCAGCAGTGCTAATGCAGTGCAGTGTATAGCACACGCAATCAGACGATTGCAGCTTCAAGATCCCAAAATGGATTATTAAATACAGTAAAAAATGAAAAAAGTTTAAAAAATCTGGAAAAAAAAAATGTAAAAAAATACATATATTTGGTATTGCGTTCGTAAAAGTACGATTTAAATATAAAGTAAATTAATCCAATTTGTAAACGGCGTAACAAAAAATAAAAGTAAAAACGATAGAATTGCGGGCTTTTGGATGCCACATTATATTGCAATAAAGTGCAAGGACGATCAAAGCATCATATCTATCCCAAAATGTTTCCGTAAAAATGTCAGCTCAGGGTGCAAAAAATAAGCTATCACAAAGCCTCTTATCAATAAAAAAGAAAACATCTTGGAAAAAAAAATTCTAACAAATTTGCAAATTATATCTTAATTATTTCCAAATAATTTCACCACTTAAATAAAAAAAAACCTGTACATATATCTGCATACTCGTACTGACATGGAGAATTATATTGCAAGGTCAGTTTTTCCATATAGTGAACATGGTAATAATAATAATAATAATAATAATAATTTTTATTTCTATAGCGCCAACATATTCCGCAGCGCTTTACAAATTATAGAGGGGACTTGTACAGACAATAGACATTACAGCATAACAGAAATCACAGTTCAAAACAGATACCAGTAGGAATGAGGGCCCTGCTCGCAAGCTTACAAACTATGAGGAAAAGGGGAGACACGAGAGGTGGATGGTAACAATTGCTTTATAGTTATTTGGACCAGCCATAGTGTAAGGCTCGGGTGGTTCATGTAAAGCTGCATGAACCAGTTGACAGCCTAAGTATGTAGCAGTACAGACACAGAGGCTATTGACTGCATAAAGTGTATGAGAACTTGATGCGAGGAACCTGATTATGTTTTTTTTTTTTTTTTTTTTTTTATTAGGCCACACAGGGATAGTTAGGTTAATGCGTTGAGGCGGTAGGCCAGTCTGAACAAATAAGTTTTTAGGGCACGTTTAAAACTGGGGGGATTGGGGATTAATCGTATTAACCTAGGTAGTGCATTCCAAAGAATCGGCGTAGCACGTGTAAAGTCTTGGAGACGGGAATGGGAGGTTCTGATTATTGAGGATGCTAACCTGAGGTCATTAGCGGAGTGGAGGGCACGGGTAGGGTGGTAGACTGAGACCAGAGAGGAGATGTAGGGTGGTGCTGAGCCATGGAGTGCTTTGTGGATGAGGGTAGTAGTTTTGTACTGGATTCTGGAGTGGATGGGTAGCCAGTGTAATGACTGGCACAAGGTAGAGGCATCGGTGTAACGGTTGGTGAGGAATATGATCCTGGCAGCAGCATTCAGGACAGATTGGAGCGGGGAGAGTTTGGTAAGAGGGAGGCCGATTAGTAGAGAGTTACAATAGTCCAGACGAGAATGAATAAGTGAGACAGTAAGAGTTTTTGCAGAGTCGAAAGTAAGAAAAGGGCGAATTCTAGAAATATTTTTGAGATGCAGATAAGAAGAGCGAGCCAGTGATCGGATGTGGGGGGTGAATGAAAGCTCGGAATCAAGGATGACCCCTTGGTCATCAAGGATGGTAAATTAAAAAAAAAAAACAACTGAAGAATTGCACTTTTTCTGCAAATTTAACGCACTTGGATTTCTTTCCGGATTTCTAGTGCGTCACATGATACAATGAATAATGTCATTCAAAGGTTTAATTCGTTCTGCTAAAAGCAAGCCCTCGTACGGCTATGTGGATGGAAAAATAAAACTTACTCTACAAGCCAGTGTCTGATTAGAACCTATGACTTCTCTGCATTTAGTGGTTATCACTCACCTGTGCGGTTATGTGTAGGAATCTCCTCTTTACACCGCTCATCACCCCTCACATCTGTCTCTGTAGTATTAATATGGGGCAGATCTTTACCCTGGAAAAAATAGTGTAAAAGTCACAGATTGATGGAGAGGTCGTGTGAAATGATTTAAAAAAAACAGAAACACTAGTAAATGAACATGGCGACCAAAAATGGCACCTCCCTCCCACACACACACACACACACACACACAGACCCCCGCACATACCCGGACAGCGCCGCACGCCCCCCGGACAGCCCGACAGACGTCCTGGCAGACCCGCGGACAGCCTGCAGACCGCACCCACATACACGCACACAGTCCCCGCCAAATTCCGCCCACACACTTCCCACCTTCCGAACTGCAGCGTTTCTCGCACACACATCTGCAGCAAAACTGCACATCTTTTTTACATCTGTGGTTTTGCTGCGGATGTGCCTGATACAATGGAAGTCAATGGGTGCAGAAACGCTGCAGTTCCGTACAAAAGAAGTGACATGCTGTGGAAAAAAAAAAGCTGCGTTTCAGTGCGGATTTTTCCGCAGCATGTGCACAAGTCTGCGGCTCCCATAGACTTACATTGGTTGTGCACTACACTGCGGATTTGATTCAATTCTGCGCGGCAAAAAACGCTGCAGATCCGCAATCAAATCCGCAACGTGTGCACACAGCCTTAAGAAGTGCACAATTCTGGAGACAGGAGCTTATGATTCTCTCCTGTTTCCGCTCTGCGCTATGTGCGCTCCATAGAGGCACATCTCTAAGAGTTGCTTTAAGCGCTCTTAAGAACTAAAGGGACTAAAAATGTTTAAAAAGCTCCAAAAAGTTTAGTAATTCTCTAATGCGCATTTACACTGGTCGATAATCAACAACCAAATAATAGTCTATTTAAAACAAACTGTAAATCATCAGATGCACAAGCAAAACGTTTGTTCGTTGGGTGAAGTAATTTTTAGTCTTGCATTAAATATCACAGCTTTGAAGCAAAGTGTGAGTCTATGCCCACAGAGCGATTATGTTAACAATTGTTCTGTGCACACATAAGTGCGGTCGGCCAATCTACAGGTTATTATACGGCTGCTGATCATTTTCATATAACAGGTCGGTGGTTGTTTAATGGTCGTGATTATCCATTGTCAATACATCCTGACACCCAGGTAACTTATAGGTGACATCTACTCTGATTGGAGTTGTTCGTATTCCTTTCTTAGTCATCTCGTCCTGACACCATAATAACATTTCACATCCACAGCTCGTCTCTCCAATCGCAACACTGTCCTCCCTTATGAATTATGTCAATCACACCTTCCTCACGTATGAACTATGATGTCCACACTATCCATGCCTCATGCTGACCCATCTTCAAAGTGCCATCTCAAGCAGCCCCTAATCCATATTGAACCACCTTTCAAAACTGCCCCCCTACGCTGCACCCTGACTATTTGACCCTTGTGGGTCCTTCTACTACAGTATAAAAAGCTGTATGTAAGCTCTAGTGTACAGGTACCAGGATGTGCCAAGAAAACATTCCCACATTATTAATCCACCTCCACCAGCCTGAAATGTTGAATATTTTTCCTTGATCACAACATTCTCAGTATAGCCTTGATAACATTGCAAGGAAAATCCCCACAAGGTTGGTAGTTTTTGAAATACTGGTTCTGTTTAATCTAGCCCTAATGCCTCTGTTTGACGTCACTCACACTTCCAATTTAAATGTGGATTCCAGCTGATAACCATCACTTCAATTATACTGGATTAAGGGGTCACTGGTCAAATGCCAATTTGTAAGGCTACAACTGGTAAAAGACCGGTGTCTCTGAAAAATTGGCCATTCAGTGTATAAAATTGGGGGATAAGACTAAACACAAGAACGTCACAGGCTTCTACACATCTCAGGGGAGATCTCATGACACCTTCTCACCATCTACCTGATGATCCTGAGGAACATCGGGATCTTCTTGTTTACAGTCCTGTGGAAGAAGAGGACGGGGACATCTCTCTGGTGTTATCCTCTCACTGGATAGAACTGGAGGAAACACATACAGGGACTGAATTCATTCTTTACATACAGATAATTATAGGCCGTGTGTATTTAGTCCTGTCTATTACCTGGTGATGTGAGGGGCTGGGGAACCTCCATCGTGACGTCCTTGTACAGATCTTTGTGTCCTCCTAAATACTCCCACTCCTCCATGGAGAAATAGACGGCGACATCCTGACACCTTATAGGAACCTGACACATACAATGATACCGTCATCCCCCGATCCCTACATAGCGTTACTGTATAATGTCCCAGCATTCCCAGCAGTGTCACCTCTCCAGTCAGCAGCTCAATCATCTTGTAGGTGAGTTCTAGGATCTTCTGGTCATTGATGTCCTCATGTATCAGGGGGTGAGGAGGAGGCCCCGTGATTGGGCTCAGGGGTCTTCCCCATCCCTCAGACACAGGGGCCTGACAGTGGTCACTAGAGGTCTTCTTCACTACTGTGTAATCCTGGTTATGGAGAGACACATTAATAAATCTCACTACAGACATTTCCAGAGTCCTCACCTCTCCAGTTCTGTCCATCTGTTATTCCCATAGATAAGAATGATGTAATGTGACGTCATCAGAATCTCTCACCTCTCCAGTAAGCCGGAAGAGGATCTCTAGGGTGAGGTGTAATATCCTCTCCGCCATCTTGTCCCTGTCCTTATCCATCCTTGTAGGGTCACTCAGGAGAATTCTCTTATATAGATCTCCACTGAGAGGATCCGATATTGTAGGGACCTGAATGGGGAGAAGATGACGATGTGACATCATAAAGATCCCATGTAAGGAATCTCCGCAGCTGTTACCGGCGTCACATGATCACTACATCCAGTCATGGCCCCGTCCTGCCCCGGGTATTATTATTATTATTTATTTATATAGCACCATTGATTCCATGGTGCTGCACATGAGACGGGGTTACATACAAATTACACATATCACTTACAGTAAGCAAACTAACAATTACAGACTGATACAGATGGGTGACGACCCCCGGCTACAAATACCAGCTCCCAGCCGACCCAGAAATGGCGCATCTATTAGATGCACCAATTCCGGCACTTAGCCCTTCTCTTTCCACTTGCCTTGTAGCATTGGGATATGGGTTAATAATGGGTTAATGTCACCTTGTAAGGTGACATTAAGCCCGGCTAATAATGGAGAGGCGTCAATAAGATGCCTATCCATTATTAATCCTATAGTAGTGAAAGAGTTAAAAAAATAAAGACACAGCCAGAAAAAAAGTATTTTAATATTCTTAATTTCACCATACTTACAAGCACGCCTAATTCCCTCGATCGCCTGCAAGAAATAAAAAAAAACAAAAAAAAACAACCGTATACTCCCTTTCCGCCGTAGTCCAATTAATAACGAGTGTCCCACGACAATCTCCCCTATAGAACAGTGACATCAGGAGATGTCACTGCTCTATAGGGCCTCCAGTGACACACTGACAGAAGACAATGGCTCCTGCAGTGCATCACTGAAGAGGTTACCTGAGTTCCGGGTCTCACTTAATTGGAAAGCTGCGTGAGAATTTTCCCACACAGCAGTGCCACAAGTGAGAGTAGGAACTATTTCTCACAGCGACAGAGGGATATATTTATATGTTACATGTACTGTATGTTGCATGCTGCATGTACTGTATGTTATATGTTGCATGTTGTATGTATGTTGCATGTTGTATGTTGCATGTACTGTATGTTGCATGTACTGTATATTGCATGTTGTATGTACTGTATATGTTGCATGTACTGTATATTGTATGTATTGTATGTTATATGTTGCATGTACTGTATATTGTATGTTCTGTATGTTCTATGTTGTATGTACTCTATGCTGTATGTACAATATGTTATATGCTGCATGTTCTGTATGTTGTATGTTCTGTATGTTGTATGTACTATATGTCTATATGTATGCACTGTATATGTGTTTTTTTTTACATTTAACACATTAGCCAGATGATGGGACTACTACTGTCCCATCATTGGCTAATGTGTCAATCACTGTCATTGTAGCAGGCATAGCCCGATGGGACTTGTACTCCCATCGGACGATGCCTGCACACAGACACACACACACACAACTCCCCCGCACACACCCGGACAGCCCCACACACACCCAGACAGCCCCACACACACCCAGACAGCCCCGCACACACCCGGACAGCCCCGCACCCCACGTAGACCCCCGTGACAGCCCCACAGACACCCCGGCAGACCCGCGAACAGCCCGCAGACCCCGCCTGCGCACACATACTCACACACAGTCACCGCCCACATACTTCCCTCCTCCCGAACTGCAGCGTTTCTCGCACACACATCTGCAGCAAAACTGCAGATCTTTTTTTCATCTGTGGTTTTGCTGTGGATGTGCCTGATACAATGGAAGTCAATGGGTGCAGAAACGCTGCAGTTCCGCACAAAAGAACTGACATGCTGTGGAAAAAAAAAAGCTGCGTTTCGGTGAGGATTTTTCCACAGCAAGTGCACATCAAGTCTGCGGCTCCCATAGACTTACATTGGTTGTGCACTACACTGCGGATTTGATGCAATTCTGCGCGGCAAAAAACGCTGCGGATCCGCAATCAAATCCGCAACGTGTGCACACAGCCTTAAGAAGTGCACAATTCTGGAGACAGGAGCTTATGATTCTCTCCTGTTTCCGCTCTGCGCTATGTGCGCTCCATAGAGGCACATCTCTAAGAGTTGCTTTAAGCGCTCTTAAGAACTAAAGGGACTAAGGATGTTTTAAAAGCTCCATAAAGTTTAGTAACTCTCTAATGCGCATTTACACTGGTCGATAATCAACAACCAAATAATAGCCTATTTAAAACAAACTGTAAATCATCAGATGCACAAGCAAAACGTTTGTTCGTTGGGTGAAGTAATTTTTAGTCTTGCATTAAATATCACAGCTTTGAAGCAAAGTGTGAGTCTATGCCCACAGAGCGATTATGTTAACAATTGTTCTGTGCACACATAAGTGCGGTCGGCCAATCTACAGGTTATTATACGGCTGCTGATCAGTTTCATATAACGGGTCGGTGGTCGTTTAATGGTCGTGATTATCCATTGTCAATACATCCTGACACCCAGGTAACTTATAGGTGACATCTACTCTGATTGGAGTTGTTCGTATTCCTTTCTTAGTCATCTCGTCCTGACACCATAATAACATTTCACATCCACAGCTCGTCTCTGCAATCGCAACACTGTCCTCCCTTTTGAATTATGTCTATCACACCTTCCTCACGTATGAACTATGATGTCCACACTATCCATGCCTCATGCTGACCCATCTTCAAAGTGCCATCTCAAGCAGCCCCTAATCCATATTGAACCACCTTTCAAAACTGCCCCCCTACGCTGCACCCTGACTATTTGACCCTTGTGGGTCCTTCTACTATAGTATAAAAAGCTGTATGTAAGCTCTAGTGTACAGGTACCAGGATGTGCCAAGAAAACATTCCCACATTGTTAATCCACCTCCACCAGCCTGAAATGTTGAATATTTTTCCTTGATCACAACATTCCCAGTATAGCCTTGATACCATTGCAAGGAAAATCCTAACAAGGTTGGTAGTTTTTGAAATACTGGTTCTGTTTAATCTAGCCCTAATGCCTGTGTTTGACATCACTCACACTTCCAATTTAAATGTGGATTCCAGCTGATAACTCATCACTTCAATTATACTGGATTAAGGGGTCACTGGTCTAATGCCATCCTGTAAGGCTACAACTGGTAAAAGACCGGTGTCACTGAAAAATTGGCCATGCGGTGTATAAAATTGGGGGATAAGACTAAACACAAGAACGTCACAGCCTTCTACACTTCTTAGGGGAGATCTCATGACACCTTCTCACCATCTACCTGATAATCCTGAGGAACATTGGGATCTTCTTGTTTACAGTCCTGTGGAAGAAGAGGACGGGGACATCTCTCTGGTGTTATCCTCTCACTGGATAGAACTGGTGGAAACACATACAGGGACTGAATTCATTCTTTACCTACAGATAATTATAGACCGTGTGTATATAGCCCTGTCTATTACCTGGTGATGTGAGGGGCTGGGGAACCTCCATCATGACGTCCTTGTACAGATCTTTGTGCCCTTCTAAATACTCTGACTCCTCCATGGAGAAATAGACGGCGACATCCTGACACCTTATAGGAACCTGACACATACAATGATACCGTCATCCCCCGATCCCTCCATAGTGTTACTGTATAATGTCCCAGCATTCCCAGCAGTGTCACCTCTCCAGTCAGCAGCTCAGTCATCTTGTAGGTGAGTTCTAGGATCTTCTGGTCATTGATGTCCTCATGTATCAGGGGGTGAGGTGGAGGCCCCGTGATTGGGCTCAGGGGTCTTCCCCATCCCTCAGACACAAGGGTCTGACAGCACGCACTAGAGGTCTTCTTCACTACTGTGTAATCCTGGTTATGGAGAGACACATTAATAAACCTCACTACAGACATTCCCAGAGTCCTCACCTCTCCAGTTCTGTCCATCTGTTATTCCCATAGATAAGAATGATGTAATGTGACATCATCAGAATCTCTCACCTCTCCAGTAAGCCGGAAGAGGATCTCTAGGGTGAGGTGTAATATCCTGTCCGCCATCTTGTCCCTGTCCCTATCCATCCTTGTAGGGTCACTCAGGAGAAGTCTCTTATATAGAAGATCTCCACTGAGAGGATGCGATATTGTAGGGACCTGAATGGGGAGAAGATGATTATGTGACATCATAAAGATCCCATGTAAGGAATCTCCGCAGCTGTTACCGGCGTCACATGATCACTACATCCAGTCATGGCCCCGTCCTGCCCCGGGTATTATTATTATTTATTTATATAAACCATTGATTCCATGGTGCTGCACATGAGACGGGGTTACATACAAATTACACATATCACTTACAGTAAGCAAACTAACAATTACAGACTGATACAGATGGGTGACGACTCCCAGCTACAAATACCAGCTCCCAGCCGACCCAGAAATGGCGCATCTATTAGATGCGCCAATTCCGGCACTTAGCCCTTCTCTTCCCACTTCCCTTGTAGCATTGGGATATGGGTTAATAATGGGTTAATGTCACCTTGTAAGGTGACATTAAGCCCGGCTAATAATGGAGAGGCGTCAATAAGATGCCTATCCATTATTAATCCTATAGTAGTGAAAGAGTTAAAAAAAATAAAGACACAGCCAGAAAAAAGTATTTTAATATTCTTAATTTCACCATACTTACAAGCACGCCTAATTCCCTCGATCGCCTGCAAGAAATAAAAAAAACAAACAAAAACAACCGTATACTCCCTTTCCGCCGTAGTCCAATTAATAACGACTGTCCAACGACAATCTCCCCTATAGAACAGTGACATCAGGAGATGTCACTGCTCTATAGGGCCTCCAGTGACACACTGACAGAAGACAATGGCTCCTGCAGTGCATCACTGAAGAGGTTACCTGAGTTCCGGGTCTCACTTTATTGGAAAGCTGCGTGAGAATTTTCCCACACAGCAGTGCCACAAGTGAGAGTAGGAACTATTTCTCACAGCGGCAGAGGGATATATTTATATGTTGTATGTACTGTATGTTGCATGTTGCATGGTGTATGTTGCATGTACTGTATGTTATATGTTGCATGTATGTTGCATGGTGTATGTTGCATGTTGTATGTACTGTATGTTATATGTTGCATGTACTGTATATTGCATGTTGTATGTACTGTATATGTTGCATGTACTGTATATTGCATGTATTGTATGTTATATGTTGCATGTACTGTATATTGTATGTTCTGTATGTTATATGTTGTATGTACTCTATGCTGTATGTACAATATGTTATATGCTGCATGTTCTGTATGTTGTATGTACTGTATGTTGCATGTTGTATGTACTGTATGTTGTATGTTCTGTATGTTGTATGTTCTGTATGTTGTATGTACTATATGTCTATATGTATGCACTGTATATGTGGTTTTTTTTTTTTTTTTTTACATTTAACACATTAGCCGGATGATGGGACTACTACTGTCCCATCATTGGCTAATGTGTCAATCACTGTCATTGTAGCAGGCATAGCCCGATGGGACTTGTACTCCCATCGGACGATGCCTGCACACAGACACACACACACACAACTCCCCCGCACACACCCGGACAGCCCCACACACACCCAGACAGCCCCGCATACACCCGGACAGCCCCGCACCCCACGTAGACCCCCGTGACAGCCCCACAGATACCCCGGCAGACCCGCGAACAGCCCGCAGACCCCGCCTGCGCACACATACATGCACACAGTCACCGCCCACATACTTCCCTCCTCCCGAACTGCAGCGTTTCTCGCACACACATCTGCAGCAAAACTGCACATCTTTTTTACATCTGTGGGTTTGCTGCGGATGTGCCTGATACAATGGAAGTCAATGGGTGCAGAAACGCTGCAGTTCCGCACAAAAGAAGTGACATGCTGTGGAAAAAAAAAAAAGCTGCGTTTCAGTGCGGATTTTTCCGCAGCAAGTGCACATCAAGTCTGCGGCTCCCATAGACTTACATTGGTTGTGCACTACACTGCGGATTTGATGCAATTCTGCGCAGCAAAAAACGCTGCGGATCCGCAATCAAATCCGCAACGTGTGCACACAGCCTTAAGAAGTGCACAATTCTGGAGACAGGAGATTATAATTCTCTCCTGTTTCCGCTCTGCGCTATGTGCGCTCCATAGAGGCGCATCTCTAAGAGTTGCTTTAAGCGCTCTTAAGAACTAAAGGGACTAAAGATGTTTTAAAAGCTCCATAAAGTTTAGTAACTCTCTAATGCGCATTTACACCGGTCGATAATCAACAACCAAATAATAGTCTATTTAAAACAAACTGTAAATCATCAGATGCACAAGCAAAACGTTTGTTCGTTGGGTGAAGTAATTTTTAGTCTTGCATTAAATATCACAGCTTTGAAGCAAAGTGTGAGTCTATGCCCACAGAGCGATTATGTTAACAATTGTTCTGTGCACACATAAGTGCGGTCGGCCAATCTACAGGTTATTATACGGCTGCTGATCAGTTTCATATAACGGGTCGGTGGTCGTTTAATGGTCGTGATTATCCATTGTCAATACATCCTGACACCCAGGTAACTTATAGGTGACATCTACTCTGATTGGAGTTGTTCGTATTCCTTTCTTAGTCATCTCGTCCTGACACCATAATAACATTTCACATCCACAGCTCGTCTCTGCAATCGCAACACTGTCCTCCCTTTTGAATTATGTCTATCACACCTTCCTCACGTATGAACTATGATGTCCACACTATCCATGCCTCATGCTGACCCATCTTCAAAGTGCCATCTCAAGCAGCCCCTAATCCATATTGAACCACCTTTCAAAACTGCCCCCCTACGCTGCACCCTGACTATTTGACCCTTGTGGGTCCTTCTACTATAGTATAAAAAGCTGTATGTAAGCTCTAGTGTACAGGTACCAGGATGTGCCAAGAAAACATTCCCACATTATTAATCCACCTCCACCAGCCTGAAATGTTGAATATTTTTCCTTGATCACAACATTCCCAGTATAGCCTTGATACCATTGCAAGGAAAATCCCCACAAGGTTGGTAGTTTTTGAAATACTGGTTCTGTTTAATCTAGCCCTAATGCCTCTGTTTGACGTCACTCACACTTCCAATTTAAATGTGGATTCCAGCTGATAACCATCACTTCAATTATACTGGATTAAGGGGTCACTGGTCAAATGCCATCCTGTAAGGCTACAACTGGTAAAAGACCGGTGTCTCTGAAAAATTGGCCATTCAGTGTATAAAATTGGGGGATAAGACTAAACACAAGAACGTCACAGGCTTCTACACATCTCAGGGGAGATCTCATGACACCTTCTCACCATCTACCTGATGATCCTGAGAAACATTGGGATCTTCTTGTTTACAGTCCTGTGGAAGAAGAGGACGGGGACATCTCTCTGGTGTTGTCCTCTCACTGGATAGAACTGGTGGAAACACATACAGGGACTGAATTCATTCTTTACATACAGATAATTATAGGCCGTATGTATTCAGCCCTGTCTATTACCTGGTGATGTGAGGGGCTGGGGAATCTCCATCATGATGTCCTTGTACAGATCTTTGTGCCCTTCTAAATACTCCCACTCCTCCATGGAGAAATAGACGGCGACATCCTGACACCTTATAGGAACCTGACACATACAATGATACCGTCATCCCCCGATCCCTCCATAGTGTTACTGTATAATGTCCCAGCATTCCCAGCAGTGTCACCTCTCCAGTCAGCAGCTCAATCATCTTGTAGGTGAGTTCTAGGATCTTCTGGTCATTGATGTTCTCATGTATCAGGGGGTGAGGTGGAGGCCCCGTGATTGGGCTCAGGGGTCTTCCCCATTCCTCAGACACAGGGGGCTGACAGCGCTCACTAGAGGTCTTCTTCACTACTGTGTAATCCTGGTTATGGAGAGACACATTAATAAATCTCACTACAGACATTTCCAGAGTTCTCACCTCTCCAGTTCTGTCCATGTTATTCCCATAGATAAGAATGATGTAATGTGCCGTCATCAGAATCTCTCACCTCACCAGTAAGCCGGAAGAGGATCTCTAGGGTGAGGTGTAATATCCTCTCCGCCATCTTGTCCCTGTCCCTATCCATCCTTGTAGGGTCACTCAGGAGAATTCTCTTATATAGAAGATCTCCACTGAGAGGATCCGATATTGTAGGGACCTGAATGGGGACAAGATGACGATGTAACATCATAAAGATCCCATGTAAGAAACCTCTGGAGCTGTTACTGGCGTCACATGATCACTACATTCATTCATGGCCCCGTCCTGCCCCGGGTATTATTATTATGTATTTGTATAGCACCATTGATTCCATGGTGCTGTACATGAGATGGGGTTACATACACGTTACAGATATCGCTTACAGTAAACAAACTAACATTTACAGACTGATACAGAAGGGCGAGGACCCTGCCCTTGCGGGCTTACATTCTACAGGATTATGGGGAAGGAGACAGTAGGTTGAGGGTTGCAGGAGCTCCGGTGTTGGTGAGGCGGTAGCTTCAGTAGTGGCGAGGAGGCAGCGGGGTCAGTGCAGGCTGTAGGCTTTCCTGAAGAGGTGGGTTTTCAGGTTCCATCTGAAGGATCCGAATGTGGTTGATAGTCGGATGTGTTGGGGCAAAGAATTCCAGAGGATGGGGGATATTCTGGAGAAGTCCTGGAGGCAGTTGGGTGAGGAGCGAATAAGTGCGGAGGAGAGAAGGAGGTCTTGGGAGGACCGGAAATTACGTGAAGGAAGATATCGGGAGATTAGTTCAGAGATATATGGAGAAGACAGGTTATGGATGGCTTTGCAGGTCAGTATTAGTAATTTGAAGTGGATACGCTGAGGGAATGGGAGCCAGTGAAGAGATTTGCAGAGGGGGGAAGCGGAGGAGTAGCGAGGAGATGAATTAGTCGGGCAGCAGAGTTAAGGATGGACTGGAGAGGTGCAAGAGTGTTAGCAGGGAGGCCACAGAAAAGGATGTTGCAGTAGTCAAGGCAGGAGATGCATTTTAGTAGATTGACGGTTGAGGAAAGGACGGATTCTGGAGTTATTTTTGTGCTGGAGGTGGAAAGAGCTTGGATGTGCGGTTTGAAGGACAGGGCAGAGTCAAGGGTTACTCTGAGGCAGCGGACTTCCGGTACGGGGGAAAGCGTGATGTCGTTAATTGCGATAGGTCAGGTAAGGAAGTTCTAGGAGATGGAGGAAAGATGATGAGTTCAGATTTGTCCACATTGAGTTTGAGGAAGCGAGAGGAGAAGGAGGATATGGCTGATAGATACTCCGGGATTCTGGACAGCAGAGAGGTGACGTCTGGGCACAGACCTATTACAGTCACATACAGAGATTTATCACAGGCTCAGCGCTGAGGGGGTTAATGTCCCCTGCGCCCAGTAATGGGGAATCTCCAGCACCTACCTCCACCTGCAGAGCCGCACACCACATATATGGCTGTTCTGTGCGCACAGGACCTGGGATGAGGTCACAGGAGGGGAGGAGTCAGGGGTCACATGATCAGGGGCCTCAGGACTCTGCTGTGCTGGTTGTTATGGTGCTGGATGATGGGAAGTTTCTGTGTGGAGTCAGGAGGGGTTTATAGTATCTATGTAGTAGAGCCGTGTGTGTATGAGGTGTACGGAGCAGAGCCGTGTGTGTGTAAGGCTGCCGTCACACTATCAGTATTTGGTCAGTATTTTACCTCAGTATTTGTAAGCCAAAACCAGGAGTGGAACAATCAGAGGAGAAGTATAATAGAAACATATGCACCACTTCTGCATTTATCACCCACTCCTGGCTTTGGCTTACAGATACTGAGGTAAAATACTGACCAAATACTGATAGTGTGAGGTCAGCCTAATGTGTATATAGCAGATTCGTGTGTGTATGATATGGATGTAGCAGAGCCGTGTGTGTATGTAGCAGAGCTGTATGTGTATGTAGCAGAGCCGTATGTGTATGTAGCAGAGCTGTGTGTATATAATGTGTATGTAGCAGAGCTGTGTGTATATAATGTGTATGTAGCACAGCTATGTGTACGTAGCAGGGCTGTGTGTGCGTACGATGTGTAAGTAGCAGAGCTGTGTTTGTATATTGTGCATATAGCAGGGCCATGTCTGTATGTAGCAGAGCTGTGTGTCTCTATCACATATTTTCTGCAGTTATACATGGTAAACATACCACCCTGGCCCTATAAACCCTATATGGGAATGGGCCACACTTCCTAATAATAATCAAACATACTGACCCCTCACAGGGTCAAGAAGTGTTTTCAATACAATTTTTAGTAGTAACATATAAACATTTTATTTATTTCAATACAAATAATACAACATTAAAAACAGATGGTGCCTCATACCAAGCAAAAAACCAGAAGGCAAGGCATATAAGTGGAACTCTAATGACAACAGGTTTAGTAACCTAGATACATTTACAAAGACATTATTATTGTAGGGGTAAATGTTCAAAATCTATTTTCTATAGTAGCTGACATAATGCAAAATTTCTTATTGAGGATTAGGCAATAACAATAGTGTAAAAATCTTTAATAGATATACATCTAGAATAAAGGAAAAAATTCCGAACAGACAATGTCTCCATAGCATGTCTTAAGGGTTAAAAAATAAACCATAAGAGAGACCTCCATTAATCTCTCAAACCCCCATAATTGTCCTTTAGCCTCACATGAATAATATACTGCAGAAATAACCAGAGAAAAACCAATCTCTGCAGTGTGTCATAGGAATATAATTAACCCTTAACACTTATAAAAACAAAAAAGTGCACAGAGTCAGGTTCCACACATATTACCTCCACGTGAGTCCCACTATAAGTTCAGACGCCAAGTGCCAAGCCAAGCCTCCGGACCCCTACGCACGTTTCGCTGTTGCTTCTTCCTGGGGGTGTGTCAGTGTGCAGGCATACCGTGATTTTATACAATCACCCAGCCAATCCAGTTGACCAGGGAGGAACTAAAACAGCCGAAACCAATGTATATACGGACTGAGTTATGTGGGCGGGGTTTGAATGATAAACATCCAATGAAAGTTGTCAATATGAAAGAATATATCAAACGGACTCCAAACTGTGGAAACCCCATAGCGAAAACCATCAATCTTGAACTTGTATGTTAAGAGGGAACCCTTTAAAAGAAATCAAACCGCTAACATATGTCAATGCCAATGTTTACACACGGCGAGCGGAATAGAAAAGAATACCGCAGCACAGCCTATCAGTGCAAAGTGGGAGGAGCCTCACTCACAGAGCGGCACCATCACGCAGCCAATCCGTCTAAGATAGAAAATACCTCCAATACATGCCGTCGCACTGGCACAGCCAATCACATTGGAG
Organism: Ranitomeya variabilis; assembly: GCF_051348905.1. NCBI lineage: Eukaryota > Metazoa > Chordata > Amphibia > Anura > Dendrobatidae > Ranitomeya > Ranitomeya variabilis. Next base: position 631,596,037 of record NC_135235.1, read on the forward strand.
TGGGAGGAGTCTACCCCGCATACCTCAAAACATAGCGAGGCCGCTGATCTTTAGAGAAGAAGCAAAGGATAACGATACTGGAGCGGTCAGATAGATTATAATAGAAAGGACTACCCACTTAAAGGAAATCCACCGCATATCAGTGACAGATCAGCCCTTAAATCACACTCAGTATACACGAAACTAAATCATATAAAGAGATGTTATTTTCTAAACTAAATCAATCAAAAAATACTAAACCGCACGGAATTTGCAGCCAATCATATACTGACCTAACTGTCAGAACCCATATCAAACAAAAGCGTGGGTGATTACAACGAAATACAAAACTAACCATATTAGGACTACACCCAATTTAGACGAAAATTAAAGTGACTTGTGCCATGACTATAAAATCAATAGATATACTCATGCGACCAGACAATCAATATATAAACCCAGAATAATAACACTGTGTAATTAATTACATAAAGTGCAGTATTAAAAGTGCAATGTGCTTAATAACAATATAATTATACAATTATACCAAAATCAAGCTAGATAGTGGGAAGCATCCGTCATCCCCCCTGCAGGAAGGGGACAACAGAGGGAACACCACTCTGCAAGATTTGGTAGGTGCAAAGCAGTGATAATAATACTATACAAGGTGATAATAAGTAATAACCCATATTAAAATACATAAAACATTGTTAAAAGAATAATAGAACTATACATAAACCCACTCATAATAGTAACATCGTAAACCACCCAAAGCACTTGCAAAAATTCTATAGAGAGTCAATCTATTACACCCCTATGTAGCTAAATCATGAACCAGTTATACAGAATTGATCTTTTATTGCTGTCTTCCTCCTTGTTTCTTTCTGCTGTTTTTATCTTTTGTTTTCCAAAGTCCAAATGAATCCTCATAGATGAATAAAGAGGTCCCCGTATCAATTTCTTCAAGACATGTTCCACTTGCTGGTATCAGGTTGGCCCAATTCAAATTAACACAGCCTCATATATACAGTGGTTCAACAAATGATCCTTCATTGAATACGGGGTTTCCACAGTTTGGAGTCCGTTTGATATATTCTTTCATATTGACAACTTTCATTGGATGTTTATCATTCAAACCCCGCCCACATAACTCAGTCCGTATATACATTGGTTTCGGCTGTTTTAGTTCCTCCCTGGTCAACTGGATTGGCTGGGTGATTGTATAAAATCACGGTATGCCTGCACACTGACACACCCCCAGGAAGAAGCAACAGCGAAACGTGCGTAGGGGTCCGGAGGCTTGGCTTGGCACTTGGCGTCTGAACTTATAGTGGGACTCACGTGGAGGTAATATGTGTGGAACCTGACTCTGTGCACTTTTTTGTTTTTATAAGTGTTAAGGGTTAATTATATTCCTATGACACACTGCAGAGATTGGTTTTTCTCTGGTTATTTCTGCAGTATATTATTCATGTGAGGCTAAAGGACAATTATGGGGGTTTGAGAGATTAATGGAGGTCTCTCTTATGGTTTATTTTTTAACCCTTAAGACATGCTATGGAGACATTGTCTGTTCGGAATTTTTTCCTTTATTCTAGATGTATATCTATTAAAGATTTTTACACTATTGTTATTGCCTAATCCTCAATAAGAAATTTTGCATTATGTCAGCTACTATAGAAAATAGATTTTGAACATTTACCCCTACAATAATAATGTCTTTGTAAATGTATCTAGGTTACTAAACCTGTTGTCATTAGAGTTCCACTTATATGCCTTGCCTTCTGTTTTTTTGCTTGGTATGAGGCACCATCTGTTTTTAATGTTGTATTATTTGTATTGAAATAAATAAAATGTTTATATGTTACTACTAAAAATTGTATTGAAAACACTTCTTGACCCTGTGAGGGGTCAGTATGTTTGAGTTATACATGGTGTAATATACAGTGGGGAAAACCAGTATTTGATACACTGACAATTTTGCAAGTTTTCCCACCTCCTACTCTGCACACATTACCTGTATTTATTGCACCTGTTTGAACTCGTTACTTGTATAAAAGACACCTGTCCACATAATCAATCACACTCCAACTTCTCCACCATGGCCAAGACCAAAGAGCGGTCTAAGGACACCAGGGACAAAATTGTAGACCTGCACAAGGTGGCTGGGATGGGCTACAGGACAATAGGCAAGCAGCTTGGTGAGAAGGCAACAACTGTTGACACAATTATTAGAAAATGGAAGAAATGGGGCTCCATACAAGATCTCACCTCGTGCGGTAAGGATGATTCTGAGAAAGGTCATGAATCAGCCCAGAACTACACAGGAGGTCCTGGTCAATGATCTGAAGACAGCTGGGACCACAGTCTCAACCATTAGGATATGTGCACACGTTGCGGATTTGGCTGCAGATCCGCAGCGGATTTCCATGCGGTGTACAGTACCATGTAAACCTATGGAAAACCAAATCCGCAGTGCACATGCTGCGGAAAATTCTGTGCAGAAAGGCAGCAGTTTATTTTCCATAGTATGTCAATTCTTTGTGCGGAATCCGCTGTAAGATTGTAGCAGCATCGTATGTAGTGAGGAGGCAGTGACCCACAAACTTCCAACACAAAAGTCTTTAATGTGTTTCCTCACAGCATTAAAGTCCATTTCACACAAATGCAAATAACTTCAGTGTACAATATCAGTGTTCAGTTCACACCAGTTCATAGCAATACATATCATATGGCTTTAGATTTGCAGTCCCTAAACAGGCCAGACTTCCCTTGGACAGATTTACTGGGCGACCGCATGCCATATTGCAAGTCTCCATATACACAGCCTCATATGTTGCAGACACTACACACACCAGCCTTCCTCTGACTAGTTCTCGTGGGTGTCCAGCATCGCTGTATCACAATCTCTTTACTCACACAGCCGTACACAGCCCAGGATATCTTCCGGATGGCAGCCGGGCACAATATCCACCTGTTCGCAATCGTTACACATGCTAGTCCTCTTTCGGGCACAGGACATCCACCTCCGGAAACAGGACAGTCCACATCTGTCTTTTTCGGGCACAGGATATCCACCTCTGGGCACAGGACTGTCCACATACGTCTCTTTCGGGCACAGGACATCCACCTCTGGGCTCAGGACTGTCCACATCCGACTACTTCGGGCACAGGACATTCACCTCCGGGCACAGGACTGTCCACATCCGAGACCAGTACCATGGATGACTTGTATCGCTGTATACACTGTGGGTGCCAGGTTATTCAGCTTCTATGGGTGCTGGCTCCACTGGCCTGTGCCTCCATGCACTCAGCCAGCGCTCTGCAGGCCTCTGCTCTGCACACCAGCACACACCAGACTGACACTGATGTGCACCTGACACACCCATACCCCTTAGTGCAGGGCTTTTAAACACACACAAACCTGTGGCCTTCAGCCACATGGAAAACCCAGACTGGAAATCCGTGACTCTCATGCACACCTATGGACTTCATCCATCTGCATGCACAACCTGGGGAGAACACACAGCGACCGCTACCTGTGACATGAGTCACTGCCACACATTGCAATCACAGCTACACCTGCACACCTATGGCCTTCATACGCCTCCGTGCACATTCTGGGGAGCACAGACAGCGTCCCCTAGCTGTAAAAAGGGTCACAGCCTCACACCACAGCGTTTTACACCTATCCCATTATAGGAATCCGCAGGTGTAAAAGCACAGGTGAAATCCGCACAAAATCTGCAGAATCCACGTGGAAAAATCCAAAATGGAATCCACAACGTGTGCACATACCCTTAGGCCGGTGTCACACTAGAGAGAAATACGGACGAGGGAGAGGCGAAAAAACAACGCATTGCACACGGACCAATATTTCTCTATGGGGCAGCTTCCATCAGCAGTTTATTTCTCTGCTGTATTTTACGGGCTGAGAAAATAGCAGCATGCTGTGATTGTCAACATATTCCTCCAAAAATACGCCAGTGAAAGTCTATGGGGCAAGAAAAATACGGATTACACACGGACCACACGTCTGCCTTGCGAGAAACATGCACTGGTGTCCTATAGAAAAGCCGGTAATTCAGTGCGGTGTACAGTAAAATCACACTGACAGGTTAGTGAGACATAAATATATATATATATTTATTTATTTAATACAGAGCTAGATAGCATAAAAGCTGGTAATTCAATTGCTGGCTTTTGCTATCTCCTTATCAAACCCGACAGGATATGTGACATGGTTTACATACAGGAAACCATTTCATATCCATTATATTTTTATATATTCCTCAATAATAATGTTAGTAGTTTGTGTGTGCAAAATTTGGGAGCTCTAGGTGTTAAAATAAAGGGTTAAATCACGGAAAAAACTGGCATGGGCTCCCGCGCAATTTTCTCCGCCAGAGTGGGAAAGTCAGTGACTCATGGCTGTAAAAGACTGGGGAATGAATGGAATGCAGGGAAGCTTCGGTGACTTGCAGTGCCGTCACCAAAGCTGCGCCCCCTTGTGGCATAAACTCATATGAACTGTAGAGTAAGAAAATATTCAGAAAAATTCCCACGCTACAGTTCAAATGAGTTTATGCCACCAGGGGGCGCAGCTTCGGTGACAGCACCCGCTAGTAATTCATTCCCCAGTCTCTTACAGCCAGGAGCAGTTGCATTAGCACCGCTCCATGTTGTAACTGTATTTAACCTCTTCAGATGGAATTACATTGTGGGACATGACTGTACGGCGGACAGGTGTGGGATATTGTTGCTTTTTTATTTTCCTTTTTTTTTCAGAAGAACGAGGGTCTTCAGGTGGATTGAGCGTACAATAAAGATATTAAAACCCCATGTGTTTATTTATTTCATTAAAATTCTTTATTCATAATGTGTGTTTGTGTATTTTTAACCCTTTACTACTATTGGATTAATAATGGATAGGTGTCTTATTGATATCTCTCCATTATATCTCTCCATTATTAACCAGACTTAATGTCACCTTATATTAGCAGGGTGACATTAACCCCTTATTACCCTATATCCCACTGCTACAGGGGAGTGGGAAGAGAGTGGCTAAGTGCCAGAATAGACGCATCTTACAGATGTGCCTTTTCTGGGGTGGCTGGGGGCAGATGTTTTTAGCCAGGGGGGGCTATAACCATGGTCCCTCTCTAGGCTATTAATATCTGCCCTCAGTCACTGGCTTAAATTGCGCAGGAGCCCACGCCAGTTTTTTTCGTGATTTAACCCTTTATTTTAACACCTAGAGCTCCCAAATTTTGCACACACAAACTACTAACATTATTATTGACATTATTAGTGAGGAATATGTAAAATTATAACGGATATGAAATGGTTTACTGTATGTAAACCATGTCTCATATCCTGTCGGGTTTGATAAGGAGTTAGCAAAAGCCAGCAATTGAATTACCGGCTTTTATGCTATCTAGCTCTGTAATAAATATAAATATATATTTATATGTGTCTCACTGATATATATATATATATATATATATATATATATATATATATATATATATATACACACAGTATGTTTTCATGAATATTTGAGCCCATGGATCCATTATATGTCCGTTTTGCAAGCCGGTGAGAAAATCTCGCTGTACGGATGCCATACGGATGACACACGGATACTTTTTGGAAAAAAAAAATTGCATCCTCGCATTGAATACGGATCACTGTTCAGGAACTTTTCTGCGGATCTCGGCCGTAAAAAACGGACCGTATTTTTATACGTTAGGTCTGACCCCGGCCTTATATTTAGGACTTTGGTGTCTGTTCCAGTGGTATCCATCTTCTTAGGCACAGAACTGTGGTCGCCCACACTTGTGTGTTTAAAAAATACCTAAAATGATGGGACACCTCCAGAACAAGGACCAGACGGAGTCCAAAGTGACTCCATCTGCCTGATTATATTGTGTGGTTTCATTGAGGGGTTTTCTGAACAGCTGTCTATACAGAGACGACGACGTAAGCGCTCAGCGGAGAGAAGAGGATAAATGTGAACCGAGCCTTATTCCTATTGTTAAGCGGTAGGATAAAGAAATATACAGCAGTACAACAATAGTTCTTTTTTTTGAGCTTACAGCGATACCAGATTTATACAATTTCTTTAAGTTTTGCTTTTAAAAATAAAATATATATATATTTGTTTCTGTTTCCATATTCTGAAACCTGTAACTTTTTAATTTTTCTTGCAAACAAAGCTGTATGAGGGCTTACTTTCTGCCCAACAATTAGATTTTTTTTTTTGTACCATTTTGAGATACATAACATTTTTAATCACTTTTCTTACAATTTTTCAGACAGAGAATCGGCAAAAATGCATAATTCAGTTATTGTTTTTATTATATCTTTTTGGTTGTTTTACGGTTCAGTAAAAGAGAACAATTCATTCTTCAGGTCAGTACGATTATAGCGATACCAGATTTACATTTTTTTATGCTTTGTTACTTTCACACACTAAAAACAATATGTTACATTAATTTGTTTTTGCATGGCATATTCTGACAGCTGTAAAGCTTTTATTTTGTTGCCGAATGAGCCATATTATGGCTAGTTTTTACCGGACAAGTTGACGCTATCAAATATATATTTTTTACATTACAGTTTTTGACCGCGGTTTATAAAAATAATTTTTGGCAGTATGACAAAATGAAAAAAAAACAAATTTTTTTTGAATTACATTTTTTATGGTGTTCGCCGTTCGGAATAGATAATGAGACAGTTTTATTGTCCAGGTCATTCCGTATCCAGAGATATCAATTATGTGATGGTATTTTAGCTGTTAGAGAAAGGCTGCATTTTTAATGGCTAAATGGGTTTTCAGGATTTTTCTTTCTACTTCTTTACATATTACGGTATGCGTTTTAACCACTTAGATGCCGCTATCGTGATTGACAGCGGCATTAACAGGTTAATCAGATGGCAGATACCTATGTCAAATACAGCTGTCACTCCCAAGGGATTTTCACCCACTGGGGAGCGATATTTACTTATTTTTCACTGCCATTTTAATATGAGATATAAGGACCCTAAATGGCCGCCGTTTCAATGCATATCAGGGGTCCTTAAATTGTTAACTGACAGGCTAGCTGTTGGGTGGTAACTGTTCTGATCTATAGCAGCATTTCGCCAATGCCGATGTCACATCAAACAGAAGAGAGAGGTATCAGACAACTTGTTTATTTAAATGCTGATATGTGAAGTTTAAGTACACGATGTGGAAAATCTCCTGAAACAAAAGAATCAAGTGAAACAGTTTTTTGTATAGCGCACTCGTGTTAAATACAAAAGCGCAGATGATAAACAAAAATGTAAAACAAAAAAACAATGGGAGGGAAAAGTAGAAAACCTAAAGCTGCTGTGACACTGGTATTGTCACCCTTTACATTAAATTGGTTGGTGCCCATGTGACATGAATTAGTTAATGAATCATGACTTCTGTTTTAAAAAGCAACATGGTGAAGACAAAGGAGCTGTCTGAGGACATCAGAACTGCTATTAGCAAACACAAGACTACCAAAAGGTGTAAGGTGGCTAATGGCCACATAGTTGATGGGAGGTATGCGTTACAGAGATGGCTGTTCTCTGTGATGTAACCCATAGTATTTCTGTAGTGCACATAAGCAATAAGAGGCGTTTGGTGCACCTGGGTCCGGGTTGTGGGTAGCTATGAGAGATGGGTGGGCCTGGCTACCCACATCCTCACCTCTGGGTGAGGCTACAGCCTATAAAATGGAGGCCAATTGCCTCATTCAGTGTCTGGGGCTGGAAGTGTGGAGACTTCCCAAGTGTGTGTGCTAAAGACACTGACCAGAGCGGGCAGACCTGTATTGTTATAAACCTCAAAAAAATATTCACTGATTCAATAAATAATTTAATTAAATAATTTTATTAATATAAAAGGCATATGACACAATATACAATAAAAACAAAATATTTTATTAGGATAATGTAAATTTAGACAGTAGACTGTTGTGAATTTGGTTTTTGGGCTCCCCCGGTGGTCGCTGGTGGTACTGGACTTGTGTGCTTCACTTTCTCTGTTCACCTGTTTTCATCAGGATGTGGGAGTATCCTATTTAGCCTTGCTGCTCAGTTATTCTAGTGCGGGCCATCAATGTAACCAGAGCCTTTCTGTTGCATGTTCCTGCTTCTAGACTACTATCAGCTAAGTTGGACTCTTAGTCCTAAGTTTGTTTGCATTTTTGTTCCAGTTCACAGTTATGTTATGTTTCTGTAGCTGGAAGCTCTTGTGGGCCGAAATTACCACTCCGGTGTCATGAGTTGACACATGAGTCTTAAAGTAATTTCTGGATGGTATTTTAATAGGGTTTTCAGCTGACCGTGAAGTTCCCTTTTGTATCTTCTTACTATCTAGTAAGCGGACCTCGCTTTGCTGAACCTACCTTCATACTGCGTATGTCTTTTCCTCTGAACTCACCGTCAATATATGTGGGGGGCTTCTGTCTCCTTTTTGGGGGAATTTCCCTAGAGGTAAGCCAGGTCTGTTTTTTCCTCTATTAGGGTTAGTTAGTTCTCCGGCTGGCGCTGGGCGTCTAGGGATAAAACGTAGGCACGTCACCTGGCCACTGTTAGTTGTGTGGTAGGTTTACCTCACGGTCAGCTCGAGATTCCATCACCCAAGAGCTAGTCCGTTATTTAAGTTCTCTGACGTTCCCTTGCCATTGGGAACCATGACAGTATGGCCGGCCAAGGGTTAAAACCGTTGGCAGAAGAAAGGAGAGAAAAAGAAGTCTGCAGATTTTTTTTTTTTTTTTTTCTTCTGAGCTTGCTCAATTGTTGACTCAGTTGCATTTCTGCTCTAATTGCAGCCTTTGCCTCTCTCTCTCCTTCTAATCCTTGAATGGCTCTGATTTCACCTGATTAAAATGGATCCTCAGAGTTTGGCTACAGGTTTGAATAATCTTGCTACGAAGGTTCAAAATTTACAGGATTTTGTTATTCATGCCCCTATATCTGAACCTAGAATTCCTATACCAGAATTTTTCTCCGGGGATAGATCTCGTTTCCTGAATTTCAAATATAATTGTAAATTATTTCTTTCCCTGAGATCTCGCTCCGCTGGAGATCCCGCACAGCAGGTTGGGATAGTGATTTCCTTGCTGCGGGGTGACCCTCAAGACTGGGCATTTGCATTGGCACCCGGGGATCCTGCGTTGCTCAATGTGGATGCGTTTTTTCTGGCTTTGGGGTTGCTTTATGAGGAACCTAATTTAGAGATTCAGGCTGAAAAGACCTTGATGGCCCTATCTCAAGGGCAAGATGAAGTTGAAATATACTGCCAAAAATTTCGTAAATGGTCTGTGCTTACTCAGTGGAATGAGTGCGCCCTGGCGGCGAATTTCAGAGAGGGTCTCTCTGATGCCATTAAAGATGTTATGGTGGGGTTCCCTGCACCTACAGGTCTGAATGAGTCCATGACAATGGCTATTCAGATTGATCGGCGTTTGCGGGAGCGCAAACCTGTGCACCATTTGGCGGTGTCTTCTGAGAAGGCTCCAGAAAATATGCAATGTGATAGAATTCTGTCCAGAAGCGAACGGCAGAATTTTAGGCGAAAAAATGGGTTGTGCTTCTATTGTGGTGATTCAACTCATGTTATATCAGCATGCTCTAAACGTACAAAAAAGGTTGATAAGTCTATTTCAATTGGCACTTTACAGTCTAAGTTTATTTTGTCTGTGACCTTGATTTGTTCATTATCGTCAATTACCGCGGATGCCTATGTCGACTCTGGCGCCGCTTTGAGTCTCATGGATTGGTCCTTTGCCAGGCGCTGTGGGTTTGATCTAGAGCCTCTGGAAGTTCCTATACCTCTGAAGGGTATTGACTCTACAACATTGGCTAGTAATAAACCACAATACTGGACACAAGTGACTATGCGTATGAATCCAGACCATCAGGAGACGATTCGCTTCCTTGTGTTGTACAATCTACATGATGTTTTGGTGCTCGGATTGCCATGGTTACAATCTCATAACCCAGTTCTTGACTGGAAAGCAATGTCTGTGTTAAGCTGGGGATGTCAGGGGGCTCATGGGGACGTACCTTTGGTTTCCATTTCGTCATCTATTCACTCTGAGATTCCGGAATTTTTATCTGATTATCGTGATGTTTTTGAGGAGCCTAAGCTTGGTTCACTACCTCCTCACAGAGATTACGATTGTACCATAGATCTGATTCCGGGCAGTAAATTTCCAAAGGGTCGTTTATTTAATCTGTCTGTACCTGAACATGCTGCTATGCGAGAATATATTAAGGAGTCCCTGGAAAAGGGACATATTCGTCCTTCTTCATCTCCCTCAGGAGCCGGTTTTTTCTTTGTATCTAAAAAAGATGGCTCTTTGAGGCCGTGTATTGATTATCGACTCTTGAATAAAATTACAGTCAGATATCAGTATCCTCTGCCACTGCTGACTGATTTGTTTGCTCGAATAAAAGGGGCTAAGTGGTTCTCTAAGATTGATCTCCGTGGGGCGTATAATTTGGTGCGAATTAAGCAGGGGGATGAGTGGAAGACCGCATTTAATACGCCCGAGGGCCATTTTGAGTATTTAGTAATGCCTTTTGGTCTTTCAAATGCCCCTTCAGTCTTTCAGTCCTTTATGCATGACATTTTCCGGGAATATTTGGATAAATTCATGATCGTGTATCTGGATGATGTTTTGATTTTTTCGGATGACTGGGATTCTCATGTCCAACAGGTCAGGAGGGTTTTTCAGGTTTTGCGGGCTAATTCCTTGTGTGTGAAGGGTTCTAAGTGTATTTTTGGGGTTCAAAAGATTTCTTTTTTGGGGTACATTTTTTCCCCCTCTTCCATTGAGATGGATCCTGTCAAGGTTCGGGCTATTTGTGATTGGACGCAACCTTCTTCGCTTAAGAGCCTTCAGAAATTTTTGGGCTTTGCTAATTTTTATCGTCGATTTATAACTGGTTTTTCTGATGTTGCTAAACCTTTGACTGATTTGACCAAAAAGGGTGCTGATGTTGCTGATTGGTCCCCTGCTGCTGTGGAGGCCTTTCGGGAGCTTAAGCGCCGCTTTTCTTCCGCCCCTGTGTTGCGTCAGCCTGATGTTACTCTTCCTTTTCAGGTTGAGGTCGATGCTTCCGAGATCGGAGCTGGGGCGGTCTTGTCGCAGAAAAGTTCCGATTGCTCCGTGATGAGACCTTGTGCGTTCTTTTCTCGAAAATTTTCGCCCGCCGAGCGAAATTATGATATTGGTAATCGGGAGCTTTTGGCCATGAAGTGGGCTTTTGAGGAGTGGCGTCATTGGCTTGAGGGGGCTAGACATCAGGTGGTGGTATTGACCGATCACAAGAATTTGATTTATCTTGAGTCTGCCAGGCGCCTGAATCCTAGACAGGCGCGCTGGTCGTTGTTTTTCTCTCGGTTTAATTTTGTGGTCTCATACTTACCGGGTTCTAAAAATGTGAAGGCGGATGCCCTTTCTAGGAGTTTTGAGCCTGATTTCCCTGGTGATTCTGAACCTACAGGTATCCTTAAGGATGGGGTGATATTATCTGCTGTTTCCCCAGACCTGCGACGGGCTTTGCAGGAGTTTCAGGCGGATAGACCTGATCGTTGCCCGCCTGGTAGACTGTTTGTTCCTGATGATTGGACCAGTAGAGTCATCTCGGAGGTTCATTCTTCTCGTTGGCAGGTCATCCCGGAATCTTTGGTACCAGGGATTTGGTGGCCTTCTCTGTCTCGAGATGTACGAGTTTTTGTGCAGTCTTGTGATGTTTGTGCTCAGGCCAAACCTTGTTGTTCTCGGGCTAGCGGATTGTTGTTATCTTTGCCTATTCCAAAGAGGCCTTGGACTCACATCTCTATGGATTTTATTTCTGATCTCCCTGTTTCTCAGAAAATGTCTGTCATCTGGGTGGTGTGTGACCGTTTTTCAAAGATGGTTCATTTGGTGCCCTTGCCTAAGTTGCCGTCCTCTTCCGAGTTGGTTCCTCTGTTTTTTCAAAATGTGGTTCGCTTGCATGGTATTCCGGAGAATATCGTTTCTGACAGGGGGACCCAGTTCGTGTCTAGATTTTGGCGGGCGTTCTGTGCTAGGATGGGCATTGATTTGTCTTTTTCGTCTGCGTTCCATCCTCAGACTAATGGCCAGACTGAGCGAACTAATCAGACCTTGGAGACTTACTTGAGGTGTTTTGTGTCTGCGGATCAGGATGACTGGGTTGCCTTTTTGCCGTTGGCGGAGTTTGCCCTCAATAATCGGGCTAGTTCTGCCACTTTGGTTTCTCCTTTTTTTTGCAATTCGGGGTTTCATCCTCGCTTTTCTTCTGGTCAGGTGGAGTCTTCGGATTGTCCTGGAGTGGATACTGTGGTGGATAGGTTGCATCGGATTTGGGGACAGGTGGTGGACAATTTGGAGTTGTCCCAGGAGAAGACTCGGCATTTTGCTAACCGCCGTCGTCGTGTTGGTCCTCGTCTTCGTGTTGGGGACTTGGTGTGGTTGTCTTCTCGTTTTGTCCCTATGAGGGTTTCTTCTCCTAAGTTTAAGCCTCGGTTCATCGGCCCGTATAAGATTTTGGAGATTCTTAACCCTGTGTCCTTTCGATTGGACCTCCCGGCATCTTTTTCTATCCATAATGTTTTCCATCGGTCATTATTGCGCAGGTATGAGGTACCGGTTGTGCCTTCCGTTGAGCCTCCCGCTCCGGTGTTGGTTGAGGGTGAATTGGAGTACGTTGTGGAGAAGATCTTGGACTCCCGTGTTTCCAGACGGAAACTTCAGTATCTGGTCAAGTGGAAGGGCTACGGTCAGGAGGATAATTCTTGGGTGACAGCCTCTGATGTTCATGCCTCTGATTTGGTCCGTGCCTTTCATAGGGCTCATCCTGATCGCCCTGGTGGTTCTTGTGAGGGTTCGGTGCTCCCTCCTTGAGGGGGGGGTACTGTTGTGAATTTGGTTTTTGGGCTCCCCCGGTGGTCGCTGGTGGTACTGGACTTGTGTGCTTCACTTTCTCTGTTCACCTGTTTTCATCAGGATGTGGGAGTATCCTATTTAGCCTTGCTGCTCAGTTATTCTAGTGCGGGCCATCAGTGTAACCAGAGCCTTTCTGTTGCATGTTCCTGCTTCTAGACTACTATCAGCTAAGTTGGACTCTTAGTCCTAAGTTTGTTTGCATTTTTGTTCCAGTTCACAGTTATGTTATGTTTCTGTAGCTGGAAGCTCTTGTGGGCCGAAATTACCACTCCGGTGTCATGAGTTGACACATGAGTCTTAAAGTAATTTCTGGATGGTATTTTAATAGGGTTTTCAGCTGACCGTGAAGTTCCCTTTTGTATCTTCTTACTATCTAGTAAGCGGACCTCGCTTTGCTGAACCTACCTTCATACTGCGTATGTCTTTTCCTCTGAACTCACCGTCAATATATGTGGGGGGCTTCTGTCTCCTTTTTGGGAGAATTTCCCTAGAGGTAAGCCAGGTCTGTTTTTTCCTCTATTAGGGTTAGTTAGTTCTCCGGCTGGCGCTGGGCGTCTAGGGATAAAACGTAGGCACGTCACCCGGCCACTGTTAGTTGTGTGGTAGGTTTAGCTCACGGTCAGCTCGAGATTCCATCACCCAAGAGCTAGTCCGTTATTTAAGTTCTCTGACGTTCCCTTGCCATTGGGAACCATGACAGTAGACATGAAAAATGAAAAATAAAAATAAATAAAAATGATAAAAAATATAAATAAAAATAGATCTGTATCAGATCTATCAAAAGAGCAAGCGAAAGATTTGAGGAAACGGTTTGTCGATCGGGGTTATCCTGATCAGGTTCTCAGAGAGGCCTATAAATTCGCATCACAGAGAAACAGAAGGGACCTTCTCAATCCGTCTGCACAAAAGAGTGATAAAAATGATGGGACCATCAGGTTTATCACTAAATATACTAACGGTGCGAAAGACCTGAGAGAGATCATACAGCGCCATTGGTCCATTCTGCAGATGGATGATGATCTAAAAAATGTGATCACCCCCTCCCCCCAAATTACATTTAGGAGGGGTAGATCTATTAAAGACAGGATAGTCCACAGCCATTTCGTTCCCCCCCAGTTCCACTAAAAGCACTTGGCTAGATACAAAAACCAAAGGATGCTACAGATGTGGCAGCTGTAAATATTGCAATGCAATTAGCCAAGGAAAAAATTTTGTCAGCAATGTAACGGGGAGAACTTTTGAAATATATCACTTCATCAATTGCAAATCTAAAGGAGTGATATATAAGATGACATGTAAATGCGGCATGGAGTACATAGGGAAGACCACCAGAGAATTGAGAAGAAGAGTAGGCGAACATCACAGAGACACCATCAATCATAGGGACACTCCAGTAGCTACCGATATCAATAATACTGGGGATTTGAAGATAATCAGTTTTATGGGGATTGATAAGGTGCCCAAAGCACAAAGAGGGGGAAACTGGGATAGAAGTATCCTACAACGAGAAACAAAATGGATTTTCCGCCTACAAACTCTAAGTCCGAAAGGACTAAATGAACAACTTACCTTTTCTTCCTTCTTATAAGTGTAGTTAATAACAGGGACCGATAGCAGGGTCAGCCGTCGATGAGTGGGGGCGCCACTGCGTAGGTCTAGGGTGCCAACCTCCGCGTTAGGTAGGGCACAGGATAGAGGAGGGTTTTTAGAAATTAAGATATGTAGGGTCACCCTTTTCTATCACTTCCCATATAACTTGGAGAGGTCCTTTGTGTCAGAAATAATAAACTTTTTCTTTGGAATAATAATAATGATTTTTATGTAATGGAGGTCTCTCTCTATAGCTGCTATACCTATCAGACATCAGTATGTGTATTACAAAAATCGGAATTTACACTTGTGTTCTATCCATAATATAGGGTTGGAATGGGATGGATGTAAAAACTATATTAAAAACCTGCACATGCCCGCATAAGGCACTTATGGGATGGGATATATTCTATTCATAGTCTTGTACAATTGCCTGTGGCATCGGAGCATCTTCTGAGTAGGTAGAGCTAAATAAGATGCGATATATCACAGGCGGCCTGCAGTGAACGGAGATGTTCACGGAAGGAAGTGACGCGGGTGGACCATATGAGCCGCTTGCGTTCTAGCATCTAAGTGCGGTGTAGCCGTAATAGAGCTTGCGCACTGTTTTCCGGAAGTGACGCTTGCGGTTCAGGGTAAATACCGCCTGCGTCTCAGTGACCGAGTACGACGTGTCCACGCTATGACATGCGCACTGTATTCCGGAAATGCCGATCTTTGGCGTTCACATCATGGCGGCAATCCATTTTGAAATCTATATAAGGCAGGTAACTAGGAGAGCTCTGAAGCTCTGCTCATTTTTGGTAATGTCACGATCCCCTGATAAATCATGGAGAGGAAACGCGTTGGGAGACATTGGGAGAGTATAGGACCCGCGCAGTAATGCTATATGGACACTGACGGAGATACCCAGATGAGTATATGATTTGCGCATAATAAGGTCTCTCCACTGTTGGAACCCTTGCTGCACACGTTGGCATTGATGTATTCACATGGATACAGTAGGAGTAAATATGCGTGTCTGAGATGTGACGGATGGTACATCTCAAAGAAAAATATATGAGCAAGCTGATCTATGCCACTAGATGCTAGACATTAAGAGTACCATGTGGGATCAAGAACGGTGAAGGATCCCTGATACGGTTGTTGTAAAGGTAAAGAAGTGTATTCCTACTAGCAAAACGCAGAATAATTGGAATAACAACAATGTACCAGATACCATGACCATAAACGGGTAGCTATATTTGTATACCTCTATACCTAATAGAGTACTCTACGTGAAACCTTTGAAGAGCATTCCAACCAGAGTGTACTAAATAACAGAACACCCTGGTGACAAGGTTGATAAGGTGATTTTTTCTAGCGATTTAAAAGTGGTATGGTCACCTATACTGCCTCTTTTTACTGTGTTCTTTTTCTGCACTATACACTATTTTTTCACGGTCACGTTCACCTTAGGTAATTGTTTTTTTTAAATATTTAATAAAAGTTATGTTTTATTATTAATTGAGATCCGTTGCTATATGACAATACAACTGCGCTATAGATGCAGGATGTTAGACATGGCTCATTCCCATGCGTTCGGTGGCCACCTGGGGACAGATAAGACTAAGGAGCACATTCTGCAGAGATTCTTCTGGCCTGGGTGTTACAGAGAAATCCTGAACTACTGTTGTTCCTGCCCCACATGCCAGCTGACCTCCCCAGTAGCTCACTTACGCAGTCCTCTGGTACCATTGCCCATCATCAAGGTGCCATTCGAGCGGCTAGCAATAGACCTGGTGGGACCCCTGGTAAAGTCTGCAAGAGGATATCAATACATACTGGTGGTCCTGGATTATACTACCCGGTACCCAGAGGCGATACCCTTAAGAAATGCCTGTGCTAAATGTATCTCCAAGGAACTGATCCATATCTCCAGAACCGGGCTCCTGGATGTGGCGAAGGAATCCTGGGAGGCTGAAACTACCCCCTATAGAAGCCTGGTAGAGCATGTCACCCAGATGCAAGAGAGGATTGCCAACTTGATGCCCATTGTAGAGAAGAAATCAAAGCCAGCACTCAATTGATGTAGTCCACGGTGCTAGTGAACGGGATGTTTTAATCCCATATACCATAAAGTCAGAAAAATCACTGCACTCGTATGATTTTCAGATGCATAAATTGAAAAGTTTATTTGAATTGAAGAGAATAAGATACTAGGCGAATTTGACGTTTCGGCCAACTCGTGGCCTTGTTCACAAAACCGCCTGTTGAATTTCTCTTGCATTTAAAGAAGGATCCTTTAAATTGTGTTGAGTTATATACAATGGTATGGCGATATACCTAGCTGGAACGCTAAATAACGTATGTCCATGCAAAAGAGCCGTATCTGCGGCTGGAACAGATCCTGTCCTGTAGATACAGTGGAGACCCTCCCTGGGAATATGATATGCTACCGCGGTTCCATTGCCTAGACACAGGACTGTGTCGGCCTTCCCCACCACGCCACCAACGCGTACGCCTTGCCTGCACCACTGAAACGGACGAGGTTGCTTTATCCACTGGCAGCATATCATATTCCCAGGGAGGGTCTCCTGTATGTACCCATTGGGTCGTTTGCTTACCAACTCAGCACAGCACCAGATCTCTATGTGATCTTGAGGGCATATGAGAATACACGGGATGACCAGTACCTGATTTATAATTTTGCCCACTGTATCTACAGGACAGGATCTGTTCCAGCCGCAGATACGGCTCTTTTGCATGGACATACGTTATTTAGCGTTCCAGCTAGGTATATCGCCATACCATTGTATATAATTCAACACAATTTAAAGGATCCTTCTTTATATGCAAGAGAAATTCAACAGGCGGTTTTGTGAACAAGGCCACGAGTTGGCCGAAACGTCAAATTCGCCTAGTATCTTATTCTCTTCAATTCAAATAAACTTTTCAATTTATGCATCTGAAAATCATACGAGTGCAGTGATTTTTCTGACTTTTTGATGCCCATTGTGATGGAGCACCTCCTCAAGACTCAGGAAGCCCAGTCCAGGGGTCAGCCAGGGTAAGACATTTCATCCCAGGAGATCGAGCATTTGTGCTGGTACCAAGGTGGAGACCAAATTCCTGGCCCTATGAGGTGGTGGAGAAAGTTGGTGAGGTCACCTACAAAGTCCACCAACCGGGGAAGCGGAAACCCTACCAGGTGTACCACGTGAACTTGATCAAACCATGGCAGGACAGAGAACCCGTGGAAGCTACTTGTCTAACGGCCAAGTCTGATGTTGGTGTGAAAGATAAGGTGGCAGACACCTTGTCTTGCTCGCAGAAGCAGCAGTGCCGAGAGTTGCTACAGAGCAACAGAGACCTGTTCTCAGATCTTCTAGGTTGTACTAAGGTCATAGAGCATGACGTCCTGATGGAGCCTCATGTCCAGGTCAACTTAAAGCCATACCGGATTCCCGAAGCACGCCGAGAGGTGATTTCAAGGGAGGTGAAGCAGATGCTGAGCTTGGGAGTCAGAGGAATCCAAGAGTGTCTGGTCCAGTCCAATAGTCCTAGTGCCAAAACCAGATGAGGAATAGTGATTCTGCAATGACTATTGGAAGCTGAACGAGGTTTCTAAGACCGATGCCTACCCGAGGCCCCATGACACGGGAAGAGAGGGCGTGACTAAGCCAGGCAATGAGGAGAAAGCGCACCAAAAAACAGTGAGTTTCCAGGCGGCAGTGAGTACACAGGCAGGCGTGCGGCGCGCTCCACAGTATGAGAGACAGCGCGGGGCAGAACTGCGGCAGAGCTTTTGCGTACGTGCCACTGAGCTAGTGAGAGCGCCGAGCGCCCGGATAAGCAGAGTTCAGTGCTCGCGTGGAGGAGCAAGGGTCCAGTGCAGAACCCTGACGTGCGTCCCCCATTGCTGACAGACGCACAGCTGCACCCATGTGGAACAGACTACTGCAGCGATCCTCACTTCGGCTGGCACATAGTGGCGTGCACGCCGAGCAGAGCTGTGTAGAGGAGCCATTTAGGTGACAGCAGCTGCTCAGAGAGACACGTGCCACGAGGAACCTTGCAGAGAGCTTTACTCTTTTTCTCTGCAGTTAAATGGACTAGGGCCTCAGCAGGTAAAACCGGAGACCGCCCTCTGCCGCCAGAAGGTGGATTGTTAATAGTGATGAGCGAGTGTACTCGTTGCTCGGGTTCTCCCGAGCACGCTCGGGTGACCTCCGAGTATTTATGACTGCTCGGAGATTCAGTTTTCATCAAGGCAGATGAATGATTTACAGCTATTAGCCAGGCTGAGTACATGTGGGGGTTTCCTGGACTGGGGAATCCCCACATGTAATCAAGCAGGCTAGTAGCTGTAAATCATTCAGCTGCCATGATGAAAACTAAATCTCTGAGCAGTCACCCATGCAACGAGAAGACTCGCTCATCACTAATTGTTAACTTTGGATCCCATCTGTGGACCCTTCACAGGCCGTTGCTGGTACTACTACCCCCATCAGAATGTGGACTGTGGACTGTCGCACTTATTCTGCTTATTTCATTTATTTCTTGTTCTATTAATAGTTTTCTTCACTGGTCATTAATTCCCTGCGAGATTACCTTACCTTTACTGTTAAAATAAATAATATTGTTATACCGTACTGCTCTGCAATCCCTGCGTACTGCATCTCAGCACCTGCTTACAGATGAATTAATTAAGAGGCTAGGGCTGGCTCGGTACATTACTACCCTTTGACCTCACAAAATGGTATTGGCAGATTCCCATTTCCCAGGGCGCCAAAGAAAAGTCTGCGTTCTCAACACCAGATGGCATCCTTGTGTATTCAAAGCATCCGTTTGGGTTGCAAGGCCCTCCAACAACGTTCCAGAGAACCATGGACCGGTTCCTAGCTCCGCACAAGAAGTATGCAGTGGCCTACCTAGACGATATTGTAATCTTCAGCCAGGATTGGGGAAGCCATCATAAGCAAGGTCCAGGTGGTATTTGATGCTCTTCGGAAGGTGGGGTTATCCATAAACCTGAAAAAAGGGTGCCTTGGGAATGGAGGCGAGGTATTTGGGCTCAGGGGCAAAATAAAGCCTCAGATAAATAAAAGTCGAGGCGATCCAGGGCTGGCCACAACCCCTCTCAAAGAAAAGTCCAGGCGTTTCTGGGCATTTTAGGATACTACCACCGGTTCATCCTGAACTTCGCCATGGTAGCTGCCTCTCTGATGGATCTCATTAAAGGGACGAAGTTGGCTATGGGTTAATGGTCTCCAGATACTGAGACAGCCTTCCAGGAACTGAAGCTGGCCCTGTGCAAACAGTCAGTGCTGGTAGCACCTGATTCCTCCAAGGAGGTCGTGGTCCAGATGGACACATCGGATGTTGGGCTGGGCACTGTGTTATTTCAAGAGGTGAACGGGGAGGAGCACCCCATAATGTATTTTAGCCGGACGTTGTCATCTTGCAAGAAAAACTATTCTATAGTGGAAAAGGAATGTTTAGCCATCAAGTGGGCCTTGGACTCCCTGAGGTACTATCTCTTAGGCAGGAGATTCAGACTAGTGTCAGACTATGCCCCACTGAAGTGGATGAGGGAAAAGAAAGGGAACAATGCCCGAGTGACCAGGTGTTTCCTAACACTTCAGGATTTTAACTTCCATGTGGAGCATAGGCCAGGGAAACTGAATGGCAATGCTGACGCTCTGTCAAGGATCCATTGTTTATTGGCAGAAGGTGCCAAGCCCCCCGGCTTTGGGCAGAGGGGGAGGGTATGTAAGGAGGCTAATGGCTGCATAGTTGATGGGATGTATGCTTCACAGAGATAGCTGATTTCTGTGATGTAACCTGGAGTATTTCTTTAGTGCACATAAGCACTAAGAGGTGTTTGGTGCACCTGGGTCCAGGTTGCGGGTAGCTATGAGAGATGGGCGGGTCTGGCTGCCCACATAGCTCACCTCTGGGTGTGGTTACAGCCTATAAAATGAAGGCCAATTGCCTCATTCAGTGTCTGTGGCTGGAGGTGTGGAGACCTCCCATGTGTGTGTGCGAAAGACACTGGCCAGAGCGGGCGGGTCCGCATTGTTATTTGTCCCTGTTTCCTTTTCACCTTGTGCCGGAAGAGGCTGTACCTTTGTTTTGTATATCCAGAGCAGTTTATGCAATTTTAATAAACTGGCTTGAAAATTTCCACAATATGGCTTCCTGTGCCTACCTCAACAGCAGCTAAGTGAGTACAGATTCCTACAGAGGCCACCTCCAAAGACCTTGGTATCCACGTTTCAACAGTGCGCAATGTTATTAAGAAGTTTGCCAAGCGTGGAACCATCAAGAACCTCCCTGGACGAGAAAAATTGAAAATAGATGTCTTCAAAGGTTGGTGCGAATGATGAAAAAAGCACCACGTCAAACACCCAAAGACCTGAAGGCCAACCAAGAACAGACTGGAGTTATGGTTTCAACAAGTACCATACGTCGCACACTAAACCAAGCAGAGCTTTATGGACGAAGGCCAACAAAGAAACCATTGCTGAAGAAAAAGACATTAAAAGGAACAACTGATCTTTGCCAAAGAGTACCTTGACAAACCAAAAAGTACACATCCCAAAAAAAAAATGGACAGTTTTAAAATGGCCATCAATGAGTCCTTACCACTATCCCATTGAAAATCTTTGGAGTGAGCTAAAATCTGCCACTGGGAAAAAAAGCTGCAAACATTCAGCTTGAACAAACAGCAAAGGAAAAGGAGAAAATACCAGCTGAGAAGTGCAAGAAGCTTGTAGATGGCTACAAGAACCGTTTGGAGGTTGATTCCAAAGGGTGTGCAACCAAGTTTTAATTAGGGGTGCCTTTATTGCTGCACATTCTGTTTATTCTGTTTCTTCTATGAAATTGCAACATGTAAGTTGAAAAAAAATGTTTTATTGTTGTATTACCTTGGACCACTAATTAAATAATCCTGAGGATATACGATAACTTTGGTACATTTATTTCTGAATTGTGTACAGTCTCTGAAAAAATGAAGGGGTGCCAATAATGGTGAGTAGCACTGCATATGATTCACACATAGGTGTATTATATTAATACGAATTGCTTTTTACCAACAATCATTGATAATTGTATACATTTTGCAGTAATCATTTAATGCTCCAAATTGTTTTCCTTCTTTCTTGTAGATGTGTGATTTTTGCAACTTGTATTTTTTTTCATGTTTTCAATAAAATAAGAAAAGAAATTTGCTACTTCTTTGTGTGTGTCCTTAGATGACCAACAAGAGTTGCTTTGACTGTAAAATATTTCCCACATTCTGAACATGAAAATGGTTTCTCCCCTGTGTGAATTCTCTGATGTGCAACAAGAGTTGATTTCTTTGCAAAACATTTCCCACATTCTGAACATGAAAATGGCTTCTCTCCTGTGTGAATTCTCTGATGTTCAATGACATGTGATTTCTCATTAAAACATTTCCCACATTCTGAACATGAATATGGCTTCTCCCGTGTGTGAGTTCTCTGATGTCTAACAAGATGTGCTTTCACTGTAAAACATTTCCCACATTCTTTACATAAAAATGAATTCTCCCCTGTGTGAATTCTCTGATGTCTAACAAGATGTGATTTCCGTACAAAACATTTCCCACAGTCTGAACATAAAAATGGCTTCTCCCCTGTGTGAATTCTCTGATGTTCAATGACATATGATTTCTCATAAAAACATTTCCCACATTCTGAACATGAATAAGGCTTCTCCCGTGTGTGAGTTCTGTGATGTCTAACAAGATGTGCTTTCACTGTAAAACATTTCCCACATTCTTTACATAAAAATAAATTCTCCCTTCTGTGAATTCTCTGATGTTTAACTAGATGTGATTTCCGTACAAAACATTTCCCACATTCTGAACATGAAAATAACGTCTCCCCTGTGTGAATTCTCTGATGTGTAATGAGATTCATTTTCCTATTAAAACATTTCCCACATTCTGAGCATGAATATGGTTTCTCCTCTTTAAGAGATATTTCATGTTCATTAATCCTCCTATGAATTTTGTTTGGCATATCAGTCATTGATGAAGCAGAGGACATGACCTGTTGAAAATGATCAGATGAAAGACCTTTTCTGAGAAGGGATTGAGGAGTATCGGGGATAATAGCATGCTCTTCATGTGTAGCTGGTGTAAGACCATGATCATCTGTTGCGAAATCTGAAAGTATCAGATGTCCCACTGAGCTCCTGGTACAGTCATCTGTCAAGAATAACAAATATTTTATTATTTTCCAATAATAACACCAAAATCATATTAATAGTATATATTGTATACATTTTAATGCAAATTATAATACAAATAATTAACCAATTGACTATGAAAGTAGAGCACAAAGCAATGACTATTGGATTATGACGTTAGGCCTGCAGGTTGTGCTGTTTCAATTTTTCACTTGTCTGTAGGATTTATGTTCTCCACAGGTTCAAGTTTCACTTCGCCTGTCATCAATCATTACCAGTTATATCAGGAGTGGGAATCTTTTTTCTGCCAATTCCATTGGGATATTTATACCAACATTAGTGGACCGTGCAAAACTATCAACTTGAAAATTACACTGCTTTATTTAGTTAAACATTGAATTAACTCACCCCCTATGTGATGGCTGGAGATGCTTTTCTTTGGTGAGGCGAGTGATGTTAGGTGATATTGCTACTCGCAACTGCTTTTCCAGGTTTTCGTCGATCTGGAGCACAGACTTATAATGAATGTGTGGGGGGGGAATAGGACACAAGGCCGGGACTAAGGCTATTTTCACAACCTCCCTTAGGCCACATGCTCACAGCATGTCTATTTCTGATTCGATTTGGAGGACATACTCAATAGGTCTGTGTGCTGCCCAAGAAAAAAAAATCTGGCAGCACACCGATACTTCACATGGCATGGATACCGGAATGTGGCCTTATTATGTATAACGCAGTCACTTATAATACAGTGTACATTTTTGCTAAATACAGCGCTGTTCTTAATTACATAGTTTCCACTTTTATTATTTATAGCACAGTTCCATATTACATACCATTCTGGCGAGTTATGTATGACGCTGTCCCTTATTATATAGCGTCCTGTATGTGCAGCGCTGTCCATTATTTTATAGTATGATCTCTTGTCTTGTCTAGCACATCTCTTACACATTGAATTCACGTTATTTTTGTTATTCACAGCGCTTTCTCCTCATTACATAAAATCCTCTCTTTTTTAGATTTAAAATGACTGCTGTTGGAGCTGCATCTAGCTAGAAGTCCAGTCACTCAGCCTCCGTAAGAAAAGAAGCCTTGATATATATATATATATATATATATATATACACACATACACATACACACACACACATTCGAATAATAGATAATGACTTCTGAATATATAATTTATCACACAGGAGACACTGAGAGTGGTGCATATACATCACATAGGAGACACCGGGATTTTGTTAATAAACATCCCAGAGGAGACATTGTGTCCCGGTATGACGGTGGGATAACTGATGTGCACCCATACTGACCCTCATGCTAGGGGTCTCGGCCAATCTCTATCCCGGGATATCTCTATCCCGGGATTTCCCCTGAAGGTGTAGGCTTATTGACAAGCCAGCTGGTATGTCACTCTCCGTAAGGAGAAACGTTACCCCTTAGACCCCAGTCCAGAGCCTCTCACCTAGCCAAATCAGTTCTCATGCTTCGCACTGACGAGGGCCAACAGCCCGAAACACCGTGTCTGCGAATTGAGATACTGATTTGGCTTTTATCCTCAGTCATATTGCACGACTCATTAAAGGGTTGATTGTGACTTGTAGGATCGCTACTTCCAACAGGTGGCGCTATAGAGTTAAGTCCTCTTTTTCACAGAAGAGGCAATTTGCATATTTAATTTCCCAGAGGAGCATTGCACGGCGAATAAGCTTCCTTACCTTGACAAGCCAGCTGGTATGTCACTCTCCGTAAGGAGAAACGTTACCCCTTAGACCCCTATTAAAATATTAAAATTTTATGAAAGATAAATAAAACCACGATGTAAAAAATCACACCATATGAAGCAGTAATACCGTAGGGGATACTGGGCACCCCCGGAAGAAGCTGGTGGCGAAACATGTGTCGGGGTGAGCGCACGCCTGGACATCTATCAGCACCACTCAGGTAATAATTATTGTTACTTACTCCATCTTATGATTGACTAATAGGATTAGTTTAGCGGCTAATGCCACATTTACCCATTAACATGTCAGCACATGGAAGATATTGCCTTTGTTATTTTTTCCTGGTCTGCCTCCCAGTCACCCTAAAGTGGCAATTTGGGCATTGAGGTTAATTTGTAAGGATGGGAATTGCCATACTGCAGTGTATACTTTTTGATCCATCAGTATCCTTCCTATACTCTCCTCATATACAGTATATAATATATTTTTCTGCCCCTTGTTCTGACAAGCATCCCCTATGGTATTACTGCTTTATATTCTGTGATTTTTTACATTGTGTTTTTATTTATCCTTAATAAAATTTAAATATCTTGAAAAAAAAATCATTAGTGGATCTCTTCCTTTCCCCATATTTATGTTCATATGGGTTTTTGTTGTTATACATTGTATGAAGTGACTCCCCGTACTTAGGACTTTGTTTTGAATCATTATATGAACAGTGAAGCCAGCTTAAATAAGGAAAGAGCAGACATGGCTGGTTTTCCTGGCAAGTGATGACAAGCAATAAACAAGCTGAGCCCATCCAACTGAGCCCAACTCCTTCTAACCTGCCTAGGAGTTGCAGCTCTAGAAGTCGATGCTCGAGTTACTCCGTGATGACCATAGCTATCTATGGAGACACAAGGAGGAGTGTCTGCATTTTTAGAATCCAAAGACCATGACGCCATTATTACAGCAGATGTTTGAGAAAACCTCCTTGTGACTTACTGAGGCTGCAGCATACACATGACATAGGACTCAATGGAGCTGCAGCATATACATGACGTAGGAGTCAATGAGGCTGGAGCATATACATCACATAGGAGTCACTGGGGCTGCAGAAATACATCTCATAGGAGTCAATGGAGCTGCGGCACAGAGGGGAGAGGTGGAGGGGAAACTGCCGACACTGGCGCCTATTTCAGCTGGATGTTCATCCGAGGAAGCACATTCAGCTGAAATGTATTGCAGCATAGAGACTCTCCAGCTCCCTGTTCTGCAATACACACAGTGACGTCATGCTCTATGGTGGGAACGCCAACGTCAGCTACCACCTCCTGTGCTGGCTACAGAAGAAGATGCCACACATCTTGGAAGTGGGGGGAGGTAAGAATCATTGTTTTTTTTTTTTTTTAAAGATGTGTTGAAAAAGAAGGGGCCCAGGACAGAGGACATTTCATCAAGAAAAAGCACAGGATGGGGGACATTATACCAGGATGTGAGTCATTATATTGGGAGATCGAATACATATGTCTTTTAGGATCTAGATAGAATGCTACAAGGGCCCATACATCTTCACGATCATGCATGTAAGTGCCAGATAACAACCTCTCCCACCCCCTATTTCATAATACATTTTGGCCATTTGTGGATATAATCCGCGCTGTTGAATGAATTAGAAACCAAACATCTTGAAGAGATTGTGGTTTATTCGCAACGCGTTTCAAAGTCTATATGACTTCTTCCTCAGGAGATCACCACATACGGTTAACTGTCTGACCAGTGGATCTGCTGCAATGGATAAATGGATTGCATTTACATGCCTTAGCACAAGGATGCATCAGGTGAGCACCATCTGATTTTTTATCTCAAAAGTCTATCGGATAAGACCCTATTTTGCGCTTATCTTTCCTGCAGTTTCTCTGGTTATTATAAGACCCTGATAACGTCTTATCCCACTCCCTAATACATTATGATGCTATGAAGGACTTACAGGTGCTTCTCACAAAATTAGAATATCATATAAAAGTTCAATTATTTCAGTTCTTCAATACAAAAAGTGAAACTCATATCATATAGAGTCATTACAGAGTGATCTATTTCAAGTGTTTATTTCTGTTAATGTTGATGATTATGGCTTACAGCCAATGAAAACCCAATAGTCATTATCTCAGTAAATTAGAATACTTTATAACACCAGCTTGAAAAATTATTTTAAAATCCGAAACGTTGGCCTCCTGAGATGTCTGTTCAGTAAATGCACTCAATACTTGGTCGAGGCTCCTTTTGCATCAATTACTGCATCAAGGCGGCATGGCATGGAGGATATCAGTCTGTGGCACTACTGAGGTGTTATGGAAGCCCAGGGTGCTTTGATCAGACTGTAGAGGAAGTTAGTGGACAATATTTCCACGCTGCCGACAGAATGGAAATGTATATCCCAGTGTGGTACAGTAAGGTGGTGGTTTATTTCAACGTGTTTCGAAGTATATAACTTCTTCTTCAGGAAAAACCACATGCATGACGAGACAGCAGGAGTATCATTTAAATAGGTTAAAGCTTGGAATGTGGGCGCCAAAAATATATCAGGGTTCAGTCCGGTACCACATGGTAGGACACAAGATATATAAAAAACATTAGTAAGTTTCAATGCAAAACAATAGTGTCATTTTTTTTAAAATAACCTATATAGAAATCTGTTTTTTATGGAACCGCAAATGGAAGTTTGAGAGAAAATACTAAAAATGTATTATTGTATAATAAAATACAAAAAAAATTATTCTACAATAATACATTTTTTTGTATTTTATCTCAAGCTTCCATTTGCGGTTCCATAAAAAACAGATTTCTATATACCATATATACTCGAGTATAAGCCGAGATTTTCAGCCCAAATTTTTTGGCTGAAAGTGCCCCTCTCGGCTTATACTCGAGTCATGGTCGGCGACGGGGTCGGCGGGTGAGGGGGAGAGGACTGTCGCATACTCACCTGCTCCTGGCGTTCCTGACGCGGTCCCCGCATGTCCCACGGTCTTCGGGTGCTGCAGCTCTTCCTCTGTTCAGCGGTCACATGGTACCGCTCATTAAAGTAATGAATATGGACTCCACCCCCATAGGGGTGGAGCCGCATATTCATTCCTGTAATGAGCGGTACCAGTGACCGCTGACAGAGTTAGAAGCTGCCGTGCCCGGAGACCATCTGTCCGGGAGAAGGAGCCAGGGACCGCGCCGGAGCAGGTAAGTATTTCATATTTACCTTCCCTCGTTCCACCCGCCGGTCGCCGCTCTGTCTTCCCGTCCTCTTGCAGTGACTGTACAGGTCAGAGGGCGCGATGACGTATTCTTGTGTGCGCCGCCCTCTGCCTAAACAGTCAGTGCGGAGAGACGGGATGCTGAGGAGCAGCGGGCAGCAAGAGAGGTGAGTATGTCACTTTTTTTTTTATTACAGCAGCAGCAGTAGCATTAAATGTGGCACAGTTTTATATGGAGCATCTATGGGGCAATAATGAATTGCATGGCGCATTATATGGGGCAATAATGAATTGTATGGCGCATTATATAGAGCATCTATGGGGCAATAAAGAATTGTATGGAGCATCTATGGGGCAATAATGAATTGTATGGAGCACCTATGGGGCAATAATGAATTGTATGGCGCATTATATAGAGCATCTATGGGGCAATAATGAATTGTATGGAGCATCTATGGGGCAATAATGAATTGTATGGAGCATCTATGGGGCAATAATGAATTGTATGGAGCATCTATGGGGCAATAATGAATTGTATGGCGCATTATATGGGGCAATAATGAACTGTATGGAGCATTATATGTGGCACAGTTTTATATGGAGCATCTATGGGGCAATAATTAATTGTATGGAGCATTATATGTGGCACAGTTTTATATGGAGCATCTATGGGGCTATAATGAACTTGTAATGCAGCATTACATGGGGCAGTTTTATATGGAGCATCTTATGGGGCCATAATGAACTGTATGGAGCATTATATGTGGCACATTTTTATATGGAGCCAATCTCAATTCATTTTACTTTTATTGGTATCTATTTTTATTTTTGAAATTTACCGGTAGCTGCTGCATTTCCTACCCTAGGCTTATACTCGAGTCAATAAGTTTTCCCAGTTTTTTGTGGCAAAATTAGGGGGGTCGGCTTATACTCGGGTCGGCTTATACTCGAGTATATACGGTAGGTTATGTTTTTGTATATCATGTGTCCTACCATGTGGTACCGGACTGAACCCTGACATGTTGTCATGTGGTTCCGTTTTTTGGCGCCCACAGCCTTCAGCTTGTCTGCATTGTAGGGTCTGGTGTCTCTCACTCTATATAATATATACGTTTCATTTTATGTATTGAAGACCTGAAATTAATTAACTTTTTGATGATATTCTAATTGTGTGAGATGCACCTGTATAATGAATGGAGGATGGGGTGGAAACAGGATGGGGACTAAGTTTAGATGCTCACGTTCAGTATTTGCAGCAGAAAGTTCAAAAGGCTGGAAAGACGCTGTGGGTTTTTTTGGCAGAATTTTCCCCACTTCTTAGAATGGGTGATATACACTGCAAAAATGATACAAGAATAGACATGCTGCAGATTTTAATCTTCTGCAAATGTGCAAGGAACAAATAAGCAGCGTGTGCATGAGACTTCAGGAGTCTCATTCACTTTGCTTGTACTATAAAACTTTGTGCTTTTTCTGCAATACATAAAAGAAAAAAAAAACAACAAAAATGCAATGTGTGTCCATAGCCCTAAAATGAGTTGGGGTGTTAGGCATAGAGACTGATTAGTTTATATTTCTTGGGTGGCGGAAGCGATAGCTAATGGGGGGCACAGCGCTAGCTTACCAATGTACTTTTTTTTTAACTGTAAATTTTTATTAGAATGTTACAAATTTTAACAAATGGACATAAGTCCGAACACACAATTACAATCAAAAGCATATGAAATAGAAAGGTTACAATGACAAGGCAGCGTGGGACACCATAGATGAAGGAACTCCCTAGTACAATAAGACGCTTATATAATGAATATAAAATGGGTCAATCATACCCATAATCTCGAGTGAGTCCCAAAACCACAAATTCCCCCTTTATACCTTAATTAGAAAGATACAACAAAAAGCATACATAGAAAAATAAAAAAACAAAACAAAAGGGGCTTATCATGAGAAAATCCTCATATATACGGAAAGAGGACAGGACACCCACAACAAGGAAGGGAAGGAAGGGGGAGAAGAAGAAGGGCCAAATGGATTAAAGATGACCTATATGTTCCTCTGAGCCCAATAGTAATCCCAAGGGGCCCATACGGAATCAAAATTCTCCACTCTAGCATTCAGAAGAGCCGTCATATATTCCATCCTTCGAAAATTATTAATTCTATGTAATAAGTGCTGATGTATGGGAAGAGATTCCTGATTCCAATTACTAATGTACATTTTTAATGGTGTGCGGCTAATATTATATTAATGGTGGGGTACATATTTGTATTCAAGAGCGCAGTGGGAGATTTTGTATTTAGGAGATAAATGTATATATAAAATTGATGTGACCTTGTTATTTTCAGGGCTGCGGTGATCAGAGTGACAAGTCAAGTGGTGGCTGGGAGATGTCGACATGAAGGTCTGACGAGATGGAGAAGAAACAACAGAACATGTCTCTACTCAGATGAGACATGAGCGCTAAGTCACTGGATGTACAGTTGTGGCCAAAAGTATTGACACCCCTGCAATTCTGTCAGATAAGACTCAGTTTCTTCCTGAAAATTATTGCAAACACAAATTCTTTGTTATTATTATCTTCATTCAATTTGTCTTAAATGAAAAAACACAAAAACAATTGTCCTAAAGCCAAATTGGATATAATTCCACACCAAACATAAAAAAGGGGTGGACAAAAGTATTGGCACTGTTCGAAAAATCATGTGATGCTTCTCTAATTTGTGTAATTAACAGCACCTGTAACTTTCCTGTGGCACCTAACAGGTGTTGGCAATAACTAAAGCACACTTGCAGCCAGTTGACATGGATTAAAGTTGACTCAACCTCTGTCCTGTGTCCTTGTGTGTACCACATTGAGCATGGAGAAAAGAAAGAAGACCAAAGAACTGTCTGAGGACTTGAGAAACCAAATTGTGAGGAAGCATGAACAACCTCAAGGCTACAAGTCCATCTCCAAAGACCTGAATGTTCGTGTGTCTACCGTGCGCAGTGTCATCAAGAAGTTTAAAGCCCATGGCACTGTGGCTAACCTCCCTAGATGTGGACGGAAAAGAAAAATTGGCAAGAGATTTCAATGCAAGATTGTGCGGATGTTGGATAAAGAACCTCGACTAACATCAAAACAAGTTCAAGCTGCCCTGCAATCCGAGGGTACAACAGTGTCAACCCGTACTATCCGTCGGCGTCTGAATGAAAAGGGACTGTATGGTAGGAGACCCAGGAAGACTCCACTTCTTACCCCGAGACATAAAAAAGCCAGGCTGGAGTTTGCCAAAACTTACCTGAAAATACCTAAAACGTTTTGGAAGAATGTTCTCTGGTCAGATGAGACAAAAGTAGAGCTTTTTGGGCAAAGGCATCAACATAGAGTTTACAGGAGAAAAAAGAGGCATTCAAAGAAAAGAACACGGTCCCTACAGTCAAACATGGCGGAGGTTCCCTGATGTTTTGGGGTTGCTTTGATGCCTCTGGCACTGGACTGCTTGACCGTGTGCATGGCATTATGAAGTCTGAAGACTACCAACAAATTTTGCAGCATAATGTAGGGCCCAGTGTGAGAAAGCTGGGTCTCCCTCAGAGGTCATGGGTCTTCCAGCAGGACAATGACCCAAAACACACTTCAAAAAGCACTAGAAAATGGTTTGAGAGAAAGCACTGGATACTTCTAAGGTGGCCAGCAATGAGTCCAGACCTGAATCCCATAGAACACCTGTGGAGAGATCTAAAAATGGCAGTTTGGAGAAGGCACCCTTCAAATATCAGGGACCTGGAGCAGTTTGCCAAAGAAGAATGGTCTAAAATTCCAGCAGAGCATTGTAAGAAACTCATTGATGGTTACCGGAAGCGGATGGTCGCCGTTATTTTGGCTAAACGTTGTGCAACCAAGTATTATGCCAATACTTTTGTCTGGCCCATTGAGTTTTGAGTGAAATGATCAATATTTTGCTTCATTCTCTTTTGTGTTTTTTCATTTAAGACAAATTAAATTAAGATAATAATACCAAAGAATTTGTGATTGCAATCATTTTCAGGAAGAAACTGAGTATTATCTGACTGAATTGCAGGGGTGTCAATACTTTTGGCCACAACTGTAAACATAATTCTGTATCTGTAATATACGACTTGTTGTAATTCCGTTATCTGTAAAATAATCTCCCTAAGGCCACCTTCTCACATTCATATGAAATGTTGTGTGCTTCCAGATTAAGGGTGTCATGCACCAGAAACAAGTTGATGTCTCTAAGACTTATCTATCATCAAATTTTAAGTTTGGTTGAACAAGTTTTATACTCATTCCCAAATAAACATTTGCATGTTTGTGAAGCAGGAAAAACTTGCATACAATGGATGGAAAACAGAATATATTTCCCACACCCATCTTTTACACAAGTGATGCAATTGACTCATACTTTAAAATTACACCATTATTAACTCTCCATGAAGAACGTCGATAGAATAAAAAGTACAACAGAATTGTTAGATTTTGCTCATACAGTCTCAAAATGAAATAAAAAGTTACCAAAAAGTTGTTTGCACCCAGAAATGGCACCACTGAAAACTACAGCTTCTCACACAAAATGAAAGCCATCATACATCTCCGCTGATGGAAAATTGTAAGCTGTCTAGCTCTCAAAATGTAACGACATAAAAACAATTTTTTTCTTACAGTATCTATTGTACAAAAGTAGCAAAACACAAATAGAAATATATAAACTCAGTATCGCCAGAATCGTGCGGACCCACAAAATAAAGTTAACCTCGCAGCACACGAATAGCGAAAAAATGAAAACGTTAAAAACCAACAGAAGTGTTTTTTTCTCAATTTCTCCCTATAAAGAGTTAATAAAGTTACATGTACCCCAAAATTCATAAAAATAAAAATACCATGAAACGGAACAAGTAAAAAAAATGAAAAACTTTGTCTTAAAGACCGAAAATGGGCACGTCCTTAAGGGGTTGATGGACAAGGCAGGGGCACAGTTGCACACTAATTTACTGTAGTATATAAAGATGTAACCCCCTGACAGTGCGCTCTTCACATTGTGAATATAGAGTTGGGCCTCAATCAGGCACAATCAGTTTTTGTTTGTTTTTTTAACAAGTTAGAATACAATTTTTGTTACAATATGTTGGTTCTATTTTTGGTCCCGATGTCCGTTTTTACAATCTGTGTGATATCCAGTTTTTTTGTTTGTCAAAGCCTCTATTATCAACTGCTCAGTGAAGAATGGACAGCACTCAGATGACATCGGAGTGCTACCAGTTTTCTCACAGACACATTCACTTGAACGGGAAAGTTTCCTCTACAAATCAAATGAAAATCAGACGTCTCCATTCTTTGGCAGACGACCTCGGGCTGTGTTTACACTTTTGTTTGGGAGTATTCTTTTTTCTGTTCCCTTTTAAGAATAAGCAAACAGGTTTTATGTTCAAAACGGATGTGTTGTACAACCAATGCAATCAGGAGCAGAGTGGTCTCATTTATTATGGAATGTGTCTGGGTTACGATATTTTTTAAGAATGGAAAGTTCTGCATCATGAGATTGTTTTTACCGTTCCAACAACACTTGCGCCATTTATATACTGGAATATTATGCTTGTAAAGAAATGTATCTTGTACATAAAGTCAGCTTGTGGCTCACTAGTTATATTTCTGCCTTCCATATTGGGGTCCCGAGTTCAAATCCCCAACACTGACAAGCGTCAAAAGTAAATTTACAGACATCCACCGAGAACAGTGTCCGGTGTTAGACAGGACTCTGAACACAGAAGACTCCCTCCTAAAGCAGAGAGATAACTATATAAAATAGTGTGAAAAGGTTTTTTTGTTTTGTTTTCGCGAGAAATTCTTATGTGTAAAATCCACATAAAAAAATCAGTGCAACAACCCCTAAAACCTAACATAATGCAAACATAATCATACCATTCAGTGACTGATTAGAACCTGTGACTTCAGTGGTCACTACTAACCTGTGCGGTTATCTGTAGGAATCTCCTCCTTACACTGCTCATCATCCCTCACATATGTCCCTGAAGCATCAATATGGGTCAGATCTTTACCCTTAAAAAACAGAAATAGTAAATGAACATGTCGACCAAAATTGATACTGTATTTGGCGTTCATAGTGCATTAGGCAATTTAAATGGTCACGCCCCCTACTGGTAAGTCAGACTGAGGCCGGCCTCACACTAGCGAGTTTTACGGACGTATGAGCGCATAAACTACGTCCGTAAAATATGCATTACACACGGCCCAATGATTCTCTATGTCCCAGCTCATATCTGCCGTATTTTACTGATCCGTATTATACGGTCTTGTACGTAGAAAATCACAGCATGCTGCGTTTGTCACCGTATTGCGCAAAAAAATCACCAATGAAAGTCTATGGGGGCGAGAAAAATACAGATTACACACGGACCAGCAGTGTGACCTGCGAGAAATACGCAGCAGTGTTCTATAGAAAAGCCGGTAATTCAATTGCCGGCTTTTCATTTCTCCTTCCCAAACCCAAAAGGATATGAGACATGGTTTACATACAGTAAACCATCTCATATCCCCCTTTTTTTTGCATATTCCACACTACTAATGTTAGTAGTGTGTATGTGCAAAATTTGAGCGCTGTAGCATGTAAAATAAAGGGTTAAATCGCGGAAAAAATTGGCGTGGGCTCCCGCGCAATTTTCTCCGCCAGAGTGGTAAAGCCAGTGACTGAGGGCAGATATTAATAGCCAGGAGAGGGTCCATGGTTATTGGCCCCCCGTGGCTAAAA
Source organism: Ranitomeya variabilis (assembly GCF_051348905.1). NCBI lineage: Eukaryota > Metazoa > Chordata > Amphibia > Anura > Dendrobatidae > Ranitomeya > Ranitomeya variabilis. The sequence goes on from NC_135235.1 coordinate 631,630,518, forward strand.
ACATCTGCCCCCAGCCACCCCAGAAAAGGCACATCTGGAAGATGCGCCTATTCTGGCACTTGGCCTCTCTCTTCCCACTCCCGTGTAGCGGTGGGCTATGGGGTAATGAAGGGTTAATGCCACCTTGCTATTGTAAGGTGACATTAAGCCAGATTAATAATGGAGAGGCGTCAATTATGACACTTATCCATTATTAATCCAATAGTACGAAATGGTTAATAAAGCACACACACATGATTACAAAGTATTTTAATGAAATAAAGACACATGTTGTAATATTTTATTAGACTCTTAATCCACCTGAAGACCATCGTCCTGAAACAAAGTTAAAAAAACAAACAACAATATTCCATACCTTCCGTCGTTATGTCCCACGATGTAAATCCATCTGAAGGGGTTAAATCATTTTACAGCCAGGAGCTGTGCTAATGCACTCGCTCGTGCCTGTAAAACCCCTGGTACTGAAAGGAAAGCAGGGTGGCGGCAGGGACCAACGTGGTACCGGCACTCTGCCTTTATAACATTTAGTGAGTATATCATGCCTCTTTCAGTTATATTTCTATGTCTTGGGCTCATGCCTGTTTTTTTGCATTTTCACATTATACACTGGTTCTAATGTGGGATAATGCTATTGATTTATGGTATATGGTTTGCCCTATATATTATTCAGCAGCATGTTGATCCTGTGTGCTGAGCTTAGCCATCGCACATACTAAATACCATGTGGATGTCTTTGACACCAGGCACTGTTTGAATGGTGTGAGGCACTGTTTGAATGGTGTGATCACTTTGGTATTGACATTGCTGTGTGATTATATCATTGTTAGCACTTTATGGGGCATTGAATTTCTACTCTGCTGCTATAGGCGTTATGTGCCAGGCACTCTTTGTGTCCTGTTTATTGGTTATCCAGTTTTTCTCATTTTAATGTGTATTTCATGTCTACTTTTAATTGTTCTTTAATAAAATATTATATTAAGGATTATACTCGGTTGTGGTGTGGTTTATCCACCTGTGGTTGTTAAGCGCTCAAAGTTTGCACATACACACTACTAACATTAGTAGTGTGGAATATGCAAAAAAAAAAGGGATATGAGATGGTTTACTGTATGTAAACCATGTCTCATATCCTGTCGGGTTTGTGAAGGAGAAATGAAAAGCCGGCAATTGAATTACCGGCTTTTCACATATATATCGCGCTGAATTAAATATAAATGCAGAATATATATATATGTGTGTCTCAATGACATACATATATATATATATATATATATATATATATATATATATATATATATACTGTATATATGTTTTAACGAACATTTGAGCACATAAATCCATTAGATGTCGGTTTTGCAAGCCTGCGAGAAAATATCGCAGTACGGATGCCATACGGATTACATACGGAGGATGCCATGCGCAAAATACGCTGACACACCCTGCCTACGGATGACATACGGATCACTATTTTGGGGACTTTTCTGCGTATTACGGCCGTAAAAAATGGACCGTATTTACATACGCTGAGTGTGAGGCCGGCCTAAGGGTGTGTGCACACAACGTCATTTCCACGTGGATCCTGCCTGGAACTCATCTGAAAAACGGGTTTGCCAATATCTAAAAGACATCATGTGTATGTACCCTTTATTAGGTAGTAATAGCCCCATACACATTAGAGTAATGTCGACCTGACCATGATCTCCACACATTTCATGCCTCACGCTGCCCCCTAACTATTTGAACCTTGTAGGTTCTTCTACCATAAGATAAAGAGCTGCCATGAAAAGATGAATTTGGTTAGTCACAATACTTATGTAATCTCTAGTGTCCAAACCTCCATCTACAGATATCAGAGATACGAGGATAGGCCAAGAAAATATTCCCACATTATTAATCCACCTCCACCAGCCTTAAATGTTGATGTTGGATGTTTTTCCTTGATCACAATAATCTCCATATAGCCTTGATACCAAGGAAAATCCCCACAAGGTCGGTAGTTTTTGAAATACTGGTTCTGACTAATGTAGCACCAATGCCCGTGTTTGAAGTCGCTCAGATCACTCACTCTTCCAATTTCAAAGTGAATTCTGGCTGATAACTCATCATTACATTTTATATTACATTCCAGGGTCACAGCTCTCACTCCACACTATGAATCAAATCTGGAAAGGGACGGTGTCTCTAACACAGAGGTGTCAAACTGCATTCCTCGAGGGCCGCCAACAGGTCATGTTTTCAGGATTTCCTTAGCATTCCACAAGGTGCTGGAATCATTCTGTGCAGGTGATTAAATTATCACCTGTGCAATACAAGGAAATCCTGAAAACATGACCTGTTGGCGGCCCTCGAGGAATGCAGTTTGACACATTGTCAACTCAGTGTATAATACTGGTGGATACAACAATACTGAACACAAGACCTTCACTGCCGTCTACACATCATAGGGGAGATCTCATGACACCTTCTCTCCATCTACCTGATGATCCTGAGGAACATCGAGATCTTCTTGTTTACAGTCCTGTGGAAGAAGAGGACGGGGACATCTCTCTGGTGTTGTTCTCTTACTGGATAGATCTGGAGGAAACACATACAGGGACTGAATTCATTCTTTACATACAGATAATTATAGGCCGTGTGTATTTAGTCCTGTCTATTACCTGGTGATGTGGGGGGCTGGGGAACCTCCATCATGATGTCCTTGTACAGATCTTTGTGTCCTTCTAAATACTCCCACTCCTCCATGGAGAAATAGACGGCGACATCCTGACACCTTATAGGAACCTGACACATACAATGATACCGTCATCCCCCGATCCCTCCATAGCGTTACTGTATAATGTCCCAGCATTCCCAGCAGTGTCACCTCTCCAGTCAGCAGCTCAATCATCTTGTAGGCGAGTTCTAGGATCTTCTGGTCATTGATGTCCTCATGTATCAGGGGGTGAGGTGGAGGCCCCGTGATTGGGCTCAGGGGTCTTCCCCATCCCTCAGACGCAGGGGCCTGACAGCGCTCACTAGAGGTCTTCTTCACTACTGTGTAATCCTGGTTATGGAGAGACACATTAATAAACCTCACTACAGACATTTCCAGAGTCCTCACCTCTCCAGTTCTGTCCATCTGTTATTCCCATAGATAAGAATGATGTAATGTGACGTCATCAGAATCTCTCACCTCTCCAGTAAGCCGGAAGAGGATCTCTAGGGTGAGGTGTAAGATCCTCTCCGCCATCTTGTCCCTGTCCCTCTCCATCCTTGTAGGGTCACTCAGGAGAATTCTCTTATATAGAAGATCTCCACTGAGAGGATCCGATATTGTAGGGACCTGAATGGGGAGAAGATGATGATGTAACATCATAAAGATCCCATGTAAGAAGTCTCCGGAGCTGTTACCGGCGTCACATGATCACTACATCCAGTCATGGCCCCGTCCTGCCCCCAGTATAACACACAGTCCCATTATAGTCACATACAGAGATTTATCACAGGCTCAGCACTGAGGGGGTTAATGTCCCCTGCGCCCAGTAATGGGGAATCTCCAGCACCTACCTCCACCTGCAGAGCCGCACACCACATATATGGCTGTTCTGTGTGCACAGGACCTGTGATGAGGTCACAGGAGGGGAGGAGTCAGGGGTCACATGATCAGGAGCCTCAGTGTCTGCAGGACTGTGCTGTGCTGGTTGTCATGGTGCTGGATGAGGGGAAGTTTAAAGGGAACCTGTCACCCCTTTTTTTCCGTATGAGATAAAAATACCGTTAAATAGGGCCTGAGCTGTGCGTTACAATAGTGTATTTTGTGTACCCTGATTCCCCCGAACTCGGCTTCAGGAAAATGGCCGCCGCGATCTCCATCTGCGCACGCGCGGCCTCAGGAAGATGGCCGCCCCCACGATCACCAGGGGAATAGCGCAGATCGCGCTCTTTTTCCTCACCTGCGCTGTGGATTCGGCAGTTGGGCATGCACAAACCACTACGCCACCAACGGAAAAATAAGCAAGATCTGGGGGAAGAAACAGCGATGTCACCACGCCCATTTGACCAGACCAGCCTGATTGACAGGCGAAAACGGCGACTGTGGTAAGGTATTTCGGCAGCATAGGTGGGGAATCAGGGTCCACAAAATACACTATTGTAACGCACAGCTCAGGCCCTATTTAACGGTATTTTTATCTCATACGGAAAAAACGGGGTGACAGGTTCCCTTTAATGGTCAGGAGGCATTTGCAGTGTGGATGTAACAGAGCAGTGTGTGTACGAGGTGTACGGAGCGGAGCCGTGTGTGTATAATGTGTATGTAGCAGAGCTTTGTGTGTGTGTGTATGATGTGTATGTGGCAGAGCTGTGTGTGTATGATAAGCATAAAGCACAGTTGTGTTTGCACGAAGTGTATATAGTAGAGCCGTGTGTATATGTATGTAGCAGAGCTGTGTGTATGTGTATGTAGCAGAGGTGTGTCTGTTTTATGTGTATGTAGCAGAGCCGTGTGTGTATGATGTGTATGTAGCAGAGCCATGTGTGTATGATGTGTAAGTAGCAGAGCCATGATGTGTGTATGTAGCAGAGCCATGTGTGTATGTAGCAGAGCCATGTGTGTATGTAGCAGAGCTATGTGTGTGTATGATGTGTATGTAGCAGAGCCATGTGGGTATGTAGCAGAGCCGAGTGTGTATGATGTGTATGTAGCAGAGCTGTGTGTGTATAATAAATATTGCGGACCGTGTGGATACCATTGGCCTTTATGCTGATGACATGGTAATATTTATGGATAAAATAGAAGAAACTCTACCACAAGTGATAGCGACCATAGATAAATTTAGTAAATTCTCCGGTCTATATATGAACTGGGATAAATCTGCCCTGATGCCTTTATCTCATACTTCGGTTCCCTGTCTTGGGACTCTCACATCGCTGCCTGTAGTTTCCAACTTCAAATATCTAGGTATTCATATGTCTCAATACAGTCGGTTAGACCTACAACATAACATCTATCCACTGATGGATTTGGTCAAGTCTAAATTTATAACCTGGAGTAGACTCCCCCTCTCTGTCGCAGGCCGCATCAACCTAATTAAAATGATACTGCTTCCCAAACTCAATTATTGCTTTCAACATAGTGCTGTACCAATACCCAAGTCATTTTTCGCAAAATTATATTCCTTAATCACATCCTTTATATGGGGGAAGACCAGGCCCAAACTCAAACGATCTATTCTACAGAGACCAAAAAAGGGGGGTGGGGCAGCTTTACCAGACCTCTATCTGTACTACCTTGCTGGGCAGGCTAAGGCGATAAGTAAGTGGATGCCTAATAGCTCCCTACCTAATTCCGAGAGTCATTTAATTCATTCTGCCCGGATTGATTGCCCACAGGGATTTTTGGAGATGGAGAAATCTGGTGCTTGTCGTCTGTTGCCTATGCTCCGGCTAGCGAGATTGGTATGGAGACAAATAAAAAGAATTATTAAATTTGTGGATGTCATAGCTGAAATGCCACTGTGGAATAATGGTTATATACCAGAATTACTAAATCACCCATCCACTGATTTCTGGGTCTCCTGTGGTGTTCTCTCGGTGAGTGATATACATAACCAGGGGGGTTTTGTAACCTTTGAACAACTACAGAATAATTACAACATCCCTAGGTCTCAATTCTTCCGGTATTTACAACTAAGGTCAGCTTTCCAATCGCACATACGGAATGTAGATACGGGTCGGTCGATCTCTTCTTTACCTTTGATAGGTATCCTCAAATCACAGGGTCCTCAAGGAAGGGTTTAGGAGTTTCAGCTCCTTAACATGTGCCACTCTGTTTTTAAAGGGACCAAAAGTAATTGGACAATTGACTCCAAGGCTATTTCATGGACAGGTGTGGGCAATCCCTTCATTATGTCATTCTCAATTAAGAAGATAAAAGGCCTGGAGTTGATTTGAGGTGTGGTGCTTGCATTTGATGCTTGCAATTATGAGGTTACTACAATCCAATGGAAACCATACATAATGCAGGCAGGAGCAAACCAATGCAGAGCATAGTCAGTAAAGAAAAGAAATGCATCAGAGAAAAGGGTGAGTCACATCAGTCTGAAGAAAGGCAATAGGCATTCCTGGAATTCAAACTAGTCTCTCAAAGTCTCACAGTATTATTATTATTTATTTATATAGCACCATTAATTCCATGGTGCTGTACATGAGAAAGGGGTTATATACAGAGTTATAGATATCGTTTACAGTAAACAAATTTACAATGACAGACTGGTACAGAGGGGAGAGGAACCTGTCCTTGCGGACTTACATTCTATGGGATAATGGGGAAGAGACAGAAGGTCGGGGGTGCGGCAGCTCGGGTGGTGGTGAGGCGGCAGAATGGTTATTGTAGGCTGTAGGCTTTCTTGAAGAGATGGGTTTTCAGGTTCCGTCTGAAGGATCTGAGGGTGGTGGATAATCGGATGTGTTGATGTGTGAAATTCCAGAGGATGGGGGATATTAGGGAGAAATCTTGGAGGAGGTTGTGTGAGGAACGAATAAGTGTGGAGGAGAATAGGAGGGAAGATATTGGGAGATTAGTTCAGAGATATAGGGAGGGACAGGTTGTGGATGGCTTTCTAGATCAGTGTTAGTAGTTTGAACTGGGTTCGTTGAGGAATTGGGAGCCAGTGGAGGGATTTGCAGAGGGGAGAAGCAGGGGAGTAGCGAGGGAGAGGTGAGTTAGCTGGGCAGCAGAGTTGAGGACAGACTGTAGCGGTGCAAGAGAGTTAGCGGGGAGGCCGCAGAGGAGGGTGTTGCAGTAATCAAGGCGGGAGATGATGAGGGCATGCACAAGAGTTTTGGTAGACTGTGGGCTGAGGAAGGAACGGATTCTGGCAATATTTGAGTTGAAGGCGACAGGAGGTGGCAAGAGTTTGGACGTGCGGTTTGAAGGATAGGGCAGAGTTGAGAGTTACCCCGAGGCAGCGGATTTCAGGTGCAAGAGAGTGTGATACCGTTTACCGTACTAGATAGATCAGGTAGGGGGGATACGTGAGATGGGGGAAAGATGATGAGTTCGGTTTTGTCTACATGGAGTTTTAGGTAGCGAGAGGTGAAGAAGGAGGATATGGTTGAAAGACACTCCGGGATTCTGGACAGCAGAGAGGTGACATCTGGGCCGGAGAGGTAGATCGGAGTGTCGTCCACATACAGGTGGTAATGGAAGCCATGAGACTTTATACCCTTGGCCTAGGACAACTCATAGACGGAAAAAAATAGGAGCCCCAGGACAGAGCCTTGAGGGACTCCAACATAGAGAGGGCAACATGAGGTAGTGTGGGAGTGGGAAACGCTAAATGTGCGGTCGGAAAGGTATGAGGCAATCCAGGACAGGGCAAGGTCTTTGATGCCAAGGGAAGAAAGAATCTGTAGCAGTAGGCAGTGGTCGACTGTGTCCAAGGCAGAGGACAGGTCAAGTAGGAGGAGGATGGAGAACTGTCTGTTAGCTTTGGCTGTAAGTCATTAGTAATTTTTGTCAGGGCAGTTTCGGTGGAGTGGTGAGGGCGGAAACCAGATTGGAGGCTGTCAAGGAGAGAGTTAGGTGAGAGGTGGGAGGAAAATTGAGCATTTACATGCTGCTCAAGGAGTTTTGAAGCAAATGGGAGCAGTGATATGGGGCATAATCTATGGAGCATGTTATGGGGCATAAGCTATGGAGCATGTTATGGGGCATAAGCTATGGAGCATTTTATGGGGCATAATCTATGGAGCATCTTATGAGGCATAATCTATGGAGCATCTTATGAGGCATAATCTATGGAGCATCTTATGGGGCATAATTTATGGAGCATTTTATGGGGCATAATCTATGGAGCATCTTATGGGACATAAACTATGTAGCATTTTATGGGGCATAATCTATGGAGCATCTTATGGGGCCATCAACCTTTATGCCGAATTGTATGGGGCATAATCTATGGAGCACCTTATGGGGCCATCAACTTTTATGCCAAATTGTATGGGGCATAATCTATGGAGCATCTTAAGGGGCCATCCATCTTTATACAGCATTGTATGGGGCATAATCTATGGAGCATTCTATGGGGTCATAATCAACCTTTATACAGCATTTTATGGGGCAAATGCTTTTATGGAGCATCTTATGGGGCCATTATTAACCTTTGTGCAGCATTATATGGAGCATGTTTTAATATGGAGCATCTTATGGTGCCCATCATGAACTGTATTGAGCATTATATGGGTCTCCTGATTCAATATGGATATTCAAAAACACAACCTACTGATGTCTCAATTGATTTTACTTTTATTGGTATCTCTTTTTATTTTTGAAATTTACCAGTAGCTGCTGCATTTCCCACCCTAGGCTTATACTCGAGTCATTAAGTTTTCCCAGTTTTTTGTGGCAAAATTAGGGGTCTCGACTTATACTCGGGTCGGCTTATACTTGAGTATATACGGTAGTAAATTTTGACTTTTTTGGCAAACAAAGCTGTATGACGGCTTATTTTCTGCGAAGCAATTTGATTTTTTGGTACCATTTTTTATCACTTTTTCTTACAATTTTTCAGATGGAGAATGGACAAACACGAAAAACTCAGCTATTTTTTTTTGCGTGTGTGACTTAACATGCAGTAAAAGAGATAAGAACAATTAAACATTTTAATTTTTTGGGTCAGTACAATTAGAGCGATACCTGATTTATATACATTTTTTATGATTTGTTACTTTTACACACTAGAAACAATATTTTACATTAATTTGTTTTGTGCAGCATATTCTGAGATATGTAATGCTTTTATTTATTTGTCGAATGTTGTTTTTGCAGAACAATTTTCTATCATTTTTTTTACATGACATTTTTTGTTTGTCAGTATGGCAAAAAAAATACATTTTTGAAGTGCTTTTTATTACACTTTTTTACATTGTTCGCCGTACGGTATAAATAAGGAGACGGTTTTATAGTGTGGGTTGTTCCCAATCTGACGATATTAATTATGTGAAGTTTTTTTAGTTGTAACGCAAAGGCTGCATTTTCAGTGGCAAAATAGGTTTTCATGATTTCTGTGTGAGTTTGTGGGTTTTTTCTTTCTACTTCTTTACATTTAATATGTGTTTTAACCACCTTTTACTTAAACGAAAAAAAGTGGTTTGGTACCGTGTTAGGCTAGGTTCACATTGCATTAACAGCAGCCCGTTCAACACATGCGTTAAAGGGCTGCTTTTAACGCAAGTGCCGATATGTCATCGCGCTAGAGCAGATAGAGCTAGCAGATGCTCTATCTGCGCTAGCAGTGACGGACCAGGAAACGCTGCAGGCCGCGTCCCAGGGTCCATCATGCAATGACAGCACATCGCTAGCCAGCAATGCGTTCGACATAGGATATAATGGCGGCGTTAACGGACTGTGTTACACCGCGGTGTAACGTGGTCCGTCTAACGGACGCCTATAACATAATGTGAACCCAGCCTTAGCTATTCACATGTATTTACATGACATTCATTGGGACGTTCACATGTTTCTATTCAAATGTGGTGTATTTAATTCTATGCAATATATGTCCTGTGGGGGGGCTCTATGTTGGAGAAACAGGACAGAGACTGAGAGCAAGGATGAGGTCTCAGTGTCATACAATTACAGACAAAAAAAACAAAAACATTTACCTGTGGCCAAACACTTCTGTGGTCAAGTACACAACATAGACAATATGAAAGTTGTCATTTTGAAAGGCAATTTCAAATCACAGAAACATCGCAGGGTCTGGGAATACAAATTCATTACCATATTTGAGTCTGTTCACACAGGACTCGATTTGTCAGGAGGATTTATGGCCCACTACCAAATCTGAGCAATTTCCTCCAAAAACAATGAAGGTACCACCAGCCCTTTGATCCTACATGCATATAGGGTCCATGAAACTTTCACACCACTTATCTAATCTTACCTAATTAAGGATTCTCTCTTTAACCCATTAACGACCGCCGATACGCCTTTTAATGGCGGCCGCTAAGGGTACTTAATCCACAGCGCCGTTAATTAACGGCGCTGTGGAAAAAGTGAATAGCGCCCCCCAGAGTCGGATTTTCTCTGGGGTCTCGGTTGCCGAGGGTAGCCGAGACCCCAGAGAACATGATTCGGGGGGTTTTTACCGACCCCCGAGTTGCGATCGCCGGTAATTAACCGTTTACCGGCGGTCGCAACAACAACAAAAAAAAACGCGATTTGCCGTTTAATTTCTCTGTCCTCCGATGTGATTGCACATCGGAGGACAGAGAAATGTGGTCCCCGATGGCCCCCAATAGCCCCCCAATACTCACCTACCTCCCCCGGTGCTCCTCGTGTCTCCCCATGGGCGCCGCCATCTTTTTTCCGGGAAAAAATGGCAGGCGCACGCGCAGTGCGCCCGCCGCCCGGAAGATCTTTGGGGTCTCGGCTGCCAGGGGTAGCCGAGACCCCAAAGAACATGATCGGGGTCGGTTTGCACCGACCCCTGCTTTGCGATCGCCGGTAATTAACAGTTTACCGGCGACCGCAAAAAAAAAAAAAAAAAAAAAAGCGATCAGTTATTTCTCTGTCCTCTGATGTGATCGCACATCAGAGGACAGAGAAATAGGGGGATTCGGGGACCCTATCATACTCACCCGGGGTCCCTGGGTCCTCTTCTGTCTTCTCCTGCCAGCCGGCTTTTTCATCATGGCGGGCGCATGCGCAGTGCGCCCGCCATCTGCTGCCATCTGCCGGCCGGCAGGAGAAGACAAGTTGGGGCTAAAATTAGGGTTAGGGTTAAGGTTAGAGTTAGGGTTAGAGTTAGGGTTAGAGTTAGGGTTAGAGTTAGGGTTAGGGTTAGAGATAGGGTTGGGGCTAAATTTAGGGTTAGGGCTAGGGTTAGGGTTAGGCTACTTTCACACTAGCGTTTTTTGGCTTCCGTCGCAATGCGTCGTTGGAGAAAAAACGCATCCTGCAAAAGTGCTTGCAGGATGCGTTTTTTCTCCATTGGCTTGCATTAGCGACGCATTGCGACGGATTGCCACATGTCGCATCCGTCGTGCGACGGATGCGTCGTGCTTTGGCGGACCGTCGACACAAAAAAAACTACATGTAACTTTTTTGTGCGACGTATCCGCCATTTCCGACCGCGCATGCGTGGCCGGAACTCCTCCCCCGCCTCCCCGCACCTCACAATGGGGCAGCGGATGCGTTGAAAAAACAGCATCCGCTGCACCCGTTGTGCGGCGCTTACAACGCTAGCGTCGGTACGTCGGCCCGACACACTGCGATGGGCCGAGTACGACGCTAGTGTGAAAGTAGCCTTAGGCTTCTTTCACACTTGCGTCGGTACGGGGCGGTCGCAATGCGTCGGCCCGATGTACCGACGCACGTTGTGAAAATTGTGCACAACGTGGGCAGCGGATGCAGTTTTTCAACGCATCCGCTGCCCAGTCTATGTCCTGGGGAGGAGGGGGCAGAGTTACGGCCACGCATGCGCGGAAATGGCGGACGCGACGTACAAAAAAAAGGTTACATTGAACTTTTTTTGTGACGACGGGGGCCAAAGTTATGGTTAGGGTTGGGGCTAAAGTTAGGGTTGGGGCTAAAGTTAGGGTTAGAGTTGGGATTAGGGTTAGGGTTTGGATTAGGGTTGGGATTAGTGTTACGTTTGGGATTAGGGTTGGGATTAGGGTTAGGGTTGGGATTAGGGTTAGGGGTGTGTTGGATTTAGGGTTTTGATTAGGGTTATGGTTAGGGTTGAGATTAGGGCTGTTTTGGGGTTAGGGTTGTGATTATCGTTAAGGTTGTGATTAGGATTATGGATCGGGTTGAGATTAGGGTTAGGGGTGTGTTGGGGTTAGGGTTGGAGTTAGAATTGGGGGGTTTCCACTGTTTAGGTACATCAGGGGGTCTCCAAACACGACAGCCAATTTTGCGCTAAAAAAGTCAAATGGTACTCCCTCCCTTCTGAGCTCTGCCGTGCGCCCAAACAGTGGTTTACCCCCACATATGGGGCATCAGCGTACTCGGGATAAATTGGACAACAACTTTTGGGGTCCAATTTCTCCTGTTACCCTTGTGAAAATAAAAACTTGGGGGCTAAAAATCTTTTTTGTTGGAAAAAAAAATATTTTTTTTATTTTCACTTCTCTGCATTATAAACTTCTGTGAAGCACTTGAGCTTTCAAAGTTCTCACCACATATCTAGATAAGTTCCTTAGGGGGTCTAGTTTCCAAAATTTGGTCACTTGTGGGGGTTTCTACTGTTTAGGTACATTAGGGGTCTGCAAACGCAACATAACGCCCGCAGACAATTCTATCAAAGTCTGCATTCCAAAATGGCGCTCCTTCCCTTCCGAGCTCTGCCGTGCGCCCAAACAGTGGTTTACCCCCACATATGGGGTACCAGCATACTCAGGACAAATTGGACAACAACTTTTGGGGTCCAATTTCTCTTGTTACCCTTGTGAAAATAAAAATTTGGGGGCTAAAAAAATCTTTTTTGTGGGAAAAAAATATTTTTTATTTTCACTACTCTGCATTATAAACTTCTGTGAAGCACTTGGGCATTCAAAGTTCTCACCACATATCTAGATAAGTTCCTTGGGGGGTCTATTTTCCAAAATGGGGTCACTTGTTGGGGGTTTCTACTGTTTAGGTACATTAGGGGTCTGCAAACGCAACATAACGCCCGCAGACAATTCTATCAAAGTCTGCATTCCAAAATGGCGCTTCTTCCCTTCCGAGCTCTGCCGTGCGCCCAAACAGTGGTTTACCCCCACATATGGGGTACCAGCATACTCAGGACAAATTGGACAACAACTTTTGGGGTCCAATTTCTCTTGTTACCCTTGTGAAAATAAAAACTTGGGGGCTAAAAAATCTTTATTGTTTAAAAATATATATTTTTTATTTTCACGACTCTGCATTATAAACTTCTGTGATGCACTTGGGCATTCAAAGTTCTCACTACACATCTAGATAAGTTCCATGGGGGGTCTAGTTTCCAAAATGGGGTCACTTTTGGGGGGTTTCTACTGTTTAGGCACATCAGGGGCTCTCCAAACGCAACATGGCGTCCGATCTCAATTCCAGTCAATTTTGCATTGAAAAGTCAAATGGCGCTCCTTTGCTTCCGAGCTCAGCCATGCGCCCAAACAGTGGTTTACCCCCACATATGGGGTGTCGGCGTACTCAAGACAAATTGTACAACAGCTTCTGGGGTCCATTTTCTCCTGTTACCCTTGGTAAAATAAAAATTTGGAGGCAAAAAGATCATTTTTGTAGAAAAAATGCGATTTTTTTATTTTCACGGCTCTACATTATAAACTTCTGTGAAGCACCTGGGGGTTTAAAGTGCTCACCACACATCTAGATAAGTTCCTTAAGGGGTCTAGTTTCCAAAATGGTATCACTTGTGGGGGGTTTCCACTGTTTAGGCACATCAGGGACTCTCCAAACGCGACATGGCATCCGATCTCAATTCCAGCCAATTCTGCATTGAAAAAGTCAAACGGTGCTCCTTCACTTCCAAGCTCTGCGGTGCACCCAAACAGTGGTTTACCTCCACATATGGGGTATCGACGTACTCAGGAGAAATTGCACAACAACTTTTGTGGTCTAATTTCTCCTGTTACCCTTGTGAAAATAAGAATTTGTGGGCGAAAAAATCATTTTTGTGAAAACAAATGCGATTTTTTATTTTCACGGCTCTACGTTATAAACTTCTGTGAAGCACTTGGGGGTTCAAAGTGCTCACCACACATCTAGATAAGTTCCTTGGGGGGTCTAGTTTCCAAAATGGTGTCACTTGTGGGGGGTTTCCACTGTTTAGGCACATTAGGGGCTCTCCAAACGCGACATGGCGTCCGATCTCAATTCCAGCCAATTCTGCATTGAAACAGTCAAACGGTGCTCCTTCACTTCCAAGCTCTGCGGTGCGCCCAAACAGTGGTTTACCTCCACATATGGGGTATCGGCGTACTCAGGAAAAATTGCACAACAAAATTTGTGGTTAAATTTCTGTTTTTACACTTGTGAAAATTAAAAAAAATGGTTCTGAAGTAAAATGTTTGCAAAAAAAAGTTAAATGTTCATTTTTTTCTTCCACATTGTTTTAGTTCCTGTGAAGTACGTAAAGGGTTAATAAACTTCTTGAATGTGGTTTTGAGCAGCTTGAGGGGTGCAGTTTTTAGAATGGTGTCACACTTGGTTATTTTCTATCATATAGACCCCTCAAAATCACTTCAAAGGTGATGTGGTCCCTAAAAAAAACATGGTGTGGTAAAAATGAGAAATTGCTGGTCAACTTTTAACCCTTATAACTCCCTAACAAAAAAAAAAATTGGTTCCAAAATTGTGCTGATGTAAAGTAGACATGTGAGAAATGTTATTTATTAACTATTTTTTGTGACATATCTCTCTGATTTAAGGGCATAAAAATACAAAGTTTGAAAATTGCAAAATTTTAAAAATTTTCGCCATATTTCCATTTTTTTCATAAATAATCGCAAGTAATATCGAACAAATGTTACCACTAACTTGAAGTACAACATGTCACGAAAAAACAATCTCAGAATCAGCGGGATCCGATAAAGCGTTCCAGAGTTATAACCTCATAAAGTGACACTGGTCAGAATTGTAAGAATTGGCTCGGTCATTAAGTACCAAATTGGCTCTGTCACTAAGGGGTTAAAGATCAGTGTTTGTTTATTTAAATGCCCATGTATCACACCATGCCTGTGCTCTTTACTGTATATAATTGGGTTTCTTCAAATATCTTGTCATAACAGCCTGATGAAGAGACGTAAGCAGTTTTGAAAGCTTGCTTTGTAACATCATTCACTATATTTTGTTAGCCATTAAAAGGTATCACACCCACAAGATTCCTATTTTGTTTCTACCACTGAGAGCACTCTATATCTTTAACCACCTGTTAAACACTTAAGATGCCGCAGTCATGATTGACAGTGGCATTTGACGGGTTAATCAGATGTCAGATACAGAGGTCATATACAGCTGTCACCATTGTGAGATATTTACCAACTGGGGCACTATTTACTTTCCTCTCACCGCTATATGGCTGCCATTTTAATATGTATCAGAGGTCGTTAAATTGTTAACGGACAGGCTAGCTGTTAGTTGGCAACTGTTCTGATCTATAGCAGAATCTCTCCAATGCTAATGTCACATCAAACAGAAGAGAAAAGTATTAGACAACTTGTTTATGTAAATGTAAAATATTTTATACATGTATATATGATTCAAACATAGGCGCATATGAATACTAATTGCTTTTTAATAACAATCATGTTATGAATAAAATTATAAAAAAAGAGAATCACTACTTTCCTGTGTGTGTCCTTAGATGACCAACAAGAGATGCTTTCACTGTAAAACGTTTCCCACATTCTGAACAAGAAAATGGCTTCTCCCCTGTGTGAATTCTCTGATGTAAAACAAGATGTGATTTCTTTGAAAAACATTTCCCACATTCTGAACATGAAAATGGCTTCTCCCCTGTGTGAATTCTCTGATGTTCAATGAGATGTGATTTTTCATTACAACATTTCCCACATTCTGAACATGAATATCGCTTCTCCTGTGTGTGAGTTCTCTGATGTCTAACAAGATGTGCTTTCTCTATAAAACATTTCCCACATTCTAAACATGAATATGGCTTCTCCCCTGTGTGACTTCTCTGATGTATAACAAGATGTGATTTCCATAAAAAACATTTCCCACATTCTAAACATGAATATGGCTTCTCCCCAGTGTGATTTCTCTGATGTGTAATGAGCTGTGATTTCCACATAAAACATTTCCCACATTCTGAACATGAAAGTGACTTTTCCCCTGTGTGAATTCTCTGATGTGTAACGAGATTCATTTTCCTATTAAAACATTTCCCACATTCTGAGCACGAAAATGTTTTTTCCTCTTTAAGAGCTATTTCATGTTCATTGGTCCTCCTATGACTTTTGTTTTGAATATCAGTCATTGATGATGCAGAAGAAAGGACTTGTTGAAAATGAATGGCTGAAAGACTTTTTCTGAGAAGGGATTGAGGTGTATCTGGGATAATGGCATGTTCTTCATGTTTATCTGGTGTAATATTATGATCATCTGGTACGAAATCTGAAAGTAGCAGATGTCCCACTGAGCTCCTGGTACAGTCATCTGTCAAGAATAAAAATGATTTTGTTATTTTCCAATAATACTATGCTAAAATCATATCAATATTATATATTTTATAAAAAAAATTTAATACAAATTGTAATATAAATAAATTACTGATGCATAAGAGAGCAGAGCACAAAGCAGTGATTATTGGATTTTGCCATTAGGTTTTCAGGTTGTGCTATTTCAGTTTTTCACTTCTCTGTTCAATTCATCTTCACCATAAGTTCATGTTTCACTTTGTCTGTCATCAATCATTACCAGTTATATCAAGGGTGCAGAACCTTTTTTCTGCCAAGGCCATTTAGATATTTATACCATCATTTGGGGACCGTGCAAAACTATCAAATTGAAAATTACGCTGCTTTATTTAGTTAAACATTTAACTAACTCACCCACTATGTGATGGCTGGAGCTTCATCTCTTTGGTGAGGCTAGTGATGTTAGGTGTTATGATCCTAAGTGGCTGAGGATCACGAATAGACCAGCAAGTGAATAAACTAAGGACAAGCTCTAGGGAGATGGTAACTGGACTGATCGCAAATCTGAACCTATCCAACACAACTAGAGGTAGCCGGTGAACGTGCCTAAAAAATTCCTAGACGTCTCGAGCCAGCCTGAGGAACTAGCTACCCCTAACGAGAAAGAAAGACCTCGCTTGCCTCCAGAGAAATAATCCCCAAAGATTTAGAAGCCCCCAACAAATATTAACGGTGAAGTAAGAAGAAGGCACATACGTAGGGATGAAATCAGATTCAGCAAAAGAGGCCCACTAGTACTAGAAAGCAGAAAATAGAGCAGGGGTCTATGCGATCAATAAAAAACCCTTACAAAATATCCATCCTGAGATTTCAAGAACCCATGCACCAACTAATGGTGTGTGGGGAGAAACTCAGTCCACTAGAGCATCCAGCAAGCGAGGGAATCACATTTTAGCAAGCTGGACAAGAAAACATGATAAACACTGCTGATCAAAAAATGAGCAAACAAAACTTAGCTTGTCCTGGATGGACTGGGAGCAAGGTAGTCAGAAGGAATCTGAGTAGCACTGATTACATCGACAGCCGGCAACAAGTGAAAGTAAAACAGAGCTATATAGGAACCTCCCAGAGGATAACGAACCAGCTGATAGCCAGAGACCAGCAGGATAACAAACCAAGCCACCAGGGGGAGCCCAAAGCAAAAGTCACACCATACCACCAGTGACCACAAGAGGGAGCCTGAAAACAGAGTTCACAACAGTACCCCCCCTTAAAGAGGGGTCACCGAACCCTCATGAAAACCCCCAGGGCGATCAGGATGAGCCACATGGAAGGCACGAACCAAATCGGCTGCATGAACATCAGAGGCGACAACCCAAGAATTATCCTCCTGACCATAGCCCTTCCACTTGACCAAATACTGGAGCCTCCGTCTAGAAACACGAGAATCCAAGATCTTCTCCAC
Source organism: Ranitomeya variabilis (assembly GCF_051348905.1). Taxonomy (NCBI): domain Eukaryota; kingdom Metazoa; phylum Chordata; class Amphibia; order Anura; family Dendrobatidae; genus Ranitomeya; species Ranitomeya variabilis. The sequence continues at coordinate 631,648,114 of NC_135235.1, forward strand.
CACGTATTCCAATTCTCCCTCAACCAGCACCGGGGCAGGAGGCTCAACCGGAGGAACCACAGGTACCACATACCTCCGCAACAACGAGCGATGGAACACATTATGAATAGCAAATGATGCCGGGAGGTCCAGACGGAATGACACAGGTCCAAGGACTTCCAGAATCTTATAAGGACCGATAAACCGAGGCTTGAACTTAGGAGAGGAGACCTTCATAGGAACGAAGCGAGAAGACAGCCACACCAAGTCCCCAACGCAAAGTCGGGGACCCACACAGCGACGGCGGTTGGCAAAGAGCTGAGCCTTCTCTTGTGACAACTTCAAATTGTCCACCACATGATTCCAAATCTGATGCAACCTATCCACCACAACATCCACTCCAGGACAGTCAGAAGGCTCCACCTGACCCGAGGAAAAACTAGGATGAAACCCCGAATTACAAAAAAAAGGAGAAACCAAAGTAGCAGAACTAGCCCGATTATTAAGGGCAAACTCGGCCAACGGCAAAAAAGTAACCCAGTCGTCCTGGTCAGCAGAAACAAAACATCTTAAATAAGTCTCCAAGGTCTGATTAGTTCGCTCGGTTTGGCCATTCGTCTGAGGATGGAAGGCCGAAGAAAAAGACAATTCAATGCCCAACTTAGCACAAAAGGTCCGCCAAAATCTAGACACAAACTGGGATCCTCTGTCAGAAACAATGTTCTCAGGAATCCCGTGCAAACGAACCACATTTTGAAAAAACAGTGGAACCAACTCGGAGGAGGAAGGCAACTTAGGCAAGGGCACCAAATGGACCATCTTAGAAAAACGATCACACACCACCCAGATGACAGACATTCTCTGAGAGACAGGGAGATCAGAAATAAAATCCATGGAAATGTGCGTCCAAGGCCTCTTCGGGACAGGCAAAGGTAACAGCAAACCACTGGCATGAGAACAGCAAGGCTTCGCCCGAGCACAAATTCCACAAGACTGCACAAAGGAACGCACATCCCGCGACAAGGAAGGCCACCAAAAAGACCTGGCCACCAAGTCTCTGGTACCAAATATTCCAGGATGGCCCGCCAACACCGAAGAATGAACCTCGGAGATGACTCTGTTGGTCCATCTATCCGGGACAAACAGTCTCTCCGGTGGACAGCGGTCAGGTCTATCCGCCTGAAACTTTTGCAGCACACGTCGCAAATCTGGGGAGATGGCAGACAAAATCACCCCTTCTCTAAGGATACCAGCCGGCTCTGAATCTCCAGGAGAGTCAGGCACAAAACTCCTAGAAAAAGCATCAGCCTTCACATTCTTCGAACCCGGCAGGTACGAGACCATGAAATCAAAACGAGAGAAAAATAACGACCAACGAGCCTGTCTGGGATTCAGCCGCTTGGCCGACTCGAGATAAATCAAATTCTTGTGATCAGTCAAGACCACCACATGATGTTTAGCTCCCTCGAGCCAATGTCGCCACTCCTCAAATGCCCACTTCATAGCCAACAGCTCCTGATTACCGACATCATAATTCCGCTCGGCAGGCGAAAACTTTCTTGAAAAGAAAGCACATGGCTTCATCACAGAGCCATCGGGGCTTCTCTGCGACAAAACAGCCCCCGCTCCAATCTCGGAAGCATCAACCTCCACCTGGAAGGGAAGTGAGACATCTGGCTGACATAAGACCGGAGCTGAAGAAAACCGACGCTTCAGCTCCCGAAAGGCCTCCACAGCCGCAGAAGACCAATTAGTCACATCAGAACCCTTCTTGGTCAAATCCGTCAAAGGCTTAACAACGCCAGAAAAATTAGCTATGAAGCGACGGTAAAAATTAGCAAAACCCAAGAACTTCTGAAGACTCTTAACAGATGTAGGCTGCGTCCAGTCATGAATAGCCTGAACCTTGACTGGGTCCATCTCAATAGTAGAAGGAGAAAAAATGAAACCCAAAAAAGAAATCTTCTGGACTCCAAAAAGACATTTTGAGCCCTTCACAAATAAAGCATTGTCACGCAGGACCTGAAAGACCATCCTGACCTGCTTAACATGAGACTCCAAAAAGTATAAACCAAAAACTAATATATACACAAATACCTTTATTGAATCAAAGAATAGGACTAAAAGCGACACAACACCCAAACCCCTCTTAGTGGGAGTGGGTTAATGTAAAACTGGCCCGATAGTACATGGGCAATATATGGGAGCACGGAATTCGATTATAGGTTCTATGTGTCCCTAAAGTGCTTCCTGCCTGTCTGCGGAGGTTGGCACCCTCTTGGACGCAATGTGGCGCCCCCGCTCACCGACGGCTCGCCCTAAAGAGCCCTATGTATCCCTCAAGTGATATAAAAATATCATACTCTATAAATATCCTAAACATACCACACAATAGGGCCCCAAAATTAAATTATAACCAAATCGATACCAGATAGAAATTCACCAAAATGTACAGCTGAGGGAGTATTAGTTTGACCTCAGATTTTTTAGCTAATGTGCTGAACCTATTCTAATAGCTAAAACACCCTCAAAAAATCCCTATTCAAGACTACCCTGCCTACCAGCGGAGGTTGGCACCCTCTTGATCGCAAAGTGGCGCCCCCGCTCCTCGGTGGCTGTCCCTTCTTAACCCTAGCCGAGTCCCTGTAGTTATAGGGATACTCTGAATGGGTGGTGCCTATGGGGCTACAGTAGTGAACCCCAAAATTTAGGGGGATAATCAAACTACCATTGAAGCCCAAGCCAAAGCATTATACCGATATTCACAGCTATATAGGCTTAATTGCGGCACTATCATCAACACAGAAGGGAAAAATATGCTAGCCCCACTCCTCAAAGGTACAGAAATGCAGGTGTGTTAACAGTAATGTTTCAGCTTAAATAGGTACCAAATCCAAAAGCAAATATTAGCCTTTTGCTATATATATAGTATACTTTTGTACAATTAAATACCCCATCCCAAAATACACATAGGTATAGGTATATTGCATATGTGTAGGTATATTGCAATTGGCATTCCAGCCTAAACAGATAACAAATGCTGAATTGTGTATACAGATATTACTACATATATAGTACAGCCAAGTGCAACTTGGAACCACTTTTATAAGTACATATTTGGTGAATAACCAACAAACAATTTAAAATCACTGATAAGTGTATCAGTGATTTTAAATTGTTTGTTGGTTATTCACCAAATATGTACTTATAAAAGTGGTTCCAAGTTGCACTTGGCTGTACTATATATGTAGTAATATCTGTATACACAATTCAGCATTTGTTATCTGTTTAGGCTGGAATGCCAATTGCAATATACCTACACATATGCAATATACCTATACCTATGTGTATTTTGGGATGGGGTATTTAATTGTACAAAAGTATACTATATATATAGCAAAAGGCTAATATTTGCTTTTGGATTTGGTACCTATTTAAGCTGAAACATTACTGTTAACACACCTGCATTTCTGTACCTTTGAGGAGTGGGGCTAGCATATTTTTCCCTTCTGTGTTGATGATAGTGCCGCAATTAAGCCTATATAGCTGTGAATATCGGTATAATGCTTTGGCTTGGGCTTCAATGGTAGTTTGATTATCCCCCTAAATTTTGGGGTTCACTACTGTAGCCCCATAGGCACCACCCATTCAGAGTATCCCTATAACTACAGGGACTCGGCTAGGGTTAAGAAGGGACAGCCACCGAGTAGCGGGGGCGCCACTTTGCGATCAAGAGGGTGCCAACCTCCGCTGGTAGGCAGGGTAGTCTTGAATAGGGATTTTTTGAGGGTGTTTTAGCTATTAGAATAGGTTCAGCACATTAGCTAAAAAATCTGAGGTCAAACTAATACTCCCTCAGCTGTACATTTTGGTGAATTTCTATCTGGTATCGATTTGGTTATAATTTAATTTTGGGGCCCTATTGTGTGGTATGTTTAGGATATTTATAGAGTATGATATTTTTATATCACTTGAGGGATACATAGGGCTCTTTAGGGCGAGCCGTCGGTGAGCGGGGGCGCCACATTGCGTCCAAGAGGGTGCCAACCTCCGCAGACAGGCAGGAAGCACTTTAGGGACACATAGAACCTATAATCGAATTCCGTGCTCCCATATATTGCCCATGTACTATCGGGCCAGTTTTACATTAACCCACTCCCATTAAGAGGGGTTTGGGTGTTGTGTCGCTTTTAGTCCTATTCTTTGATTCAATAAAGGTATTTGTGTATATATTAGTTTTTGGTTTATACTTTTTGTTAATACTAATTTTTGGTCTATCAGACATTATACTTTTCTTAACATGAGACTCCCAATCATCCGAAAAAACCAGAATATCATCCAGATACACAATCATAAACTTATCCAGATATTCACGGAAGATGTCATGCATAAAGGACTGAAAGACTGAAGGAGCATTAGAAAGTCCAAAAGGCATCACCAAGTACTCAAAATGGCCTTCAGGCGTATTAAATGCAGTTTTCCATTCATCACCCTGTTTTATACGCACAAGGTTATACGCACCACGAAGATCTATCTTGGTGAACCAACTAGACCCCCTAATGCGAGCAAACAAATCAGTTAACAATGGCAAAGGATACTGAAATTTGACCGTGATTTTATTCAATAGGCGATAATCAATACAGGGTCTCAGGGAACCATCCTTTTAAGCCACAAAAAAGAATCCTGCACCAAGAGGGGATGAGGACGGGCGAATATGTCCCTTCTCTAAAGACTCCTTTATATAACTCCGCATGGCAGCATGCTCCGGCACAGATAAATTGAAAAGTCGTCCCTTAGGAAACTTACTACCAGGAATCAAATTTATAGCACAATCACAGTCCCTATGAGGAGATAGAGAATTGAGTTTGGGCTCCTCAAATACATCCTGGTAGTCTGACAAAAACGTAGGGACTTCAGAAGGAGTGGACGAAGCAATTGACACCACAGGAGCGTCACCATGAATTCCCTGACAACCCCAACTTGACACCGACATAGCTTTCCAATCCAGGACTGGATTATGAGTCTGCAACCATGGTAGACCCAACATGACGATATCATGCAAATTATGCAGTACAAGAAAGCGAATCACCTCCTGATGAACAGGAGTCATGCACATGGTCACTTGTGTCCAGTACTGAGGTCTATTCGTAGCCAGTGGTGTAGAATCAATTCCCCTTAGTAGAATAGGGAATTTTAAAGGCTCCAAATCAAAACCACAGCGCCTGGCAAATGACCAATCCATCAGACTCAGGGCGGCACCCGAATCTACAAAAGCATTAACCGGGTAAGATGACAGGGAACAAATCAGGGTAACAGACAAAATGAACTTAGGCTGTAAAGTACCAATGGTGACAGATTTATCAACCTTTTTTTTGCGCTTAGAGCATGCTGAGATAACATGAGCTGAGTCACCACAGTAAAAGCACAACCCATTTTGCCGTCTATAATTTTGCCGTTCACTTCTGGTCAGAATTCTGTCACATTGCATAGATTCAGGTGTCTGTTCAGAAGACACCGCCAAATGGTGCACAGGTTTGCGCTCCCGCAAACGCCGATCAATCTGAATGGCCAGAGTCATTGACTCATTCAGACCTGCAGGCGTAGGGAACCCCACCATGACATTCTTAATGGCTTCAGAAAGACCTTCCCTGAAATTTGCAGCCAGGGCACACTCATTCCACTGAGTAAGCACCGACCATTTCCGAAATTTCTGGCAGTACACCTCTGCTTCATCTTGCCCCTGCGAGAGGGCCAATAACATTTTTTCAGCCTGGTTCTCAAGATTAGGTTCCTCATAGAGCAATCCAAGGGCTAGAAAAAACGCATCTACACTAAGCAATGCAGGATCCCCTGGCGCCAATGCGAAGGCCCAATCTTGAGGGTCACCGCGCAAAAAGGAAATGATAATCTTAACTTGCTGAACGGCATCACCAGAGGAACGAGGTTTCAAAGAAAGAAACAACTTACAATTGTTCCTAAAATTCAGGAACCTAGATCTATCTCCAGAAAACAACTCCGGAATAGGTATTCTAGGCTCTGACATAGGACTGTGAACAACAAAATCCTGAATACTTTGAACCCTAGCAGCAAGATGATCCAGACTGGAAGCCAAGCTCTAGACATCCATGTCAGCAGCTGAACTCAGAGCCACACCAAGATTAAGAGGAGGAGAGAAGCTAGCCACAGCAGCTAGACACACGGCGAAAAAAAAAAAAAAAAATTCTCAAGGCTTCTTTTCTCCTGCTTCTGCCATGCAATTAACACTTTATGGGCCGGCTGTACTGTTATGATCCTAAGTGGCTGAGGATCACGAATAGACCAGCAAGTGAATAAACTAAGGACAAGCTATAGGGAGATGGTAACTGGACTGATCGCAAATCTGAACCTATCCAACACAACTAGAGGTAGCCGGTGAACGTGCCTAAAAAATTCCTAGATGTCTCGAGCCAGCCTGAGGAACTAGCTACCCCTAACGAGAAAGAAAGACCTCGCTTGCCTCCAGAGAAATAATCCCCAAAGATTTAGAAGCCCCCAACAAATATTAACGGTGAAGTAAGAAGAAGGCACATACGTAGGGATGAAATCAGATTCAGCAAAAGAGGCCCACTAGTACTAGAAAGCAGAAAATAGAGCAGGGGTCTATGCGAACAATAAAAAACCCTTACAAAATATCCATCCTGAGATTTCAAGAACCCATGCACCAACTAATGGTGTGTGGGGAGAAACTCAGTCCACTAGAGCATCCAGCAAGCGAGGGAATCACATTTTAGCAAGCTGGACAAGAAAACATGATAAACACTGCTGATCAAAAAATGAGCAAACAAAACTTAGCTTGTCCTGGATGGACTGGGAGCAAGGTAGTCAGAAGGAATCTGAGTAGCACTGATTACATCGACAGCCGGCAACAAGTGAAAGTAAAACAGAGCTATATAGGAACCTCCCAGAGGATAACGAACCAGCTGATAGCCAGAGACCAGCAGGATAACAAACCAAGCCACCAGGGGGAGCCCAAAGCAAAAGTCACACCATACCACCAGTGACCACAAGAGGGAGCCTGAAAACAGAGTTCACAACAGTTAGGTGCTATTAGTGATATTGCTACTCACAACTGCTTTTCCAGGTTTGCAGCGGTCTGGAGCACAGACTTATAATGAACTAGATGGTGGCCCGATTCTAATGCATCAGGTATTCTAGAATATGCATCTCCATGTAGTATATTGCACAGCCCACGTAGTATATTGCCCAACCACGTAGTATATTGCCCAGCTACGTAGTATATTGCTCAGCCACGTAGTATATTGCCCAGCCACGTAGTATATTGCCCAGTGACACAGTATATTGCCCAGCCACATAGTATATTGCCCAGTTACGTAGTATATTGCCCAGTGACGTAGTATACAGAACAGAGCCACGTAGTATATTGCACAGCGAAGTAGTATACAGCACAGAGCCACGTAGTATATTGCCCAGCCACGTAGTATATTGCCCAGTTACGTAGTATATTGCCCAGTGACGTAGTATACAGCACCGTAGTATATTGCACAGCGACGTAGTATACAGCACAGAGCCACGTAGTATATTGCACAGCGACGTAGTATACAGCACAAAGCCACGTAGTATATTGCCCAGCCACGTAGTATATTGGCCAGTCAAGTAGTATATTGCCCAGCTACGTAGTATATTGCCCAGCCACGTATGTCACAGGTTAAAAAATTAAAAAATAAACATATACTCACCTTCCGAGGGTACCCTTGTAGTTCTGTCACCGGAGTTCGGTGCAGGAGGCAGCTTCCGGTCCCAGGGTGTGATGACGTCGCGGTCAAGTGACGTCATGGCAGGTCCTTCTCGCGCAGGCGCGCAGGACATGTGATGACGTCGCGGTCACATGACCGTGATATCATGGAAGGTCCTTCTTGCTTACCATCCTTGCCACCGGAACGTGCCGCTTGCATGGAGGGGTCACCGGAGCGTCGCGAGGAGCAGTAAAGGCGGCGGAAGGTGAGTATATAATGATTTTTTATTTTTTTAACCTTAGATGTTTTTACTATTCACGCTGCATAGGCAGCATCAATAGTAAAAACTTGGTGACACAGGGTTAATAGCGGCGGTAACGGAGTGAGTTACCCGCGGCATAATGCGGTCCGTTACCACTGGCATTAACCCTGTGTGAGCGCTGACTGCGGGGAGTATGGAGCGGGCGCCGGGCACTGACTGCAGGGGAGTAGGGAGAGACTACTGGGACTGTGGCCGTCGCTGATTGGTCGCGGCAGCCATGACAGGCAGCTGGCGAGACCAATCAGCGACTTGGATTCCATGACAGACAGAGGCCGCGACCAATGAATATCCGTGAGAGACAGAAGGACAGACAGACGGAAGTGACCCTTAGACAATTATATAGTAGATGAGTGTGGGAGGAGAGGACATAAGACAGGGACTAAGGCTATTTGCACAACCTCCATTAGGCCACATTCTCATATTCTTGTAAATTGTCCATTTGCTACCAGATTTTTTTTTATCGGACGGCACATAGAATTTCATACATCCATTCACATATCCGTGAAGATCACAGATCCGAAAATGAGATCTGAGAGACTCTGAGCATGTCTGTTTTTGATTCAATCTTGAGGACATACTCAATAGGTCTGTGTGCTGTCCAAGAAAAAAAAAATCAAGCAGCACACCGATACTTCACATGGAAACAGGAATGTAATCTTATTATGTATAGCACAGTCACTTATAATACAGTGTAGGTTCTTGTTATATAGTGCTATCCTTAACTACAGTTTCCTTTTTTATTATATAGAACACTATACCTTATTATGTACCATCCTGTTGAGTCATTTATGGCGCCGTTACTTAGTATATAGCATCCTCTGTTATGTATAGCGCTGTCCATTATTTCATATAAAAGCATATGCATGTTTTTCTCAATATCGAGTGAGAGAGACAATGTTTTAGGGCATTTATATTACTTACTGCAAAGTCAAAAATTTACATACACTAAGATTCATATGCCTTTAAACAATTCTGGACTGGCCATATGATGATGTCATGTGTTTGGAAGCTTCTTTTTTGGCAACATTTGAGTTAGAGATACACCTGTGGATGTATTTTAATGCACACCTGAAACACACTGCTTCTTTGTGTAGCTTGATGGGAAAGTCTAAAGAAATCAGCCACGATATCAGTAAGTGAATTGTGGACTTGCACAAGTCTGGCTCATCCTTGAGTACAATTTCAAGATACCTGAAGGTACCTGGTTCATCTGTTCAAACAATTATACGCAAGTACAAAAAAGATGGGAATGTCCAGCCATCATACTGCTCAGGAAGGAGACAGGTTCTGTGTTCCAGAGATGAACGTGATTTGTTCCAACATGTGCACATCAACCCAAGAACAAAAGCAAAAGACCTTGTGAAGATGATGGCAGAAGCTTGTAAGACTGTGTCAATACCTAGAGTGAAACGAGTACGTTATCAACATGGGCTGAAAGGCCACTCTGCCAGGAAGAAGCCGCTACTCCAAAAGAAACATAAAAAGCCAGATTAATGTTTGCAAATGCACACAGGAACAAAGACCTTAATTTCTGCAGACATGCCCTGTGGTTTGATTAACCCCTTCACCCCCAAGGGTGGTTTGCACGTTAATGACCGGGCCAATTTTTACAATTCTGACCACTGTCCCTTTATGAGGTTATAACTCTGGAACGCTTCAACGGATCCCAGTGATTCTGACATTGTTTTCTCGTGACATATTGTACTTCATGATAGTGGTAAAAATTCTGTGATAGTACCTGCGTTTATTTGTGAAAAAACGGAAATTTGGCGAACATTTTGAAAATTTCGCAATTTTCCAACTTTGAATTTTTATGCAATTAAATCACAGAGACATGTCACACAAAATACTTAATAAGTAACATTTCCCACATGTCTACTTTACATCAGCACAATTTTGGAACCAACATTTTTTTTTGTTAGGGAGTTATAAGGGTTAAAAGTTGACCAGCAATTTCTCATTTTTACAACACCATTTTTTTTTAGGGACCACATCTCATTTGAAGTCATTTTGAGGGGTCTATATGATAGAAAATACCCAAGTGTGACACCATTCTAAAAACTGCACCCCTCAAGGTGCTCAAAACCATATTCAAGAAGTTCATTAACCCTTCTGGTGTTTCACAGGAATTTTTGGAATGTTTAAATAAAAATGAACATTTAACTTTTTTTCACAAAAAATTTACTTCAGCTCCAATTTTTTTTATTTTACCAAGGGTAACAGGAGAAAATGGACCCCAAAAGTTGTTGTACAATTTGTCCTGAGTACGCCGATACCCCATATGTGGGGGTAAACCACTGTTTGGGCGCATGACAGAGCTCGGAAGCGAAGGAGCGCCATTTGACTTTTCAATGCAAAATTGACTGGAATTGAGATGGGACGCCATGTTGCGTTTGGGGAGCCCCTGATGTGCCTAAACATTGAAACCCCTCACAAGTGACACCATGTTGGAAAGTAGACCCCCTAAGGAACTTATCTAGATGTGTGGTGAGCGCTTTGACCCACCAAGGGCTTCACAGAAGTTTATAATGCAGAGCCGTAAAAATAAAACAAAAATTTTTTCCCACAAAAATTATTTTTTAGCCCCCAGTTTTGTATTTTCCCGAGGGTAACAGGAGAAATTGGACACCAAAAGTTGTTGTCCAATTTGTCCTGAGTGCGCTGATACCCCATATGTGGGGGGGACCACCGTTTGGACGCATGGAAGGGCTCGGAAGGGAAGGAGCGCCATTTGGAATGCAGACTTAGATGGAATGGTCTGCAGGCGTCACATTGCGTTTGCAGAGCCCCTAATGTACCTAAACAGTAGAAGCCCCGCACAAGTGACCCCATTTTGGAAACTAGACCCCCCAAGGAACTTATCTAGATGTGTTGTAAGAACTTTGAGCCCCCAAGTGTTTCACTACAGTTTATAACGCAGAGCCGTGAAAATAAAAAATCTTTTTTTTTTCCCCACAAAAATTATTTTTTAGCCCCCAGTTTTGTATTTTCCCAGGGGTAACAGGAGAAATTGGACCCCAAAGGTTGTTGTCCTATTTGTCCTGAGTACGCTGATACCCCATATGTTGGGGTAAACCCCTGTTTGGGCACACGGGAGAGCTCGGAAGGGAAGGAGCACTGTTTTACTTTTTCAACGCAGAATTGGCTGGAATTGAGATTGGACGCCATGTCGCGTTTGGAGAGCCCCTGATGTGCCGAAACAGTGGAAAACCCCCAATTATAACTGAAACCCTAATCCAAACACACCCCTAACCCTAATCCCAACAGTAACCCTAACCACACCTCTAACCCCGACACACCCCTAACCCTAATCCCAACCGTAAATGTAATCTAAACCCTAACCGTAACTTTAGCCCCAACCCTAACCCTAACTTTAGCCCCAACCCTAACTGTAGCCTTAACCCTAGCCCCAACCCTAACCCTAACCCTAGCCCTAATGGGAAAATGGAAATAAATACATTTTTTTTATTTTTCCCTAACTAAGGGGGTGATGATGGGGGGTTTGATTTACTTTTATAGCAAGTTTTTTAGCGGATTTTTATGATTGGCAGCCGTCACACACTGAAAGACGCTTTTTATTGCAAAAAATATTTTTTGCGTTACCACATTTTGAGAGCTATAAATTTTCCATATTTTGGTCCACAGAGTCATGTGAGGTCTTGTTTCTTGCGGGACGAGTTGACGTTTTTATTGGTAACATTTTTGGGCACGTCACATTTTTTGATCGCTTTTTATTCCGATTTTTGTGAGGCAGAATGACCAAAAAACCAAAAACCAGCTAAGCATGAATTTCTTTTGGGGGAGGCGTTTATACCGTTCCGCGTTTGGTAAAATTGATAAAGCAGTTTTATTCGTCGGGTCAGTACGATTACAGCGATATCTCATTTATATTATTTTTTTATGTTTTGGCGCTTTTATACGATAAAAACTATTTTATGGAGAAAATAATTATTTTTGCATCGCTTTATTCTCAGGACTATAACTTTTTTATTTTTTTGCTGATCATGCTGTATGGTGGCTCGTTATTTGCGGGACAAGATGACGCTTTCAGCGGTACCATGGTTATTTATATCTGTCTTTTTGATCGCGTGTTATTCCACTTTTTGTTCGGCGGTATGATAATAAAGCGTTGTTTTTTGCCTCTTTTTTTTTTTTTTCTCTTACGGTGTTTACTGAAGGGGTTAACTAGTGGGCCAGTTTTATAGGTCGGGTCGTTACGGACGCGGCGATACTAAATATGTGTACTTTTATTGTTTTTTTTTATTATTTAGATAAAGAAATGTATTTATGGGAATAATATTTTTTTTTTTTTCATTATTTTGGAAAAAAATTTTTTATTTTTTTTTACACATTTGGAAAAAATTTTTTTTACTTTTTTACTTTGCCCCAGGGGGGGACAATACAGATCGGTGATCTGCCAGTTTGCATAGCACTCTGACAGATCACCGATCTGAGAGAAGTGCAGGCTGCTTCACAGTGCCTGCTCTGAGCAGGCTTCTGTGAAGCCACCTCCCTCCCTGCAGGACCCGGATCCGCGGCCATCTTGGATCCGGGTCTGGAGCAGGCAGGGAGGGAGGTAAGACCCTCGCAGCAACGCGATCACATCGCGTTGCTGCGGGGGGCTCAGGGAAGCCCGCAGGGAGCCCCCTCCCTGCGCGATGCTTCCCTGCACCGCCGGCACATCGCGATCATGTTTGATCGCGGTGTGCCGGGGGTTAATGTGCCGGGGGCGGTCCGTGACCGCTCCTGGCACATAGTGCCGGATGTCAGCTGTGATAGGCAGCTGACACCCGGCCGCGATTGGCCGCGCTCCCCCCGTGAGCGCCGCCGATCGCGCTGGACGTACTATCCCGTCCGTGGTCATGGGGGCCCACCCCACCTCGACGGGATAGTACGTCCGATGTCAGAAAGGGGTTAAACAAAAATTGAACTTTTTGGGCATAATGAACATCGTTACATTTGAAGGAAAAAGGGAGAAACTTGGAAGCCTAAGCACACCATCCCAAGTGGCAGCAGCAGACAAAGAGCGCGATCTGCGCTATTCACCGGCTTTTCCATGGCGGCGGCCATCTTCCTGAGGCCGCTCGTGCGCAGATGGAGTGCTCTGCTGCCCGGGGCTTCAGGAAAATGGCCGCGGGATGCCGCGCGTGCGCAGATGGAGATCGCGGCGGCCATTTTCCTGAAGCAGAGATGCGAACTCGGCTTCAGGAAAATGGCCGCCGCGATCTCAATCTGCGCACGCGCGGCATCCCGCGGCCATTTTCCTGAAGCCCCGGGCAGCAGAGCACTCCATCTGCGCACGCGCGGCCTCAGGAAGATGGCCGCCGCCACGGAAAAGCCGGTGAATAGCGCAGATCGTGCTCTTTGTCTGCCGCTGCGCAGTGCATTCGGCAGTTGCGCATGCACAGAACACTACGCCAACGCCGGGAAGATAAGCAAGAGGTGGGGGAGAAAAAGCCATTTCACCCTTTTGACCAGACCAGCGTGATTGACGGGCGAAAACAGCGACTTTGGTAAGGTATTTCGGCAGCATAGGTGGGGAATCAGGGGACAAAAAAAAAATACTATTGTAAAGCACAGCTCAGGCCCTATTTAACGGTATTTTTATCTCATACTGAAAAACCGGGGTGACAGGTTCCCTTTCAGTTTAAGGGAAATGATAACAAATACTAATGAAATGTATGTAAACTTTTGACTTTGCAGTAAGTAATAAAAATGCCTTAAACATTCTCTCTCTAGCTCTCATTATCCTGGCATTTGGCAAACATTAATAATTATGGTAATCTTCATTGACCTAAAACGGGAAAAGTTTATTCTGATTTCATGTCAAAAAATCAGAAAAACATGCATGTGTGTCTTCTATATAGTGTATGTAAACTTCTGGTTTCAACTGTATTTGTATTCAGGAGAGTAGTGTGGGGGATTTTTTATTTAGGAGACAAATGTACAAGTGCTTCTCACAAAATGAGAATATCATCAAAAAGTTAATTTATTTCAGTTCTTCAATACAAAAAGTGAAGCTCATATTATATAGTCATTACAAACAGAGTGATCTATTCCAAGTGTTTATTTCTGTTAATGTGGATGATTATGGCTTACAGCCCATGAAAACCCAAAAGTCATTATCTCAGTAAATTAGAATACTTTATAACACCTACTTGAAAAAAAATTAATTTAAAATCTGAAATGTTGGTCGACTGTAATGTATATTCAGTGAATGCACTCAACACTTGGTCAGGGCTTCTTTTTGCATCAATTACTGCATCAATGCGGCGTGGAATGGAGGCAATCAGCCTGTGGCACTGCTGAAGTGTTAAGGAAGCCCAGGTTGCTTTGATAGCAGCCTTCAGCTTGCCTGCATTGTTGGGTCTGGTGTCTTTCATCTTCCTCTTGACAATACAACAGATTCTCTATGGGGGGTCAGGCGAGTTTGCTGGCCAATCAAGCACAGTGATACTGTTGTTTGTAAACCAGGTATTGGTAATTTTGGCAGTGTGGACAGGTGCCAAGACCTGCTGGAGAATTAAATTTTCTTCGCCAAAAAGCTTGTCGGCAGAGGGAAGCATGAAGTGCTTTAAAATTTCCTGGTAGACGGCTGCGCTGAGTTTGGTCTTGATAAAACACAGTGGACCTACACCAGCAGATGACATGGCTCCCAAAACCATCACTGATTGTGGAAACTTCACACTAGACCTCAAGCATCTTAGATTGTGTGCCTCTCCACTCTTCCTCCAGACTCTGGGACCATGATATCCAAAGGAAATGCTAAATTTACTTTCATCTGAAAACAACACCATGGACCACTGAGCAACAGTTCAGTTCTTTTTCTCCTTGGCCCAGGTAAGATGCTTCTGGCATTGTCTGTTAGTCATGAGTGGCTTGACAAAAGGAATGCAACATTTGTAGCCCATGTCCTGGATACGTCTGTGGTGTGTGTGGTGGCTCTTTAAGCAAAGACTCCAGCAGCAGTCCACTCCTTGTGAATATCCCCAAAATTTTTGAGTGGTTCTTAAAGGGAACCTGTCACCCCCAAAATCTACGGTGAGCTAAGCCCACCGGCATCAGGGGCTTATCTACAGCATTCTGTAATGCTGTAGATAAGCCCCCGATGTATCCTGAAAGATGAGAAAAAGAGGTTAGATTATACTCACCTGGGCAGGCGGGCGGTCCGATCCGATGGGCGTCCGGTCCCTCCCATCTTCATAGGATGACGTCCTCTTCTTGTCTTCACGCTGGGGCTCCGGCGCAGGCGTACTTTGTCTGCCCTGTTGAGGGCAGAGCAAAGTACTGTAGTGCGCAGGCCCCGGGAAAGGTCAGACAGGCCCGGTGCCTGTGCACTGCAGTACTTTGCTCTGCCCTCAACAGGGCAGACAAAGTACGCCGGAGCTGGAGCCGCAGCGTGAAGACAAGACGAAGACGTCATCTGATGAAGATAGGAGGCGCCGGACCGGACCGGGACCGCCCCTGGGTGAGTATAATCTAACCTCTTTTTCTCATCTTTTAGGATACATCGGGGGCTTATCTACAGCATTACAGAATGCTGTAGATAAGCCCCTGATGCTGGTGGGCTTAGCTCACCTTCGATTTTGGGGGTGACAGGTTTCCTTTAACAATCTTTTCAAGGCTGTGGTTATCCCAGTTTCTTGTGCACCTTTTTCTACCACACTTTTTACTTCCACTCAACTTTCCATTAACATGCTTGGATACAGCACTCTGTGAACAGCCAGCTTCTTTAGCAATGACCTTTTGTGGCTTACCCTCCTTGTGGAGTGTGTCAATGACTGCCTTCCGGACATCTGTCAAGTCAGCAGTCTTCCCCATGATTGTGGAGCCTACTGAAACAGACTAAGGGAACTTTTTAACTGCTAAGGAAGCCTTTGCAGATGTTTTTTGTTAATTATTCTAATTTACTGAGACAAGGACTTTTGGGTTTTCATTGGTTGTAAACCGTAATGATCAACATTAACAGAAATAAACACGTGAAATAGATCACTCTGTTTGTAATGACTCTATATATGAGTTTCACTTTTTGTATTGAAGAACTGAAATAAAATAGTAATTAGACCTACCAAAGTATGACGATCTAGGGCGTGACCAAGAACCATTCTACCGAAGGCTAAGAGACTAAGTCTTGTTGTTCCCCTATTCTTTTTGCAGATGTGATCGCTACCAGGAAGGCAGTTTTAAAAGAGAGACTACTAATGTTCATATCATCTGTTGGTTCACATGGGTGCTTACAAAGTGCATTTAGTACTAGGTTAAGATCCCAAGGAGGGACAGACTTCCTTACAGAAGGCTTCAGCCTCTGTAAAGCTCTAGAGAACCTAGCTATCCAGGGGTGGGTAGATAGGGGAAAGTAAAAAAAATAAACTAAGGGCGGAGATCTGCTCCCTCAGAGTTCTAGATCTAAGGCCCTTCTTGAAACCTGTCTGCAGGAAATCAAGGATTTTGGGGATAATCATGTGAGATGTATCTACTGATGATTCTCCGCAATACATGCAGAAGTGCTTCCAAATTTTGTTGTATATAGCAGAGGTCACGGGCTTTCTGCTCGCTTGAAGGGTAGAATTTACTTCATCGGACAATCCTCTTGACTTCAGGACCTGCCTCTCAGGCTCCATGCTGAGAGTTGAAGACTGTCTGGGTTGTGGTGAAGAACTGGGCCCTGGGGGAGGAGATCTTTTCTTCTTGGAAAGAGGATGGGGTCTTCTTCTGTCATTTTCCTCAGCAGAGGGAACGAACTCCTCTTCGGACAGAAGGGCACCACCAAGAAAATCTTCGCCCTTTCCTTCTGTCCTTCCCTGAGCACCCTCAGAACCAGAGGAAGAGGTGGAAATGCATAGGACAGCCCCTCTCCCCATGGCTGGGACAGTGCTTTGACTCCTGCTGAACCGTCTAGGGGGTTTAGGGAAAAAAACCTTCTGACCTTCACATTCTCTCTGGCTGCGAACAGATCCACTAGTGGCACCCCCCTAGCACTGACACAGCATAATGAACACTTCCTCGTTCAGCTCCCACTCCGTGGGGGATAACTACTGTCTGCTCAAGAAGTCTGCCACCTGGTTTCTGGGCCCCCCTAGGTGTATCGTAGAGATGGATAGAACCATTGCCTCTGCCCATTTAAAGATCCTTTTGGCCAGGTGTTGCAGTGCAGGATGTTTTGGTCCCCCTTGATGATGTAGGAATGCCACCGCCATCATGTTGTCGGACAGTATCTTTATTTGTCTGCCCCTGACCATCGACTGGACCCAAAGTAGTACCTTCCATACTTCATACAGCTCCCTGAAATTCGAGGTCCTGAATCTCATCTCTGGACTTCATTCTCTTTGGAAATATCTCTCTTCTACATGGCTGCCCCAGCCTAGCTGATTTGGGTCGGTGGTGACCACGATGCATGGGGAGAGAATCCATGGAACTCCTGCCTGGAGGTTTTCTGGAGCGATCCACCAACGTAAGGATTCCGTAACTGGGAGGGATAGGGGCATGACTTTGTCCAGCGATCGTTGACGTTTGTCCCAGGCGGATAAAACTGCGCCCTGAAGATCCCAAGAGTGGAACTGACTCCACCGTACAAAGGGGATGCAAGATGTCATTAGTCCCAAGATTCTCATTGCTTCCCTCATGGAGCAGCGGCTTCCCAAGTCTTATAACAGAGTTATTTTATGTTCAATGTAAAAATATGTTGCATAGAGAAAAAATTACCGCACACTCAAAACTGGTATGATGCAAGAAGGTATATGTCAAATTTATTTAAAGTAACAAAAAAAGTTGCCTCATAGAGAATAGAAACCCAACGTTTCGACCCTCCCGGGTCTTATTCATGGGGTTACTTGTTTTTTTTAATATATACACACAAGTGGCAAGAGTAGAGGATGGGCGAGCTGTCTCTTTAGTGCATATCCTTGCTGTATAGCCAGTGAGGGCCTAAGTGTCCCTGGAACGAGGAGCTCCAATAGAGTGGTGGTCACTTCTGTGGTGAACCTTACATGTCCTGTGTCCCGTGTTGCTGGATCAGCGGTGCTCCCGCGCCCTGCTAGTGGAGGTGAGTCACTAGCAGGGCGCAGGAGCCCAATGAGGATAAGAAGGACGTTTTCCATGGTACTGTCAGGATTGGTGAACTGGAAATTAACTTTTTCATGATATTCTAATTTTTTGAGAAGCACTTGTATATATATACAAGTTACGTGACCTTGTTATGTTCAGGGCTGGGTGATCATCGTGACAAGTGGTGGCTGGAAGATGTTGACATGAAGGTCTGACCAGATGGAGAAGAAGCAACAGAAAATGTCTGTAATCAGATGAGACAGGAGCGCTAAGTCACTGGATGTAAATATAATTCTGTATCTGTAATATATGTCTTGTTGTAATTCTGTTATTTGTAAAAATAACCTCCCTTAGGCCACATTTTCACATTCGCATGAAATGTCCGTGTGCTTCCAGATTAAGGGTGTCACGTACCAGAAACACGTTGATGCTTCAAGGACTTATCTATCATAACAAAAAGAGGTGCAGGAGGGGGTACATGGAAGTGATACGTTCCCGCCTGTTGTAGGTTTGGTGAGAACGGAACCATTAAGGAATCCGTCGACCCTCTGTAATCTGACGAAAAAGATGTCAAATAAAGAAAAAAAGAAAAGTCAAACCTGTGGACTGAAAGTCAGAGCACATGTGCCTCCTTCTGACGGTCATCGGTGCAGTAGGGGGTACGTGGAGGCGACACTCCACGTTCCCGCCTGTTATTGGTTTGGGGAGATCGGAACCCTAAAGGGATCAGTCGCCCCCCTGTAATCCTTGAAAAAGATTAAGAATAAAAATTAAAGATAAAAAATTGTGGTCTGAAGACCAGACCCATGTGCCTCCTACAGACACTAAGCATGAACTGGTTCGGCTGGAGCCAGTGTGTGGGTGTATACTGCAGAGGAGGAGCTAATCTTTTTGTGTTTTCTTAGTGTCCGCTTCCTAGTGGCAGCAGCATAACACCCATGGTCCTGTGTCCCCCATTGAGGCGAAGTAGAAAATAACATGGCTCTAGAAAAGGAAAAAGTAATAAAATAAATAAAAGAGTAATACAAAAAATTTATTAAAAAATGGGTATGTCCTTAAGGGGGTTGATGGACAAGTCAAGGGAACGTTTTCACACTATTTTCGTGTATAAAGGTGTAGCCCCCAGACAGAGTGCACTTCAGAATGTGAATATAGGCTTTGGTCTCAATTATGCAACCTCATTTTGTTGTTTATTTGTTTACAAGTTAAAATACAACTTTTATTTCAATGTGTTGGATCTATTTTGGTCCCTGCAAACTTTTTTTACAATCTGTGTCATCCAGTAATTTTGTTTGTCAAAGCATCTATTATCAACTGCTCAGTGGAGAATGGACAGCACTCAGATGACTACACTGATGACATCTGAGTGTTACCTGTTTTCTCACAGCCACATTCACTTAAATGGGAAAATTTGCTGTACAAATCAAATGAAAACCAGACCTCTACTTTTTTGGCTAACAGCCTCAGGCCATGTTCACACTTTTGTTAGCGAGTTTTCTTTTCTGTTCCATTTTAGGAATAAGCAAACAGGATTCATGTTCAAAACAAGAACTGCAGTTGCAGAGATCGTCTAAACTACAGCAGTATGACTGGATATTCAAATGAGACTATCACCAGCAGGAAATACAAGCAAGGGCAAGATATATAAAGCTGCACCCAAAACATGATAGGACAGACAAGTGAGAAAAAAAAACACCTGTTACCCTAAAAGGACTGCAACAAGGACAACAGAAACTAAAACACACAGAGAACAGGTGTGTCTGCTGTGGCTCGGTGACCAGAGAGCTTGATCACAAGAACACTAGCTCAGAAGTTCGAACCCAGATGCATGACAACAGGACTCTGAACACAGAAGATTCTTTTCTAAAGAAGAGAGACAATTATATTAACTAAAAAGTCTTTTTTCTGTTTTAGTGATAAATAGAGATGGGCGAACTCGAACAGTAAAGTTCGTCGTCCATAAAAAACACCTACTGTTTGGGCACGGACACTGAACACGGACTTCACCAGGAAGTCTGTGTTACTGTTCGAGTTTGGCTGCCCGAACACCGGGTGTTTGTCATGCTGTCATGTGCATGACAGCACGGCAAACACCGCTTCTGATCAGTGGTGAAATCATCAACACCGGTCAGAAGGCCGGGGTTCCCACGCTGTCAAAAGACAGCGGGAGCGCTCAGCTGTGATCAGAGGTATAAAGTTTACCTCCGGTCACAGGTATCAGCTGATGGGACAACTGCTCCCATCATCCGACACCTGCTGCCGCTAATGACAGTGAGAACAGGAGCGGCGGATGGGAGTATTCTTCACCCGCTCCTGTGCTGTAAATAAATAATTTAAAAAAAAAAAGGCGTGGGTTTCCCCTATTTTTGATAACCAGCCAGGCAAAACTCACAGCTGGGGGGTTGCAACCCTCAGCTGTCAGCTTCAGCAAGGATAGTTATCAAGAATAGAGGGGTCCCCACGCCGTATTTATTAATTATTGTTTTTGACAAGCAAGCTTGCTAAAGCAGACAGCTGGGGGCTGGTATTCTCAGACTGGTAAGGGGCCACGTATATATTGCCCCCTCCAGCCTAAAAATAGCAGCCCGCAGCTGCCTAGAAAAGGCACATCTATTAGATGCGCCAATTCTGGCGCTTTGCCAGGCTCTTTCCACTTGCCCTGTAGAGGTGGCAAGTGGGGTTCATATTTGTGGGATTGATGTCACCTCAAGCCCAAGGCTTAGTAATGGAGAAGCATCTATAAGACACCTATCCATTACTAATCCTATAGTTATATGGTAAATAAACACACAGCCAGAATAAAGTCCTTTAACCCCTTAGTGACAGAGCCAATTTGGTACTTAATGACCGAGCCAATTTTTACAATTCTGACCAGTGTCACTTTAAGAGGTTATAACTCTGGAACGCTTTATCGGATCACACTGATTCTGAGATTGTTTTTTCGTGACATGTTGTACTTCAAGTTAGTGGTAACATTTCTTCGATATTACTTGCAATTATTTATGAAAAAAATGGAAATATGGCGAAAATTTTTAAAATTTTGCAATTTTCAAACTTTGTATTTTTATGCCCTTAAATCAGAAAGATATGTCACAAAAAATAGTTAATAAATAACATTTCTCACATGTCTACTTTACATCAGCACAATTTTGGAAACATTTTTTTTTTTGTTAGGGAATTATAAGGGTTAAAAGTTGACCAGCAATTTCTCATTTTTACAACACCATGTTTTTTTTAGGGACCACATCACCTTTGAAGTGATTTTGAGGGGTCTATATGATAGAAAATAACCAAGTGTGACACCATTCTAAAAACTGCACCCCTCAAGCTGCTCAAAACCACATTCAAGAAGTTTATTAACCCTTTACGTACTTCACAGGAACTAAAACAATGTGGAAGAAAAAAATGAACATTTAACTTTTTTTTGCAAACATTTTACTTCAGAACCATTTTTTTTAATTTTCACAAGTGTAAAAACAGAAATGTAACCACAAATTTTGTTGTGCAATTTTTCCTGAGTACGCCGATACCCCATATGTGGAGGTAAACCACTGTTTGGGCGCACCGCAGAGCTTGGAAGTGAAGGAGCACCGTTTGACTGTTTCAATGCAGAATTGGCTGGAATTGAGATCGGACGCCATGTCGCGTTTGGAGAGCCCCTAATGTGCCTAAACAGTGGAAACCCCCCACAAGTGACACCATTTTGGAAACTAGACCCCCCAAGGAACTTATCTAGATGTGTGGTGAGCACTTTGAACCCCCAAGTGCTTCACAGAAGTTTATAACGTAGAGCCGTGAAAATAAAAAATCGCATTTGTTTTCACAAAAATGATTTTTTCGCCCACAAATTCTTATTTTCACAAGGGTAACAGGAGAAATTAGACCACAAAAGTTGTTGTGCAATTTCTCCTGAGTACGTCGATACCCCATATGTGGAGGTAAACCACTGTTTGGGCGCACCGCAGAGCTTGGAAGTGAAGGAGCACCGTTTGACTTTTTCAATGCAGAATTGGCTGGAATTGAGATCGGATGCCATGTCGCGTTTGGAGAGTCCCTGATGTGCCTAAACAGTGGAAACCCCCCACAAGTGATACCATTTTGGAAACTAGACCCCTTAAGGAACTTATCTAGATGTGTGGAGAGCACTTTGAACCCCCAAGTGCTTCACAGAAGTTTATAACGTAGAGCCGTGAAAATAAAAAATCTCATTTTTTCTACAAAAATGATCTTTTTGCCCCCAAATTTTTATTTTCACAAGGGTAACAGGAGAAATTAGACCACAAAAGTTGTTGTGCAATTTCACCTGAGTATGTCAATACCCCATATATGGGGGTAAACCACTGTTTGGGCGCACCGCAGAGCTTGGAAGAGAAGGAGTGTCGTTTTACTTTTTCAATGTAGAATTGGCTGGAATTGAGATCGGACGCCATGTCACGTTTGGAGAGCCGCTGATGTGCCTAAACAGTGGAGACCCCCCACATATGACACCATTTTGGAAACTAGACCCCTTAAGGAACTTATCTAGATGTGTGGTGAGCACTTTAAACCCCCAGGTGCTTCACAGAAGTTTATAACGTAGAGCCGTGAAAATAAAAAAAATCGCATTTTTTCTACAAAAATGATCTTTTGCCTCCAAATTTTTATTTTACCAAAGGTAACAGGAGAAAATGGACCCCAGAAGTTGTTGGACAATTTGTCTTGAGTACGCCGACACCCCATATGTGGGGGTAAACCACTGTTTGGGCGCATGGCTGAGCTCGGAAGCAAAGGAGCGCCATTTGACTTTTCAATGCAAAATTGACTGGAATTGAGATCGGACGCCATGTCGCGTTTGGAGAGCCCCTGATGTGCCTAAACAGTAGAAACTCCCCAAAAGTGACCCCATTTTGGAAACTAGACCCCCCATGGAACTTATCTAGATGTGTAGTGAGAACTTTGAATGCCCAAGTGCATCACAGAAGTTTATAATGCAGAGTCGTGAAAATAAAAAATATATATTTTTTAACAATAAAGATTTTTTAGCCCCCAAGTTTTTATTTTCACAAGGGTAACAAGAGAAATTGGACCCCAAAAGTTGTTGTCCAATTTGTCCTGAGTATGCTGGTACCCCATATGTGGGGGTAAACCACTGTTTGGGCGCACGGCAGAGCTCGGAAGGGAAGGAGCGCCATTTTGGAATGCAGACTTTGATAGAATTGTCTGCGGGCGTTATGTTGCGTTTGCAGACCCCTAATGTACCTAAACAGTAGAAACCCCCAACAAGTGACCCCATTTTGGAAAATAGACCCCCCAAGGAACTTATCTAGATATGTGGTGAGAACTTTGAATGCCCAAGTGCTTCACAGAAGTTTATAATGCAGAGTAGTGAAAATAAAAAAATATTTTTTTTTCCAACAAAAAGATTTTTAGCCCCCAAGTTTTTATTTTCACAAGGGTAACAGGAGAAATTGGACCCCAAAAGTTGTTGTCCAATTTATCCCGAGTACGCTGATGCCCCATATGTGGGGGTAAACCACTGTTTGGGCGCACGGCAGAGCTCAGAAGGGAGGGAGTACCATTTGACTTTTTTAGCGCAAAATTGGCTGTCGTGTTTGGAGACCCCCTGATGTACCTAAACAGTGGAAACCCCCAAATTATAACTCCAACCCTAACCCCAACACACCCCTAACCCTAATCTCAACCCGATCCATAATCCTAATCACAACCCTAACGATAATCACAACCCTAACCCCAAAACAGTCCTAATCTCAACCCTAACCATAACCCTAATCAAAACCCTAAATCCAACACACCCCTAACCCTAATCCCAACTCTAACCCTAACTTTAGCCCCAACCCTAACTTTAGCCCCAACCCTAACCATAACTTTAGCCCCCGTCGTCACAAAAAAAGTTCAATGTAACCTTTTTTTTGTACGTCGCGTCCGCCATTTCCGCGCATACGTGGCCGTAACTGCATCTGCTGCCCACGTTGTGCACAATTTTCACAACGTGCGTCGGTACGTCGGGCCGACGCATTGCGACCGCCCCGTACCGACGCAAGTGTGAAAGAAGCCTAAGGCTACTTTCACACTAGCGTCGTACTCGGCCCATCGCTGTGTGTCGGGCCGACGTACCGACGCTAGCGTTGTAAGCGCCGCACAACGGGTGCAGCGGATGCTGTTTTTTCAACGCATCCGCTGCCCCATTGTGAGGTGCGGGGAGGCGGGGGCGGAGTTCCGGCCACGCATGCGCGGTCGGAAATGGCGGGCACGTCGCACAAAAAAGTTACATGTAGTTTTTTTTGTGCCGACGGTCCGCCAAAGCACGACGCATCCGTCGCACGACGGATGCGACATGTGGCAATCCGTCGCAATGCGTCGCTAATGCAAGCCAATGGAGAAAAAACGCATCCTGCAAGCACTTTTGCAGGATGCGTTTTTTCTC
This sequence comes from Ranitomeya variabilis, assembly GCF_051348905.1. Lineage (NCBI taxonomy): Eukaryota > Metazoa > Chordata > Amphibia > Anura > Dendrobatidae > Ranitomeya > Ranitomeya variabilis. Next base: position 631,672,616 of record NC_135235.1, read on the forward strand.
CAACGACGCATTGCGACGGAAGCCAAAAAACGCTAGTGTGAAAGTAGCCTAACCCTAACCCTAGCCCTAACCCTAACCCTAAATTTAGCCCCAACCCTAACCCTAACTCTAACCCTAACCCTAACCCTAACTCTAACTCTAACCCTAACCCTAACTCTAACCCTAACCCTAACTCTAACCCTAACCCTAACCCTAACCCTAATTTTAGCCCCAACTCGTCTTCTCCTGCCGGCCGGCAGATGGCAGCAGATGGCGGGCGCACTGCGCATGCGCCCGCCATGATGAAAAAGCCGGCTGGCAGGAGAAGACAGAAGAGGACCCAGGGACACCGGGTGAGTATGTTAGGGTCCCCGAATCCCCCTATTTCTCTGTCCTCTGATGTGCAATCACATCAGAGGACAGAGAAATAACTGATCGCTTTTTTTTTTTTTTGCGGTCGCCGGTAAACTGTTAATTACCGGCGATCGCAAAGCAGGGGTCGGTGCAAACCGACCCCGATCATGTTCTTTGGGGTCTCGGCTACCCCCGGCAGCCGAGACCCCAAAGATCTTCCGGGTGCCGGGCGTACTGCGCGTGCGCCCGCCATTTTTTCCCGGAAAAAAGATGGCGGCGCCCATCGGGAGCCACGAGGATCACCGGGGGAGGTAGGTAAGTATTGGGGGGCTATTGGGGGCCATCGGGGACCACATTTCTCTGTCCTCCGATGTGCGATCACATCGGAGGACAGAGAAATTAAACGGCAAATCGCGTTTTGTTTTTTTTTGCGACCGCCGGTAAACGGTTAATTACCGGCGATCGCAACTCGGGGGTCGGTAAAACCCCCCCGAATCATGTTCTCTGGGGTCTCGGCTACCCTCGGCAACCGAGACCCCAGAGAAAATCCGACTCTGGGGGGCGCTATTCACTTTTTCCACAGCGCCGTTAATTAACGGCGCTGTGGATTAAGTACCCTCAGCGGCCGCCGTTAAAAGGCGTATCGGCGGTCGTTAAGGGGTTAATTGAAAAAAATGACACAGACTCCTTTAATAATCTCAATTAAACCATACTTACGACTTCGCCTAATTCCACCGAATTAACTGCTGCGAGATCAGTGACTGGAAGTGACGCCATCGAGGCTACCTACGGTCACTGAGGCTCCTATCCCAGCCGGGCTGAACTGCGGAGACCTCGTTGACATCCCCGCTAGCACTGTGAGAGTTTTTCCCACAGTGCTAGCGGGGATCTCACAGAGGTCACCGCAGATCAGCCCGGTTGGGATAGGAGCCTCAGTGACCGTAGGTAGCCTCGACGTCACCGTTAGTCACCGACGCTGCGCTCGCAGCAGTTCATTTCCCAGTGGTTTTCAGCCTGGACGGTCGCATCTTGGCACCGTCCAGGTTGAAAACTGTTTTTCCCCCAGACATAGATTACGGTGCGGGACAGAACGATGGACAGGTATGGTATATTGTTGTTTTATTAATTTTGGTTTACTACAGGAGAACGAGGGCTTTGGTGGAATTTTGCGAGGTTGTAAGTATGGTTTAATTGAGATTATTAAAGGAGTCTGTTAGATTTTTTCAATTAAATAACTTTTTTCTGGGTGTCTGTGTTTTCTTACAATGTGACTATGGGGTTAGTAATGGGGGCGTCTTATAGACGCTTCTCCATTACTAACCTCGGAACTTGATGTCACCGGATAATACAAAGGTGACATCAACCTCCCCAACTATCACCCCACTTGCCACCGCTACAGGGCAAGTGGGTAGAGCCGGGCAAAGTGCTAGAATTGGCGCATCTAATAGATGTCCCTTTTCTGGGCAGCTGCGGGCTGCTATTTTTAGGCTGGGGGGGTGGCAATATCCATGGCCCCTTACCAGCCTGAGAATACCAGCCCCCAGCTGTGTTTTAGCAAGGTTGGCTGTCAAAAATGGGGGGGGACCCCACGCCATATTTTAAATTATTTATTTAAATAATTAAAAAATTTGACATGGGGACCCCTCTATTCTTGATAACTAGCCTCTTGCTGAAGCTGACAACTGAGGATTGCAGCCCCCAGCTGTGAGTTTTGCCTGTCTGGTTAACAAAAACACAGGGGAACCCATGATGTTTTTTTTTTAATTATTTATTTACAGCGCAGGAGCGGCTGATGAATACTCCCATCCAATGCTCCTGCTCTCGCTGTTATTAGCGGCAGCGGGTGTAGGATAATGGGAGCAGTTGTCCCACCAGCTGACACCAGTGACAGGAGGTAATCTTTATACCTCCGATCACAGGTGAGCGTTCACGCTGTCTTCTGACAGTGTGGGAATCGCAGCTCTATGACCGGCAGGGATGATTTCAAAGCCGATCAGAAGTGGTGTCTGCTGCGCTGTCTTGCACATTATAACGCAGCAAACACTGGATGTTCGGGCCCCCCATTAAAGTGAATGGGATGTGGGTTTGGGTACTGTTCTGGTACCCGAACACGAACGTTTTGTAACTGTTCAGCCGAACCTGCCACACCCGAACATCCAGGTGTCCGCCCATCTCTAGTGATAAATCAATAGGTGTAAAATCCACATAAAAAACCTAATTATAACAGAACCTAAAAAATTCTACAGATAATTATACCATCCAGCGACTTCTCGGCATTTAGTGGTCACTACTCACCTGTGCGGTTATCTGTAGGAATCTCCTCTTTACACCACTCATCACCCCTCACATATGTCTCTTTAGTATTACTATGGGCCAGATCTTCACCCTAAATATAATATTGGAAAAGTCACTGAAAGATGGAGAAGTTGCATAAATTGAGTTAAAAAAAAAAGTAAATGGCAACCAAAAATGACATCATAGTGCCTTTGGCAATTTAAATGGTCATGTTCCCAACTGGTCAGTCAGAATAAGGGTATGTGCACACAGTGTATTTTTAAGGGGAATTCTGTCTGGAACCCATCTGCAAAACGGGTCTGCAGACGGCTAAAACACATCGTGAGCACATACCCTAAGTATGCACATACCCTTTATTAGGTAGTAAAGTCCCCTATACACATTAGAGTAATGTCAGCCTAACCTGCTGATACCAAGGGGTATCACTGACAGTTTAATGTGTATTGATGCCTCTGACTGATGACGTCAGTGTAGATAATGTCTGACTGCAGAATACAGATCCTGTTGATATATCTGGCCTCATACAGACAGTTGTATTTTTAGTCTTTGTATTGTTCTTGTGTGCGGTGAACAGCACACTGACCCTATAATGATCTTGTATCAGTAAATTAAAAATTACTAAATCAACATTAATACAGGATGAGAACCAACATCAGGACATGCATTCATCACCAGAACCACCAGCAGAATATAAATACAGCACCAGGAGTCATCAGTACATGAATACAGCATCAGAACAACAAGCAGTACATGTATAGATCACCAGATCCATCATCAGTACATGTATAGATCACCAGAGCAATATTTTAATGCATCTCCACTTCCATTGTCAGAACATAAATACAGCACCGGAATCATGATCAGTACAGGAATATAGCACCAATCTTAGTACATCAATCTGGCGAACAGTTCATGCAGCATTATGTGCATATGCTATTTAGTATACTATGGCTGTATTGTACAGTATAAACGCATTTTACCAGTCACATTTCATGTCTCCCCTATTTCCTCATAGATTGTAAGCTTGCGAGCAGGGCCCTCACTCCTTTTGATATCTGAGTTATGCTTATTCTGTAAGGTCTTTATTGTCTGTACAAGTCTCTCCTAAAATTGTAAAGTGCTGTGGAATATGTTGCTGCTATAAAGATAAAAAATATTATTATATACACAAACATTTAATAAATCAAATTCATACGGGAGTACTTTTTTAACATTTGGGGACATCTAATATGCTTTTTAAGCCTTTTAATATTGAGCAGATAGGTGCCGGTCTGGGTCCTGAGACCCCACCGATGTCCTGTTCCGGCTGAAAACATACAAAGGTGAGGACAGTGACGCCACGACTGATTGGGCGCTATCGTCATGTGTTACATAACTGCATGAGAGCCCCGGAGAGAGCGGGTGCCGACACTGCGGGAATGGCGACGCCATGTGATGGGAGTATAGGCTTTACTATGTAATGGGGGTGAAGCGAGGGGTATGAGAAGAGGTTGTCCAAGTAGTGGACAACTTCTTTAAATATCATTCACACATTATTAATCCACCTACACCAACCTTAAATTTTGAAGTTGAATGTTTATATATAATCACAATATTCATAGTATAGCCTTGATAACATTGCAAGGAGAATAACCACAAGGTCGGTAGTTTTTTAAATACTGGTCCTGGCTAATATAGCACCAAAGCCTGTGTTGGAAGTCGCTCGGATCACTCACTCTTCCAGTTTTAATAGAAATTCATCACTTTATTTAATACTACACTGCGGGATCATAGGTCTCATTCCACACAATGAAGATCAAATCTGGAAAGTGTCAGTGTCTCTAATACATTGTCCATTCAATGTAAAATACTGGTGGATAAAACAAGACTGAACACAAGACCTTCACAGCCTTCTACACATCATGGGGGAGATCTCATGACACCTTCTCTCCATCTACCTGATGATCCTGAGGAACATTGGGATCTTCTTGTTTACAGTCCTGAGGAAGAAGAGGACGGGGACATCTCTCTGGTGTTGTCCTCTCACCGGATAGAACTGGAGGAAACACATACAGGGACTGAATTCATTCTTTACATACAGATAATTATAGGCCGTGTGTATTTAGTCCTGTCTATTACCTGGTGATGTGAGGGGCTGGGGAACCTCCATGACGTCCTTGTACAGATCTTTGTGTCCTTCTACATACTCCCACTCCTCCATGGAGAAATAGACGGTGACATCCTGACACCTTATAGGAACCTGACACATACAATGATACCGTCATCCCCCGATCCCTCCATAGTGTTACTGTATAATGTCCCAGCATTCCCAGCAGTGTCACCTCTCCAGTCAGCAGCTCAATCATCTTGTAGGCGAGTTCTAGGATCTTCTGGTCATTGATGTCCTCATGTATCAGGGGGTGAGGTGGAGGCCCCGTGATTGGGCTCAGGGGTCTTCCCCATCCCTCAGACACAGGGGCCTGACAGCGCTCACTAGAGGTCTTCTTCATTACTGTGTAATCCTGGTTATGGAGAGACACATTAATAAACCTCACTACAGACATTCCCAGAGTCCTCACCTCTCCAGATCTGTCCATCTGTTATTCCCATAGATAAGAATGATGTAATGTGACGTCATCAGAATCTCTCACCTCTCCAGTAAGCCGGAAGAGGATCTCTAGGGTGAGGTGTAATATCCTCTCCGCCATCTTGTCCCTGTCCCTCTCCATCCTTGTAGGGTCACTCAGGAGAATTCTCTTATATAGAAGATCTCCACTGAGAGGATCCGATATTGTAGGGACCTGAATGGGGAGAAGAGGACGATGTAACATCATAAAGATCCCATGAAGGAAACCTCCGGAGCTGTTACCGGCGTCACATGATCACTACATCCAGTCATGGCCCCGTCCTGCCCCCGGTATAACACACAGTCCCATTATAGTCACATACAGAGATGTATCACAGGCTCAGCACTGAGGGGGTTAATGTCCCCTGCGCCCAGTAATGGAGAATCTCCAGCACCTACCTCCACCTGCAGAGCCGCACACCACATATATGGCTGCTCTGTGCGCACAGGACCTGTGATGAGGTCACAGGAGGGGAGGAGTCAGGGGTCACATGATCAGGGGCCTCAGTGTCTGCAGGACTCTGCTGTGCTGGTTGTCATGGTGCTGGATGAGGGGAAGTTTCTGTGTGGGGTCAGGAGGGGTTTACAGGGTGGATGTAGCAGAGTCGTGCGTGTATATAATGTGTATGTAGCAGAGCTGTGTGTCTCTATCACATATATTCTGCAGTTTATACATGGTGTAATATACAGTGGGGAAAACCAGTATTTGATACACTGACAATTTTGCAAGTTTTCCCACCTACAAAGAATGGAGAGGTCTGTAATTTTTACTGCAGGTACTCTTCAACTGTGAGAGACAGAATCTAAAAATAAAATCCAGAAAGTCACATTGTATGATTTTTAAATAATTAATTTGCATTTTATTGCATGAAATAGGTATTTAATCATCTACCCACCAGCAAGAATTCTAGCTCTCACAGACCTGTTAATTTTTGTTTAAGAACCCCTCCTACTCTGCACTCATTACCTGCATTAATTGCACCTGTTTGAACTCTTTACTTGAATAAAAGACACCTGTCCATACACTCAATCAATCACACTCCAACCTTTCCACCATGGCCAAGACCAAAGAGCTGTCTAAGGACACCAGGGACAAAATTGTAGACCTGCACAAGGCGGCTGGGATGGGCTACAGGACAATAGGCAAGCAGCTTGCCGAGAAGGCAACAACTGTTGGCACAATTATTAGTAAATGGAAGAAACACAAGATGGCTGTCAATCTTCCTCAGTCTGGAGCTCCATGCAAGATCTCACCTCGTGTGGTAAGGATGATTCTGAGAAAGGTCAGGAATCAGCCCAGAACTACACAGGAGGTCCTGGTCAATGACCTGAAGACAGCTGGGACCACAGTCTCAACCATTACCATTAGGACTTTGGTGTCTGCTCCAGTGGTATCCATCTTCTTAGGCACAGAACTGTGGCTGCTCACACTTGTGTGCGTAAAAGATACCTAAAATGATGGGACACCTCCAGAACAGGGACCATATGGAGTCCAAAGTGACTCCATCTGCCTGATTATATTGTGTGATTTCGTTGGGATTTTTTCTCAACAGCGGTTTTGGGGATTTACACAGAGACCACAACGTAAGCACTCAGCGGAGAGCACAGGATAACTGAGAACAGAGCCGTAGTTCGATTTTTGAGAGGGAGGATAAACAAATATACAGCAGTACAACAATAGTTCTTATTTTTATGCCATTTTTTGTAAGGTGCAAGTTAGAAGATGGATTTCAATTTATTCTTCAAGATTACATTGATACCAGATTTATACAATTTATTTAAGTTTTGCTGTTTTAAAAAAATCTACTATATAATCATCTAATTCTGTCTGTTTGTCTGTAACGGAATTCCCACGTCGCTGATTGGTTGTCACATAGTTCACTCACGTTTACTGAACAAGTTCTGTCAGTCACAGTGCCACGTAGTTCAGTCACGTTTACTGAACAAGTTATGTCAGTCACAGTGTGATGTAGTTCAGTCACGTTTACTGGACAAGTTCTGTCAGTCACAGTGCCACGTAGTTCAGTCACATTTACTGAATAAGTTCTGTCAGTCACAGTGCGACATAGTTCACTCACGTTTACTGAATAAGTTCTGTCAGTCACAGTGCCACGTAGTTCAGTCACGTTTACTGAACAAGTTATGTCAGTCACAGTGTGGTGTAGTTCAGTCACGTTTACTGGACAAGTTCTGTCAGTCACAGTGCCACGTAGTTCAGTCACATTTACTGAATAAGTTCTGTCAGTCACAGTGCGACATAGTTCACTCACGTTTACTGAATAAGTTCTGTCAGTCACAGTGCCACGTAGTTCAGTCACGTTTACTGAATAAGTTCTGTCAGTCACAGTGCGACAGGTACGGACTGGGGCTGAAATTCAGCTCTGGCACTTGAAATCACAGAGGCCCATGCTGTCCCTGTCTCCAAGAACCACATAGGATATATTACTAATATTACCCTGCGTTGAGGAAAGCAAGATTTACTACAAGACCAATCTTTCTAATGATACCTCCGTCACAACTCTTAACAGTATGAGTGTCTTAAGAACACCGATTCTGTTAACATTGTAGCAGTCAAAGCAGCCCATGACCAGACAGGCCCTTCTGGCATTTGACAGAATTGCCAGATGGCCAGTCCGGCCCTGCAGTGTGACATAGTTCACTCACGTTTACTGAATAAGTTCTGTCAGTCACAGTGCGACATAGTTCACTCACGTTTACTGAACACATTCAGTCAGTCAATGTGGTGTACAAAAAAATTTGGGGTTGATATTGTTAACAAATATATTATAGTGTCGATTTACTTCTTTCGTCCGATGATTTATTTAAATACAGTTAGATATTCATGTAATGGTTTATATATTTTGATGATCTGTTTAATAATTTCGTTCAGTTGTATTAAGTTATATGAGCAATACAATTTAATGAAAATGTATATATTTTACCCGGAAAATCCTGTGTATTCATTGCATTATTCTTAAATTTTCATAAATAAACTACATACATATTCTAGAATACCCGATGCGTCAGAATCGGAACACCATCTAATTATATATAATTTTTTTTTCTGTTGACGTATTCTGGAAGCTGTAACTTTTTTATTTTTCTGGCAAACAAAACCGAGGGCTTATTTTCTGCCCAACAATTTGATTTTTTGTTTTGTACCATTTTGAGGTACATAACATTTTTTTTGTTTTAACACTTTTTGTTACAATTTTTCAGACAGAGAATGGACAAAAATGCAAAATTCAGTTATTGTTTTTAATATATCTTTTTGGTTGGTTTACGGTGCAGTATAAGAGAACAATTCATTCTTCGGGTCAGTATTATAGCGATACCAGATTTACATTTTTTTATGCTTTGTTACTTTTACACACTAAAAACAATATTTTACATTAATTTGTTTTTGCATCTCATATTCTGACAGCTGTAAAACTTTTAGTTGCTGAATGAACAATATTATGGCTTGTTTTTGCAGGACAAGTTGACGCTATCATATATATTTTTTTACATTACACTTTTTGATCGCTGTTCATAACATTTTTTGTTTGTCAGTATGACGAAAAAAACCTAAATTTTTTACGTATTTTTTATTACATTTTTGATGGTGTTTGCCATACGCAATAAATATGGAGACAGTTTTATTGTCCGGTTGTTCCGGATCTGGTGACACCAATTATGTGATGGTATTTTAGTTATATCACAAAAGCTGCATTTTTAGTGGCTAATTGGGTTTTCGGGATTTCTGTGTGCATTCGTGTGTGTTTTTTCTTTCTACTTCTTATCATATGATATGTGTTTTAAACACTTAGATGCCGCTGTCGTGATTGACAGCGGCATTAACGGGTTAATCGGATTTCAGATACAGATGTCAAATACAGTTGTCACTCGCATGGGATTTTCACCCACTGGGTGCGCTATTTACTTATTTTTCACTGCTGTTTTAATATGAAAAATAAAGACACTAAATGGCTGCCATTTGCATGCATATCAGGGGTCCTTAAATTGTTAACTGACAGGCTAGTTGTTGAGTGGCAACTCTTCTGATCTATAGCAGCATCACTCCAATGCCGATGTCACATCAAACAGAAGAGAGAGGTATCAGACAACTTATTTATGTAAATGTTAATATGTGAAGTTTAAGTGCATAATGTGGAAAATTTCCTGAAACAAAGGAATCAAGGTAAACAGTTTTTTTGCATAGTGCACTCATGTTAAATACAAAAGAGCAATTGATAAACAATAATTTAAACCAATAAACAATGGGAGGGAAAATAGAAAAACCTAAAGCTGCTGTGACACTGGTATTGGCACCCTTTACATTAAATTAGTATGGAAACACATTTTGATTCACCTGTGGTAAATCACAAATGATAATCACCTGTGATTAATTGTCGATGCCCATCGGACATGAATTAGTCAATAAATGATGAATTCAATGTTTTAAAAAGCCACATGGTGAAGACAAAGGAGCTGTCTGAGGACATCAGAACCGCTATTATTAGCAAACAAGACACTTCCAAAGGGTTTGAGGCCATCTCCAAAGACCTTGGCATCCAAGTTTCAGCAGTGCGCAATGTTATTAAGAAGTTTGCCAAGCTTGGAACAGTCAAGAACCTCCCTGGACGTGGTGGTAAGAGAAAAATTGACAAGAGAGATCTTCGAAGGTTGGTGCGAATGGTGGAAAAAACACCACGTCAAACACCCAATGATCTGAAAACCAAGCAAGAACAGTCTGGGGTTATGGTTTCAACAAGTACCATACGTGGCACACTAAACCAAGCACAGCCTTATGGGCAAAGGCCAAGGAAGAAACCATTGATGAAGAATAGACATTAAAAGGAACAAATGATTTTTGACAAATAGTACCTTGACAAACCAAAAAGTATACATCCAAAAGAAAAAAAGGACCATTTTAAAATGGCCATCAATGAGTCCTGACCTCTATCCCATTGAAAATCTTTGGGGTGAGCTAAAATCTGCGTTTGAGAAAAAATAATGCTGCAAACATTAAGCTTGAACAATCTGCAAAGGAAGAGTGGGAGAAAATACCAGCTGAGAAGTGCAAGAAGCTTATAGATAGCTACAAAAAATGTTTGGAGGCTGTGATCAATTCCAAAGAGTGTGCAACCTAGTATTAATTAGGGGTGCCTTTATTACTGCACATGCTGTTTATTTTGTTTCTTCTATAAAATTGTAAGTTGAAAAACAATGTTTTATTGTTGTGTTACTTTGGATTACTAATTTATTTCTGAAGATATTGTACAGTCTCTGAAAAGGGGTGCCAATAATGGTGAGCAGCACTGCATATGATTCATACATAGCTGTATTATATGAATACTAATTGCTTTTCGCTAACAATCATTGGCAATTGTACGCATTTTCTAGTAATCATTTAATGCTCCAAATTGTTTTTCATCTTTCTTGTAGATGTGTGACTTTTGTATAACTTGTATTTTTTTCTAAAATGTTTTCAATAAAATGATAAAAAAAGAAAGTCGCTACTTTCTTGTGTGTGTCCTTAGATGACCAACAAGAGTTGCTTTCACTGTAAAATGTTTCCCACATACTGAACATGAAAATGGCTTCTCCCCTGTGTGAATTCTCTGATGTGCAACAAGAGTTGATTTCTTTGTAAAACATTTCCCACATTCTGAACATGAAAATGGCTTCTCCCCTGTGTGAATTCTCTGATGTTCAATGACATGTGATTTCACATTAAAACATTTCCCACATTCTGAACATGAATATGGCTTCTCCCGTGTGTGAGTTCTCTGATGTCTAACAAGATGTGCTTTCACTGTAAAACATTTCCCACATTCCTTACATAAAAATAATTTCTCCCCTGTGTGAGTTCTCTTATGTCTAATAAGATGTGGTTTCTCTATAAAACATTTCCCACATTCTGAACATGAATATGGCTTCTCTCCTGTGTGAATTCTCTGATGTATAACAAGATGTGATTTCCGTACAAAATATTTCCCACATTCTGGACATGAAAGTGACTTCTCCCCTGTGTGAATTCTCTGATGTGTAACAAGATTCATTTTTCTATTAAAACATTTCCCACATTCTGAACATAAGAATGGCTTTTCCCCTGTGTGAATTCTCTGATGTGTAATGAGATTCATTTTCCTATTAAAACATTTCCCACATTCTGAGCATGAAAATGTTTTTTTCTCTTTAAGAGCTATTTCATGTTCATTAGTCCTCCTATGACGTTTGTTTTGCATATCAGTCATTGATGAAGCAAAAGACATGACCTGTTGAAAATGATCAGATGAAAGACTTATTCTCGGAAGGGATTGAGGTGTATCTGGGATAATAGCATGTTCTTCATATGTAGCTGGTGAAAGACCATGATCATCTGTTGCGAAATCTGAAAGTATCAGATGTCCCACTGAGCTTCTAGTACAGTTATCTGTCAAGAATAATAATTATTTTATTATTTTCCAATAATACTACTACACCAAAATCATATCAATATTACATATTTTGTCCATTTTTTATGAAAATTGTAATACAAATAAATTGACCAATTGACTAAGAAAGTAGAGCATAAAGCAATGATTATTGGATTATTACTTTAGGCCTCCAGGTTCTGCCATTCCAATTTTTCACTTGTCTGTAGGATTCATGTTCCCCATAGGTTCATGTTTCACTTCGCCTGTCACCAGTCAGTTATATCAGGAGTGCAGAACCTTTTTTCTGCTAATTCCATTGGGATATTTATACCATCATTTGGGGACAATGCAAAACTATCAACTTGAAAATTATACTGCTTTATTTGGTTAAACATTTAATTAACTCACCCCCTATGTGATGGCTGGAGCTGCTTCTCTTTGGTGAGGCGAGTGATGTTATTAGTGATATTGCTACTCGCAACTACTGTTCCAGGTTTGTGTTGGTAAGACTTATAATGAATGTATGTGGGGAGAGAGGGCACAGGACAGGGACTAAGGCTATTTGCAGAACCTCCCTTAGGCCACATGCTCACATTTCTGTGAATTTCCCGTTTGCTCCCTGATTTTTTCATCGGACAGCACATGTAGATCCATTCACATATCCGTGAAGATCATAGATCTGATAATGAGATTTGAGCAACCCAAAGCATATCTATTTCTGATTCGATTAGGCAGACGTACTCAATTGGTCTGTGTGCTGTCCAAAAAGAAAAACCTGGCAGCACACCAACACTTCACAAGGAATGTAGCCTTATTATGTATAGCACAGTCACTTATAATACAGTGTACTGTATGTTCTTGTTATATACAGCCCTGTCCTTAATTACATAGTTTCCTCTTATGTATATCGCTATCCCATATTACGTACCATTCTGGCGAGTTATGCATGATGCCGTCCTTTACTATATAGCGCCCTGTATGTACAGCGCTGTCCATTATTACATAGTATGATCTCTTGTTTTGCATAGCACATCTCTTACATAGTGAATTCACATTATTTTTGTTATTCACAGTGCGTTCTCCATATTACATAAAATCCTCTCTTTTTAGATATCAAATAAAATGACTGCTCATGGAGCTATATCTGACCAGAAGACCAGTCCATCAGCCTCCTCCATTAGAAAAGGAGCTTTGCTATATAGGAGATAATGAGACTACTGAATATATACCGTATTTTCGGATTATAAGACGCAGTTTTTTCCCCCCAAATTTGGGGGGGTGTCTTATAATGCGGATATACCTTACCAGCCGCAGGCTGGGATGAGGGGTGTTCGAATGTGCGGTGCGGCGTGCCACTGCGGGTGTCCGGGGCTGCGGGGGCTCTGCTAACATCTTGAGACAGACCAGGGCCCCCGCAGTCACATGGTTTTCTATGCGGTGGACTGGACTGCATGCGCAGATGGAGATCTCGGCACCAAGATCTCAGGAGATGAGATCTCAGCGCTGAGATCACATCTCCCGAGATCTTGGTGCCGAGATCTCCAACTCCAAAAATCATACAAAAAAAGACATGCTGCAGATTTTACCAATTAACATTTTTATTGGTGCGTAGCTAATAGCATATTAATGGTGGGGTACATATATGTGTTCAGGAGCACAGTGGGGAATTTTTTATTTAAGAAATAAATGTATATATACAATATATATGATATGACATTGTTATTTTTAGGTCTGCAGTGATCAGTGTGACAAAACAAGGGGTGGCCGGAAGATGTCGACATGAAGGTCTGACAAGATTGAGAAGAAACAACAGAAAACGGCTCTAATCAGATGAGACGAGAGTGCTGGATGTAAAATTATTCTGTATTTGTAATATATGACTTGCTGTAATTCCGTTATTTGTAAAATAATCTCCCTTAAGGCCACTTTCTCACATTCATATACAATGTCCATGTACTTCCAGATTAAGGCCTCTTTCAGACATCAGTGTGTCTGGTACGAGTGGTAACAGTTCTCACATGTACCGGAGACACTGACAGACGCAGACCCATTCAAGTGAATGGGCCTGTGCACGCACATGTCAGTGTGTTTCCATGGACTGCGTGTCCGTGGGCAAAATGCGTTGGCATGTCCAATTTTACCAGCAGCACGGGCCGCAAAACATCCCACACAAGTGAACACGGATGACACACAGGGATGTCATCCATGTATCGGCGCCTGAGAAGCAGCGGTACAGTTAGCACTGTTCTCCGGCGCCGGATGCTGAAGACCGCTCACATCATTCTCCCCTGCTCTGCTAGCCATCAGCGCGAACAGGGAAGAATGATGAGAATTATATTCAACTGATAACAGCGACAGCAGGCGGTGGCTGATGGGACTATTACTCATATTAGTCTACACCTGTTGCAGCTAATAATGAGAGCAGGCAGTGGCTGATGGGAGTATTCATCACCCGCTGCCTGTGCTATAAATAAATTTAAAAAAATGGCGTGAGTCACCCTGTATTTTTGATAACCAGCCAGGCAAAACTGACAACTGGGGGCTGCAGCACTCACCTGTCAGCGTTATCAAGGCTGGTTATCAAGAACAGAGGGGTCCCCACTCCCATTTTTTTAATTATATAGATAAATCATTTAAATAAACTATAGGGTCCTCCCCATTTTTGACAACCAGCCTTGCTGAAGCAGAAAGATGGGGGCTGGTATTCTCAGGCTGTTAATGGGCCATGGATATTGACCCACCCCCAGCAGCTGCCCAGAAAAGGCACATCTATTAGATCCGCCAATTGTGGCGCTTTGCCCAGCTCTTTCCATTTGCCCTGTTGCAGTGGCAAGTGGGGTACATATTTGTGGGGTTGATGTCACCTTTGCATTGTCAGGTGACATCAAACCCATTACTAATCCTATAGTTATATGGTAAATAAACAAAAGCCTTTTTAGGAAAATTGAAACAAAACACACTTTTCCATTTTAATCTAAAAATAAACACAGTTATACTTACCTTACGCCCATTCCATTGAATCCCTCATCTCCTGTAATAAACCAAAAATAAAAAACAACCATATCCTTCACCTGTCCATCATTCTGTCCCACACTGTAATCTATGCCTGGAATGAGGATTAATAGTTTTCAACCTGGACCGTGCCAAGATGTGACCATCCAGGCTGAGAACCACTAGTGAATGAGCTGCTGCAAGCGCAGCATCAGTGAGCAGTGGGCTGAATTGCGGTGACCTCAGCACCGTGAGAAAAAGTAACTGAGTTCACTGCATTTCAGCTCAGTGAGTTCACCACTGATTCAATGGAATGGGCGTCAAATAGGCAGCGGATGAAAAATACTCCCATCAGCCGCTGCCTGCTCTCACTGTTTTTAGCGGCAGCTGGTGTAGGCTGACGGGAGTAATAGTCCCATCAGCTGTCGCTGTTATCAATTGAATATAACTCATCATTCTCCACAGCTTGCGCTGATCGCCGGAAGAGCAGGGGAGAATGATGTGTAACGGTCTTCCGCAGCCGGCGCCAGGGAATAGCACTAACTGTTCAGCTGCTTCTCAGACGCCCGTACATGTGGTACTGATGTGGCACACGGGCGGCACACAGTTGCCAAATGTGCCGCAAGTATTGCACATGGACACTGATATCTCCGATACTGGTTTTTCCAGTACCAGAAATATCAGACGTGTGAAACCAGCCTAAAGTGGTCTTTAGGGTGTTTTTAGCATTGAACTTTCCTCTATCAGAAACCCTCATGGCTGTTTGTTCATTGCTTTGATGTTCATACATTATCCTTTGGGAAGGGGAGTGTTTCCCCAGCACTGGTCACATTGTGTGTTTTGATTTCTCATGAACTAGCACAACACAAGCTCAGCTCCTCTTTCTCAACTTTCTGAGGCTGTTTATCATAACCTCACCCACATACTGCCAAACACACAATGCCTGATGGTCCACGAGGAAAATGTTGCAAACAATGGACGTCACACAGAATATATTTCCCACACCCATCTGTTGCACAAGTTATGCAATTGACTTGTACTCTAAAATTATACCAATATTAACTCTCCATGAAGAACGTCAAAAGAATAAAAAATTCCACAGAATTGTTAGATTTTGCTCACAGTCTCAAAATTAAATAAAAGGTTACCAAAAAGTTGTTTGCACCCAGAAATGGCACCACTGAAAACTACAGCTTCTCATGCAAAATATAAGCTGTGCTATATCTCCGCTGATGGAAAATTGTAAAGTGTCTGACTCTCAGAATATGACGACATAAAAACAATTTTTTTTCTTACAGTATTTATTATACTAAAGTAGCAAAACACAAATAGAAATATATAAACTCAGTATCGCCATAATCGTGCAGACCCACAAAATAAAGGTAACGCCTTATATGTGCAGCACACAAATAAATCAAAAACCAAAAGAAGTGTTTTTTTTCTATAATTCTCCCTATAAAGAGTTAAAAAAAGTTACTTAAAACGTTAGATGTACCCCAAAATTCATAAAAATAAAAATACCATGGCTCGTGAAGCGGAACAAGTAAAAAAAAACAACAAAAAACATTGTCTTAAGGACTGAAAATGGGCACGTCCTTAAGGGGTTGATGGACACGTTTGCACTCTAATTTTGTATACAAAGATAACCCCCTGACAGTGCGCTCTTCACATTGTGAATATAGAGTTGGGCCTCTATCAGACGATATCAGTTTTTTGTCTGTTTTTTAAGCAAGTTAAAATACAATTTTTGTTACAATATGTTGGTTCTATTTTTGGTCCAGGTGTCTGTTTTTACAATCTGTGTGACATCCAGTTTTTTCGTTTGTCAAAGCCTCTAATGTCAACTGCTCAGTGAAGAATGGACAGCACTCAGATGACCACACGGATGACATCTGAGTGTTACCAGTTTTCTCACAGACACATTCACTTGAATGGGAAAGTTTCCTCTACAAATCAAATGAAAAACACACGTCTCCATTTATTGACTGACAGCCGATTCATGTTCAAAATGGATGTGTTGTACAACCAATGCAATCAGAAGCAGAGTGGTCCCATGTATTATGGAATCTGTCTGGGTTCCGATATTTTTTAATAATGTAAGTTTTTGGAATATCTCACGAGACAGTTGTCAGATCACTCACCATTACGGGTTGTTCTTAATATTCTTCCCCTATCTACTGCATCGAGAGAACTATGGAAGCTCAACCAGTACTGGCTGGCAATATTGAAGGACAGAGAAGGATTAGCTGGGAAGTTGAAGGCCTTTTTTCAAGATAATATTGGCTCGGCATCACCCCTGATAGTTTGGGATGCAATGAAATGCTTTCTAAGGGGGGGTTCTGATTAAAGAGATCTCAAGAATTAAAACTAAGAGTAGAGCCCATACTATTGATGTTAAGCGATGTGTGGATGAGGCAGAACAGCGGTTTGTAAATTCCTGAACTCAGTTTCATAGAGATAAATGGGTGGGAGCACAAAAATTACTAAATAATCACCTTTTGGAACAGGTCGAACATAAAAGATTTTTTATCAGACAATTTCTATACGGAGGGGGGTGCGGGGCATCTGTTGGCCACGGTTGCTAGAGCTCAGCAGGGATCTCCTGTTATTCCGGCAATTAAGACAATGGATGGGTCCACAGTTACCGGGTCGGAGGAAATTCTTAATCAGTTTCTCCTTTTCTATCAACTATTATATTCTTCCAAACTCTCTATAACAACAGAGGCGATTGATAGCCATCTTAGCTCATTGCCTCTGCACAGTTATCGGAGGAACAAAGGTTGGCATTGGATGCGCCTCTTACAGTGGAGGAACTGGAGGAAGCTCTAACCTCATTTCGAGCTAATAAGGCTCCGGGGACAGACGGGCTGTCAACTGAATTGTATAAAGAGCTAGGTTCAGTGTTGTTGCCTAACTTGCTGGATGTATTCTGGGAATCCCTTAGTGTGGGTCGTCTTCCTAAATCTATGTCTGAAGCGGTGATAGTCTTGCTGCCTAAGCAGGGGAAAGATCCGACCCTTATGGATTCCTATAGACTATAGACCCATTTCCCTGTTGCAGGGTTGATGTCAAGATTTTGGCCAAAGTGCTCGTCATGAGACTCATAAAGGTCATTACTCACTTAGTTCATGGTGACCAGACTGGCTTCATGCCTGCCAAATCGACTGCCATAAATTTGCAACGTCTCTTTATTAATCTACTGGCACAGTCGCAGAATGTAGGGGGAGGGCAGTACTCTCACTCAATGCTGAAAAAGCTTGTGGTCTGTCATGAGGGGTATGGGTTTCGGTCCCATTTTCATGGGTCAAGCTTTTATCCTGCAATCCATAAATTAAAATAAATGGTTGTACATCAGAGGCTTTTGAGCTGTGTAGGGGAACTAGGCAGGACTGTCCCCTCTGCTGTTCGCATTGGAGATAGAACCCCTGGCTATTAAACTCCGAACTAGTGGGGAGATAAAGGGCTTTGTGCATCGGTGGAAGAAACGGTGGCATTGTATGCAGATGACCTTTTGGTAATTCTTGGGGATACAGAGGATTCATTGTTAAACGCTATAGCTATAATTAACCAGTTTGGAGATTTTTCAGGGCTTCAAATTAATTGGGAGAAATCTATGTTAATGCCAGTGGATGAACTTTCTCAAGCATCCAACGTCAGTCAAACGAGACTTAAAGTGGGAAAAAGTTTGAATTTGGATCCGCTATACATGAAATTCCAAGCAAACTTCAACACCTGGTGTAAATTACCATTATCAGGTCAATTTGGTTAAAATGATTCTTATGCCCCAGCTGTTATATGACATCCATAACGCCCCAGGGTAGATTCCTCTGAAACACTTTTACAAATTTCAAGCTGTGGTAAGAGAATTTGGAAAAAAGGCACAGCTCGGATTAAATACGACACATTACAGAGGGGGAAGGAGGATTGGCCCGTGGCTGTATTTTCTAGCCTCACAATTGCAACAGCTTAAACTGCTTCAGGGTGCTATAGCTTCCATTGTCCAGGGGTATACGGGGGGGAAACCCAGTTATCTCATTTTTGGAAGCAGGTTATTTGGGGGAAAATACGACTAAGCTCCCTACTATAGTCCTTATGAATAAAACGTGGGAAAAGACTAAGCAACTCCTTAATATTGAGGGGTTTACTCCAGTTACTCCTATGTGGCAAAACCCAAAGTTGCTGGAAATATTCAGGTTAGAGGGCTTTAGCTCCTGGTGACAAGCGGGGATCCTATTTATAGATCAACTTCAGTTGGATGGTGTCTTTAAAAGTTTTCAGCAGTTAAGAGATGAATTCCAGCTACCACATAAGTACTTTTCTCAGTACCTTCAATTGAGACACGTATGGCATAATCAGAAGTCCCTTACTCCACTTAGAAAACAATAAATGATTATGGGTTCTATGGCTGAGAACCAGGGTTGTGTCGCTGGTGCAATTTCTAGATTTTATCAACTACTCCTTGCCCAGGTTATAGATAAGCATCCGTTGAAGCTTAAAGAAAAATGGGAGCAGGATGTTGGGGTGATTGACCATGAGCAGTGAAATGACATATCCTCGATTCCCCAGTTGTCCACTAATGAGGCAAAAAAGTTGTCACAGATGTACCTGCTGCATTGGGTATACAAGACTCCCAAATTCCTGCATAAAATTGGGGTAAAAGAGGATGACTTGTGTCCAAGATGCTGTTTGGGACCTGCCGATTTGCTACATATGTTTTGGTCATGTGGTTCCATCGGGAAGTTCTTGACGCAAGTCATAGACCACATAAATATGGTGTTTGGGGTTGTGATTCCTATGCGTCCTCTGGTTTGTGTCTTGGGCTTTATGGACGGGGTTGCTGAAGATGCAATCGTAAGGTTGGCACTTAAAAGAACGTTATATCAAGCCAGGAAAATTATAGCAGCACACTGGTTGGACAGGGCGCCACCTACCTTTAGGGAATTTATGGAAAAAATTAATCTTCTGCTACGTCTGGAAGAAGGAGTATATCAAAAGAGGAGAGCCCTGCATAAATTCTGTAAAATATGGGAGCACTGGAGAATTCACCAAGGTTTGGATATTCTGTCCTTACTTGGGGGTGCTGGGTAATATTATTACTTGTGTCGAGCGAGATATGTCTGATTAAGGTCCTTGGAGTGATGTATATAAAATCTGTTTTCATAATGTCCTTCCTGTTTCAGGTGAAAGCTATAGATCTTAGAGACGTGGGACTTATTTTTCATAATGTTTATTTGCACATGAGTGTACAGATTGCCGTATTCAGCTTCAATATGTTGGTTAATATAATAAGATAATTGCTAATTGCTATGACGTGGTCCGGAACAAGGAGGGGGAGGGTGGTTTGGACGGGTGCTATCTTTTGTTGTATGTTGAAAAATTCATTAAAAATGTATCCGATTTACAAAAAAGAATTGAAAGTTCTGCATCATGAGATTTTTTCACCGTTCCAACAACAATTGCGCCATTTATCTACTAGAATATTATGATTGTAAATTGAGATTTTCAGGCTGAGAAATGTATCGTGTACATAAGAGACAGTTCAGCCTGCGGCTCACTAGTAATGTTTCTGCCTTCCATATTGGGGTCCGGAGTTCAAATTCCCAACACTGACAAGGGTCAAAAGTAAGTTAGAGACATCCACTTAGCACAGTGTCCGCTGTTCTACAAAACTATGAACACTGAAGACTCCTTCCTAAAGCAGAAAGATAACTATATAAAATAATGTGAAAAGGTTTTTTTTGTTTTGTTTTAGTGCGAAATCCCTATTTGTTAATTCCACATTAAAAAAACATTCATCCAGTGACTGAGAAGAATCTGTGACTTCTCTGCATTTAGTGGTCACTACTCACCTGTGCGGTTATCTGTAGGAATCTCCTCTTTACACCACTCATCACCCCTCACATATGTCTCTGTAGTATTAATATGGGGCAGATCTTCACCCTGAAACAAAGATTGTAAAAGTCACAGATGGAGAAGTTGTATAAATAGATTTAAAAAAACAGAAATAGTAAATGAACATAGCGACCAAAAATGACACCGCATGTGGCCTTCATGGTGCCCTAGGCAATTTAAATAGTCACGACCCCTACTGGTAAGTCAGACTAAGGGTGTGTGCACAAGATGTTTTTCACGTCGATCCTGCTTGGAACCCATCTGAAAAATGGATTTGCAAACGGCTGAATTACATCGTGAGCACATACCCTAAGGGTGCACATACCCTTTATTAGGTAGTAAAAGCCCCCATACACAGAGTAACGTCGGCCTAACCTGCTGATACCAAGGGGTTTTGCTGACAGTTTAATGTGTATCGGTGCCTAAATGATGACATCAGTGGAGATAACGATTTCAGATTGCAGACTGCAGATCCTTTTGTTCTTTAAGGCATAAACCGTCGGCAGATATATCTAGCAGCAGTTCTCTCATTGAAAACAAAAGAGAGAGCTCAGTTTGCCAGCGGACAGCTTTCTTAAGTGTATGAGGTCTTTAGTCAAACAATTGTTCAGTTGATATATCGGGCCTCATTCAGACAGTCATATTTTTAGTCTTTGTGTTGTTCATGTGTGCGATGATCTTGTATCAATAAATTAAACATTACTAAATCAAGATTAATACAGGATGAGAACCAACATCAGGACATGCATAGATCACCAGCAGAATATAAATACAGTGCTAGAAAAGCCATGAATACAGCACCGGAACAACAATCAGTACAAGTATAGATCACCAGATCAAGATATGAATGCATCTCCAGGTCCATTGTCAGTACATAAATAGAGCACTAGAATAATCATCAGTACAGGAATATAGCACCAATCATAGTACAGAAATCAATTTCAAAGTCTTGTCAGCCTCTGGAATATAAAATTGTGTGGCATGAACTTGCAAATTCCATTATGTCCTTAATAACGATAAGGAAATGATGGGAGTTGTAGTTATCATCTAACATTAGGCTGTGAAGCTCTGCTACTAAGTTTTTTATTCATGAAATGTGTGTGTATGTGCACGTAATGTAGTGTGAGTGTATTAATATACACATACTGCTGCTTTCTCCAGTGTCCAACTACGTTCTTCTTTGCTTCTCAGTGACGTCACCGCAATTGCGAATAGCCGGCTCACTCTGTACTGTGTGAACCTGAAGTATCTTTTACAATTAAAGTCTATGGAGCTTTGTTCTGACACTCCATAGGTTTCCATTGAAAAAGTCACTTCTGGATCATGCAGAGCACAGTGTGACCCAGACAGTCTGTACAGCAGTGGTGTCATGGGGAAGCAGCGAAGAACGGTACTGGACTCCAGAGAGATCAGCAGTAGGTGAGTATATTAATACACGCACATTACATGCACATACACACAAATTTCATGAATAAAATACATAGTTGGAGTGGTTCTATTTGGGGAATATCTAATATAGCTAATGTTTTTTAAGCCTATTAATCCTAAGCAGATTAGGTCCCGATACCCCATCGATTTCTCAAAAAAAGTTTAAAAGTGCACAGGCCAGGAGACAGGAGCCTATGACTCTCTCCTGCATCAGCTGTGTGTGCGCTCCAGATAGATGCACCTCTAAGAGTTTGTGACAGGGTCGCTGGTGTTGTACATGAGGGGAAATAGGTGTCACATACAGTGCCTTGCGAAAGTATTTGCCCCCTGGAACTTTTATAATAATAATAATAATTTTTATTTATATAGCGCCAACATATTCCGCAGCACTTTACAACTTATAGAGGGGACTTGTACAGACAACAGACATTACAGCATAACAGAAATCACAGTTCAAAACAGATACCAGGAGGAATGAGGGCCCTGCTCGCAAGCTTACAAACTATGAGGAAAAGGGGAGACACGAGAGGTGGATGGTAACAATTGCTTTAGTTATTTGGACCAGCCATAGTGTAAGGCTCGGGTGTTCGTGTAAAGCTGCATGAACCAGTTAACTGCCTAAATATGTAGCAGTACCTTTTCAACCTTTTCCCACATATCATGCTTCAAACATAAAGATACCAAATGTACATTTTTGGTGAAGAATCAACAACAAGTGGAACACAATTGTGAAGTTGAACAAAATTTATTGGTTATTTCAAATTTTTGTGGAAATTCAAAAACTGAAAAGTGGGGCGTGCAATATTATTCGGCCCCTTTACTTTCAGTGCAGCAAACTCACTCCAGAAGTTCATTGTGGATCTCTGAAGGATCCCATGTTGTTCTAAATGCCTAATGATGATAAATATAATCCACCTGTGTGTAATCAAGTTTCCGTATAAATGCACCTGCTCTGTGATAGTCTCTGGGTTCTGTTTGAAGCACAGACTAAGGAACACAACAGGCAGGTTCGTTAAACTGTTGTGGAGAAGTGTAAAGCTGGATTTGGATACAAAATGATTTCCAAAACTTTAAACATCCCAAGGAGCACAGTGCAAGAGATCATATTGAAATGGAAGGAGTATCATACCACTACAAATCTACCAAGACCCGGCCATCCCTCTAAACTTTCATCTCAAACAAGGAGAAGACTGATCAGAGATGCAGCCAAGAGGCCCATGATCATTCTGGATGAACTGCAGAGATCTACAGCTGAGGTGAGACAGTCTGTCCCTAGGACAACAATCAGTCGTACACTGCACAAATCTGGCCTTTATGGAAGAATGGCAAGAAAAAAGCCATTTCTCAAAGATATCCATAAAAAGTGTTGTTTAAAGTTTGCAACAAGCCACCTAGAAGACACCAAACATGTGGAAGAAGGTGCCCTGGTCAGATGAAACCAAAATCGAACTTTTTGGCAACAATTCCAAACAATATGTTTGGCGTAAAGGCAACATAGCTCAT
This sequence comes from Ranitomeya variabilis, assembly GCF_051348905.1. Taxonomy (NCBI): domain Eukaryota; kingdom Metazoa; phylum Chordata; class Amphibia; order Anura; family Dendrobatidae; genus Ranitomeya; species Ranitomeya variabilis. The sequence continues at coordinate 631,696,064 of NC_135235.1, forward strand.
CACCCTGAACACACCATCCCCACGATCAAACATGGTGGTGGCAGCATCATGGTTTGGGCCTGCTTTTCTTCAGCAGGGACAGGGAAGATGGTTAAAATTGATGGGAGGATGGATGGAGCCAAATACAGGACCATTCTTGAAGAAAACCTGTTGGAGTCTGCAAAAGACCTGAGACTGGGACTCGGGAGATTTGTCTTCCAACAAGACAATGATCCCAAACATAAAGTAAAATCTACAATGGAATGGTTCACAAATAAACGTATCCAGGTGTTAGAACGGCCAAGTCAAAGTCCAGACCTCAATCCAATCGAGAATCTGTGGAAAGAGCTGAAAACTGCTGTTCACAAACGATCTCCATCAAACCTCACTGAGCTCGAGCTGTTTGCCAAGGAAGAATGGGCAAGAATTTCAGTCTCTCGGTGTATAAAACTGATAGAGACATACCCCAAGCGACTTGCAGCTGTAATCGCAGCAAAAGGTGGCGCAACAAAGTATTAAGTTAAAGGGGCCGAATAATATTGCACGCCCCACTTTTCAGTTTTGAATTTCCACAAAAATTTAAAATAACCAATAAATTTCATTCAACTTCACAATTGTGTTCCACTTGTTGATTCTTCACCAAAAATATACATTTTGTATCTTTATGTTTGAAGCATGATATGTGGGAAAAGGTTGAAAAGTTCCAGGGGGGCAAATAATTTCATAAGGCACTGTAGGTTGCTTTCATGTGTGATGTGAAAGCCATACGTGTTTTCTCCAGCGGAAGCCTACCCACCATATCTCCACCTCCAGTGGCTGGGGGGAAATAAATGTCTAGTCAGTTTTTTTTGTGTTCTGTGTTGTGTAGAGGCAAGCAAGCCTTAGGCTGACGCTCCTGAGAGAGCTGCCATATGTGTTGGCCAGAAGTGCTGGGCAAGACTGTTTATTAACTTTTTGTTTCCTTTAGAGCCAGAAAGGCTGTTTTTCTGTTACCATTTTGTGGTTTATGACACAATAAACCACGCAGAGACTTTAACCCACGTGAGCCTGTGTCTACCTCGAGGAGCAGCTAAGTGAGCCAACCTGCCACAAGTTGTTTTGTTCAATTATTTGGGCTCTCAGAACTGGATCCCCAACTGATCTGCTCAGAATTAAAGGGCCCAAAACAAATATAAAAAGCTCAGAAAAAAAGTTTAGTAATTCTTTAAGGTCGGTGTCCCACTTGCAACTGCAATGCGAGAAACTCGTGCCAGTCTCTTACCTCAATACCTGGCACTGCCGCCGGCACTCGGGAACGGAGTGTGTGGATGCATGTATTTCTCTGCAGCTGAACGCTCCGGCCCGAATCGCCAGCCGCAGTGCCGGGTATTGAGGCGCCAGTTTCTTGCATTGCACTCGCAAGTGTGACCCCGGCCTTATGTGTATTTATACTAGCCGATAATTGACAACCAAATAAGAAAAATTTAAATTAAGTTTTTTTTACCTTGCAGAAATATCATTGTTCTGAAGAAATTAGCAACCATCACACTGTCCTACCTTATGGATTACACCTACCACACCTTCCTCACTTATGTACTATGATCTCCACACTATCCATGCCTCATGCTGCACCCTTTTCAAAGTGCCCCCCTCACGCAAGACTGAACACAAGACCTTCACAGCCTTCTATACATCTCAGTGGAGATCTCATGACACCTTTTCTCCATCTACCTGATGATCCTGAGGAACATTGGGATCTTCTTGTTTACAGTCCTGTGGAAGAAGAGGACGGGGACATCTCTCTGGTGTTGTCCTCTCACTGGAAAGATCTGGAGGAAACACATACAGGGACTGAATTCATTCTTTACATACAGATAATTATAGGCCATGTGTATTTAGTCCAGTCTATTACCTGGTGATGTGAGGGGCTGGGGAACCTCCATCATGACGTCCTTGTACAGATCTTTGTGTCCTTCTAAATACTCCCACTCTTCCATGCAGAAATAGACGGCGACATCCTGACACCTTATAGGAACCTGACACATACAATGATACCGTCATCCCCCCTATCCCTCCATAGCGTTACTGTATAATGTCCCAGCATTCCCAGCAGTGTCACCTCTCCAGTCAGCAGCTCAATCATCTTGTAAGTGAGTTCTAGGATCTTCTGGTCATTGATGTCCTCATGTATCAGGGGGTGAGGTGGAGGCTCTGTGATTGGGCTCAGGGGTCTTCCCCATCCCTCAGACACAGGGGCCTGACAGCGCTCACTAGAGGTCTTCTTCACTACTGTGTAATCCTGGTTATGGAGAGACACATTAATAAACCTCACTACAGACATTTCCAGAGTCCTCACCTCTCCAGTTCTGTCCATCTGTTATTCCCATAGATAAGAATGATGTAATGTGACGTCATCAGAATCTCTCACCTCTCCAGTAAGCCGGAAGAGGATCTCTAGGGTGAGGTGTAATATCCTCTCCACCATCTTGTCCCTGTCCCTATCCATCCTTGTAGGGTCACTCAGGAGAATTCTCTTATATAGAAGATCTCCACTGAGAGGATCCGATATTGTAGGGACCTGAATGGGGAGAAGATGACGATGTAACATCATAAAGATCCCATGTAAGAAACCTCCGGAGCTGTTACCGGCGTCACATGATCACTACATACAGTCATGGCCCCGTCCTGCCCCCGGTATAACACACAGTCCCATTATAGTCACATACAGGGATTTATCACAGGCTCAGCACTGAGGGGGTTACTGCCCCTGCCCCGCCCAGTAATGGGGAATCTCCAGCACCTACCTCCACCTGCAGAGCCGCACACCACATATATGGCTGTTCTGTGCGCACAGGACCTGTGATGAGGTCACAGGAGGGGAGGAGTCAGGGGTCACATGATCAGGGGCCTCAGTGTATGCAGGACTCTGCTGTGCTGGTTGTCATGGTGCTGGATGAGGGGAGGATTCTGTGTGGGGTCAGGAGGAAGGTTCAGGGTGGATGTAGCAGAGCCGTGTGTGTACGAGGTGTGCGGAGAGGAGCTGTGTGTGTATAAGGGTGGTGCGGGGCGGTAGTCGTGGCTGAAGAATTCTGCTCCATCACACCCTGGCCTCCCCTCACATAAATATCACAGTTTTCTGTCAGCATACCTTTCATTCTTCTCACCTTCAGAGCTCCCTCTGGGTGGATGAGACTTCTCCCCAGACACTTGTTCAAAGGGCTCTTTTCCATTTGCAAGAAACACGTCCGTGTCTCGCATGTGAAAACCAAGTTCTGGAGCCGGCACTCCAGAGCGGAGCGTGCGGCCGCATAGCAACACATGGAACTGCACGCTCCGCTCCAAAGTGCCGGCGCCAGAACTTGGTTTTCACATGCGAGACACGGACGTGTTTCTCGCAAATGGGAACGAGCCCAAAGACAGAGACTCAGTCCAGTACCAACTTTAAACGAGTAACTTTACTATTTTCTGTTCTCAGTCCGTTTATGACAATTACAGCATACACTCCGAGCTTTACACAAGCTATCTGCTGCACCTTCCCTGTGCTTTCCCTGTTATCCTTCAGTATGTATCTGGATCATCCTGTCAGGAATCACAGCGTCCTCTCTGTTCAGCTCCACCACACTCAGGTACTCCTCTGACCGCTTCGCCTCAGACAAGAGGGCATCTACCCACGTAGCAAGCTGCCTCATGATGAGTGACCTGTGCTGCTGTACTGCTGATAGCTGCCTTGCCACCATCTGTCCTGTTATAATCTGCGTTGCTGTAATCTACGCTGTTTTCTGTGCCCCTCAGGCCCTGAACTTCTGGGCTCCTGTCTTAAACGTTACAGAGCTAACTGCCCTGTCAGGGCGCTTCCGCCCAACAGATTCAAATTCTAGATGTTTATCAGGTTAACGGCCGTTAGCTCCTCCCACTTAACTATTTACACTCTGAGCATCTCTATATCCCCATCCCTATGATAAACTATGCACATCTTCTTATACATAGCAGCAGAAATAATGTACATTACTAGACATATCCAATTGCAGCAGTCAAAGGCAAAATATAACATTAAACATAAATATACCTTATAACATACAGTATCGGGACAAGCAAAAGAAATGCAAACATTCATATTTATGGACACCTCCCTGTGTCCATAAAGCGCGTGTGTATAAGGTGTCCGGAGCGGAGCCGCGTGTGTACAGTATGTGGCCTAAAACATCACAAAAATAACTACAGGGGTTACTGGACTACACTAAGTTTTTGACTTTTTTAAAAAAGTTGTAATTGGTGAATCCCAAACCCTGCCCGCAATAACGGACAATAAAAAACCCCACAAGGGAATACACATAAAATACACTTTAGCCACTTCATCCCCAGGCCTTTTGTCACCTTCCTTACAAGTACAAATTTTTCAATTCTGAACAGTTTCATTTTGTAGTAATAACTCTGGAAAGTATCAACATATCCCAGTGATTCTGAGGCTATTTTTTCACATTGTACTTCATGCTAGTAGTAAATTTAGGTCGAAATGATGTTCATTTATTTATTTACATATCGATAATTTGACGAAAAAAGGAAAATTTCACAATTTTCAAACTTTTAATTTTATGCCCTTAAAGAAAATTTACATAACCATTTTTGTTAGGGACCGCGTCACATTAGAAGTAACTTTAAAGGGTCTATATGACAGAAAAAAATCTAAAAGTGACACCATTTTAAAAACTACACTCCTCAAGGAGAAGTTTACTAACCCTCTAAGTGCTTCAGAGAAATTAAAGCAATGTAGAAGGAAAAAATTTAAATTTACATTTTTCCCACAAAAATGTTGCTTTAGCCCCATTTTTTCATTTTTCACAATGGCAACAAGAGGAAATGGACCCAAAAGTTTCTTTTGCAGTTTCTCCTGATTATACTGATATCCAATATATGGTGAAAAATTACTGTTTAGGTGCATGGCAGGTTGCGGAAGGAAGGCACACTATTCGACTTTTGGAGTGCAAAATTATCTGGGATAGGGGAACCTTTTGCATTATATAGTTGTGTAAAAAAGTGTTTGCCCCTTCCTGATTTCCTATTATTTTGTATGTTTGTCACATTTAAATGTTTCAGATCACCAAACAAATTTAAATATTAGACAAATATAAGATACGTAAACACAATATGCAGTTTTTAAATTAAGGTCTTCATTATTAATGGAAAACATAAATTAACGGTGGTTTATCACATCTTTGGGAAGCTGAGTTCAAATTTCCTTGCCACACCCAGGCCTGATTACTGCCACTCCTGTTCTCAATCAAGAAATCACTTAAATAGGACCTACCTGACAAAATTAAGTATACCAAAAGCTCCTCAAAACTAGACCTCATGCCGTGATAAAAAGAAATTCTGGAAAAAAATGGGAAACAATGTAATTGAGATCTATCAGTCTGGAAAAGGTTATAAAGCCATTTCTAAAGCTCCAGCAAACCAGAGTGAGAGCCATTATCCACAAATTGCAAAAACGTGGAACAGTATTGAAGTTTTCAAGGAGTGCCTGCTCACCAAAATTACCCAGAGAGCGCAGCAATGACTCATCCTAGAGATCACAAAAGACCCCACAACAACATCCAAAGAACTTCAGGCCTCACTTGCCTCAGTTAAGGTCAGTGTACATGACTCCACCATAAGAAAGAGACTGGGCAAATATGGCTTGCATGGCAGAGTTTCAAGACAAAAACAGCTGCTGAGCAATAAGAAAATAAAGGCTCGTTTCAGTTTTGCCAGAAAACATCTTGATGATCCCCAAGACTTTGATTGACGATACAAAAGATGAACTTTTTGGAAGGTGTATGACCCATTAAATCTGGTGTAGATGTAACACAGCATTTCAGAAAAGGAGCATCATACCAATAGTAAATGGTAAATGGTGGTGGTAGTGTGATGGTCTGAAGCTGATTTGCTGTGTCAGGACCTGGAACACTTGCTGTGATAAATGAAAACATGAATTCTGCTGTCTGTCAAAAAATCTTGAAGGAGAATGTCTGGCCATAAGTTTGTGACCTCAAGCTGAAGTACATTTGGGTTATGCAGCAGGACAAAGATGCAAAACACACCAGCAAGTCCACATCCAAATGGCTTAAGAAAAACAAAATTAAGACTTTGGAGTGGTCTAGTCAAAGTCCTGATCTTAATCTGATTGAGATGCTGTGGCATGACCTTAAAAAGGCGTTTCATTCTTGGAAAACTTCCAGTGTGGCTGAATTGAAACAATTCTGCAAAGATGAATGGGCCAAAATTCCTCCAGCGCATTGTAAAAGACTCATTGCCAGTTATCACAAATGCTTGATTGCAGTTGTTTTTTTTTTTTACACAGAGCCTTGTAAGTTTGGATTTCTTTTTCCCTTAATAGCAAAGACCTTAATTTAAAAACTGCATTTTGTGTTTGAGTTATATTTGTCTAATATTTAAATCTGTTTGGGGATCTGAAACATTTAAGTGTGACAAACACGCAAAACAATAGGAAATCAAGAAGTGGAAAACACTTTTCACACAACTGTATGCATTTTGGCTAATACTGATTACTGTTTGTTCATCCTTCTCGACCCACACTATAAGGAGAACTTCCCATCTCTCCTTACTGTGGCAGAAAGGCTTAGTAAAATGATGCCATACCAGAAGGCCCTAGGTGAACAATTAGTACAAAAATTCCCGCCTGACAACACTGGCGACAGAGGTCATAGTTCCTTGGACAACCAAGGAGTACAGATGAGGAAGACATACTCTAGGTCTAACAAAGACAGGGAAGACTATTAAAGGTCTTGAGCAGTTTATTATGCCCTGATGTGCAGTGTATTCTGACAAGGAGAGAAAGGTTTTGGAAGATGATTAAGGAATACCTAGCTGATCCAACCCGCATCCTCCGTGATTTCTCTGTGTTGTGCAACTATTCTCAAAAACATTTCCAGAATTCGCCCTTTTCTTACTTTCGACTCTGCAAAAACTCTTACTGTCTCACTTATTCATTCTCGTCTGGACTATTGTAACTCTCTACTAATTGGCCTACCTTTTACCAGACTCTCCCCGCTCCAATCTGTCCTGAATGCTGCTGCCAGGATCATATTCCTCGCCAACCGTTACACCGATGCCTCTACCTTGTGCCAGTCATTACACTGGCTACCCATCCAATCCAGAATCCAGTACAAAACTACTACCCTCATCCACAAAGCACTCCATTGCTCAGCACCACCCTACATCTCCTCTCTGGTCTCAGTCTACCAACCTACCCGTGCCCTCCGCTCTGCTAATGACCTCAGGTTAGCATCCTCAATAATCAGAACCTCCCACTCCCGTCTCCAAGACTTTACACGTGCGGCGCCGATTCTTTGGAATGCACTACCTAGGTTAATACAATTAATCCCCAATCCCCACAGTTTTAAGCGTGCACTAAAAACTCATTTGTTCAGATTGGCCTACCGCCTCAACGCATTAACCTAATTATCCCTGTGTGGCCTATTAATAAAAAACAACAACATAATCACGTTCCTCCATCATGTTCTCATACACTTTATGCAGTTAATAGCCTCTGTGTCTGTACTGTTATATACATGAACACCCGAGCCTTACACTATGGCTGGTCCAAATAACTAAAGCAATTGTTACCATCCACCTCTTGTGTCTCCCCTTTTCCTCATAGATTGTAAGCTTGCGAGCAGCAGGGCCCTCATTCCTCCTGGTATCTGTTTTGAACTGTGATTTCTGTTATGCTGTAATGTCTGTTGTCTGTATAAGTCCCCTCTATAAGTTGTAAAGCGCTGCGGAATATGTTGGCGCTATATAAATAAAATTATTATTATTATTATTATTAACTATTGGGTATCCAAGCTGGACATGTGGCATGAACTTGTCCCTCTATGCCTTGGAGGTGCTGGTTTTTAGTGCCACCAGGTGCATAGTAACTGATAGGTGCATCCACCTGTCAACTGAAAATGCTGACAGGCTGACTCTTATCCAAACGAACAAAGCTTGGATTGGCCAAGACTTCTCAACCCATCAGATGACAGCAGCGGAACATAAAGTCAGCTAAAGTGTTCCTTTTCTTTTGGTGTATTCCCATGCACCCTATCCCACCCAAACAAGGGTATACGGTTCTCATTTTCTTAATTTTTCTATCCTCTTCCTCTTTATTATGCGGCCCTCAAGCCATGCCTCTTTCTAATTCTTGGCTAGTTCTGGGGGGCGGTAAATGACAGCCAGTTGGAGGTTGGAGGGGGAATAGATGCGGATGGAGTGCACCTCAAATGAGGGGAGAGTAGCAGAGGAGGTAGTGGAATTGGGGTAAAGGAGCAGATGTCGGACAGGAGCAAGCCAACTCCTCCATGTTTGGTGCTGGGGTGAGGGGTGTGAGAAGCCATCTCCTCCTTTCTCGACCACATCACCACCTGGCTACTTCATTTCCTCTCTGCTGACATCCCCACTATCATCATGGGTGAATTCAATATTCCCATTGACACTTCCACCTCAGCTGCCTCTAAACAATGGTCTTCTGCGGCCACTCACAAAGATGGTCACACACTAGACCTTATATTTACCCACTTCTGTTCCCTCACTAATCTCACTAACTCACCCCTCCACCTGTCTGACCACAACCTACTGACATTCTCTTCCCTCTCCTCTCCTAGTGCGCAACCCTCACCCCACAAACTCCCTCACCCTCGCAAAAATCTCAAACATCTCAATTTGCAATCACCCTCTGAGTCCCTTCTCCCTCTTTCATAGCTTCCCTTCATGGCACAGATGCTGCTGCCACTTTTTATAACACCACAATAACAGCAACACTCGATTCGGCCGCCCCCCTCATGCATAGCAAAAATCATACAATCGACAGCCCTGGCTGAACAGCCTGATGAAAGAACTTAGACGGGCTTCCAGGGTCGCTGAGCGGAGATGGAAGAAATTCCACTCTGCCAAGCACTTCATCGCATACAAGCAGTCCCTCGCCAGCTTCAAGTCCACGCTCACTGCTGTAAAACAAACTTCTCATTTCTCATATCCTCCCTGTCGCACAACCCTAAACAGCATTTCAACACTTTCAATTCACTACTCCTTCCCCCAGCACCTCCTTCCTCCCCTCTCATTTCTGCTGAAGACTTTGCCTCTTTCTTTAAACAGAAGATCGATATGATCAGAGAAAGCTTTGGCCCGTATCCCCCAATGCCCCTCTTAGCTGCTCAACCCTGTTCCTCCAAAACCAGCTTCTCCACCATGACAGATCAGCTCTACACCCTCCTGTCAAGATCACACCTCACCACTTGCACGCTTGATCCGCTCCCGTCCCACCTCATCCCTAACCTTGCCACAGTCTTCATCCCAACCCTAACACACCTCTTCAATCTCTCACTCACAACTGGTGTCTTCCCCTCATCCTTCAAACATGCCAAGATCACACCAATCCTCAAAAAGCCCTCACCCGACCCATCCTCTGTGTCTAGCTATCGGCCAAAATCTCTTCTCCCTTATGCCTCAAAACTACTGGAACAGCATGTCCATCTTGAACTGTCCTCCCACCTCTCCTCCTGCTCCCTCTTTGACCGGTTACAATCTGGCTTCCGACCCCATCACTCAACTGAAACTGCCCTGACTAAAGTCACCAATGACCTACTAACCGCCAAGAGCAAGCGACACTACTCTGTCCTCCTTCTCCTGGACCTATCTTCTGCCTTTGACACTGTGGACCACTCCATCCTGCCATAGATTCTTTCATGTCTTGGCATCACAGACTTGGCCCTATCCTGGATCTTGTCACATCTAACAGACAGAACATTCAGTGTCTCCCTCTCCCACACAACCTCCTCACATCGCCCCTTGTCTGTCGGTGTTCCTCAAGGCTCAGTGCTAGGACCACTACTCTACATCTCCATCTGGGACATCTCATAGAATCCCATGGTTTGCAGTATCATCTCTATGACGATGACATGTGTTATGATCCGGTGGTAGGATCTCAAAACTGACCTGACACATATGACCAGAATATAGGACAAGTTCTGGGAATGTGGAAGCTATACTGACCGCAATCCTGATCCTATCCACAAACACTAAAGGCAGCTGTGGAGCGTTCCTAAAATCCTAGACGCTTCGTTCACAGCCTGAGAAACTGACTACCCCTAGAGAGAAAGCAAAGACCTCACTTGCCTCAGAGAAATAACCCCAAAGTTATAGTCAGCCTCCCACAAATAATAACGGTGAGTTAAGGGGAAAAGACAAACGTAGAAATGAAACAGGTTCAGCAAATGAGGCCCGCTAACACTAGATAGACTGAAAATAGATAGGAGTCTGTGCGGTCAGTACAAAACTATCAAAAATAAACCACGCAGAGAATACAAGAACCCCCACACCGACTCACGATGTGAGGGGTGCACTCTGCACCCCAGAACTAACCAGCAAGCGAAAAATCACATATAAGCAAGCTGGACTGAACTCATCATATACAAAGAAACGTTTTCAAGGAAATAATGAGCAAAATGAACAAACAAACTTACTTCTCCAGCAGGAGACTGGTCACAAGGAATATTCAGGAGCTCTCAGAAACAGGACTGAATACACCAACAGCAGGCAACAAATGAAGGTCCAGGTGAGTTAAATAGGCCCAGCATAGAAGGAAATGAAGCAGCTGAGCCCAGCCATATCGCTAAAGGCCACCAGAGGGAGCCCAAGAACAAACTCACACAGTACCACTCATGACCACAGGAGGGAGCCCGAGAACGGAATTCACAACAGTACCTCCCCCTTGAGAAGGGGTCACCGAACCCTCACCAGAGCTCCCAGGCCAATCAGGACGAGCCGAATGAAAGGCACGAACCAAATCGGCCGCATGGACATCGGAGGCGACAACCCAGGAATTATCCTCCTGACCATAGCCCTTCCATTTAACTAAGTACTGAAGCTTCCGTCTCGAAATATGAGAATCCAAGATCTTCTCCACCACATACTCCAACTCCCCCTCGACCAAGACCGGAGCAGGAGGATCAACAGAAGGGACCACAGGCACCACGTATCTCCGCAACAATGACCTATGGAACACATTATATAATGGCAAACGATGTTGGGAGGTCCAACCGAAATGACACAGGGTTGAGGATTTCCAAAATCTTATAAGGACCGATGAAACGAGGCTTGAACTTAGGAAAGGAAACCTTCATCGGGACATAACGAGAAGACAACCATACCAAATCCCCCACACGAAGTTGGGGACCCACACAGCGACGGCGGTTAGAAAAGCGCTGAGCCTTCTCCTGGGACAACGTCAAATTGTCCACCACATGGTTCCAAATCTGCTGCAACCTATCCACCACAGAATCCACCCCAGGACAGTCAGAGGGCTCAACCTGACCCGAGGAAAAACGAGGATGAAACCCAGAATTTCAAAAGAACGGTGAAACCAAAGTAGCAGAACTAGCCCGATTATTGAGGGCGAACTCAGCCAATGGCAGAAAAGTCACCCAATCATCCTGATCAGCAGAAACAAAACATCTCAAATAAGTTTCCAAGGTCTGATTAGTTCGTTCGGTTTGGCCATTCGTCTGAGGATGGAAGGCCGATGAAAAAGACAATTCAATGCCCATCTTAGCACAAAAGGACCGCCAAAATCTGGACACAAACTGGGATCCTCTGTCAGACACAATGTTCTCCGGAATACCATGTAAACGAACCACATTCTGAAAAAATAGTGGCACCAAATCGGAAGAGGAAGGCAGCTTAGGCAAGGGTACCAAATGGACCATTTTAGAAAAACGATCACAAACCACCCAGATGACAGACATCCTCTGAGAGACAGGAAGATCCGAAATAAAATCCATGGAAATATGCGTCCAAGGCCTCTTCGGGACAGGCAAAGGCAAAAGCAATCCACTGGCACGAGAACAGTAAGGCTTAGCCCGAGCACAAATCCCACAGGACTGCACAAAGGAACGCACATCCCGCGACAAGGAAGGCCACCAAAAGGACCTCGCCACCAAATCCCTGGTACCAAAAATCCCAGGATGACCCGCCAACACTGAAGAATGAACCTCGGAAATAACTCTACTGGTCCATCTGCCCGGGACAAACAGTCTCTCCGGAGGACAACGGTCAGGTCTATTGGCCTGAAACTCCTGCAACACCCGTCGCAGATCAGGAGAGATGGCAGACAAAATCACCCCCTCTTTGAGGACACCAGTCGGTTCAGAAACCTCCGGGGAGTCAGGTACAAAACTCCTAGAAAGGGCATCAGCCTTCACATTTTTCGAACCCGGAAGATATGAAACCACGAAATCGAAACGAGAGAAAAACAGCGACCATCGAGCCTGTCTCGGATTCAACCGTTTGGCAGACTCGAGATAAGTCAAATTCTTGTGATCAGTCAAGACCACCACACGATGCTTGGCTCCCTCAAGCCAATGACGCCACTCCTCAAATGCCCACTTCATTGCCAACAACTCACGATTACCGACATCATAATTCCGCTCAGCAGGCGAAAACTTTCTTGAAAAGAAAGCACATGGTCTCATCACAGAGCCATCAGAGCTTCTCTGCGACAAGACAGCCCCTGCTCCAATCTCAGAAGCATCAACCTCGACCTGAAAGGGAAGAGAGACATCGGGCTGGCGCAAGACAGGAGCCGAAGAAAACCGACGTTTCAGCTCCTGAAAGGCCTCCACGGCCGCAGGAGACCAATTCGTCACATCAGAACCCTTCTTGGTCAAATCCGTCAAAGGCTTAACCACGCCAGAAAAAATTATTGATGAAGCGACGGTAAAAATTAGCAAAACCCAAGAACTTCTGAAGACTCTTCACAGATGTAGGTTGAGTCCAGTCATGAATAGCCTGGACCTTTACTGGATCCATCTCAATAGTAGAAGGAGAAAAAATAAGGCCCAAAAAGGAAATTTTCTGGACTCCGAAGAGACATTTAGAGCCCTTCACAAACAAGGCATTGGCACGCAGGACCTGAAATACCATCCTGACCTGCTTCACATGAGACTCCCAATCATCAGAAAAGACCAAAATATCATCCAGGTACACAATCATAAATCTATCCAGATACTCTCGGAAGATGTCGTGCATGAAGGACTGAAACACAGAGGGGGCATTAGAAAGCCCAAAAGGCATCACCAAGTACTCAAAATGGCCTTCGGGCGTATTAAATGCTGTTTTCCATTCATCGCCCTGCTTTATGCGCACAAGATTATACGCTCCTCGAAGATCTATTTTAGCGAACCAACTGGCCCCCCTAATCCGGGCAAACAGATCGGACAACAGTGGCAAGGGGTACAGAAATTTGACCGTGATGTTATTTAGAAGGCGATAATCTATACAGGGTCTCAGAGAACCATCCTTCTTGGCCACAAAAAAGAACCCCGCACCTAAAGGGGACGAGGACGGGCGAATATGCCCCTTCTCCAAGGACTCCTTTATATAACTCCGCATAGCGGCATGTTCTGGTACAGATAAATTAAAAAGTCGTCCCTTATAGAACTTACTACCAGGAATCAGATTTATAGCACAATCACAATCCCTATGAGGAGGTAGAGCACTAGATTTGGGCTCATCAAATACATTCTGGTAGTCCGACAAAAATTCAGGGACTTCAGAAGGAGTAGAAGAAGCAATTGACACCAAAGGAGCATCACCATGAATTCCCTGGCAACCCCAACTTGACACAGACATAGCTTTCCAATCCAGGACTGGATTATGAGCCTACAGCCATGGCAGACCCAACACGACAACATCATGCAAATTATGTAGCACAAGAAAGCGAATCACCTCCTGATGTGCAGGAGCCATGCACATGGTCACTTGGGTCCAGTACTGAGGCTTATTCTTGGCCAATGGCGTAGCATCAATTCCCTTTAGTGGGATAGGGAACTGTAAAGGCTCCAAGATAAAACCACAGCGCCTGGCAAATGACAAATCCATCAAATTCAGGGCGGCACCTGAATCCACAAAAGCCATAACTGAGTAGGATGACAGAGAGCAAATCAAAGTAACAGACAAAATGAATTTAGGTTGTACAGTACCAATGGTGACAGACTTGGCGAACCTTTTTGTGCGCTTAGAACACTCTGAGATAACATGAGTAGAATCACCACAGTAAAAGCACAACCCATTCTGACGTCTGTGGTTTTGCCGTTCAACTCTGGTCAGAATCCTTGCATAGGCTCAGGTTTCTGCTCAGAAAATATCGCCAGATGGTGCACAGGTTTGCGCTCCCACAGAAGCCGATCTATCTGAATGGCCAAAGACATAGACTCATTCAGACCCACAGGTGTGGGGAACCCCACCACATCATCTTTAAGGGCTTCCGAAAGACTCTTTATGAAAATCGCCGCCAGGGCGCACTCATTCCATTGAGTGAGCACAGACCACTTCCTAAACTTCTGACAGTAAACCTCTGCTTCATCTTGACCCTGAGAGAGAGCCAGCAAAACCTTCTCTGCTTGGTCTACCAGATTAGGTTCCTCATAAAGCACTCCAAGCGCCAGAAAAAACGCATCCACATTTAGCAATGCAGGATCTACTGGCGCCAGAGAGAATGCCCAATCTTGAGGGTCACCGCGTAACAAAGAAATAACAATTTTAACTTGCTGAACAGAATCACCAGAGGAGCGAGGTCTCAGAGAAAGGAATAACTTACAATTATTCTTAAAGTTCAAAAACCTAGATCTATCTCCGGAAAACAGCTCAGGAATTGGTATTTTAGGCTCTGACATAGGACTGCGGACTACATAATCCTGAATGCCCTGTACCCTTGCAGTGAGATGATCCACACTAGAAGACAGACTCTGAATGTCCATATCTGCAGCTGAGTTCAGAACCACCCAGAGATTAAGGGGAGGAGAGAAACTAAACACAGTGCAGAGGAAAAAAAAAAAAATGACTTCAGGATTTCTCTTCTCCCTCTTCTGCTGCATTAACACTTTTCGGCCTGCTGTACTATTATGATCCGGTGGTAGGATCTCAAAACTGACCTGACACATATGACCAGAATATAGGACAAGTTCTGGGAATGTGGAAGCTATACTGACCGCAATCCTGATCCTATCCACAAACACTAAAGGCAGCTGTGGAGCGTTCCTAAAATCCTAGACGCCTCGTTCACAGCCTGAGAAACTGACTACCCCTAGAGAGAAAGCAAAGACCTCACTTGCCTCAGAGAAATAACCCCAAAGTTATAGTCAGCCCCCCACAAATAATAACGGTGAGTTAAGGGGAAAAGACAAACGTAGAAATGAAACAGGTTCAGCAAATGAGGCCCGATAACACTAGATAGACTGAAAATAGATAGGAGTCTGTGCGGTCAGTACAAAACTATCAAAAATAAACCACGCAGAGAATACAAGAACCCCCACACCGACTCACGATGTGAGGGGCACACTCTGCACCCCAGAACTAACCAGCAAGCGAAAAATCACATATAAGCAAGCTGTACTGAACTCATCATATACAAAGAAACGTTTTCAAGGAAATAATGAGCAAAATGAACAAACAAACTTACTTCTCCAGCAGGAGACTGGTCACAAGGAATATTCAGGAGCTCTCAGAAACAGGACTGAATACACCGACAGCAGGCAACAAATGAAGGTCCAGGTGAGTTAAATAGGCCCAGCATAGAAGGAAATGAAGCAGCTGAGCCCAGCCATATCGCTAAAGGCCACCAGAGGGAGCCCCAGAACAAACTCACACAGTACCACTTATGACCACAGGAGGGAGCCCGAGAACGGAATTCACAACAGACATGCAGATCTACCTATCCAGACCTAACCTCACCTCCTTACTCACCAAAATCCCACACTGTCTGTCTGCTATCTCGGCCTTCTTTTCTGCTCACTTTCCAAAACTGAACATGGACAAAACATTTTTCATCATCTTTCCCCATCTCACTCTACCCCTCCACCAGACCTATCCATCAATGTCAATGGCTGCTCACTTTCCCCAGTCCCGCATGCTCGGTGCCTCGGGGTGATCCTCAACTCTGCCCTCTCTTTCAAGCCACATATCCAAGCCCTTGCCTCCTCCTGCCTTCTTAAACTCAAAAATATTCCCCGACCATTCCTTCACCACGAAACCACAAAAACACTAGTGCAGACCCCCTTATCATCTCCCACATTGACTACTGCAACCTCCTACTCTCTGGCCTCCCATCTAGCACTCTGGCACCACTCCAATCCATCCTACACTCTGCTGCCCGACTAATCTACCTGTCTCCCCGCCATTCCCCAGCCTCTCCCCTATGCCAAGCACTTCACTGGCTTCCTATCATCCAGAGACTCCAATTCAAAACCCTTACTATGACATACAAAGCCATCCACAACCAGTCTCCTCCATACATCGGTGACATGGTCTCCCGGTACTTACCTACATGCAACATTTGATCCTCGCAAGATCTGCTTCTCTACTCCCCTCTTATCTCTTCTTCCCACAACCGCATACAAGACTGTCGCCTACCAAAGAAACCTTCAAAAAGAACCTGAAGACTCACCTCTTCCGACAAGCCTACAGCCTGCAGTGATCCTTAACCTACTGAACCGCCACACAACCAGCTCTATCCTCTGCTAGTGTATCCTCGCCCATCCCCTGCAGACTAAGCCCTCGCGGGCAGGGTCCTCCCTCCTTCTGTACCTGTTAGTGCCTTGTTCTTTGCTCTTGTTTATTGTATTATTATTATTTCTATATTTGACCCCTTTTTCACATGTAAAGCGCCATGGAATAAATGGCGCTATAAAAAATGTTTTATAATAATAAAATGCAGTCAGTTCAGCCAGGTTATAAGTGAAGCTGGAGGTGGGCTATGTCGGGTGAGGGGTCTCCCTCTCAAGTAACTGAAGTATTAGGGGAGGGAGAGCTGCCAGGAGTGACATTTGCACAGGCAGAACAGACCGGTGAGGGCGACAGTGCAGGAGCGTGCCCAGTCAGAAAACAGAGATAAGTGGAGTACTCCCTGCTGGGACAACCGATTTATAATTCAGGCTGGGAGACCCTAGCCTCAGACAGCTCCTGGAAGTCCATCCTACCTCCTTTACCTTCCAAAAGACCGCAGGAGACCTCAAGAACGGACAGCCAATGATTCCAGGACCCAGGGGGCCTCCACCAGTCCAGAGAGAATCAAAACAGGTGAGGGCTTAGGTTTGTGTTCGGCAGATCTTCATGCAGCTGTATTACTGTGGGAGGATACACTCTTCTCCTCGGAGCTGCTTTGAGCACAAGCACAAAGATGGCCGCTGCAACTTTTCCCACTT
The DNA here is from genome assembly GCF_051348905.1 of Ranitomeya variabilis. NCBI lineage: Eukaryota > Metazoa > Chordata > Amphibia > Anura > Dendrobatidae > Ranitomeya > Ranitomeya variabilis. The sequence continues at coordinate 631,713,256 of NC_135235.1, forward strand.
GCTGCTTCATCAGTTCAAACTCTCCCCTGACACGACCTGAGGGACCCCCGATGTCTTCTCACAGCTCCACCATTTCCCCGCTCACTCAGGATGCTTAGAATAGTTTTTGAGACCACAGTGAGTGGATCTTCTCCAGGATATTGTATCAGATATACGGAGCTCAGCTCAAACACTTCCTCTCAGGTCCACAGCATAACCACACTCCGCACAATAAATATTTGACAAAAAATGTACACTTTCTTTAACGAATAATGATCAGTCTATGTCATTTTCTCTAGGTTTTACTACATAAAACAACACTATGTCAGGGAATCATGCCATACTATGACTATTCTACGCATAGTTCGAAACGCTTCAGTTTGTGCACTTCTCTGTGACACTGCACTTTTAACTTTTATTATATGGATATTTTTTAACACTTTTTCAATAAACTTGCTGTTTTTAACTGAATTTTTTCCCGGACCTGTTGCTGGATATATCTTCCCTTTGAATTGTCTTCACCCTGCACAGGCTTCATTTCCGTGCACTGCCGGAGGAATTGCATTCACCTACTGTATCTGGTGAGTTGGATAAGACCTTTATCTATCTTTTGTCTGTCAGTATGATGAAGAAACTACATTTCTGACATGTTTTTTGTTACACTGTTTTTGCCGTAAGGAATAAATAACAAGACAGTTTTATAGTTCTGGTCACTCCAGATCTGGCGATACCAATTATGAAGGTTTTTTTGCTGTAACCCAAAGGCTGCATTTTTAGTGGCAAAACGGGTTTTCGTGATGTGTGTGTGAGTTTCTGTGTGTGTTTTAATTACATCTTTACATATTATATGTGTTTTAATGACCTTTTAACCACTTAGAAGCTGCAGTCGTGATTGACAGCAGCATTTAACAGGTTAATCGGATGTCAGATGCAGATGTCATATACATCTGTCACCCATGTAGGATCTTTACCCCACTTGGTGCGTTACTTCTTTATCACCGCCGTTTTAATATGAGAAATAAGGACGCTAAATGGCCGCTGTTTTAATGGTTGTTAAGTTGTTAACAGAGGAGCTAGCTGTTGGATGGCAATTGTTATGATCTATAGCAGCATACAAAATAGAGAAAAAGAGGTAGCATGCATGACAAGAGGGATCACCACAAGAATTGTAAATAATTTGTATAAGTTTATTACAACACTTTAAACACTACAAAAAGACATTTAAAAACATTTAAAATTGCCAAACACAGCAAAAGGTAGAAACAGCGACCTGTAATAAGGTCATACCACGGTGCCACTTTGAATATACATAGATCCAACACGTCTTATTCATCCACAATTAACTCTAAGTACCACACAAATAAAAGGATACTCTAACACAGCAAGATTCAAAATGGAAAAGCCAGGGTATTAAGGGTTGAGAATATCATAGTTACCCATGTAGGGATCCCCCTAAAACCAGGATATCAGGCAATAAAGCATCCCATACAACCTGGCGCTGTGAGTGGAATGTCCAAAAATAGTGTAGAGTCCCTGTAGAGCACAACAGTGCAATGCAAAGTGGTAGCAAAGAGGGGTGGCACCGGGCACAAATGCCCAACGCGTATCGCCAGTAGTACTGGCTTCCTCAGGGGCAATGCCCGGTGCCACCCCTCTTTGCTACCACTTTGCATTGCACTGTTGTGCTCTACAGGGACTCTACACTATTTTTGGACATTTCACTCACAGCGCCAGGTTGTATGGGATGCTTTATTGCCTGATATCCTGGTTTTAGGGGGATCCCTACATGGGTAACTATGATATTCTCAACCCTTAATACCCTGGCAGGTCGCTGTTTCTACCTTTTGCTGTGTTTGGCAATTTTAAATGTTTTTAAATGTCTTTTTGTAGTGTTTAAAGTGTTGTAATAAACTTATACAAATTATTTACAATTCTTGTGGTGATCCCTCTTGTCATGCATGCTACCTCTTTTTCTCTATTTTGTGTGTTGAGCTTTTTGTAGCATGCTATAGGTGATCCCTGGCGGTGGTGCCCGCCTAAACATTGTTGTCTTGATCTATAGCAGCATCTTTCTAATGCTGATGTCACATCAAACAGAAGAGGGCGGTATCAGACATTTAATTTATATAAATGTTAAATATTTTATACACCAATTGTCACGATGTGACTGTGGGATAATAGATGTGCACCTATATTGACCCTCAGGCAAGGGGTTTCTGGCTATCCCTGTCCCAGGATTACCCCTGAAGGTGGAGATGCCTGGGCCTCGTTCCTTCCTATGCTCCTAATTAGCACTAGTCTGTGCAGTGTATGGGGAAATACAAGACAAGACAGACAGGGCAGAAATGGAAAGACAATCACACAACACTCTCTCAGGGAAATACAAAGACGAATAGAAATTGTATAGCCCAAGAGGCAAAAAATAATATAAAGACAACTAGAGGAAAATGAAAGGGTTAACTGTTGTGAATTCCGCTCTTGGGCTCCCTCCGGTGGTTATAAGTAGCATTTTTGTGAGTTCTGCTCTTGGGCTCCCTCCTGTGGTTTTGAGTGGTATGGCTGCTTCTTGGATTTAGCATCAGCAGCTGTTTTCACTGATCGTCTTTCTGGCTCTGCTATATTAGTCTGGCCTTTTCCCTAATTCAATGCCAGTTGTCAATTGTTGAGCTTGGAGTCATGGCTCTCTGAGGATTTCCCTGTCACTCTGACCATTTCAGCAAAGCTAAGTCCTTGCTTGTCTTTTTGCAGTTCACTTGTTGTGGACTTTGTTGTTTAGCACTTTCTATGTTTTGCTCATTTGTCCAGCTTATCAGTATGTATCTAGTCAGCTAAGCTGGAAGCTCTGGGCTGCAGAGTTTGCCCTCCACACCTTTAGTCAGGTGTGGAGATTTTTGCATTTCTCTGCAGTGGACTTTTTCTAGTTTTTATTACTGACCGCACAGTGTTCTGTCCTGTACTAATTCTTTCTAGCTAGTAGTGGCCTCCTTTGCTAAATCTTGTTTCATACTACGTATGTCATTTCCTTCTCCTCTCACAGTCATTATTTGTGGGGGCTGTCCTATCCTTTGGGGATTTTCTCTGAGGCAAGATAGCTTTCCTGCTTCTACCTTTAGGGGTAGCTAGATCTCCGGCTGTGACGAGGTGTCCAGGGAGTGACAGGAACATCCCACGGCTACTGATAGTGTCTGTGTTAAGATCAGGAACTGCGGTCGGTATAGTTACCACCTGCTCAGAGCTAGTCGCATGTCGCTCCTTAATCACCAGACCATAACAGTTAACCAAACACCGCTTGCAACAACTTTAGAAATAACCACTAATAACCAGGATGTGTCCAACTCTCCAGACCAGGATAGAGAACTATTGCTGGCATTACCTGAACAGTGGAGCCAGCTTAAATAGGGAAAAATCAGATACCAATGGTTGTCTCACAGTATATGACCACATGCAGTCAACAAGCTCAGTCCAGCGAAGATTTAACACATTCTAACCTGCCTATAAGCTGCAGCTCTAGAAGTCACTCTGTGCTGATCATAGCTATCTATGGAGTCATAAATCAGTGGAACCCACAGACCCTGACACCACCATGACAGTTGGATATGTTTGAGAAAAGCCTCCTTGTGACATCTATATATATATATATGATTCATATATAGGTGTATTATATGAATACTACTGGTAATTGTTTTCAATAACAATCATTGGTAACTGTATACATTTTCTAATAATCTTAGAATGCTCAAAATAGTTATTGATTTTTCTTGTAAATGTGTGAATTTATTAAAACTTTTTCTTACGTTTTCAAATGATAAAAAAAAATAAAAATTGCTACTTCCCTGTGTGCGTTCTTTGATGACTAAGAAGACTTGCTTTCACTGTAAATCGTTTCTCACATTCTGAACATGAAAATGGCTTCTCCCCTGTGTGACTTCTCTGATGTACAAGAAGAGTTGATTTCTTTGTAAAACATTTCCCACATTCTGAACACGAAAATGGCTTCTCCCCTGTGTGAATTCTATGATGTTCAATAAGATGTGATTTGTCAGTAAAACATTTCCCACATTCTGAGCATGAATATGGCTTCTCCTGTGTGTGAATACCCTGATGTCTGACAAGATTTGATTTCCCAATAAAACATTTCCCACATTCTGAACATAAAAATTCCTTCTCCCCTGTATGAATTCTCTGATGTGTAATGAGATTCAATTTCCTGTTAAAACATTTCCCACATTCTGAACATGAAAATGGCTTCTCCCCTGTGTGAATTCTCTGATGTCTTATGAGATTCAATTTCCTATTAAAACATTTCCCACATTCTGAACATGAAAACGGATTTTCTCCTGTGTGAATTTTCTGATGTCTTACGAGATTCAATTTCCTATTAAAACATTTCCCACATTCTGAGCATGAAAATAGTTTCTCCTCTTTAAGAGCTCGTTCAGATTCATTGGTCCTTCTATGACTTTTGTTTTGCTTATTGGTCATTGATGAAGCAGAAAAAAGGACCTGTTCAAAATGGTTGGATGAAAGTCTTTTTCTGAGAAGGAATTGAGGTATATCTGAGATAATGGCATGTTCTTCATATGTATCTGGTGTAATACCATGATCATCTGTTGCGAAATCTGAAAGTACCTCTGAGCTCCTGGTACATTCATCTGTCAAGAATAAAAATAACTTAATTATTTCTTAATAATGCTACATTGAAATTGTATCAATATTATATAGTTTATACATTTTTTAAATCAGATCTTTTTTATTGATAAGAGAAAATATATAACAATATTACAAGTCAGTCAATTAACAATAACGTTTATAATTACATGATAGGCCATCACAGTATTGTTATCCATCAAATGCAAGCACTATCCAGTTATTAATAAATATGAGATAAAAATGTTTATATAACTATAAAATGATAAACCAATACCTCTTCCCCCCCCCCCCCCCCCCAAGATAACCAGAACAACTTAATTTCCTATCTCTCATCAATGCACCAGACGGTAGGCCTGGAACATTCAGCCAGGGTCCCCATATTTTTTCAAATTTCTCTGTTGCTTTTCTCTTTCTATATAGCCCCTTTTCCAAACATATGTAATCATTTATTCTATTTATTAATTAATTTTCTTGACAAAGGCTGAGCATTCAACCAATGCAATGCAATGAGTTTGCGAGCTTGGTATAGTATTCGTCATAATCCAATAGCTAAAAATCCTTTGAATTTCCCAAATACCTCAACACACATATCTTACGGTCTGCCTGAAGTTGCACCCTAAAATATCTGTATCTTTGTACCTTGGACAAGGTACCGTATTTGTCCAATACGAGCCCAAACACCTACATTCCCAAAATATGTCCATTAAATGTGTATCCTCTGCTCCACATCTAGGGCATTTCACATTCGAGTGAATTGGATTATGACGTTAGGCCACTAGGTTAAGCGGTTTACATTTTTCACTTCTCTGTTCAATTCATCTTCTCCAATGGTCCACGATTTACGTTGTCTGTCACCAATCATTACCAGTTATATCAGGGGTGGTAACCTTTTTTCTGCCAAGGCCATTTGGATATTTATGTCATCATTCGGGGGCCGGGCAAAACTATCAACTTGAAAACTACCCTGCTATTTTTGGTCAAACATTAGTTAACTCACCCTTAATGCGGTGGCTGGAGCTGCTTTTCTTTGGTATTAGTGAGGTTGCTACTCACAACTGTTTTCCAGGTTTGCTTTTGTCTTGAATGCAGACTTATAATGGATGTATGGGGGAGAGGACACAGGACAGGGACTAAGGCTATTCTCACACATTCAGGATTTGCAGCAGAAAATTCTACTGCAAATCTTGATGTGATGGCAGGAAAAAACACTGCATAAAATATGCGTTTTTGCCGTGTTTATTTACTTGGTTTTTGTTCCATATTTTTCTCCACTCATTGGAATGAGAGCAGCAAAAATTGAAATTATGCAGATCTGAATCTGTTGCAAAATAGGCGACGTGAATTAGAATTCAGAAATCTCATTCACTTTTCTTTACTGTAAAATACTGCATATTTTCCTCAACATTTTCGAGTAGAAAAATTGCACATAGCCTTCAAATCAATTGGGGGGGGGGGGGGGGGGGGGAGGTCGGGGAGGAATGGCTCCGTAAGAAGCATTTCAAGGTCCTGGAGTGGCTTAGCCAGTTTCCAGACCTGAACCCGATAGAAAATCTTTAGAGGGAGCTGAAACTCAGTGTTGCCGAGGGACAGACCCAAAACCTGAAAGATCTGGAGAAGATCTTTATGGAGGAGTGGGCCAAAATCCCTGCTGCAGTGTGTACAAACTTGGTCAAGAACTACAGGAAATGTCTGACCGCTGTAATTGCAAACAAAGGTTTCTGTACCAAATATAACGTTCTGTTTTTCTATTGTATCAAATACATATTTAATGTAATAAAATGCTAATTAACTATGTAAAAATCACACAATATGATTTTCTGCATTTTTTTAGATTCTGTCTCTCACAGGTGAAGTGCACCTATGATAAAAATTGCAGACCTCTCCATTCTTTGTGGGTGGGAAAACTTGCAAAATCAGCAGTGTATAAAATACATATTTTCATATATATGGTCTCACAAGGGGTCTGAGGATCTCATCTCAGTACCTAAAGGCAGTCAGGCTACCTCTGGCGAGCACATGGAGGGCCATGTGGCCCTCCAAAGAAATGCCATCCCACACCATTACTGACCCACTACCAAACCGGTCATGCTGAAGGATGGTGCAGGCAGCAGATCGCTCTCCACGGCATCTCCAGACTCTGTCACGTCTGTCACATGTGCTCAGTGTGATCCTGCTTTCATCTGTGAAGAGCACAGGGCGCCAGTGGCGAATTTGACAATCCTGGTGTTCTGTGGCAAATGCCAAGCATCCTGCACGGTGTTGGGCTGTGAGGACAACCCCATCTGTGGACGTCGGGCATTCAGACCATCCTCATGGAGTCGGTTTCTAACCATTTGTGCAGACACATGCACATTTGTGGCCTGCTGGAGGTCATTTTGCAGGGCTCTGGCAGTGCTCCTCCTGTTCCTCCTTACACAAAGGTTGAGGTAGCGGTCCTGCTGCTGGGTTGTTGCCCTCCTACAGCCCCCTCCACGTCTCCTGTGTACTGGCCTGTCTCCTGGTAGCGCCTCCAGCCTCTGGACACTATGCTGACAGACACAGCAAACCTTCTTGCCACAGCTCGCATTGATGTGCCATTCTGGATGAGCTGCACTACCTAAGCCACATGTGTGGGTTGTAGAGTCTGTCTCATGCTACCACGAGTGTGAAAGCACAACCAACATTCAAAAGTGAACAAAAAATCTGCCAGAAAGCATCGGTACTGAGATGTGGTCTGTGGTCCCCACCTGCAGAACCACTCCTTTGTTGAGTGTGTCTTGATAATTGCCAATAATTTCCATCTGTTGTCTATTCCATTTGCACAACAGCATGTGAAATTGATTGTCAAACAATGTTGCTTCCTAAGTGGACAGTTTGATTTTACAGAAGTTTGATTTACTTGGAGTTATTTTCTGTTGTTCAAGTGTTCCCATTATTTTTTGAGCAGTGTATATACTGTATATATATTAGGGCAGCACGGTGGCGCAGTGGTTAGCACTGCAGCCTTGCAGTGCTGGAGTCCTGGGTTCTAATCCCACCCACGACAACATCTGCAAAGAGTTTGTATGTTCTCTCCGTGTTTGCGTGGGTTTCCTCCGGGTACTCCGGTTTCCTCCCACATTCCAAAGACATACTGATAGGGAATTTAGATTGTGAGCCCCATCGGGGACAGTGATGATAATGTGTGCAAACTGTAAAGCCCTGCGGAATATGTTAGCGCTATATAAAAATAAAGATTATAATTATATATATATATATATATATATATATATATATATATATATATATATATATATCTGACACTGGGGCTTCAGCCTATACCTCACATAGGATACACGAGGGATGACTCATATACATCAAACAGGATACTCTGAAGCTACAACACATACATCACACAGGATACAATGTCGCTGGAGGATATACATCACATAGGAAACATTGGGGCTGGCATATATATACAATAGGAGCCTTTGGGGCTGGAGCACATACACCACAGGAGACATGGGGGCTGCTGCTGATGTCTTTATCGGTGGTATGTGAGTGCATCATGTGCTAACTCCGCCAGCAAAGTAGATCCAGACGCTGGCACTCAGGGCCGTATTTGCCACTAGGCACTTGAGGGCACGTGCCTAGGGCGGGAACAAGTGGGGGGGCACCTGAGCAATGTTTTTTTTTAATACTAGTCCTGGCTGTGCGTCCCTTCCTGAAGACAGGGGGCAGCAGAGCGGCAGCCAGAACACGTGGTGCTGGTGCCGACTCTCCCTACTCCCCCTGCTGAGACACAGTGATGCCCCTGCTCACAGCCTCACTGGTGCCCGGCCGGAATGTGACTGTGACTGACGGCTGAGGTGGAGGGGCGGCGCCCTGTGTCCCAACCCTGGGTCGTGTCCTGGACTCACATTGCTGGCCTGGAGGACTCGCAGACAGTACAGCAGTACATACACAATAAGTAGTGTACACTGTCTCTGTCTGTAATGATCTCCCTCCTTGCTCATGCTCGTGCCCACGCGCTGTCTGTGACTCACCTCACGGTCCTCACCCCTTCCCTTCGCTCACATTCCTCAGCCTAGTTTTTGCCTGTAGTGCCTGAGGCTGGAGGAGCCATGAAAACACAGTCAGCAGCCCTTAATGTTTGATGTTTGATCTTTTCTCCCAGCAGACGGACCTAGAGAGTGAGTGGTGGGGGTGGGGTATAATACACCACCACTCACTCTATCTGGGTCCTGGAAGCAAACATTGCCAGTGCTGGTGTGTGTATGTGGCTGTATCGCATGTATGTGTGTGTGTGTGCGTGAAGCTGTATGTATGTGTGTGTCTGTGCGGTGCTGTGTGTGTGTGTGTGTGTGCAGAGCTGTATGTGTGTGTGTGTGTGTGTGTGTGTGTGTGTGTGTGTGTGTGGGCAGCGGAGCTGTATGTATGTGTGTGCGCAGAGGTGTGTGTGTGGGGCTATGTGTGTGTGTGTGTAAAGCTGTGTGCGCGGAGCTGTATGCATGTGTGTGCCTGTGCGGTGCTGTATGTGTGTGCGGAGCTGTGTGTGTGCGGCGCTGTATGTGTGTGTGCAGAGCTGTATGTGTGTTTGCGGAGCTGTGAGTGTGCAGGGCTGTATGTGTGTGTGCGGGGCTGTATGTGTGTGCGGAGCTGTATGTGTGGGGCTGTATGTGTGGGTGCGGAGCTGTATGTGCGGAGCAGTATGTGTGTGTGCACGGAGCTGTATGTGCGTGCGGAGCTGTATGTATGTTTGCGGAGCGGTGAGTGTGCAGGGCTGTATGTGTGTGTGCGGAGCTGTATGTGTGTGTGCGGAGCTGTATGTGCGGAGCAGTATGTGTGTGTGCACGGAGCTGTATGTGTGTGTGCGGGGCTGTATGTATGTGTGCCGCGAATGGCAAAAATCGCTGATGTGAAAGTAGCCTAAGTCACTGCCGACAGTGTCTGCATTAGGGTTCATACTCGCATGCGAGAATCACGGATGAGTATCGCACATCAATACCTGGCACCCAGGAGCGGAGCGTGTACTGCTATGCGGCCACAGTCTCCGATCTCAGTGCCGGGTATTGACGTGCGACACTCATCCGAGTTTCTTGCATGTGAGTATGAGCCCTTAGTCATACCAATGGGGGAGGCAGCACTAAAAGTGCCTAGGGCAGCACAAAGTCTAAATACTGCCCTGCTGGCACTGGTCAACATCAGGATGTAATCCTTTATTACATGCGCCGCAACATTCAGTAGTGAACGCTGCATACGTAAGCTCACAGTGCAAGAAGGAAATAAAGACCCCACAAAATGGGGCTGCCAGTCCAAACACTGCGGTCTCCGGGAATCTGCCAGGGGCCAGAGTAAAGTTCATCACATTCCATAAATGGCTCGTGGGCCAGAAGTTCCCCACCCCTGAGTCATAAGATCAATGGAGAACCCTAAAGGGGCCTTTAAGTCAGTGCTACTAGTTGGCGAGAAAGGGAAAATATCCAGCTCACCCGCATGTAATCTCAAGTAGTTTGGAGCAATGGAGGTGTCTATGCCTAAACACAATAAATCCAAGGAAAAGAAGGAGACGTTCACCTTTGCAAATGTTTATTTGTGGATGAGTACAAAAAAGCCGTACAAACAAGATTAAAATATCGTGATAGATAAGTCCTTAAAACATCAATGTGTTTCTGGTTAGTGACACCCTTAATCCTTTTCCTTGGCTATTAGTTGGTGTCTGTCTCATACCTTCCTGTGAGATACATGTAGTCTAGCACAGAGCAGGGCAGAGGGGAGGATTTAAAGGAAGCCATGGATTTAGAGAAAATGTAGGGTTACCACTTTTTCTTATAGAACTGCGTTGTGAACACAAGAAAGAGTCTTTTATATTATTTTATACATAATAGCAGCCAATGGAAACATTGGCTTCCATAAGGAATATATGAATATGGGAGAACTAGGGGGGGGGGTCTGAAAAAGAATTAGCAGCAGTGTCCTCTGTAAGCCATGGTTGTCAGTCCCTGGTTCTTGCATTGCTCACCTAGCTTAAAGGCTATGAAAATCAGAAACCATCATGGCTGTTTTTTCCACCACTTTTATGTTCATACATTATGGCTTTTATCCCTTAGGAAGGGCGTTTCTCCCGCACTGGTCACATGGTGTGTTTTGATTTCTCATGAACTAGCACAGCACAAGCTCCGCTCCTCCTTCTTAACTTTCTGAGGCTGTTTGCTATAACCTCACCCACACAGGGCCAGACCAGTGCCTGACTGTCCACAAGGCAAACCTTTCAAACAATGGATGGCAAAGAGAATATATTTCCCACAGTGATCTGTTGCACAAGTAATGCAATTGACTCGTACCTTTAATACTATACCATTATTAACTCTCCACAAAAGCATTGTAAGAATAAAAAATACTACAGAATTGTCAAACTTTGCTCATACAGACTCAAAATGAAATAAAAAGTTACCAAAAAGTTGTCTGTACCCAGAAATGGCACGAGAGAAAAAAAAACCAGCTTATCCCGCTGAAATAACAATTTTAGAATTAATAGTTCTTTAGTATATTCTGCCACCAAACATTGTAATACAAGCTTGTTACACAAAATATAAGCCGTCATACATCTCTGTTGATGGAAAATTGTAAACTGTTTGACTCTCAGGATATGACGAGATTAAAAAAAATGATTTTTTTTCTCACAGTATTTGTTATACAAAAGTAGTAGAACACAAACAGAAATATATAAATTTAATATCACCATAATTGTGCGGACCCACAGAATAAAGTTAACCCCGCAGCATATGAATAGCGACAAATGAACTAATAAAAAACCAACAGAATTGCTGGGTTTTTTTACTATTTATTCCTATAAAGAGTTAAAAATAGTTGGTTAGTAAGTTATATGTACCCCAAATTCCATAAAAACAAAATTACATGGGTCTTGAAAAGGAACAAGTAAAATAAAAACAAAACAAAAAAGAAGAACAAAAATGGACACGTTCTTAAGGGGTTGATGCACTCGGCAGGGCACTAGTGATGGGAGAGAATTCCTCGCACTGTTCAGTGCTCGATCGAGCATCATGGTGCTCGAGAACCTCGGCACTCCATCAAGTATCTGGGTACTTGAGTGCCATGCTCGATTCTCCGCCCCGCATGTTTGGCGCCTGATTTTCAGCCACTACATATGTTTGGATTGCGGTAATGCAGTAGCCATGTTGGCATTACTGTGATTGGCCGACTGCATAGCGTCATTGGGTCTATATAAGACCCGGTGATGCAATTTTGAGGGCACTGTACCAAGACATAGTGTAGGGAGACTCGCTGCTGAAGGGACAGTGTGTTCAATAGTGTTTAGTTACATGCTGGTACAATAATTAAACAACAGCCATTTTTAGGGCTTATTCAAATAGATTCTATTCTAGAATACTGGTCTTAGCTGCAATTAGGGTAGGATTAGTAGGAAGAGTGAATTAGCGGCACTTAGAGAAGGGTTGATTGCATTACAGACCCTGGTGTTGATACATTAAACTAAAAGTCCTTTTTAAGGTTAATTCAAATAGATTCTATTTTCTAATAACACCGCTCATATCTGAAAATCCTTTAGGGTTAGCTGGTAAAGTAGGGATTAGCACACTAGACACATTTCGACAGGGTTGATTGCCTTAAGGTACCGTTACACTTAGCGACTTACCAACGATCACGACCAGCGATCGTGATCGTTGGTAAGTCGTTGTGTGGTCGCTGGGGAGCTGTCACACAGACAGCTCTCTCCAGCGACCAACGATCAGGGGAACGACTTCGGCATCATTGAAACTATCTTCAACGATGCCGAAGTCCCCTGCAGCACCCGGGTAACCAGGGTAAACATCGGGTTACTAAGTGTAGGGCCGCGCTTAGTAACCCGATATTTACCCTGGTTACCATTGTAAAAGTAAAAAAAAAACACTACATACTCACCTTCTGATGTCTGTCACATCCCCCGGCGTCCACGCGCTGCTGCAGAGAGCTTTCCCTGCACTGAATGTGTCAGCGGCGCCGGCAGTAACAGCGGTGACGTCACCGCTGTGCTCTGCTTTACGGCTGGCGCTGACAGTCAGTGCAGGGAAAGGTCTCGGCAGCAGCGCGTGGACGCCGGGGGATGTGACAGACATCAGAAGGTGAGTATGCAGTGTGTTTTTTTTTTAACTTTTACAATGGTAACCAGGGTAAATATCGGGTTACTAAGTGCGGCCCTGCACTTAGTAACCCGATATTTACCCTGGTTACAAGTGAACACATCGCTTGATCGGTGTCACACACACCGATCCAGCGATGGACAGCGGGTGATCAGCGACGAAATAAAGGTCTGGACTTCTAGCTCCGACCAGCAACATCACAGCGGGATCCAGATCGCTGGTGCGTGTCAAACACAACGAGATCGCTATCCAGGACGCTGCAACGTCACTGCAACGTCACGGATCATTGTCGTTCTCGTTGTAAAGTTGTTCAGTGTGACGGTACCTTTACAGATCTTATGGCTGCCAAAAACAAGCAAAAATTGTGCAGGCAATGGAATAATTGAAAAAAAGCTTGCAAGAAAATCACAGTTCTGCGTGATGAGTATTTTACCTATTCTCACAACAACTGCGCCATATGTATACTGGAATATTATGCTTGAAAATAAAAAATGTTAATTCTGTGTCACAGCCCCTATAACTATGTACACATAATTATACCATCCAGTGACTGATTAGAACCTGTGACTTCTCGGCATTTAGTGGTCACTACTCACCTGTGCAGTTATCTGTAGGAATCTCCTCTTTACACCGCTCATCACCCCTCACATATGTCTCTGTAGTAATAATATGGGGCAGATCTTTACCCTGAAAAAGATTGTATAAGTCACTGACAGATGGAGAAGTTGTATAAATCGATAAAAAAAAAATAGAAATAGTAAATGAACATGGTGACCAAAAATGAAACCGTATTTGGCTTTCAGGGTGCCCTGGGCACTGGTTAGTCGGACTAAGGGTATGTGCACACAATGTCTTTACAGGTGGATTCTGCATTTAACCCATCTGAAAAACAGGCTTCAAACGGCTAAAAGACATTGTGTGCATGTACCCTTAATTTAGCACAAGCCCTTTATTAGGTAGTAAAGGCCCCGCATACATTAGAGTAAATGTGTTCCTGATACCAGATAGTTTGGCCCACAGTTTGATGCATATCTGTGGCTATGATTGATCACATCAGTGGAGATAATAATGTCTGATTGCAGACTGCAGATCCTTTTGTTTTCCAATAGATGAACCGCTGGCAGAAATATCTAGCAGCAGTTCTCTCATTGAAAACAAAAGAGAGCTCGGCAGAGGAAGGGACATAGAGCAAAAGTCAGGCAAGATTGCTGCCAGTTGACATCTACCTTAGGTCTATAAGGTCTTTAGTCAAACACTGCTCAGCTGAAATATCTGGCCTCATTCAGACAGTTGTATTTTTAGTCTTTTATATTGTTCATGTGTGTATACTGACCCTATAATTATTTTGAAGCAATAAATAAAAGATTACTAAATCAATATTAACACAGGATGAAAACCAACATCAGAACATGCATTCATCACTAAAACCACCAGCGGAAGATAAATACAGCACAAGAAAAGTCATCAGTACATGAATACAGCATCAGATCCATTATCAGTACATGTATAGATCAGCAGATCAATATATGAATGCATCTACAGATCCATTGTCAGTGTATAAATACAGCACCAGAATAATCATCAGTACAGGAATATGGCACCAATCTTAGTACATTAAAAACTTGATATTATAGGAGTTATAGCCACCATCCAACTTCAGGCTGGGGAACATCCAGTAACCATACTATTTATTAGATACAGGCAGTAGCACTATTAAATATTTATAGTAAATTAAACAATCACTCCCACTATGTTTTTAATTCACGAAAAGTGTGGGTATGTGCATGTAATTTAGTGTGAGTGTATTAAAATACTCACATACTGCTGCTTTCTCCAGTATCCAACAACATTATTCTCTGGTTCTCAGTGACGTCAACACAATTGCAACTACCCGGCTCACTATATACTCTATGTATGACCCTGAAGTCTCTTTTACAATAAAATCCCATAAAACTTTTTTCTGACGCTCCAAGGTTTCCCAATGAAAAAGTCACTTCCGGGTTACACAAAGCACAGCGTGACCAAGACAGTCTGCAGGTTGTTCACATCACTGGGAAGCAAAAAAGAAAGGTATTAATACACACACTACATTACATCCACATTTATTTAAAGAATAAGTGGGAGTACCTCTTTAACTTTTGGGAATATCTAATATGATTTTTAATCCAGGGCAGATTGGTGCCAGTCTGGGTTGTGATACCCCTACCTGATGATCCTGAGGAACATTGGGATTTTCTTGTTTCCAGTCTTGTGGTATAAGAGGACGGGGACATCTCTCTGGTGACCTTTTACTGCATGGGACTGAAGGAAAAACATACAGGGACTGAATGTATTCTTTACACATAGGCCGTGTGTATTTAGTCCTGTCTATTACCTGGTGATGTGAGGGGCTGGGGAACCTCCATCATGGTGTCCTTGTACAGATCTTTGTGTCCCTCTACATACTCCCACTCCTCCATGGAGAAATAGACGGTGACATCCTGACACCTTATAGGAACCTGACACATACAATGATAGCGTCATCCCCCGATCCCTCCATAGCGTTACTGTATAATGTCCCAGCATTCCCAGCAGTGTCACCTCTCCAGTCAGCAGCTCAATCATCTTGTAGATGAGTTCTAGGATCTTCGGTTCATTGCTGTCCTCATGTACCAGGGGGTAAGGTGGCGGTACCGTGATTGGGCTCAGGGGTCTTCCCCATCCCTCAGACACAGGGGCCTGACAGCGCTCACTAGAGGTCTTCTTCACTACTGTGTAATCCTGGTTATGGAGAGACACATTAATAATCTCACTACAGACATTCCCAGAGTCCTCACCTCTCCAGTTCTGTCCATCTGTTATTCCCATAGATAAGAATGATGTAATGTGACGTCATCAGAATCTCTCACCTCTCCAGTAAGCCGGAAGAGGATCTCTAGGGTGAGGTGTAATATCCTCTCCGCCATCTTGTCCCTGTCCCTATCCATCCTTGTAGGGTCACTCAGGAGAATTCTCTTATATAGAAGATCTCCACTGAGAGGATCCGATATTGTAGGGACCTGAATGGGGAGAAGATGACGATGTAACATCATAAAGATCCCATGTAAGAAATCTCCGGGGCTGTTACCGGCGTCACATGATCACTACATCCAGTCATGGCCCCGTCCTGCCCCCGGTATAACACACAGTCCCATTATAGTCACATACAGAGATTTATCACAGGCTCAGCACTGAGGGGGTTAATGTCCCCTGCGCCCAGTAATGGGGAATCTCCAGCACCTACCTCCACCTGCAGAGCCGCACACCACATATATGGCTGCTCTGTGCGCACAGGACCTGTGATGAGGTCACAGGAGGGGAGGAGTCAGCGATCACATGATCAGGGGCCTCAGTGTATGCAGGACTCTGCTGTGCTGGTTGTCATGGTGCCAGAGGAGGGGAAGTTAGTGTGTGGGGTCAGGAGTGGTGATGAGCGAGCATTAAAGTGCTTGGGTACTCGTTACTAGGTCTAGAAAATCGTAATGCTCGGGTGCTCAACCTGAGTAACGAGTATAATGAAAGTTAATGGAAAACTTGAGCATTTTTCCGTGGACACATTTTGTTTAGGTTATGAAGAAGGGACTCTGAAAGTCACAAAGTTTTTTTTCAGACCCATCAGGCAGCCCTCAATAGTTGTAGAGCGCAAGCAGGTGGTCCTCACTATTGTCAGAGGGCCATCTGGCTGCCCTCACTCTAATTTTAGAGGGCCAGCAGCCAGCCCTAAGTATTTTTGCATTGCCAGCAGTCGGTTATGCTTTGCATAGCTGTGTATTGCTACTGCAATAAAATGTATCCATCTGAGGTGGGCAAATTTTCTTTTTCCTATTAATACTTTGAAGTTTGGAGGACCAGCAGGCAGCGCTCACAATTTATAGAGGGCTAGCAGCTGTCTTGTGGACAGATCAGACCAAGAAAAAGCTTTTTGGTAAAGCACATCATTCTACTGTTTACTATAAATGGAATAAGGCCTACAAATAAAAGAACACAGTAGTTATAGTCAAATATGGTGGAGGTAAAAAGATATTTTGGGATTGTTTTGCTGCCTCTGTCACTGGATTCCTTGACTGTGTACAAGGCATCATGAAATGTGAAGATTCCCAAAGGATTTTGGGTCGCAATGTAGTGCCCTGTGTCAGAAAGCTAGGTTTGCATCCTAGATCATGGGTATTCAAGCAGGACAATTACCCCAAACATACTTCAAGAAGCACCCAAAAATGTATGGAAACAAAGCACTGGAGATTTCAGAAGTGTTCACAGTGTTCACAAGTGTTCACAGATATATTCACATGCAGGCGTCTGCTACAGACGCAGTCTGCTGCATTTCATCTTTTAACTTCCATCTTTTAAATTACATCTTTTTAATTATGAATTTGAATTAGACTGAATTGGACTGGAATTGACTGGAAGGTAACAGAACACCAACCTCTACAATGTTTCGGTTTCTTTTCTCATTCACCCCCATACTACTTTCCTTCTTACAATCTCCTGCAATCCCTCCACCTTGTAAGGAACTAGTCATTTCTTCCTCCATCCTCCCCAGCCATCTCACCTTCTCCTCAGAACTGTTCCCCCACATACAATCCTTTTTCTCCAGACACACACGGCCGCATCATGTCCTATCCTGCACCCACCTTCTAACGCTCTGTCTGCTACTCCTCATTGCCGGTGATGTATCCCCAAATCCCGGCCCACCCCAACACATCCCCACACTCATTTCTAACCCCCTACCTCGATCCTCCGCACGTTTTCCCAACCATGACAACCTCATACCCATTCATCCAGCCCCCATTCCCCCAGTCCCCTTACCTGGAGCACTATGGAACGCACGCTCCATCTGCAACAAACTGCCATTTATCCATGACCTCTTCATCACCAACAAACTCTCCTTCCTTGGCATCACGGAAACCTGGCTCACCCCCTCTGACTCAGCCTCTCCAGCTGCGATTTCCTACGGCGGTCTCCACCTCTCTCACACCTATCGCTCCACCAACAAACGTGGTGGAGGAGTTGGCTTGCTCCTGTCCGACACCTGCTCCTTCACTCCAATCCCGCTACCACTCTCTGCTACTCTTCCCTCATTTGAGGTGCACTCCATCCGCATCAATTCCCCCTCCAACCTCCAGCTGGGTGTCATCTACCACCCCCCAGAACTAGCCATCTCCACCTTTCTCGACCACTTCACCACATGGCTACTTCATTTCCTCTCTGTTGACATCCCCACTATCATCATGGGTGATTTCAACATCCCGATTGACACTTCCACCTCAGCTGCCTCTAAACTTTTATCACTGACTGCCTCCTTTGGCCTCACTCAATGGTCCTCTGAGGCCACTCACAAAGATGGCCACACGCTGGACCTCGTCTTCACCCGCCTCTGCTCCCTTACTAATCTCACTAACTCACCCCTCCCCCTGTCTGACCACAACCTACTGACATTCTCTTCCCTCTCCTCTCCTAGTGTGCAACCCCCACTCCATGAACTCCCTCGCAGAAATCTCAAACATCTCAACTTACAATCACTCTCTGAGTCCCTTCTCCCTCTTACCGACATAGCCTCCCTTCATGACACAGATGCTGCTGCTGCTTTTTATAACGCCACAATAACAGCAACACTCAATTCGGCCGCCCCACTCATGCATAGCAAAACTCGTACAATCAACAGGCAGCCCTGGCTGACCAGCCTGACTAAAGAACTGAGATGGGCTTCCAGGATCGCTGAGCGGAAATGGAAGCGATCCCGCTCTGCTGACCACTTCACCGCATACAAGCAGTGCCTCGCCAGCTTCAAGTCCGCGCTCACTGCCGCAAAACAAACTTACTTCTCATCTCTCATATCCTCCCTGTCTCACAACCCTAAACAGCTTTTCAACACCTTCAATTCTCTACTCCGTCCCCCAGCACCCCCTCCCCTCTCATTTCTGCTGAAGACTTTGCCTCTTTCTTTAAACAGAAGATCGATACGATCAGAGAAAGCTTTGTCCCACAGCGCCCACTGCCCCTCTTAGCTGCTCACCCCTGCTCCTCCAAAACCAGCTTCTCCACCATGACAGAAGATCAGCTCTCCACCCTCCTGTCAAGATCACACCTCACCACCTGCACGCTCGACCCGCTCCCATCCCACCTCATCCCTAACCTTTCCACGGTCTTCATCCCAACCCTAACGCACCTCTTCAACCTCTCACTCACAACAGGTGTCTTCCCCTCATCCTTCAAGCATGCCAAGATCACACCCATCCTCAAAAAGCCCTCCCTCGACCCATCCTCTGTGTCTAGCTATCGCCCGATATCTCTTCTTCCTTATGCCTCTAAATTGCTGGAGCAACACGTCCATCTTGAACTGTCCTCTCACCTCTCCTCCTGCTCCCTCTTTGATCGATTACAATCTGGCTTCCGTTCCCATCACTCAACTGAAACTGCCCTAACTAAAGTCACCAATGACCTACTAACTGCCAGGAGCAAGCAACACTACTCTGTCCTCCTTCTCCTGGACCTGTCTTCTGCCTTTGACACTGTGGACCACTCCCTTCTGCTACAAATCCTCTCATCTCTTGGCATCACAGACTTGGCCCTTTCCTGGATCTCATCATATCTGACAGATCGGACATTCAGTGTCTCCCTCTCCCTCACCACCTCCTCACCTCGCCCCTTGTCAGTCGGTGTTCCTCAAGGCTCTGTTCTAGGACCCCTTCTCTTCTCCATCTACACCTTCGGTATGGGACAGCTCATAGAATCCCACGGTATGCAGTACCATCTCTATGCTGATGACACGCAGATCTACCTATCCGGACCTGACCTCACCTCCATACTTACCAAAATCCCGCACTGTCTGTCTGCTATTTCAGCCTTCTTTTCTGCTCGCTTTCTACAACTGAACATGGACAAAACAGAATTCATCATCTTTCCCCCATCTCACTCTACCCCTCCACCAGACCTATCCATCAATGTCAATGGCTGCTCACTTTCCCCAGTCCCACATGCCCGCTGCCTCAGGGTGATCCTCGACTCTGTCCTCTCTTTCAAGCCACATATCCAAGCCCTTGCCTCCTCCTACTGCCTCAAATTCAAAAACATTTCCCGGATCCGCGCATTCCTTGACCCCGACACCGCAAAAACACTAGTGCATGCCCTTATCATCTCCCGCCTCGACTACTGCAACCTGCTACTCTCTGGACTCCCCTCTAGCACTCTGGCACCACTCCAATCCATCCTACACTCTGCTGCTCGGCTAATCTACCTGTCTCCCCGCTATTCCCCAGCCTCTCCCCTATGCCAAGCCCTTCACTGGCTTCCTATCGCCCAGAGACTCCAGTTCAAAGCCCTCACAATGACCTACAAAGCCATCCACAACCTATCTCCTCCATACATCTGTGACATGATCTCCCGGTACCTACCAACACGCAACCTCCGATCCTCTCAAGACCTCCTTCTCTACTCCCCCCTCATCTCTTCTTCCCGCATCCAAGACTTCTCCCGTGCTTCCCCCATACTCTGGAACTCTCTACCCCAGCACATCCGACTCTCGCCTACCATAGAAACTCAAAAAGAACCTGAAGACTCACCTCTTCCGACAAGCCTACAGCCTGCAGTGATCCTGAACCTACTGAACCGCCGCACAACCAGCTCTACCCTCTCCTAGTGTATCATCACCCATCCCCTGCAGACTGTGAGCCCTCGCGGGCAGGGTCCTCCCTCCTTATGTACCTGTGTGCCTTGTTTTTGCTCATGTTTAATGTATTTGTCTATATTTGCCCCGTATTTCACATGTAAAGCGCCATGGAATAAATGGCGCTATAAAAATGAATAATAATAATAATAAAGTGTTAATTCCAGTTCCAGCATAAAGTCTCCCACCGCTATCTCTTGCATACAGATGCTACAGAGAAACTGCAAATGGACACATTAAATCAGTTAATTTTGCCTGCTTGTTTTTTAGGTTGCAGCAGCAAGGAGTACAATTTATAAGGCAATAATCCCTGACTAGATGCCTTTAATACACTATCCCTACTGTTATGATCCGATGACCTGGGAGCCGCATGAGACTTTCTCTGGAGACGGTGGAACCTGTACTGACCGCAACCCTAAACTGACACCGCAACTAGAAGTAGCCGTGGGGTGTACCTAACACATCCTAGACACATCGACACAGCCGGAGGACTAAATAACCCTATAGATGGAAATGGGAATTCTATCTTGCCTCAGAGCAGAACCCCAAAGATAGGCAGCCCCCCACAAATATTGACTGTGAGTATAAGAGGAAAGACACACGCAGGCAGAAAACAGGATTTAGCAAAAGAGGCACTTCTAGCTAAATAGAAAAGGATAGGACAGAGTACTAAGCGGTCAGTATTAAAACCCTAAAAATATCCACAGCAGATAATACAAAAATTCCACATCTAACTAAAGACATAGAATGTATATCTGCATCTCCAGAGAATCCAGCATGACTGAAAAAATCCAAACAAGTCTAGCTGGACAAGAAAAAACAATGAATTGTTCTGAATTGCAAAGCACACAGCATGTGTACTGCAGAGAAATAAACCAGACACTTATCTTGGCTGAATTGGCAGCAGGGCAGGAGGAACCAGACAGAGATGTAATCCCTCCAAGAACAATGGACAACTGGCAAGGGCTAATGGATCCTGCACACCTAAATACCCTAGCAGAGCTGAAATCAGCAGGAACACCTGCCCAGGATATACAACCCAGAGACAACTGCATTACCACCAAGAACCACCGGAGGGAACACAAGAGCAGAATTCACAACAGTACACCCCCTTGAGGAGGGGTCACC
Source organism: Ranitomeya variabilis (assembly GCF_051348905.1). NCBI lineage: Eukaryota > Metazoa > Chordata > Amphibia > Anura > Dendrobatidae > Ranitomeya > Ranitomeya variabilis. The sequence continues at coordinate 631,734,811 of NC_135235.1, forward strand.
GAACCCTCACCAGAGTCCCCAGGCCGATCAGGACGAGCCAGATGAAAGGCACGGACCAAATCAGCAGCATGGACATCAGAGGCAAAAACCCAAGAATTATCCTCCTGGCCATAACCCTTCCATTTGACAAGGCACTGAAGCCTCCGCCTCGAAAAGCGAGAATCCAAAATCTTCTCAACCACATACTTCAACTCCCCATCCACCAACACCGGGGCCGGAGGATCAACAGAGGGAACAACGGGCACCACATATTTCCGCAATAAAGATCTATGGAAGACATTATGGATAGCAAAAGAGGCCGGAAGGGCCAATCGAAAAGACACCGGATTAATAATCTCAGAAATCCTATAAGGACCAATAAACCGAGGCTTAAACTTAGGGGAAGAAACCTTCATAGGAACATGACGGGAAGACAACCAGACCAGATCCCCAACCCTAAGCCGGGAACCAACACACCGACGACGGTTAGCAAAACGTTGAGCCTCCTCCTGAGACAACACCAAATTGTCTACCACATGAGCCCAAATCTGCTGCAACCTGTCAACCACAGAATCCACACCATGACAGTCAGAAGGCTCAACCTGCCACGAAGAAAAACGAGGATGAAAACCAAAATTACAAAAGAAGGGCGAAACCAAGGTAGCCGAACTAGCCCGATTATTAAGGGCAAACTCGGCCAATGGCAAGAAAGCCACCCAATCATCCTGATCAGCAGACACAAAGCATCTCAAATAAGTTTCCAAAGTCTGATTAGTTCGCTCGGTCTGGCCATTTGTCTCAGGGTAAAATGCGGAAGAAAAAGACAAATCAATGCCCAGCCTAGCACAAAAGGCCCACCAAAACCTAGAAACAAACTGGGAACCTCTGTCGGACACAATATTCTCCGGAATACCATGCAAATGAACCACATGCTGAAAAAACAACAGAACCAAATCAGAAGAGGAAGGCAATTTAGGAAAAAGGCACCAAATTAACCATCTTAGAGAACCGGTCACAAACAACCCAGATAACCGACATCTTCTGGGAAACTGGAAGATCAGAAATAAAATCCATAGAAATTTGCGTCCAAGGCCTCTCAGGGACCGGCAAAGGCAAAAGCAACCCACTAGCACGGGAACAACAAGGCTTGGCCCGCGCACAAGTCCCACAGGACTGCACAAAAGAACGCACATCACGTGACAAAGAAGGCCACCAAAAGGACCTACCAACCAAATCTCTGGTACCAAAAATACCAGGATGGCCAGCCAACACGGAACAATGAACTTCAGAAATCACTCTACTAGTCCATCTATCAGGAACAAACAGTTTCCCCACTGGACAGCGGTCAGGTTTGTCAGCCTGAAATTCCTGAAGAACCCGTCGTAAATCAGGGGAAATGGCAGAAAGGACCACCCCTTCTTTCAGAATGCCGACCGGTTCAAGGACCTCAGGAGAATCAGGCAAAAAACTCCTAGAGAGGGCATCAGCCTAAACATTCTTAGAACCCGGAAGATACGAGACCACAAAATCAAAACGGGAAAAAAACAAGGACCATCGAGCCTGTCTAGGATTCAGCCGTCTGGCAGACTCGAGGTAAATCAGATTTTTATGATCGGTCAAGACCACAATACGGTGCTTAGCTCCCTCAAGCCAATGACGCCACTCTTCAAATGCCCACTTCATAGCCAACAACTCCCGATTGCTGACATCATAATTGCGTTCAGCAGGCGAAAACTTACAGGAAAAGAAGGCACACGGTTTCATCAAGGAACCAACAGAATCCCTCTGAGACAAAACGGCCCCTGCCCTAATCTCAGAAGCGTCAACCTCAACCTGAAATGGAAGAGAAACATCCGGTTGACGCAACACCGGGGCAGAAGTAAATCGGTGTTTAAGCTCCTGAAAGGCAGAGACAGCCGCAGAGGACCAATTCGTCACATCAGCGCCTTTCTTTGTCAAATCGGTCAAGGGTTTAACCACACTGGAGGAGTTAGCAATGAAACGGCGATAAAAGTTAGCAAAGCCCAAAAATTTCTGAAGGCTCTTCACGGATGTGGGTTGGATCCAATCATGAATGGCCTGAACCTTAACCGGATCCATCTCTATAGATGAGGGAGAAAAAAATAAAGCCCAAAAAAGAAACCTTCTGCACTCCAAAGAGGCACTTAGACCCCTTCACAAACAAAGCATTATCACGAAGGATCTGAAATACCATCCTGACCTGTTCCACATGAGAGTCTCAATCATCGGAAAAAAATAAAATGTCATCCAAATATACAATCATGAATTTATCAAGATAAGTCCGGAAGATATCGTGCATGAAGGACTGAAAAACAGATGGAGCATTAGAGAGCCCGAATGGCATCACAAGGTATTCAAAATGGCCTTCGGGCGTATTAAACGCAGTTTTCCATTCATCACCCTGCTTAATACGAACAAGATTATATGCCCCCCGAAGGTCAATCTTAGTAAACCAACTAGCCCCCTTAATCCTAGCAAACAAATCGGAAAGCAGAGGCAAAGGGTATTGAAACTTGACCGTGATCTTATTCAAGAGGCGATAATCAATACAGGGTCTCAAGGAGCCGTCCTTCTTAGCAACAAAAAAAATCCCGCTCCCAACGGTGAAGAAGATGGCCGAATATGCCCTTTCTCCAAAGACTCCTTAACATAACTCCACATGGCGGTATGTTCAGGCACAGACAGGTTGAAAAGTCGGCCCTTAGGAAACTTACAGCCTGGAATCAAGTCAATAGCACAATCACAGTCCCTATGCGGTGGAAGGGCACTGGACTTGGGCTCATCGAATACATCCTGAAAATCAGACAAAAACTCTGGAATTTCAGAAGATGAAGAAGAAGAGATTGACATCAAAGGAACGTCATTATGAACCCCCTGGCAACCCCAACTAGTCACAGACATAGACTTCCAATCCAACACAGGATTATGTACCTGCAACCATGGAAAACCCAGCACGATAGCATCATTCAAATTATGCAACACCAGAAAACGACAATCTTCCTGATGGGCTGGCGCCATGCACATGGTCACCGGTGTCCAAAACTGGGGCTTATTTTTAGCCAAAGGTGTAGCATCAATGCCCCTTAAAGGAATAGGGTTCTGCAAAGACTGCAAGGGGAAACCGCAACGCCTGGCAAACTCAAAATCCATTAAGTTCAAGGCGGGGCCTGAATCCACAAACGCCATGACAGAAAATGATGACAATGAGCAGATCAAGGACACAGATAACAGAAATTTAGGTTGTACAGTACTGATGGTAACTGAACTAGCGATCCTCTTGGTACGCTTAGGGCAGACTGAAATGACATGAGACGCATCGCCACAATAAAAACACAACCTATTCTGACGTCTGAATCCTTGTTGTTCCGTTCTAGACAGAATCCTATCACACTGCATTGGCTCAGGCATCTGCCCTGAGGACAACGCCACAGCGCGCACCGCTCTGCGCTCCCGCAAGCGCCGATCAATCTGAATGGCCAGAGACATAGAATCACTCAGACCGGAAGGCGTGGGAAACCCCACCATAACATCTTTAACGGATTCAGAAAGACCCTTTCTGAAAATTGCCGCCAAAGCATCATCATTCCATTTAGTCAACACAGACCATTTTCTAAATTTCTGACAATACAATTCTGCCGCTTCTTGACCCTGAGACAGGGCCAACAAGGTCTTCTCCACTTGATCCACAGAATTAGGTTCATCATATAATAATCCTAAAGCCTGAAAAAAGGCGTCTACATTAAGCAAGGCCGGATTCCCAGATTCCAGGGAAAATGCCCAATCCTGAGGATCGCCACGCAGCAGGGAGATGACAATTTTAACCTGCTGAATGGAATCACCAGAGGATCGAGGTCTCAGAGCAAAAAACAATTTACAGTTGTTTTTAAAACTCAAAAATTTGGACCTGTCCCCAAAAAACAAATCAGGAGTAGGAATCCTAGGCTCTAAAACCGGAGTCTGAACAATATAATCTGAAATACCCTGTACTCTAGCAGCAAGCTGGTCTACAAGAGAAGCTAATCCCTGAACATCCATGCTAGCACAAGTCTCCACAGCCACCCAGAGGAAAAGAGGGAAGGAGAGACAAAGCAGACTACAGAAAGAAAAATGGCTCAACACCCTTTTTCCCTTCTTCTGAGATGCATTTAACTCATTGTTGGCCAGTTGTACTGTTATGATCCGGTGACCTGGGAGCCGCATGAGACGGTCTCTGGAGAAGGTGGAACCTGTATTGACCGCAACCCTAAACTGACACTGCAACTAGAAGTAGCCGTGGGGTGTACCTAACACATCCTAGACACCTCGACACAGCCGGAGGACTAAATAACCCTATAGATGGAAATGGGAATTCTATCTTGCCTCAGAGCAGAAACCCCAAAGGATAGGCAGCCCCCCACAAATATTGACTGTGAATATTAGAGTAAAGACACACACAGGCAGAAAACAGGATTTAGCAAAGGAGGCACTTCTAGCTAAATAGTAAAGGATAGGACAGAGTACTAAGCGGTCAGTATTAAAACCCTAAAATATCCACAGCAGATAATACAAAAATTCCACATCTAACTAAAGACATAGAATGTATATCTGCATCTCCAGAGAATCCAGCATGACTGAAAAAATCCAAACAAGTCTAGCTGGACAAGAAAAAAACAATGAATTGTTCTGAATTGCAAAGCACACAGCATGTGTACTGCAGAAAAATAAACCAGACACTTATCTTGGCTGAATTGGCAGCAGGGCAGGAGGAACCAGAGATGTAATCCCTCCAAGAACAATGGACAACTGGCAAGGGCTAATGGATCTTGCACACCTAAATACCCCAGCAGAGCTGAAATCAGCAGGAACACCTGCCCAGGATATACAACCCAGAGACAACTGCATTACCACCAAGAACCACTGGAGGGAACCCAAGAGCAGAATTCACAACACCCTACTGCGCCAGCTCCTCCTACATGAATTGCAGATAAGAGTGGTATTATTGCAGAATATATACGGGATTTGAATTGGCCCTAAACAGATTTTTTCTTGTATGTAGCAGCAACAAACTCTGGAGGAACCCAAGCAACCCTGCCTGCTTTAATAAATTTCTGAGTACAGATCACCATAAAAAAACATGAATCTGTCATTGAGTGCAAGGAAAAAAGCAATCAAATTATGGACTGTGGAAGAGATGTACGTGACCAAAATGAACATTTGTTTCCAGCTGATGATACCTAGGACCTCTCACTACACTAAATGCAGCTAACAGCCGTATTAATAGGGAATAGAATAGATTTTCTATTTTTTTAGGTTGCAGCAACAAGGATTATAAGGCATTAATCTCTATATAGATGCCTGTAATACGCTATCCCTACTGCGACAGCTCACCCTAAACGAATTGCATATAAGAGTATTATTATAGAATAGACTCTTCGGTATTTGAATTAGCACTGAAAAAGCTTTTAGTTTTAGCTTTTAGCCTCAAGGACTGTTATTTCATCAACCCTGCTTGTGGACATAGTGGAGAGTTTTACATCTACTCTACCTTACATAGAGGAGACTAGGATCTTCAATATTTACTGTACAAACTCTTCCAGCTGTGAAATCCTGTATGCAGTGTGAAAACTCTCTATGAGACAACCACCTGACAGCATATAAAAAGGCAATGGATCCTATACTAACAGAACAAACTGGCTTTTGATTTCCAAAAACGTTCCCTCAACTAAAGACTGGAGCCTCAGAAAAGCATTTTTTCCCATTAAGAAGGAGTGGGTCTCCCAGACTGATAAATCATATGCACTAAGTGCAAGGGATGCCAAATATCAGAAGCAGGCACTCCAATACCCCTTTGAAGAGACATAGTGGAAGACCTCAGAAACATTTTTTTCCATTATTAAGGATTCTGTATTCTAGACTGGTAATGTGCATGCACTAAGTGTATGGGCTAAAAAGCATTTACCCCTGGGGGATATACATGTATTCCAAAGAATGTCAGAGGTGGGCCTCTCAAAATTCTTAAAGCAGGCATCATAAACACCCTTAAAAAATTATAGCGAGGGTAGCATGATCATCCTGTTGAAAAAAAATGCAAAATCCTGAAGCGCATACCCATATTTGGGTGGGAAGGAGTTCATGGGAATAGATAAAAAAAACCCTCTGGATTTGAGTTTATGTTCCGCTGCTGTCATCTGGTTGTGTTGAGAAGTCTGGGCCAATCCAGTACTTGTTCATTTTGATAAGAGTAAGCCTGTGAGCATTTTCAGTTGACAGGTGGATGCACCTATCAGTTATACCCCCGGCGGCAGTATTACCTGATCTGACAAAATGCTAGTGCAGGGCAGGGCAGGACCTTCTAGGCATAGAGAGACAGTTCATGCCATGCGTGTATCTTGGATACCCAATAGTTGTAAGGCACAAAGCAATCACGGAGGATGCTGGTACGGTGGTCAAGGTACTCTTTCAGCAACTTCCAAAACTTTTACCTCTTTGTCAGAGTACCCTGCGCATCAGGGCCTGGGTTATGGGAGGGTCTGAGAAAACTGTCTCAGACCTTTGGTAGTGTTCCCCTGCCTCTTCTGCATGTAATTTGTGTTTCACTCATCATTCTCTACTCTCTGGTTGTTCAAGGAACTGTGACCTCTGCCTCTAGTGTTATCAGATGGGAATTTTTTTAATAATTCTTCAACTAAGGCCTTCTGGTACTGCAACAGAAAACAGAGATAAGTGGAGTACTCCCTGCTGGGACAACCGATTTATAATTCAAGCTGGGAGACCCTAGCCTCAGACAGCTCCTGGAAGTCCATCCTACCTCCTTTACCTTCCAAAAGACCGCAGGAGACCTCAAGCCCGGACAGCCAATGATTCAAGGACCCAGGGGGCCTCCACCAGTCCAGAGAGAATCAAAACAGGTGAGGGCTCAGGTTTGTGTTCAGCAGATCTTCATGCAGCTGTATTACTGTGGGAGGATACACTCTTCTCCTCGAAGCTGCATTGAGCACAAGCACAAAGATGGCCGCTGCAACTTTTCCCACTTGCTGCTTCACCAGTTCAAACTCTCCCCTGACAGGACTTGAGGGACACCCGATGTCTTCTCACAGCTCCACCATTTCCCCGCTCACTCAGGATGCTTAGAATAGTTTTTGAGACCCCAGTGAGTGGATCTTCTTCAGGATATTGTATCAGCTATACAGAGCTCAGCTCAAACACTTCCTCTCAGGTCCACAGAATAACCACACTCCGCACAATAAATATTTGACAAAAAATTTACAGTTTCTTTAACTAATAATGATCTGTCTAGGTCACTTCCTCTAGGTTTTACTACATAAAACAACACTATGTCAGGGAATCATGCCATACTATGACTATACTACGCATAGTTCGAAACGCTTCAGTTTGTGCAAATCTCTGTGACACTGCACTTTTATTATACGGATATTTTTTAACACTTTCTCAATAAACTTGCTGTTTTTAACTGATTTTTTTTCCCAGACCTGTTGCTGGATATATCTTCCCTTTGAATTGTCTTCACCCTGCACAGGCTTCATTTCCATGCACTGCCGGAGGAATTGCATTCATCTATCTGGTGAGTTGGATAAGACCTTTATCTATCTTTTGTCTGTCAGTATGATGAAGAAACATTTCTGACATGTTTTGTCTTGCACTGTTTTTGCCATACGGAATAAATAACAAGACAGTTTTAGGCCACGTTCACACGCTGCGGGTTCCTCTGCGGGTTAATCCCGCAGCGGAATTGAAAATCTGCAGGGCAAAACCGCTGTGGTTATCCCTGCAGATTTATCGCGGTTTGTTCCGCGGTTTCCGCTGCGGGATTACTGCTGTACTATTGATGCTGCATATGCAGCAATAGGCAGCATCAATAGTAATGTAAAAAATAATAAAAATTGGCTATACTCACCCTCTGACGTCGCGATCTCCCCGCCGCTGCAAGCGGCTGTGCCGACAAGGACCTTCGCGACGTCACGGTCATGTGACCGCGGCGTCATCACGGTCATGTGACCGCGACGTCACCACAGGTCCTGTTCGGCACAGCAAACCGAAGACCGGCCGTCCGCGTGCAGCGCAGAGAGGTGAGTATATCATGATTTTTTATTTTAATTCTTTTTTTTTACACCAAAATATGGTTCCCAGGGCTTGGAGGAGAGTCTCCTCTCCTCCACCCCGGGTACCATCGGCACATTATCCGCTTAACTTCCTGCAACGTGGGCACAGCCCCATGCGGGAAGTTAGCGGTTCAATGCATTTCTATGGGTGCAGAATCGCTGCGATTCTGCACCAAGAAGTGACATGCTCCTTCTTTTTTTCTGCAGAAAATCCACGCGGATTTTCCACAGAAAAAAAGGATCGTCGGCACAGCGGGTTTTGTTTTCCATTAGGTTACATTGTACTGTAACCTACATGGAAAAAGGATGCGGACCCGCAGCTGCAAAACAGCTGCGGGTCCGCAGCAAAACCCGCAGCGTGTGAACATAGCCTTATAGTTCTGGTCACTCCAGATCTGGCAATACCAATTCTATGAAGGTTTTTTTGTTGTAACATAAAGGCAGCATTTTTAGTGGCAAAACGGGTTTTCGTGATGTGTGTGTGTGAATTTCTGTGTGTTTTAATTACATCTTTACATATTATATGTGTTTTAATGACCTTTTAACCACTTAGAAGCACGGTCGTGATTTACAGCAGCATTTAACAGGTTAATTGGATGTCAGATGCAGATATCATATACATCTGTCACCCATGTAGGATCTTTACCCACTTGGTGCATTACTTATTTATCACCGCAGTTTTAATATTAGAAATAAGGACCCTAAATGGCCGCTGTTTTAATGGTAGTTAAGTTGTTAACAGAGGAGCTAGCTGTTGGATGGCAACTGTTATGATCTATAGCAGCATCTTTCTAATGCTGATGTCACATCAAACAGAAGAGAGCGGCATCAGACATCTCATTTATATAAATGTTAAATATTTTATACACCAATTGTCACGATGTGACTGTGGGATAATAGATGTGCACCTATATTGACCCTCAGGCAAGGGGTCCCTGGCTAGCCCTGTCCCAGGATTATCCCTGAAGGTGGAGATGCGTGGGCCTCATTCCTTCCTATGCTCCTAATTTGCACTAGTCTGTGCAGTGTATGGGGAAATACAAGACAAGACAGACAGGGCAGAATTGGAAGGACAATCACACAACACTCTCTCAGGGAAATGAAAAGAGGAATAGAAAGTGTATAGCCAAAAGGCAACAAAAAAATATTATGACAACTCGATGAAAAGGAAAGGGTTAACCAAACACCGCTTGCAACAACTTTAGAAATAACCACTAATAACCAGGATGTGTCCAACTCTCCAGACCTGGATAGAGAACTTTTTGCTGGTATTTGCTGAACAGTGGATCCAGCTTAAATAGGGAAAAATCAGATACCAATGGTTGTCTCACAGTATGTGACCACATGCAGTCAACAAGCTCAGTCCAGCGAAGATCTAACCTGCCTATAAGCTGCAGCTCTAGAAGTCACTCTGTGCTGATCATAGCTATCTATGGAGTCTTAAAAAGGAGTGTCTGAATCAGTGGAACCCACAGATCCTGACACCACCATGACAGTTGGATATGTTTGAGAAAAGCCTCGTGACATCTATATATATGATTCATACATAGGTGTATTATATGAATACTAATTGTTTTCAATAACAATCATTGGTAATTGTATACATTTTCTAATAATCTTAGGATGCTCAAAATAGTTATTGATTTTTCTTGTAAATGTGTGAATTTATTAAAACTTGCATTTTTTTTACGTTTTCAATAAAAGATAAAAAAAGAAAAATTGCTACTTCCCAGTGTGCGTCCTTTGATGACTAACAAGACTTGCTTTCACTGTAAAGCGTTTCTCACATTCTGAACATGAAAATGGCTTCTCCCCTGTGTGACTTCTTTGATGTACAAGAAGAGTTGATTTCTTTGTAAAACATTTCCCACATTCTGAACATGAAAATGGCTTCTCCCCTGTGTGAATTCTATGATGTTCAATAAGATGTGATTTGTCAGTAAAACATTTCCCACATTCTGAGCATGAATATGGCTTCTCCTGTGTGTGAATACTCTGATGTCTGACAAGATTTGATTTCCCAATAAAACATTTCCCACATTCTGAACATAAAAATTCCTTCTCCCCTGTATGGATTCTCTGATGTGTAATGAGATTCAATTTCCTGTTAAAACATTTCCCACATTCTGAGCATGAAAATGGCTTCTCTCCTGTGTGAATTCTCTGATGTTCAATAAGATGTGATTTGTCAGTAAAACATTTCCCACATTCTGAGCATGAATATGGCTTCTCCTGTGTGTGAATACTCTGATGTCTGACAAGATTTGATTTCCCAATAAAACATTTCCCACATTCTGAACATGAAAATGGATTCTCTCCTGTGTGAATTTTCTGATGTCTTACGAGATTCAATTTCCTATTAAAACATTTCCCACATTCTGAGCATGAAAATAGTTTCTCCTGTTTAAGAGCTCGTTCAGATTCATTGGTCCTTCGATGACTTTTGTTTTGCTTATCGGTCATTGATGAAGCAGAAGAAAGGACCTGTTCAAAATGGTTGGATGAAAGTCTTTTTCTGAGAAGGGATTGAGGTATATCTGAGATAATGGTATGTTCTTCATATGTATCTGGTGTAATACCATGATCATCTGTTGCGAAATCTGAAAGTACCTCTGAGCTCCTGGTACATTCACCTGTCAAGAATAAAAATAACTTAATTATTTTCCACTAATGCTACATTGAAAACATATCAATATTATATAGTTTATACATTTTTTTAAATCAGATCTTTTTTATTGATAAGAGAAAATATATAACAATATTACAAGTCAGTCAATTAACAACAACAGGTTTATAATTACATGATAGGCCATCACAGTATTGTTATCCATTAAATGCAAGCACTATCCAGTTATGTAAACATTTTTATCTCTTATATATTAATAACTATAAAACTATAAACCAATACCTCTCCCCCCCCCAAGATAACCAAAACAACTTAATTACCTATCTCTCATCAATGCACCAGACGGTAGGCCTGGAACATTCAGCCAGGGTCCCCATATTTTTTCAAATTTCTTTGATGCTTTTCTCTTTCTATACAGCCCCTTTTCCACACATATATTATCATTCATTCTATTTATTAATTCCTTTTCTTGACAAAGGCTGAGCATTCAACCAATGCGATGCAATGAGTTTGCGAGCTTGGTATAGTATTCGTCATAATCCAATAGCTAACGAGGATTGAAAATCCTTTGAATTTCCCAAATACCTCAACACACATATCTTACGGTCTGCCTGAAGTTGCACCCTGAAATATCTGTATATTTGTACCTGGGACAAGGTATTTGTCCAATACGAGCCCAAACACCTACATTCCCAAAATATGTCCATTAAATGTGTATCCTCTGCTCCACATCTAGGGCATTTCACATTCGAGTGAATTGGGTTATGACGTTAGGCCACTAGGTTAAGCGGTTTAAATTTTTCACTTCTCTGTTCAATTCATCTTCTCCAATGGTCCACGATTTACGTTGTCTGTCACCAATCATTACCAGTTATATCAGGGGTGGTAACCTTTTTTCTGCCAAGGCCATTTGGATATTTATGTCATCATTCGGGGGCCGGGCAAAACTATCAACTTGAAAACTACCCTGCTATTTTTGGTCAAACATTAGTTAACTCACCCTTAATGTGGTGGCCGGAGCTGCTTTTCTTTGGTGCAGCTGTGATGTTAGGTGATATTAGTGAGGTTGCTACTCACAACTGTTTTCCAGGTTTGCTTTTGTCTTGAATGCAGACTTTTAACCCCTTCATGACCCAGCCTATTTTGGCCTTAATGACCTTGCCGTTTTTTGCAATTCTGACCAGTGTCCCTTTATGAGGTAATAACTCAGGAACGCTTCAACGGATCCTAGCGATTCTGAGATAGTTTTTTCGTGACATATTGGGCTTCATGTTAGTGGTAAATTTAGGTCGATAATTTCTGAGTTTATTTGTGAAAAAAACGGAAATTTGGTAAAAATTTTGAAAATTTTGCAATTTTCACATTTTGAATTTTTATTCTGTTAAACCAGAGAGTTATGTGACACAAAATAGTTAATAAATAACATTTCCCACATGTCTACTTTACATCAGCACAATTTTGGAAACAATTTTTTTTTTTGCTAGGAAGTTATAAGGGTTAAAATTTGACCAGTGATTTCTCATTTTTACAACAAAATTTACAAAACCATTTTTTTTAGGGACCACCTCACATTTGAAGTCAGTTTGAGGGTTCTATATGGAGGAAAATACCCAAAAGTGACACCATTCTAAAAACTGCACCCCTCAAGGTGCTCAAAACCACATTCAAGAAGTTTATTAACCCTTCGGGTGTTTCACAGCAGCAGAAGCAACATGGAAGTAAAAAATGAACATTTAACTTTTTAGTCACAAAAATGATCTTTTAGCGACATCTTTTTAATTTTCCCAAGGGTAAAAGGAGAAACTGGACCACGAACGTTGTTGTCCAATTTATCCTGAGTACGCTGATACCTCATATGTGGGGGTAAACCACTGTTTGGGCGCACGGCAGGGCTCGGAAGGGAAGGAGCGCCATTTGACTTTTTCAATGAAAAATTGGCTCCAATCTTTAGCGGACACCATGTCGCGTTTGGAGAGCCCCCGTGTGCCTAAACATTGGAGCTCCCACACAAGTGACCCCATTTTGGAAACTAGACCCCCCAAGGAACTTATCTAGAAGCATGGTGAGCACTTTAAACCCCCAGGTGCTTCACAAATTGATCCGTAAAAATGAAACAGTACTTTTTTTTCACAAAAAAATTATTTTAGCCTCAATTTTTTCATTTTCACATGGGCAACAGGATAAAATGGATCCTAAAATTTGTTGGACAATTTCTCCTGAGTACACCGATACCTCACATGTGGGGGTAAACCACTGTTTGGGCACATGGTAAGGCTCGGAAGGGAAGGAGCGCCATTTGACTTTTTGAATGAAAAATTATCTCCATCGCTAGCAGACACCATGTCATGTTTGGAGAGCCCCTGTGTGCCTAAACATTGGAGCGCTCCCACAAGTGACCCCATTTTGGAAACTAGACCCCCCAAGGAACTTATCTAGAAGCATAGTGAGCACTTTAAACTCTCAGGTGCTTCACAAATTGATCCGTAAAAATGAAAAAGTACTTTTTTTCACACAAAATTTCTTTTAGCCTCAATTTTTTCATTTTCACATGGGCAACAGGATAAAATGGATCCTAAAATTTGTTGGGCAATTTCTGCTGAGTACGTTGATACCTCATATGTGGGGGTAAACCACTGTTTTGGTGCACGGCAAGGCTCGGAAAGGGGAGGCGTGCCATTTGACTTTTTGAATGGAAAATTAGCTCCAATCGTTAGCGGACACCATGTCACGTTTGGAGAGCCCCTGTGTGCCTAAACATTGGAGCTCCCCTACAAGTGACCCCATTTTGGAAACTAGACCCCCCAAGGAACTTATCTAGATGCATAGTGAGCACTTATAACCCCCAGGTGCTTCACAGAAGTTTATAACACAGAGCCGTGAAAATAAAAAATAATTTTTCTTTCCTCAAAAATTATTTTTAGCCCAGATTTTTTTTTTCCCAAGGGTAATAGGAGAAATTGGACCCCAAATGTTGTTGTCCAGTTTGTCCTGAGTACGATGATACCCCATATGTGGGGGTAAACCACTGTTTGGGCGCACGGCAGGGCTTGGAAGGGAAGGCACGCCATTTGGCTTTTTGAATGGAAAATTAGCTCCGATCATTAGCGGACACCATGTCACGTTTGGAGAGCCCCTGTGTGCCTAAACATTGGAGCTCCCGCACAAGTGACCCCATTTTGGAAACTAGACCTCCCAAGGAACTAATCTAGATGTGTGGTGAGCACTTTGAACCCCCAAGTGCTTCGCAGAAGTTTATAACGCAGAGCCGTGAAAATAAAAAATAATTTTTCTTTTCTCAAAAATGATTTTTTAGCCCACAATTTTTTATTTTCCCAAGGGTAACAGGAGAAATTGGACCCCAAAAGTTGTTGTCCAGTTTGTCCTGAGTACGCTGATACCCCATATGTGGGGGTAAACCACTGTTTTGGCACACGTCGGGGTTCGGAAGGGAAGTAGTGACGTTTTGAAATGCAGACTTTGATGGAATGCTCTGCGGGCGTCAGGTTGCGTTTGCAGAGCCCCTGATGTGCCTAAACAGTAGGAACTCCCCACAAGTGACTCCATTTTGGAAACTAGACCCCCAAGGGAACTTATCTAGATGTGTGGTGAGCACTTTGAACCCCCAAGTGCTTCACAGAAGTTTATAACGCAGAGCCGTGAAAATAATAAATGTGTTTCCTTTCCTCAAAAATATTTTTTAGCCCAGAATTTTTTATTTTTGCAAGGGTAACAGGAGAAATTGGACCCCAAAAGTTGTTGTCCAGTTTCTCCTGAGTATGCTGATACCCCATATGTGGGGGTAAACCACTGTTTGGGCACATGCCGGGGCTCGGAAGGGAAGTAGTGACGTTTTGGAATGCAGACTTTGATGGAATGGTCTGCGGGCGTCACGTTGCATTTGCAGAGCCCCTGATGTGCCTAAACAGTAGAAACACCCCACAAGTGACCCCATTTTGGAAACTAGACCCCCCAAGGAAGTTATCTAGATGTGTGATGAGCACGTTCAACCCCCAAGTGCTTCACAGAAGTTTACAACGCAGAGCCGTGAAAATAAAAAATCATTTTTCTTTCCTCAAAAAAGATGTTTTAGCAAGCAATTTTTTATTTTCACAAGGGTAACAGGAGAAATTGGGCCCCAATGTTTGTTGCCCAGTTTGTTGTGAGTACAGTGATACCCCATATGTGGGGGTAAACCACTGTTTAGGCGCACGTCAGGGCTCGGAAGGGAAGTAGTGACATTTGAAATGCAGACTTTGATGGAATGGTCTGCGGGTGTCAAGTTGCATTTGCAGAGCCCCGATGTGCCTAAACAGTAGAAACACCCCACAAGTGACCCCATTTTGGAAACTAGACCCCCGAAGGACCTTATCTAGATGTGTGGTGAGCACTTTCAACCCCCAAGTGCTTCACAGAAGTTTATAACGCAGAGCCGTGAAAATAAAAAATAATTGTTCTTTCCTCAAAAATTATGTCTTAGCAAGTAATTTTTTATTTTTGCAAGGGTAACAGGAGAAATTGGACCCCAACAGTTGTTGCCCAGTTTGTCCTGAGTACGTTGGTACCCCAAATGTGGGGGTAAACCACTGTTTGGGCGCACGTCGGGGCTTGGAAGGGAGGGAGCACCATTTGACTTTTTGAATGCAAGATTGGCTGGAATCAATGGTGGCGCCATGTTGCGTTTGGAGACCCCTGATGTGCCTAAACAGTGGAAACCCCTCAATTCTAACTTCAACACTAACCCCAACACACCCCTAATCCTAATCCCAACTGTAGCCATAACCCTAATCCCAACCCTAACCCCAACACACCCCTAACCACAACCCTAACCCCAACACACCCGTAACCCTAATTCCAACCCTAACCCTAATCCTAACCCTAATCCCAACCCTAACCCTAATCCTAATATATGAGGGGACAGTACAAAGACCTTTCTGATGATCTTTTTAATCATAGACATGAGACAGGGACAAGGGGGCATCCTCTACGTCTGGAGGAAAGAAGGTTTAAGCATAATAACAGACGCGGATTCTTTACTGTAAGAGCAGTGAGACTATGGAACTCTCTGCCGTATGATGTTGTAATGAGTGATTCATTAATTAAATTTAAGAGGGGACTGGATGCCTTTCTGGAAAAGTATAATGTTACAGGGTATATACACTAGATTCCTTGATAAGGCGTTGATCCAGGGAACTAGTCTGATTGCCGTATGTGGAGTCGGGAAGGAATTTTTTTCCCCATGGTGGAGTTACTCTTTGCCACATGGGTTTTTTTTGCTTTCCTCTGGATCAACATGTTAGGGCATGTTAGGTTAGGCTATGGGTTAAACTAGATGGACTTACAGTCTTCCTTCAACCTTAATAACTATCTATCTATCTAACTATCTAATAACTATCTATCTATCTAATCCCAACCCTAACCATAACTGTAACCCCAACACACCCCTAACCCTATCCGTAACCCTAACCACAAGCCTAATCTTAACCCTATTTCCAACCCTAACTCTAATTCCAACCCTAACCCTAAGGGTATGTGCCCACGTTGCGGATTCGTGTGAGATTTTTCCGCACGATTTTTGAAAAATCTGCAAGTAAAAGGCACTGCGTTTTACCTGCGGATTTACAGCAGATTTCCAGTGTTTTTTTGTGCGGATTTCACCTGTGGATTCCTATTGAGGAACAGGTGTAAAACGCTGCGGAATCCGCACAAAGAATTGACATGCTGCGGAAAATACAACGCAGCGTTTCTGCACGGAATTTTCCACACCATGGGCACAGCGGATTTGGTTTTCCATAGGTGTACACGGTACTGTAAACCTGATGGAAAACTGCTACGAATTCGCAGCGGCCAATCTGCTGCGGATCCGCGGCCAATCCGCTGCGGATCCGCTGCGGATCCGCGGCCAATCCGCTGCGGATCCGCGGCCAATCCGCTGCGGATCCGCAGCCAAATCCGCACATGCCATAACCCTAACCCTACCTGTAACCCTAACCCTACCCCTAACCCTAACCCTACCCGTAACCCTAACCCTAGTTCTAACCCTAACCCTAGTTCTAACCCTAACCCTAGTGGAAAAAGAAAAAAAAATATTTTCTTTATTTTATTATTGTCCCTACCTATGGGGGTGATAAAGGGGGGGGTTTATTTATAATTTTTTTTATTTTGATCGCTGTGATAGAACCTACCACAGCGATCAAAATGTACTTGTAAGGAATCTGCCGGCTGGCAGATTCGGCGGGCGCACTGAGCATGCGCCCGCCATTTTGGAAGATGGCGGCGCCCAGCGAGGAGACGTACGGACACCGGGAGGATCGGTAAGTATGAAGGGGTGGTGGGGGGGTGGATCGGAGCACAGGGGGGGGTAATCGCACCACAGGGGGGGTGAATCCAAACAAGGAGGGAGCGGACAGGAGGACGGGGGAGCCGGCAGGCGGACGGAGGGGACCGGACCCCATAACGGAGGACTGGGGGGCGATCGGTGGGTGTGGGGGGGTCACTTCAGTATTTCCAGCCATGGCCGATTATATTGCAGCATCGGCCATGGCTGGATTGTAATATTTCACCAGTTTTTTAGGTGAAATATTACAAATCGCTCTGATTGGCAGTTTCACTTTCAACAGCCAATCAGAGCGATCGTAGCCACGGGGGGGGGGGTGAAGCCACCCCCCCTGGGCTGAAGCACCACTCCCCCTGTCTCTGCAGATCGGGTGAGATTGGAGTTAACCCTTTCACCCGATCTGCAGCGACGCGATCATTCCATGACGCCACATAGGCGTCATGGGTCGGATTGGCATGGGTTTTCATGACGCCTACGTGGCGTCATAGGTCGGGAAGGGGTTAATGGATGTATGGGGGAGAGGACACAGGACAGGGACTAAGGCTATTTTCACACATTCAGGATTTGCAGCTGAAAATTCTACTGCAAATCTTGATGTGATGGCAGGAAAAAACGCTGCATAAAATATGCGTTTTTGCCGTGTTTATTTACATGGTTTTTGTTCCATATTTTTCTCCACTCATCGGAATGAGAGCAGCAAAAATTTAAATTACACAGATCTGAATCTGTTGGGGCGGGGAGGAATGGCTCCGTAAGAAGCATTTCAAGGTCCTGGAGTGGCTTAGCCAGTATCCAGACCTGAACCCAATAGAAAATCTTTAGAGGGGGCTGAAACTCAGTGTTGCCGAGTGACAGACCCAAAACCTGAAAGATCTGGAGAAGATCTTTATGGAGGTGTGGGCCAAAATCCCTGCTGCAGTGTGTGCAAATGTAGTCAAGAACTACAGGAAATGTCTGACCTCGGTAATTGCAAACAAAGGTTTCTGTACCAAATATAACGTTCTGTTTTTCTATTGTATCAAATACATATTTAATGTAATAAAATGCTAATTAATTATGTAAAAATCACACAATATGATTTTCTGCATTTTTTTTAGGTTCTGCCTCTCACAGGTGAAGTGCACCTATGATAAAAATTGCAGACCTCCCCATTCTTTGTGGGTGGGAAAACTTGCAAAATCAGCAGTGTATAAAATACTTATTTTCCCATATATATATACTAGCTGAAGAGCCCGGCGTTGCCTGGGCATAGTAAATATCTGTGGTTAGTTATAGCACCTCACTTCTCTTATTTTCCCATCACGCCTCTCATTTTCCCCATCACATCTTTCATTTTCCCCCTCACATCTCTCATTTTCTCCCTCACACCACTCATTTTCCCCCTCACTCCTCTTATTTTCCCCCTCACTCCTCTCATTCCCCCCTAACACTTGTCATTTCGACCTCACATCTGTCATTTTCCGATCACTCCACTATTTTCCCTCACACCTTTACATTTTCACCTCACACCTCTCATTTTCACCTCAGTATATACATGTTTGTCATCTCCCTTATATATAGTATACACCTGTATGTCATCTCCTGTATATAGTATATACCTGTATGTCATCTCCCCTGTATATAGTATATACCTGCTGTGTGTCATCTCCCCTGTATATAGTATATACCTGTATGTCATCTCCTATATATAGTATATACCTGTATGTAATCTCCTCCTGTATATAGTATATACCTGTGTGTCATCTCACCTATATATAGTATATATCTGTGTGTCATCTCCTCCTGTATATAGTATATTCCTGTATGTCATCTCCTCCTATACATAGCATATACCTGTATGTCATCTCCTCCTGTATACACTATATACCTGTAGGTAATCTGCTCCTGTATATACCTGTGTGTCATCTCCTCCTGTATATAGTATATACCTGTATGTCATCTCCTCCTGTATGTAGTATGTACCTGTATGTCATCTCCTCCTCTATATAGTATATACCTGTGTGTCATCTCTCCTGTATATAGTATATATCTGTGTGTCATCTCCTCCTGTATATAGTATATACCTGTGTGTCATCTCCCCTGTAAATAGTATATACCTGTGTGTCATCTCCTCCTGTATATAGTATATATCTGTATGTCATCTCCTCCTGTATTAGACCTCGTTCACACATTATTTGGTCAGTATTTTTACCTCAGTATTTGTAAGCTAAATTGGCAGCCTGATAAATCCCCAGCCAACAGTAAGCCCACCCCCTGGCAGTATATATTAGCTCACACATACACATAATAGACTGGTCATGTGACTGACAGCTGCCGGATTCCTATATGGTACATTTGTTGCTCTTGTAGTTTGTCTGCTTATTAATCAGATTTTTATTTTTGAAGGATAATACCAGACTTGTGTGTGTTTTAGGGCGAGTTTCGTGTGTAAAGTTGTGTGTGTTGAGTTGCGTGTGGCGACATGCATGTAGCGACTTTTGTGAGATGAGTTTTGTGTGGCGACATGCGTGTAGCAACTTTTTGTGTGTCGAGTTGCATGTGACAGGTTAGTGTAGCAAGTTGTGTGCAGCAAGTTTTGCGCATGGCGAGTTTTGCGCGTGGCGAGTTTTATTTGTGGTGCCTTTTGAGTATGTGCAAGTTTTGTGTGAGGCAACTTTTGCATGTGTTGCAACTTTTGTGCATGTGGCAATTTTTCCGCGTGTGCAAGTTTTGCGTGTGGCGAGTTTTCCATGAGGTGAGTTTTGCACGTGTGGCGAGTTTTGCATGTGGAGAGTTTTGCGCGTGGCGAGTTTTGAGCGGCGACTTTTGTGTTTCGACTTTTATGTGGCGAGGTTGGTGTATGTGTGGTGAAATGTGCGCTGAGGGTGGTATATGTGTTCGAGCACGTGGTAGTGTGTGGCGCATTTTGTGTGTGTGTTCATATCCCCGTGGTGGTGTGGTGATTATCCCAAGTCAGGGCCCCACCTTAGCAACTGTACAGTATATACTCTTTGGCGCCATCGCTCTCATTCTTTAAGTCCCCCTTGTTCACATCTGGCAGCTGTTAATTTGCCTCCAACACTTTTCCTTTAATTTTTTCCCCATTATGTAGATAGGGGCAAAATTGTTTGGTGAATTGGAAAGCGCGGGGTTAAAATTTCACCTCACAACATAGCTTTGACGCTCTCGGGGGCCAGACATGTGACTGTGCAAAATTTTGTGCCTGTAGCTGCAACGCCTCCAACACTTTTCCTTTCACTTTTTCCCCATTATGTAGATAGGGGCAAAATTGTTTGGTGAATTGGAAAGCGCGGGGTTAAAATTTCACCTCACAACATAGCCTATGACGCTCTCGGGGTCCAGACGTGTGACTGTGCAAAATTTTGTGGCTGTAGCTGCGACGGTTCAGATGCCAATCCCAGACATACACACATACATACACACATACACACATTCAGCTTTATATAATATATATATATATTATATATATATATATATATATATATATATATATATATATATATATATATATATATATAAAATTGTCTAAGGGTTTTTCCGTCTGTCTGTCTTTCTGTTTGTCTGTCTGTCCTGGAAATCCCGCGTCTCTGATTGGTCGAGGCCACCGGGCCTCAACCAATCAGCGACGGGCACAGCATGGCGACGATGATGTCATAATGGAAATCCCGCGTCTCTGATTGGTCGAGGCCGCCAGGCCTCGACCAATCAGCGACGGGCACAGTATCGACGTAGATGTCATAATGGTTGCCATGGTGACGATGATGTCATAAAGGTTGCCTCGACCAATCAGCGACGGGCACAGTCTGCCGCGAATTCTGGAATCATCATTGTCCATATACTACGGGGACATGCATATTCTAGAATACCCGATGCATTAGAATCGGGCCACAATCTAGTCTATATATATAATTGTCTAAGGGTTTGTCTGTCTGTCTGTCTGTCTGTCTGTCCTGGAAATCCCGCGTCTCTGATTGGTCGAGGCCGCCAGGCCTCGACCAATCAGCGACGGGCACAGCATGGCGACGATGATGTCATAAAGGTTGCCTCGACCAATCAGTGACGGGCACAGTCTGCCGCGAATTCGCCTCGACCAATCAGCGACGGGCACAGTATCGACGTAGATGTCATAATGGTTGCCATGGCGACGATGATGTCATAAAGGTTGCCTCGACCAATCAGCGACGGGCACAGTCTGCCGCGAATTCTGGAATCATCATTGTCCATATACTACGGGGACATGCATATTCTAGAATACCCGATGCATTAGAATCGGGCCACAATCTAGTATATATATTGTAGCGTGGCTAAAGGGTGTTTAATCGATGGGCGATATGTGTCGCATAAATGGCTTGCCGCTGTGATGTAGCCATAGCTACCTATATGTCTGTCAGGACCTGTGGTGATGTCACAACCACATGCCTGATCATGTGATGGGTTATGGGTGTGGTTAGACCTATAAAAGAAAGCCTAATACTTAACACAGGAGATATGTGTGGAGCTGCTAGGCTCCTGAGTGTGTTAAAGTTCCAGGTCTGAGCCTGGTGGACTGGACACTTTGTTTTCCTTTTTCCTTAACTAAAGGCCATTTGTTTGCTGTTATTTTGCCACATGGTTTATGATGTAATAAACCTATGAACTTTTTAAAGGAACGTGCCTCCTGAAGTGTCAGCCATCGCACCTGAGTGAGTGAAACCCCTACAATTGGTGGAGAATGCGGGCAGCGTTCCCAGCGGAGACGAAAAGTCTGTTATTGAATGTCCTGGGTCAAGTCTGTTGTAAGCCAGCCGGGGAAAATGGAGGAACTGCTGAAACACTTGGTCCAGTTGCAGTCACAGCAGGAGCAACGGCAGCAGATGCAGCTTCTGGCAACCGCCATCCAGGGCAAGACGAGCGCCCCAACCCCAGGTTTGCCTGATGACCCCCACGTCCGGAAGACGGTAAGACGCGCATTACAGAAAATGACTCCCGGGGATGATGTTGAGGCCTTCCTGACGGTGTTTGAGAGGGTCGCTGAGAAGGAAAAACTTCCACCAGAGCAGTGGGCAGAGGTGTTGGCACCTTACCTGACGGGGGAACCTCAGAAGGCATACTATGATTTGACCTTGCAGGATGCCAAGGAGTATGACAAATTGAAAGCCGAGGTTCTCGCACGTTTGGGGGTGACACTGACTGTTAGGGCACAGCGAGTTCACTCCTGGGCTTATCACCGGGACAAACCGCCTCGCTGCCAAATGTTTGACCTGTTGCACCTGGTCCAGAAATGGCTGCAGCCAGAGTCCTCTACGCCTGCACAGATGGTAGAACGAGTGATGATGGATCGGTTTGTGCATTCCCTCCCGAGGTCCATACAGACTTGGGTGGCCCAGGGTGACCCCCAGAATGCCGATGAACTGATCGGACTGGTCGAGAGATACCAAGGGTTGGAAGGCTCCTCCGGGAGACAACCCATGCCGTACTGGGGGTCCCAGAAGAGAGCAGAATCCCAAAAAGGGGTGGCGCGTCCAAGGTCACAAAGGGCGGGGGAGGTGGTGCCCAAGCCCCAAGGTCCCTACGGGTGATATTATTTGTTGGAGGTGCCACGGGCCAGGACATATAGCTGCCCGTTGTCCCCAGACCACTGAGCAGATGGACTGCAGCATGGGACGCCGTTGTTCATACTATGCGTATCCAGCCTGCAGTGTGAACTCTCCGCCCAACGAGGGACCTCAAGCGTGTCCCGTAAAGGTGAACGGTCGAGCAGTAACGGCACTGTTAGACTCGGGGAGCCTAGTGACCCTGGTGAGGGCCACTTTTCCTCTCCACCTACTCCCGGGAAAGAAGGTCGGAGTGCGGTGCATCCATGGTGATGCAAAGGACTACCCTGTGGCTAGGGTGGACATTGAAACGGCATGTGGCACTGAGTCCCACATAGTCGGCGTCGTGCAGGACTTGTTGCACCCTATAATTATTGGCCGGGATTTCTGTTTGTTTTGGGATCTGTGGGGAAAAGGTTCTGAGCTCCCTAGCAAGAGTAGGGAACCAGTGAACCCTGGAAGGGTGTCACCACACCCAGAGACAGACAGGTTTCCTTTTTGTGTGCTGGTTGGGGATGAGGAGGAAGTGTCCCCTGCACCTGACACTATGGAGTTAGAGGTAACCGGTGAAAATTTTGGGACTGCCCAACATAGGGACCCCACGCTGAGGGAAGCCTTTAATAATGTCACAGTTATTGATGGGGTGGTACAGGAGCCGGGGGCGGACACAAGGTTTCCCCATTTTCTGATGAGTGGGGAGTTGTTGTACCGGGTCACGAAAATAAGGGAGGAGTTGGTAGAGCAGTTGGTAGTACCGGGTCCATATAGATGGAAGGTGTTGGACATGGCCCATTCACACATCTTGGGTGGACACCTAGGGGTGGAAAAAACGCAGGAACGGGTTGTGCAGAGATTCTATTGGCCTGGGTGTCACCGAGAAATAGTGAACTATTGCAGGTCCTGCCCTACATGTCAGCTAACTGCTCCTACTCCTCATTTCCGGAACCCCCTTGTGCCACTGCCCATTATTGAAGTACCGTTCGAGAGAATTGCCATGGACTTGGTTGGTCCCTTAGTTAAATCAGCCCGGGGCCATCAGTATATATTAGTCATCCTGGACTATGCCACACGCTATCCTGAGGCAATTCCCTTGAGAAATTCTTCCTCGAAGAGTATAGCCCGCGAGTTGGTCCATGTCTTTTCCCGGACAGGTCTGCCGAAAGAGATCCTGACTGACCAGGGGACACCTTTCATGAGCAAGGTGATAAGGGAGTTATGCAAAGCCCTGAAAATCTCCCAGTTGAGGACCTCGGTGTACCATCCCCAGTCAGATGGTCTTGTTGAGAGATTTAACAAGACACTGAAGAGCATGCTGAGAAAGGCTATAGAGAAAGACGGTAGAGACTGGGATTGTCTCTTACCCTATCTGATGTTTTCCATTCGTGAAGTTCCACAGGCCTCCACAGGGTTCTCACCGTTTGAGCTTCTATATGTCCGACATCCGCGAGGACTCCTGGATGTAGCCAAGGAAACCTGGGAAGCCGAAGCCACGCCCCACATAAGCGTCATTGAGCATGTGGCCCTGATGCAGCAGAGGATTGCAAAGGTGATGCCTATCATGAAAGAACACCTCCTCCAGGCACAAGAAGCTCAGGCCAGAATCTACAATCGGTCTGCAAGAGTGAGGCAGTTCAATCCGGGAGATCGAGTTCTTGTGTTAGTTCCGACGGTGGAGAGCAAGTTCTTGGACAAGTGGCAAGGGCCATATGAGGTTGTCGAGAAACTTGGTGAAGTAAATTATAAAATTCACCAACCAGGAAGACGGAAACCATTCCAAGTGTACCATGTCAACCTCATCAAGCCGTGGCAAGATAGGGAGCCGACAGTAACTCCATCGTTGTTAAGCAACCCAGAAGGTGAGGTTGGAGCGGTTACTATAGCGGATACGTTATCGAAGACCCAGAAACAACAGTGCCGGGAGTTACTCCAGAAAAACAGGGACCTGTTTTCAGAGTTGCCAGGACACACGAAGGTCATAGCGCACGAGGTCCTAACAGAACCACATGTGCGGGCGAACGTGAAGCCCTATCGTATTCCTGAGGCTCGACGAGAAGTTATCTCCAAGGAAGTGGAGCGTATGTTGAAGCTTGGAGTCATTGAGGAATCCAAGAGTGGTTGGTCGAGCCCAATTGTCCTGGTCCCAAAACCTGATGGAGAGTGGAGGTTTTGCAACGACTATCGGAAGTTGAATGAGGTCTCCAAGTTTGACGCTTATCCCATGCCCCGCGTTGATGAGCTCATCGAAAGGCTTGGACCTGCCAGGTACATAACCACCTTGGATTTGACGAAGAGGTATTGGCAGATCCCCATGGCACAGGAAGCCAAGGAGAAGACGGCGTTTTCTACACCAGATGGATGTTTCCAGTATGTCCGGATGCCGTTTGGCCTACAGGGAGCTCCGGCGACCTTCCAGAGGGCTATGGATAGAGTCCTTGCACCCCATAAGGCATACGCTGCTGCGTACCTGGATGATATCGTCATCTTTAGCCCGGATTGGGAGAGTCATCTGGAAAAGGTCCAAGCGGTGTTTGATGCTATAAGAGAGGCCGGTTTTACAATAAACCCGAAGAAGTGTGCCTTGGGTAAAGAAGAAGCTAAGTACCTTGGATACATAGTGGGTCGTGGAGAAATAAAACCCCAAATCAGTAAAGTGGAGGCAATTCAAACATGGCCAAAACCAGTTTCCAAGAAGCAAGTTAAAGCCTTCCTGGGTATCCTGGGATATTACAGGAGGTTCATCCCAAACTTCGCCACGATGGCTGCGCCTCTGACTGACCTGCTAAAAGGGACAAAATCAGTAATGGTTAAGTGGTCCGAAGAAACAGTCAGCCTTCCAAGGAATGAAAGAGGCTTTGTGTAAGCAACCCGTTCTGATGGCCCCAAACTTCAAAAAAGAGTTTATTCTTCAGACAGATGCCTCAGATGTCGGGGTGGGAGCAGTCCTTTCCCAGGAGCTACATGGGGAGGAGCATCCTGTCCTCTATCTGAGTAGGAAGTTGTCCTCGTCTGAAAAGAACTACTCAGTCGTTGAGAAGGAGTGCTTGGCCATAAAATAGGCGGTGGACACATTACGGTACTATCTGCTGGGACGTAAATTTAGATTGATATCTGACCATGCCCCACTTAGGTGGATGAGGGAAACGAAGGGTAGAAATGCTAGGGTCACCCGTTGGTTCTTAGCCCTGCAGGACTTCTGTTTCCATGTGGAACATAGGGCCGGAAAGCTGCACGGTAATGCTGATGCCCTGTCAAGAATCCCTTGTCTAGTGGGAGAAAGTGCCAAGCCCCACGGCTTTAGGCAGAGGGGGGAGGTATGTAGCGTGGCTAAAGGGTGTTTAATCGATGGGCGATATGTGTCGCATAAATGGCTTGCCGCTGTGATGTAGCCATAGCTACCTATATGTCTGTCAGATCCTCTGGTGATGTCACAACCACATGCCTGATCATGTGATGGGTTATGGGTGTGGTTAGACCTATAAAAGAAAGCCTAATACTTAACACAGGAGATATGTGTGGAGCTGCTAGGCTCCTGAGTGTGTTAAAGTTCCTGGTCTGAGCCTGGTGGACTGGACACTTTGTTTTCCTTTTTCCTGAACTAAAGGCCATTTGTTTGCTGTTATTTTGCCACATGGTTTATGATGTAATAAACCTATGAACTTTTTAAAGGAACGTGCCTCCTGAAGTGTCAGCCATCGCACCTGAGTGAGTGAAACCCCTACAATATATATATATATATATATATATATATATATATATATATATATATATATATATATATATATATATATATATATATATACACTGCTCAAAAAAGTAAAGGGAACACTAAAATCCCACATCCTAGATATCACTGAATGAAATATTCCAGTTGTAAATCTTTATTCATTACATAGTGGAATGTGTTTAGAACAATAAAAACTAAAAATTATCAATGTAAATAACAACTGATATCCCACGGAGGTTTGGAGTTGGAATGATCCCCAAAATCAAAGTGGAAAATGAAGTTACAGGCTGATCCCACTTCAGTGGAAAGGCCTCAAGACAAGGAAATGATGCTCAGTAGTGTGTGTGGTCCCAAAGTTCCTGTATGATCTGATATGATATGACAGTATGTGGTGCAATGTAACGTTGGTGGATGGTGCGAGACATGATGTCCCAGATGTGTTCAATCGGATTCAATATAGAAAAATCAGCCGCACTCTTATGGTATATCTTTGCAAAAATGTGATGTATTTATTCACATGTGTTGAGACAAAATTGTATATATATATATATATACACACACACAGCAGGGAGTATAAACGGAGTAGTAACGTTTCGACCCTGCCTCGGGTCTTTCTCAAACTGCGTTTTCTAGATAGTGTGCAAAATAAGAAGTGTGGTCCCTTTTAAGGGCTCCTATTATTGTGATGTGTCACACGCCCACAGAAGCAGGACGTCCTGACATCACAATAATAGGAGCCCTTAAAGGGACCACACTTCTTATTTTGCACACTATCTAGAAAACGCAGTTTGAGAAAGACCCGAGGCAGGGTCAAAACGTTACTACTCCGTTTATACTCCCTGCTGTGTGTGTGTGTGTATATATATAAAATTTTGTCTCAACATATGTGAATAAATACATCACATTTTTGCAAAGATATACCATAAGAGTGCGGCTGATTTTTCTATATTGGACTTATTGTTGGGTTTTTCCCGAGTACAGCCAGCACCAACTTAATATAGCTGAGTGCGCTCCTTTTTTCTTAATATAATCAATCGGATTCAGGTCTGGGGAACGGGCGGGCTAGTCCATAGCTTCAATGCCTTCATCTTGCAGGAACTGCTGACATACTCAAGCCACATGAGTTCTGGCATTGTCCTGCATTAGGAGGAACCCAGGCCAACCGTACCAGCTTATGGTCTCACAAGGGGTCTGAGGATCTCATCTCAGTACCTAAAGGCAGTCAGGTTACCTCTGGTGAGCACATGGAAGGCCATGTGGCCCTCCAAAGAAATGCCATCCCACACCATTACTGACCCACTACCAAACCGGTCATGCTGAAGGATGGTGCAGGCAGCAGATCGCTCTCCATGGTGTCTCCAGACTCTGTCACATCTGTCACATGTGCTCAGTGTGATCCTGCTTTCATCTGTGAAGAGCACAGGGTGCCAGTGGCAAATTTGCCAATCCCAGTGTTCTGTGGCAAATGCCAAGCATCCTGCACGGTGTTGGGCTGTGAGGACAACCCCATCTGTGGATGTCGGGAATTCAGACCATCCTCATGGAGTCCATTTTTAACCATTTGTGCAGACACATGCACATTTGTGGCCTGCTGGAGGTCATTTTGCAGGGCTCTGGCAGTGCTCCTCCTGTTCCTCCTTACACAAAGGTTGAGGTAGCGGTCCTGCTACTGGGTTGTTGCCCTCCTACGGCCCCCTCCACGTCTCCTGTGTACTGGCCTGTCTCCTGGTAGCGCCTCCAGCCTCTGGACACTACGCTGACAGACACAGCAAACCTTCTTGGCACAGCTCGCATTGATGTGCCATCCTGGATAAACTGCACTACCTCAGCCACTTGTGTCGGTTGTAGAGTCCGTCTCATGCTACCACGAGTGTGAAAGCACAACCGACATTCAAAAGTGACCAACAAATCAGCCAGAAAGCATTGGTACTGAGATGTGGTCTGTGGTCCCCACCTGCAGAACCACTCCTTTGTTGAGTGTGTCTTGATAATTGCCAATAATTTCCATCTGTTGTCTATTCCATTTGCACAACAGCATGTGAAATTGATTGTCAAACAATGTCGCTTCCTAAGTGGACAGTTTGATTTCACAGAAGTTTGATTTACTTGGAGTTATTTTCTGTTGTTCAAGTGTTCCCATTATTTTTTGAGCAGTGTATATATCTCTGACACTGGGGCTTCAGCCTATACCTCACATAGGATACACTAGAAATGACTCATATGCATCAAACAGGATACTCTGAAGCTACAACACATACATCACACAGGATACAATGTCGCTGGAGGATATACATCACATAGGAAACATTGGGGCTGGCATATATATACAATAGGAGCCTTTGGGGCTGGAGCACATACACCACAGGAGACATGGGGGCTGCTGCTGATGTCTTTATCGGTGGTATGTGAGTGCATCATGCGCTAACTCCGCCAGCAAAGTAGATCCAGACGCTGGCACTCAGGGCCGTATTTGCCACTAGGCACTTGAGGGCACGCGCCTAGGGCGGGAACAAGTGGGGGGGGCACCTGAGCAATGTTTTTTTTTTAATACTAGTCCTGGCTCTGGCTGTGCGTCCCTTCCTGAAGACAGGGGGCAGCAGAGAGGCAGCCAGAACACGTGGTGCTGGTGCCGACTCTCCCTACTCCCCCTGCTGAGACACAGTGATGCCCCTGCTCACAGCCTCACTGGTGCCCGGCCGGAATGTGACTGTGACTGACGGCTGAGGTGGAGCGGCGGCTGTTATGATCCCAGTGGCTGGGGATCACTAGAAATACTAGCTAAGTTACTGAACATAGAACAAGCTCTAGGGAGGTGGTAACTGGACTGACCACAATCCTGATCCTATCCAAACACACTAAAGGTAGCCGGTGAACGTGCCTAAAATCCTGGACGTCTCGACGCAGCCTGAGAAACTAACTACCCCTATAGAGAAAGCAAGACCTCACTTGCCTCAAGAAAATTAACCCCAAAGATATAGGAAGCCCCCAACAAATAATAACGGTGAGGTAAGGGGAAAAGACACACGTAGAAATAAAAACAGATTCAGCAAATGAGGCCCGCTAATACTAGATAGCAGAAAACAGATAGAGAACTGTGCGGTCAGCAGAAAACCCTACCAAAACATCCACGCTGAGAATTCAAGAACCCCCACACCAACTAACGGTGTGGGGGGAGAAACTCAGCCCCCTAAAGCTTCCAGCAAGCAAGGAAATCACATATTAGCAAGCTGGACAAGAAACATATTGAATACTGATGATTAGTGTTGAGCATTCCGATACCGCAAGTATCGGGTATCGGCCGATACTTGCGAGTATCGGAATTCCGATACCGAGATCCGATACTTTTGTGGTATCGGGTATCGGTATCGAAACAACATTAATGTGTAAAAGAAAGAATTAAAATAAAAAATATTGCTATACTCACCTCTCCGACGCAGCCTGGACCTTACCGAGGGAACCGGCAGCGTTGTTTGCTTAAAATGCGCGCTTTTCCTTCCTCCCGTGACGTCACGGCTTGTGATTGGTCGCGTGCCGCCCATGTGGCCGCGACGCGACCAATCACAGCAAGCTGTGACGTAATTTTCAGGTCCTGAATGCCGAATTCTAGGCATTCAGGATTTTAAAATTACGTTCCGGCTTGTGATTGGTCGCGTCGCGGTCACATGGGCGACGCGACCAATCACAAGCCGTGACGTCACGGGAGGCAGGAAACGCGTGCATTTTAAAATTACGTCCCGGCTTGTGATTGGTTGCGTGCCGCCCATGTGACCGCGACGCGACCAATCACAAGCCGGAACGTAATTTTAAAATCTTGAATGCCTAGAATTCGGCATTCAGGACCTGAAAATTACGTCACGGCTTGCTGTGATTGGTCGCGTCGCGGCCACATGGGCGGCACGCGACCAATCACAAGCCGTGACGTCACGGGAGGAAGGAAAAGCGCGCATTTTAAGCAAACAACGCTGCCGGTTCCCTCGGTGAGGTCCAGGCTGCGTCGGAGAGGTGAGTATAGCAATATTTTTTATTTTAATTCTTTCTTTTACACATTAATATGGTTCCCAGGGCCTGAAGGAGAGTTTCCTCTCCTTCAGACCCTGGGAACCATCAGGGATACCGTCCAATACTTGAGCCCCATTGACTTGTATTGGTATCGGGTATCGGTATCGGATTAGATCCGATACTTTGCTGGTATCGGCCGATACTTTCCGATACCGATACTTTCAAGTATCGGACAGTATCGCTCAACACTACTGATGATCAAAAAATGAACAAACGGAAACTTAGCTTCTCTTGAAGAGACTGGTAGCAAGGTAGTCAGAAGGAATCAGAATAGCACTGAATACATTGACAGCAGGCATGAACTGAGAGTCCAAGTGAGCTTAAATAGGAAACCAGCCCACATATAACGAGACAGCTGATGCCAGTCACAAACCTGCAGAAAGACCGCACTCACACAGTACCACTTGTGACCACAAGAGGGAGCCCAGAAATAGAGTTCACAACAGTACCCCCCCCTTGAGGAGGGGTCACCGAACCCTCATCAAGACCCCCAGGGCGATCAGGATGAGCCGCATGGAAGGCACGAACCAAATTGGCCGCATGAACATCAGAGGCGACAACCCAGGAATTATCCTCCTGACCATAGCCCTTCCACTTAACTAAATACTGAAGCCTCCATCTGGAAATATGAGAATCCAATATCTTCTCCACCACGTACTCCAATTCGCCCTCAACCAGCACCGGAGCAGGAGGCTCAACAGAAGGAACCACAGGCACCACATACCTCCGCAACAAAGACCTATGGAACACATTATGAATGGCAAACGATGCTGGGAGGTTCAAACGAAAAGACACCGGGTTAAGGATTTCCAAAATCTTATAAGGACCGATGAAGCGAGGCTTGAATTTAGGAGAGGAAACCTTCATAGGAACATACCGAGAAGACAGCCATACCAAATCCCCAACACAAAGTCGGGGACCAACACCGCGACGGCGGTTGGCAAAGCGCTGAGCCTTCTCCTGTGACAACTTCAAATTGTCCACCACATGGTTCCAAATCTGCTGCAACCTATCCACCACAGAATCCACCCCCGGACAGTCAGAAGGCTCAACCTGACCCGAGGAAAAACGAGGATGAAATCCAGAATTGCAGAAAAAAGGCGAAACCAAAGTGGCAGAACTAGCCCGATTATTAAGGGCAAACTCGGCCAATGGCAAAAAAGTCACCCAATCATCCTGATCAGCAGAAACAAAACATCTTAAATAAGTTTCCAACGTCTGATTAGTTCGCTCGGTTTGGCCATTCGTCTGAGGATGGAAGGCCGACGAAAAAGACAAATCAATGCCCATCTTAGCACAAAAAATCCGCCAAAATCTGGACACAAACTGGGATCCTCTGTCAGACACAATATTTTCAGGGATGCCGTGCAAGCGAACCACATTCTGAAAAAATAAAGGAACCAAATCGGAGGAGGAAGGCAACTTAGGCAAGGGCACCAAATGGACCATTTTGGAAAAACGATCACACACCACCCAGATGACAGACATTCTCTGAGATACTGGAAGATCTGAAATAAAATCCATGGAAATGTGCGTCCAAGGCCTCTTCGGGACAGGCAAAGGCAAAAGCAAACCGCTGGCACGAGAACAGCAAGGCTTAGCCCAAGCACAAATCCCACAGGACTGCACAAAGGAACGCACATCCCGCGACAAGGAAGGCCACCAGAAGGACCTAGCCACCAAATCTCTGGTACCAAAAATCCCAGGATGACCTGCCAAGACCGAAGAATGAACCTCGGAAATAACTCTGCTGGTCCATCTATCTGGGACAAACAGTCTCTCAGGTGGGCAACGGTCAGGTCTATCAACCTGAAATTTCTGCAGCACTCGTCGCAAATCTGGGGAAATGGCAGACAAAATCACTTCCTCTTTGAGGATACCAGCCAGCTCTGAAACTCCCGGAGAGTCAGGCACAAAACTCCTAGAAAGGGCATCAGCCTTCACGTTCTTCGAACCAGGCAGGTACGAGACCACGAAATCGAAACGGGAGAAAAACAACGACCAACGAGCCTGTCTAGGATTCAGGCACTTGGCAGACTCGAGATAAATCAGATTTTTGTGATCAGTCAAGACCACCACACGATGCCTAGCTCCCTCGAGCCAATGTCGCAACTCCTCAAATGCCCACTTCATAGCCAACAACTCCCGATTACCAACATCATAATTCCGCTTGGCAGGCGAAAACTTTCTTGAAAAGAAGGCACAAGGCTTCATCACAGAGCCATCAGAGCTTCTCGGCGACAAAACAGCCCCTGCTCCAATCTCAGAAGCATCCACCTCGACCTGGAAAGGAAGAGAGATATCAGGCTGACATAAGACTGAAGCTGAAGAAAACCGGCGCTTCAGCTCCCGAAAGGCTTCCACTGCCGCAGGAGACCAATTAGTCACATCAGAACCTTTCTTGGTCAAATCCGTCAAGGGCTTAACCACGCCAGAAAAATTAGCGATGAAGCGACGGTAAAAATTAGCAAAACCCAAGAACTTCTGAAGACTCTTAACAGATGTAGGCTAAGTCCAGTCATGAATAGCCTGGACCTTGACTGGGTCCATCTCAATAGTAGAAGGAGAAAAAATAAAACCCAAAAAGGAAACCTTCTGTACTCCGAAGAGACGTTTTGAGCCCTTCACAAATAAAGCATTAGCACGCAGGACCTGAAACACCATCCTGACCTGCTTCACATGGGACTCCCAATCATTAGAAAATACCAAAATGTCATCCAGATACACAATCATAAATTTATCCAGATATTCTCGGAATATGTCATGCATAAAGGACTGAAACACAGGAGCATTAGAGAGTCCAAAAGGCATCACCAAGTACTCAAAATGGCCTTCGGGCGTATTAAATGCTGTTTTCCATTCGTCCCCCTTCTTGATACACACAAGGTTATACGCACCACGAAGATCTATCTTGGTGAACCAACTGGATCCCTTAATCCGAGCAAACAGATCAGACAATAATGGCAAAGGATACTGAAATTTGACCGTGATTTTATTTAGAAGACGATAATCTATACAAGGTCTCAGAGAACCATCCTTCTTGGCCACAAAAAAAGATCCTGCACCAAGAGGGGAGGAGGATGGGCGAATATGTCCCTTCCCCAAAGACTCCTTTATATAACTCCGCATCGCAGCATGTTCTGGTATAGACAAATTAAAAAGTCGTCCCTTAGGGAACTTACTGCCAGGAATCAAATTTATAGCACAATCACAATCCCTATGAGGAGGCAGGGCACCGGATCTGGGCTCATCAAATACATCCTGGTAGTCCGACAAAAACTCAGGGACCTCAGAAGGAGTGGAAGAAGCAATTGACACCAAAGGGACATCGCCATGAATCCCCTGACAACCCCAACTTGACACAGACATAGCTTTCCAATCCAAAACTGGATTATGTGCCTGCAGCCCTGGCAGACCCAAAACTACAACATCATGCAAATTATGCAGCACAAGAAAGCGAATCACCTCCTGATGTACAGGAGTCATGCACATGGTCACTTGAGTCCAATACTGAGGCTTATTCTCTGCCAATGGCGTAGCATCTATTCCCCTCAGTGGAATAGGAAATTCCAAAGGCTCCAGAACAAAACCACAGCGCTTGGCAAACGACAAATCCATAAGATTCAGGGCAGCACCTGAATCCACAAAAGCCATAACCGAATAGGATGACAAAGAACAGATTAAAGTAACAGACAAAATGAACTTAGGCTGTATAGTATCAATGGTGACAGGTTTAGCGATTTTTTTTAAGCGCTTAGAGCATGCTGAGATAACATGAGTAGAATCACCACAGTTAAAGAACAACCCATTTTGACGTCTATGACTTTGCCGCTCAATTCTAGTCAGAATTCTGTCACATTGCATTGACTCAGGTCTCTGTTCAGAGAACACCGCCAGAGGATGCGCAGATTTGCGCTCCCGCAAACGCCGATCAATCTGAATGGCCAAAGCCATTGAATCACTCAGATTTGCAGGCGTGGGGAACCCCACCATAACATTCTTAATGACTTCAGAAAGACCCTCTCTGAAATTTGCAGGCAGGGCACACTCATTCCATTGAGTAAGCACTGACCATTTCCGAAATTTTTGACAGTACACCTCAGCTTCATCCTGACCTTGAGAGATAGCCAGCAAAGCCTTTTCTGCCTGGTTCTCAAGATTAGGTTCCTCATAAAGCAATCCAAGCGCCAGAAAAAACGCATCCACATTCAGCAATGCAGGATCTCCTGGCGCCAGAGAGAAAGCCCAATCTTGAGGGTCGCCGCGTAACAAGGAGATAACAATTTTAACTTGCTGAGCGGAATCACCAGAGGAACGAGGTCTCAAAGATAGAAATAATTTACAATTATTCTTAAAATTCAGAAACCTAGATCTATCTCCAGAAAACAACTCAGGAATAGGTATCTTTGGCTCAGACATAGGGCTATGAACAACAAAATCCCGAATATTTTGCACCCTTGCAGCAAGATGATCCACACTAGAAGTCAGACTCTGAATATCCATGTCTGCAGCTGAGCTCAAAACCACCCAGAGATTAAGGGGATGAGAGAAGCTGGACTGACTGCAGCAAAGGAAGGAAGGAAAAAAAAAAAATTGTACTCAGGACTTCTTTTATCCCACTTCTGCGATGCATTAAACACTTTTTGGCCTGCTGTACTGTTATGATCCCAGTGGCTGGGGATCACTAGAAATACTAGCTAAGTTACTGAACATAGAACAAGCTCTAGGGAGGTGGTAACTGGACTGACCGCAATCCTGATCCTATCCAAACACACTAAAGGTAGCCGGTGAACGTGCCTAAAATCCTGGACGTCTCGACGCAGCCTGAGAAACTAACTACCCCTATAGAGAAAGCAAGACCTCACTTGCCTCAAGAAAATTAACCCCAAAGATATAGGAAGCCCCCAACAAATAATAACGGTGAGGTAAGGGGAAAAGACACACGTAGAAATGAAAACAGATTCAGCAAATGAGGCCCGCTAATACTAGATAGCAGAAAACAGATAGAGAACTGTGCGGTCAGCAGAAAACCCTACCAAAACATCCACGCTGAGAATTCAAGAACCCCCACACCAACTAACGGTGTGGGGGGAGAAACTCAGCCCCCTAGAGCTTCCAGCAAGCAAGGAAATCACATATTAGCAAGCTGGACAAGAAACATATTGAATACTGATGATCAAAAAATGAACAAACGGAAACTTAGCTTCTCTTGAAGAGACTGGTAGCAAGGTAGTCAGAAGGAATCAGAATAGCACTGAATACATTGACAGCAGGCATGAACTGAGAGTCCAAGTGAGCTTAAATAGGAAACCAGCCCACATATAACGAGACAGCTGATGCCAGTCACAAACCTGCAGAAAGACAGCACTCACACAGTACCACTTGTGACCACAAGAGGGAGCCCAGAAATAGAGTTCACAACAGGCGGCGCCCTGTGTCCCAACCCTGGGTCGTGTCCTGGACTCACATTGCTGGCCTGGAGGACTCGCAGACAGTAGAGCAGTACATACACAATAAGTAGTGTACACTGTCTCTGTCTGTAATGATCTCCCTCCTTGCTCGTGCTCGTGCCCGCGCGCTGCCTGCTGCACGGCTCTGTCTGTGACTCACCTCACGGTCATCACCCCTTCCCTCACATTCCTCAGCCTAGTTTTTGTCTGTAGTGCCTGAGGCTGGAGGAGCCATGAAAACACAGTCAGCAGCCCTTAATGTTTGATGTTTGATCTTTGCTCCCGGCAGACGGACCTAGAGAGTGAGTGGTGGGGGTGGGGTATAATACACCACCACTCACTCTATCTGGGTCCTAGGAGCAAACATTGCCAGTGCTGGTGTGTGTATGTGGCTGTATCGCATGTATGTGTGTGTGTGTGTGTGTGTGTGCGTGGAGCTGTATGTATGTGTGTGTCTGCGGTGCTGTGTGTGTGCGGAGCTGTATGTGTGTGGGGCTGTGTGTGTGTGTGCGAGCAGGGAAGCTGTATGTGTGTGCGTGCGTGCAGAGCTGTATGTGTGTGCGGAGCTGTGTGTGCAGAGCTGTATGTGTGTGTGTGTGCAGGCAGCGGAGCTGTATGTATGTGTGTGCGCAGAGCTGTGTGTGGGGGGCTATGTGTGTGTGTGCAAAGCTGTGTGCATGAAGCTGTATGTATGTGTGTGCCTGTGCGGTGCTGTATGTGTGTGCGGAGCTGTGTGTGTGTGGCGCTGTATGTGTGTGCGGAGCTGTATGTATGTTTGCGGAGCTGTGAGTGTGCAGGGCTGTATGTGTGTGTGCGGAGCTGTATGTGTGGGGCTGTATGTGTGTGTGCGGAGCTGTATGTGTAGGGCTGTATGTGTGTGTGTGTGCGGAGCTGTATGTGTGTGTGCGGGGCTGTATGTATGTGTGCCGCGAATGGCAAAAATCGCTGATGTGAAAGTAGCCTGTCACTGCCGACAGTGTCTGCATTAGGGTTCATACGAGAAACACGGATGAATATCACACATCAATACCTGGCACTCAGTAGCGGAGCGTGTACTGCTATGCGGCCACAGTCTCCGATCTCAGTGCCGGGTATTGACGTGCGACACTCATCCGAGTTTCTTGCATGTGAGTATGAGCCCTTAGTCATACCAATGGGGGAGGCAGCACTAAAAGTGCCTAGGGCAGCACAAACTCTAAATACGGCCCTGCTGGCACTGGTCAACATCAGGATGTAATCCTTTATTACATGCGCCGCAACATTCAGTAGTGAACGCTACATACGTAAGCTCACAGTGCAAGAAGGAAATAAAGACCCCACAAAACGGGGCTTCCAGTCCAAACACTGCGGTCTCCGCGAATCTTCCAGAGGTCAGAGTAAAGTTCATCACATTCCATAAATGGCTCGTGGGCCAGAAGTTCCCCACCCCTGAGTCATAAGATCAATGGAGAACCCTAAAGGGGCCTTTAAGTCAGTGCTACTAGTTGGTGAGAAAGAGAAAATATCCAGCTCACCCGCATGTAATCTCAAGTAGTTTGGAGCAATGGCATTGTCTATTCCTAAACGCAGTAAATCCAAGGAAAAGAAGGAGAGGTCCACCTTTGCAAATGTTTATTTGTGGATGAGTACAAAAAAGCCGTACAAACAAAATTAAAATTTCGTGATAAATAAGTCCTTAAAACATCAATGTGTTTCTGGTTAGTGACACCCTTAATCCTTTTCCTTGGCTATTAGTTGGTGTCTGTCTCATTCCTTCCTGTGAGATACATGTAGTCTAGCACAGAGCAGGGCAGAGGGGAGGATTTAAAGGAAGCCACGGATTTAGAGAAAATGTAGGGTTACCACTTTTTCTTATAGAACTACGTTGTGAACACAAGAAAGAGTCTTTTATATAATTTTATATATAATAGCAGCCAATGGAAACATTGGCTTCCATCAGGAATATATGAATATGGGAGCACTGGGGGTGTGAAAAAGAATTAGCAGCAGTGTCCTCTGTAAGCCATGGTTGTCAGTCCCTGGTTCTTGCATTGCTCACCTAGCTTAAAGGCTATGAAAATCAGAAACCATCATGGCTGTTTTTTTCACCACTTTTATGTTCATACATTATGGCTTTTATCCCTTAGGAAGGGCGTTTCTCCCGCACTGGTCACATGGTGTGTTTTGATTTCTCATGAACTAGCACAGCACAAGCTCAGCTCCTCCTTCTTAACTTTCTGAGGCTGTTTGCTATAACCTCACCCACACAGGGCCAGACCAGTGCCTGATTGTCCTCAAGGCAAACTTTTCAAACAATGGATGGCAAACAGAATATATTTCCCACAGTGATCTGTTGCACAAGTTATGCAATTGACTCGTACCTTAAAACTATACCATTATTAACTCTCCACAAAAGCATTGTAAGAATAAAAAATACTACAGAATTGTTAGACTTTGCTCATACAGACTCAAAATGAAATAAAAAGTTACCAAAAAGTTGTCTGTACCCAGAAATGGCACGAGAGAATATGCATATTCTGCCACCAAAAATTGTAATACAAGCTTGTTACACAACATATAAGCCGTCATACATCTCTGTTGATGGAAAATTGTAAACTGTCTGACTCTCAGGATATGACGAGATAAAAACAAATTATTTTTTTTTTGCTCACAGTATTTGTTATACAAAAGTAGTAGAACACAAACAGAAATATATAAATTTAATATCACCATAATTGTGCGGACCCACAGAATAAAGTTAACCCCGCAGCATATGAATAGCGACAAATGAACTAATAAAAAACCAACAGAATTGCTGGGTTTTTTTACTATTTATTCCTATAAACAGTTAAAAATAGTTGGTTAGTAAGTAACCCAAATTCCATAAAAACAAAATGACATGGGTCTTGAAAAGGAACAAGTAAAATAAAAACAAAACAAAAAATATTTGTCCTGAAGAACAAAAATGGACACGTTCTTAAGGGGTTGATGCACTCGGCAGGGCACTAGTGATGGGAGAGAATTCCTCGCACTGTTCAGTGCTCGATCGAGCATCATGGTGCTCGAGAACCTCGGCGCTCGATCAAGTATCTGGGTACTTGAGTGCCATGCTCGATTCTCCGTCCCGCATGTTTGGCGCCTGATTTTCAGCCACTACATATGTTTGGATTGCGGTAATGCAGTAGCCATGTTGGCATTACTGTGATTGGCATTACTGTGATTGGCAGACTGCATAGCGTCATTGGGTCTATATAAGACCCGGTGATGCAATTTTGAGGGCACTGTACCAAGACATAGTGTAGGGAGACTCGCTGCTGAAGGGACAGTGTGTTCAATAGTGTTTAGTTACATGCTGGTACAATAATAAAACAACAGCCCTTTTTAGAGCTTATTCAAATAGATTCTATTCTAGAATACTGGTTTAGCGGCAATTAGGGTAGGATTAGCAGGAAGAGTGAATTAGCGGCACTTAGAGAAGGGTTGATTGCATTACAGACCCTGGTGTTGATACATTAAACTAAAAGTCCTTTTTAAGGTTAATTCAAATAGATTCTATTTTCTAATAACACCGCTCATATCTGAAAATCATTTAGGGTTAGCTGGTAAAGTAGGGATTAGCACACTAGACACATTTCGACAGGGTTGATTGCCTTAAGGTACCGTTACACTTAGAGACTTACCAACGATCACGACCAGCGATCGTGATCGTTGGTAAGTCGTTGTGTGGTCGCTGGGGAGCTGTCACACAGACAGCTCTCTCCAGTGACCAACGATCAGGGGAACGACTTCGGCATCATTGAAACTGTCTTCAACGATGCCGAAGTCCCCTGCAGCACCCGGGTAACCAGGGTAAACATCGGGTTACTAAGTGCAGGGCCGCGCTTAGTAACCCGATATTTACCCTGGTTACCATTGTAAAAGTAAAAACAAAAACACTACATACTCACCTTCTGATGTCTGTCACATCCCCCGGCGTCCACGCGCTGCTGCAGAGAGCTTTCCCTGCACTGAATGTGTCAGCGGCGCCGGCAGTAACAGCGGTGACGTCACCGCTGTGCTCTGCTTTACGGCTGGCGCTGACAGTCAGTGCAGGGAAAGGTCTCGGCAGCAGCGCATGGACGCCGGGGGACGTGACAAACATCAGAAGGTGAGTATGTAGTGTGTTTTTTTTTTAACTTTTACAATGGTAACCAGGGTAAATATTGGGTTACTAAGCGCGGCCCTGCACTTAGTAACCCGATATTTACCCTGGTTACAAGTGAACACATCGCTGGATCGGTGTCACACACACCGATCCAGCGATGGACAGCGGGTGATCAGCGACAAAATAAAGGTCTGGACTTCTAGCTCCGACCAGCGACATCACAGCGGGATCCAGATCGCTGGTGCATGTCAAACACAACGAGATCGCTATTCAGGACGCTGCAACGTCACGGATCGTTGTCGTTCTCGTTGTAAAGTTGCTCAGTGTGACGGTACCTTTACAGAACTTATGGCTGCCAAAAACAAGCAAAAATTGTGCAGGCAATGGAATAATTGAAAAAAAGCTTGCAAGGAAATCACAGTTCTGCGTGATGAGTATTTTACCTATTCTCACTACAACTGCGCCATATGTATACTGGAATATTATGCTTGAAAATAAAAAATGTTACTGACTTTTTCAGACTGAGAAATGTATTTTGGCCATAAAAATGCAGCCTGTGGCTCACTAGTAATGTTTCTGCCTTCCATATCAGGGGTCCTGAGTTTTAATCCCCAACACTGACAAGTTTCAAAAGTAAATTTAGAGACATTCACTGAGGACAGTGTCCGGAGTTAGACAAGACTAGGAATACAGAAGACTCCCTTCTACAGCAGAGAGACAAACTAAAGAACATAGTATGAAAAGGTTTTTTTTCAAATATTAATCCTTAGGTGTAAAATCCACATAAAAAAAACTGTGTCACAGCCCCTATAACAATGTACACATAATTATACCATCCAGTGACTGATTAGAACCTGTGACTTCTCGGCATTTAGTGGTCACTACTCACCTGTGTGGTTATCTGTAGGAATCTCCTCTTTACGCCGCTCATCACCCCTCACATATGTCTCTGTAGTAATAATATGGGTCAGATCTTTACCCTGAAAAAGATTGTATAAGTCACTGACAGATGGAGAAGTTGTATAAATCGATAAAAAAAAAAATAGAAATAGTAAATGAACATGGTGACCAAAAATCAAACCGTATTTGGCTTTCAGGGTGCCCTAGGCACTGGTAAGTTGGACTAAGGGTATGTGCACACAATGTCTTTTTCAGGTGGATTCTGCATTGAACCCATCTGAAAAACAGGCTTCAAACGGCTAAAAGACATTGTGTGCATGTACCCTAAGTTAGCACAAGCCCTTTATTAGGTAGTAAAGGCCCCGTATACATTAGAGTAAATGTGTTCCTAACCTGCTAATACCAAATAGTTTGGCCGACAGTTTGGAGTATATCTGTGGCTATGATTGATGACATCAGTGGAGATAATAATGTCTGATTGCAGACTGCAGATCCTTTTGTTCTCCAATAGATGAACCACTGGCAGAAATATCTAGCAGCAGTTCTCTCATTCAAAACAAAAGAGAGCTCGGCAGAGGAAGGGACATAGGGCAAAAGTCAGAAAAGATTGCTGCTAGTTGACATCTACCTTAGGTGTATAAGGTCTTTAGTCAAACACTGCTCAGTTGAAATATCTGGCCTCATTCAGACAGTTGTATTTTTAGTCTTTTATATTGTTCATGTGTGTATACTGACCCTATAATTATTTTGAATCAATAAATAAAAGATTACTAAATCAATATTAACACAGGATGAAAACCAACATCAGAACATGAATTCATCACTAAAACCACCAGCGGAAGATAAATACAGCACAAGAAAAGTCATCAGTACATGAATACAGCATTAGATCCATTATCAGTACATGTATAGATCAGCAGATCAATATATGAATGCATCTACAGATCCATTGTCAGTGTATAAATACAGCACCAGAATAATCATCAGTACAGGAATATGGCACCAATCTTAGTACATCAAAAACTTGATATTATAGGAGTTATAGCCACCATCCAACTTCAGGCTGGGGAACATCCAGTAACCATACTATTTATTAGATACAGGCAGTAGCACTATTAAATATTTATAGTAAATTAAACAATCACTCCCACTATGTTTTTAATTCACGAAAAGTGTGGGTATGTGCATGTAATTTAGTGTGAGTGTATTAAAATACTCACATACTGCTGCTTTCTCCAGTATCCAACAACATTATTCTCTGGTTCTCAGTGACGTCAACACAGTTGCAACTACCTGGCTCACTATATACTCTATGTATGACCCTGAAGTCTCTTTTACAATAAAAGCCCATAAAACTTTTTTCTGACGCTCCAAGGTTTCCCAATGAAAAAGTCACTTCCGGGTTACACAAAGCACAGCGTGACCAAGACAGTCTGCAGGTTGTTCACATCACTGGGAAGCAAAAAAGAAAGGTATAAATACACACACTACATTACATCCACATTTATTTAAAGAATAAGTGGGAGTACCTCTTTAACTTTTGG
Organism: Ranitomeya variabilis; assembly: GCF_051348905.1. Classification (NCBI taxonomy): domain Eukaryota; kingdom Metazoa; phylum Chordata; class Amphibia; order Anura; family Dendrobatidae; genus Ranitomeya; species Ranitomeya variabilis. The sequence goes on from NC_135235.1 coordinate 631,777,243, forward strand.
GAATATCTAATATGATTTTCAATCCAGGGCAGATTGGTGCCAGTCTGGGTTGTGATACCCCTACCTGATGATCCTGAGGACCATTGGGATTTTCTTGTTTCCAGTCTTGTGGTATAAGAGGACGGGGACATCTCTCTGGTGTCCTTTTACTGCATGGGACTGAAGGAAAAACATACAGGGACTGAATGTATTCTTTACACATAGGCCGTGTGTATTTAGTCCTGTCTATTACCTGGTGATGTGAGGGGCTGGGGAACCTCCATGATGACGTCCTTGTACAGATCTTTGTGTCCCTCTACATACTCCCACTCCTCCATGGAGAAATAGACGGTGACATCCTGACACCTTATAGGAACCTGACACATACAATGATACAGTCATCCCCCGATCCCTCCATAGCGTTACTGTATAATGTCCCAGCATTCCCAGCAGTGTCACCTCTCCAGTCAGCAGCTCAATCATCTTGTAGGCGAGTTCTAGGATCTTCTGGTCATTGATATCCTCATGTATCAGGGGGTGAGGTGGAGGCCCCGTGATTGGGCTCAGGGGTCTTCCCCATCCCTCAGACACAGGGTCCTGACAGCTCTCACTAGAGGTCTTCTTCACTACTGTGTAATCCTGGTTATGGAGAGACACATTAATAAACCTCACTACAGACATTTCCAGAGTCCTCACCTCTCCAGTTCTGTCCATCTGTTATTCCCATAGATAAGAATGATGTAATGTGACGTCATCAGAATCTCTCACCTCTCCAGTAAGCCGGAAGAGGATCTCTAGGGTGAGGTGTAATATCCTCTCCGCCATCTTGTCCCTGTCCCTCTCCATCCTTGTAGGGTCACTCAGGAGAATTCTCTTATATAGAAGATCTCCACTGAGAGAATCCGATATTGTAGGGACCTGAATGGGGAGAAGATGACGATGTAACATCATAAAGATCCCATGTAAGAAACCTCCGGAGCTGTTACCGGCGTCACATGATCACTACATCCAGTCATGGCCCCGTCCTGCCCCCGGTATAACACACAGTCCATTATAGTCACATACAGAGAGTTATCACAGGCTCAGCACTGAGGGGGTTAATATCCCCTGCGCCCAGTAATGGGGAATCTCCAGCACCTACCTCCACCTGCAGAGCCGCACACCACATATATGGCTGTTCTGTGAGCACAGGACCTGTGATGAGGTCACAGGAGGGGAGGAGTCAGGGGTCACATGATCAGGGGCCTCAGTGTCTGCAGGACTCTGCTGTGCTGGTTGTCATGGTGCCAGAGGAGGGGAAGTTAATGTGTGAGGTCAGGAGTGGCGATGAGCGAGCATTAAAGTGCTTGGGTACTCGTTACTAGGTCTAGAAAATCGTAATGCTCGGGTGCTCAACCTGAGTAACGAGTATAATGAAAGTTAATGGAAAACTTGAGCATTTTTCCGTGGACACATTTTGTTTAGGTTATGAAGAAGGGACTCTGAAAGTCACAAAGTTTTTTTTCAGACCCATCAGGCAGCCCTCAATAGTTGTAGAGCGCAAGCAGGTGGTCCTCACTATTGTCAGAGGGCCATCTGGCTGCCCTCACTCTAATTTTAGAGGGCCAGCAGCCAGCCCTAACTAAGTATTTTTGCATTGCCAGCAGTCGGTTATGCTTTGCATAGCTGTGTATTGCTACTGCAATAAAATGTATCCATCTGAGGTGGGCAAATTTTCTTTTTACTATTAATACTTTGAAGTTTGGAGGACCAGCAGACAGCGCTCACAATTTATAGAGGGCTAGCAGCTGTCTTGTGGACAGATCAGACCAAGAAAAAGCTTTTTGGTAAAGGACATCATTCTACTGTTTACTATAAATGGAATGAGGCCTACAAATAAAAGAACACAGTAGTTATAGTCAAATATGGTGGAGGTAAAAAGATATTTTGGGATTGTTTTGCTGCCTCTGTCACTGGATTCCTTGACTGTGTACAAGGCATCTTGAAATGTGAAGATTCCCAAAGGATTTCGGGTCGCAATGTAGTGCCCTGTGTCAGAAAGCTAGGTTTGCATCCTAGACCATGGGTATTCCAGCAGGACAATTACCCCAAACATACTTCAAGAAGCACCCAAAAATGTATGGAAACAAAGCACTGGAGATTTCAGAAGTGTTAATTCCAGTTCCAGCATAAAGTCTCCCACCGCTATCTCTTGCATACAGATGCTACAGAGAAACTGCAAATGGACACATTAAATCAGTTAATTTTGCCTGCTTGTTTTTTAGGTTGCAGCAGCAAGGAGTACAATTTATAAGGCAATAATCCCTGACTAGATGCCTGTAATACACTATCCCTACTGTTATGATCCGGTGACCTGGGAGCCGCATGAGACTTTCTCTGGAGAAGGTGGAACCTGTACTGACCGCAACCCTAAACTGACACCGCAACTAGAAGTAGCCGTGGGGTGTACCTAACACATCCTAGACACCTCGACACAGCCGGAGGACTAAATAACCCTATAGATGGAAATGGGAATTCTATCTTGCCTCAGAGCAGAAACCCCAAAGGATAGGCAGCCCCCCACAAATATTGACGGTGAATATTAGAGTAAAGACACACACAGGCAGAAAACAGGATTTAGCAAAAGAGGCACTTCTAGCTAAATAGTAAAGGATAGGACAGAGTACTAAGCGGTCAGTATTAAAACCCTAAAAATATCCACAGCAGATAATGCAAAAATTCCACATCTAACTAAAGACATAGAATGTATATCTGCATCTCCAGAGAATCCAGCATGACTGAAAAAATCCAAACAAGTCTAGCTGGACAAGAAAAAACAATGAATTGTTCTGAATTGCAAAGCACACAGCATGTGTACTGCAGAAAAATAAACCAGACACTTATCTTGGCTGAATTGGCAGCAGGGCAGGAGGAACCAGACAGAGATGTAATCCCTCCAAGAACAATGGACAACTGGCAAGGGCTAATGGATCCTGCACACCTAAATACCCCAGCAGAGCTGAAATCAGCAGGAACACCTGCCCAGGATATACAACCCAGAGACAACTGCATTACCACCAAGAACCACCGGAGGGAACCCAAGAGCAGAATTCACAACAGTACCCCCCCCCCCTTGAGGAGGGGTCACCGAACCCTCACCAGAGCCCCCAGGCCGATCAGGACGAGCCAGATGAAAGGCACGGACCAAATCAGCAGCATGGACATCAGAGGCAAAAACCCAAGAATTATCCTCCTGGCCATAACCCTTCCATTTGACAAAGTACTGAAGCCTCCGCCTTGAAAGCGAGAATCCAAAATCTTCTCAACCACATACTCCAACTCCCGATCCACCAACACCGGGGCTGGAGGATCAACAGAGGGAACAACGGGCACCACATATTTCCGCAATAAAGATCTATGGAAGACATTATGGATAGCAAAAGAGGCCGGAAGGGCCAATCGAAAAGACACCGGATTAATAATCTCAGAAATCCTATAAGGACCAATAAACCGAGGCTTAAACTTAGGGGAAGAAACCTTTATAGGAACATGACGGGAAGACAACCAGACCAGATCCCCAACCCTAAGCCGGGAACCAACACACCGACGACGGTTAGCAAAACGTTGAGCCTCCTCCTGAGACAACACCAAATTGTCTACCACATGAGCCCAAATCTGCTGCAACCTGTCAACCACAGAATCCACACCAGGACAGTCAGAAGGCTCAACCTGCCACGAAGAAAAACGAGGATGAAAACCAAAATTACAAAAGAAGGGCGAAACCAAGGTAGCCGAACTAGCCCGATTATTAAGGGCAAACTCGGCCAATGGCCAGAAAGCCACCCAATCATCCTGATCAGCAGACACAAAGCATCTCAAATAAGTTTCCAAAGTCTGATTAGTTCGCTCGGTCTGGCCATTTGTCTGAGGGTGAAATGCGGAAGAAAATGACAAATCAATGCCCAGCCTAGCACAAAAGGCCCGCCAAAACCTAGAAACAAACTGGGAACCTCTGTCGGACACAATATTCTCCGGAATACCATGCAAACGAACCACATGCTGAAAAAACAACGGAACCAAATCAGAAGAGGAAGGCAATTTAGGTAAAGGCACCAAATGAACCATCTTAGAGAACCGGTCACAAACAACCCAGATAACCGACATCTTCTGGGAAACCGGAAGATCAGAAATAAAATCCATAGAAATATGCGTCCAAGGCCTCTCAGGGACCGGCAAAGGCAAAAGCAACCCACTAGCACGGGAACAACAAGGCTTGGCCCGCGCACAAGTCCCACAGGACTGCACAAAAGAACGCACATCACGTGACAAAGAAGGCCACCAAAAGGACCTACCAACCAAATCTCTGGTACCAAAAATACCAGGATGGCCAGCCAACACGGAACAATGAACTTCAGAAATCACTCTACTAGTCCATCTATCAGGAACAAACAGTTTCCCCACTGGACAGCGGTCAGGTTTGTCAGCCTGAAATTCCTGAAGAACCCGTCGTAAATCAGGGGAAATGGCAGAAAGCACCACCCCTTCTTTCAGAATGCCGACCGGTTCAAGGACCTCAGGAGAATCAGGGAAAAAACTCCTAGAGAGGGCATCAGCCTTAACATTCTTAGAACCCGGAAGATACGAGACCACAAAATCAAAACGGGAAAAAAACAAGGACCATCGAGCCTGTCTAGGATTCAGCCATCTGGCAGACTCGAGGTAAATCAGATTTTTATGATCAGTCAAGACCACAATACGGTGCTTAGCTCCCTCAAGCCAATGTCGCCACTCCTCAAACGCCCACTTCATAGCCAACAACTCCCGATAGCCGACATCATAATTGCGTTCAGCAGGCGAAAACTTACGGGAAAAGAAGGCACACCAACAGAATCCCTCTGAGACAAAACGGCCCCTGCCCCAATCTCAGAAGCGTCAACCTCAACCTGAAACGGAAGAGAAACATCCGGTTGACGCAACACCGGGGCAGAAGTAAATCGGCGTTTAAGCTCCTGAAAGGCAGAGACAGCCGCAGAGGACCAATTCGTCACATCAGCGCCTTTCTTCGTCAAATCGGTCAAGGGTTTAACCACACTGGAGAAGTTAGCAATGAAACGGCGATAAAAGTTAGCAAAGCCCAAAAATTTCTGAAGGCTCTTCACGGATGTGGGTTGGATCCAATCATGAATGGCCTGAACCTTAACCGGATCCATCCATATAGATGAGGGAGAAAAAATAAAGCCCAAAAAAGAAACCTTCTGCACTCCAAAGAGGCACTTAGACCCCTTCACAAACAAAGCATTATCACGAAGGATCTGAAATACCATCCTGACCTGTTCCACATGAGACTCCCAATCATCGGAAAAAATTAAAATGTCATCCAAATATACAATCATGAATTTATCAAGATAAGTCCGGAAGATATCGTGCATGAAGGACTGAAAAACAGATGGAGCATTAGAGAGCCCGAATGGCATCACAAGGTATTCAAAATGGCCTTCGGGCGTATTAAACGCAGTTTTCCATTCATCACCCTGCTTAATACGAACAAGATTATATGCCCCCCGAAGGTCAATCTTAGTAAACCAACTAGCCCCCTTAATCCTAGCAAACAAATCGAAAAGCAGAGGCAAAGGGTATTGAAACTTGACCGTGATCTTATTCAAGAGGCGATAATCAATACAGGGTCTCAAGGAGACGTCCTTCTTAGCAACAAAAAAAAATCCCGCTCCCAACGGTGAAGAAGTTGGCCGAATATGCCCTTTCTCCAAAGACTCCTTAACATAACTCTGCATGGCGGTATGTTCAGGCACAGACAGGTTGAAAAGTCGGCCCTTAGGAAACTTACAGCCTGGAATCAAGTCAATAGCACAATCACAGTCCCTATGCGGTGGAAGGGCACTGGACTTGGGCTCATCGAATACATCCTGAAAATCAGACAAAAACTCTGGAATTTCAGAAGATGAAGAAGAGGAGATTGACATCAAAGGAACGTCATTATGAACCCCCTGGCAACCCCAACTAGTCACAGACATAGACTTCCAATCCAACACAGGATTATGTACCTGCAACCATGGAAAACCCAGCATGATAGCATCATGCAAATTATGCAACACCAGAAAACGACAATCTTCCTGATGGGCTGGCGTCATGCACATGGTCACCTGTGTCCAAAACTGGGGCTTATTTTTAGCCAAAGGTGTAGCATCAATGCCCCTTAAAGGAATAGGGTTTTGCAAAGACTGCAAGGGGAAACCGCAACGCCTGGCAAACTCAAAGTCCATTAAGTTCAAGGCGGCGCCTGAATCCACAAACGCCATGACAGAAAATGATGACAATGAGCAGATCAAGGATACAGATAACAGAAATTTAGGTTGTACAGTACTGATGGTAACTGAACTAGCGATCCTCTTGGTACGCTTAGGGCAGTTTGAAATGACATGATAAGCATCGCCACAATAAAAACACAACCTATTCTGACGTCTGAATCCTTGTTGTTCCGTTCTAGACAGAATCCTATCACACTGCATTGGCTCAGGCATCTGCCCTGAGGACAACGCCACAGTGCGCACCGCTCTGCGCTCCCGCAAGCGCCGATCAATCTGAATGGCCAGAGACATAGAATCACTCAGACCGGAAGGCGTGGGAAACCCCACCATAACATCTTTAACGGATTCGGAAAGACCCTTTCTGAAAATTGCCGACAAAGCATCATCATTCCATTTAGTCAACACAGACCATTTTCTAAATTTCTGACAATACAATTCTGCCGCTTCTTGACCCTGAGACAGGGCCAACAAGGTCTTCTCCGCTTGATCCGCAGAATTAGGTTCATCATATAATAATCCTAAAGCCTGAAAAAAGGCGTCTACATTAAGCAAGGCCGGATTCCCAGATTCCAGGGAAAATGCCCAATCCTGAGGATCGCCACGCAGCAGGGAGATGACAATTTTAACCTGCTGAATGGAATCACCAGAGGATCGAGGTCTCAGAGCAAAAAACTATTTACAGTTGTTTTTAAAACTCAAAAATTTGGACCTGTCCCCAAAAAACAAATCAGGAGTAGGAATCCTAGGCTCTAAAACCGGAGTCTGAACAATATAATCTGAAATACCCTGTACTCTAGCAGCAAGCTGGTCTACAAGAGAAGCTAATCCCTGAACATCCATGCTAGCACAAGACTCCTCAGCCACCCAGAGGAAAAGAGGGAAGGAGAGACAAAGCAGACTACAGAAAAAAAAATGGCTCAACACCCTTCTTCCCTTCTTCTGAGATGCATTTAACTCATTGTTGGCCAGTTGTACTGTTATGATCCGGTGACCTGGGAGCCGCATGAGACTTTCTCTGGAGAAGGTGGAACCTGTACTGACCGCAACCCTAAACTGACACCGCAACTAGAAGTAGCCGTGGGGTGTACCTAACACATCCTAGACACCTCGACACAGCCAGAGGACTAAATAACCCTATAGATGGAAATGGGAATTCTATCTTGCCTCAGAGCAGAAACCCCAAAGGATAGGCAGCCCCCCACAAATATTGACGGTGAATATTAGAGTAAAGACACACACAGGCAGAAAACAGGATTTAGCAAAAGAGGCACTTCTAGCTAAATAGTAAAGGATAGGACAGAGTACTAAGCGGTCAGTTTTAAAACCCTAAAAATATCCACAGCAGATAATACAAAAATTCAACATCTAACTAAAGACATAGAATGTATATCTGCATCTCCAGAGAATCCAGCATGACTGAAAAAAATCCAAACAAGTCTAGCTGGACAAGAAAAAACTATGAATTGTTCTGAATTGCAAAGCACACAGCATGTGTACTGCAGAAAAATAAACCAGACACTTATCTTGGCTGAATTGGCAGCAGGGCAGGAGGAACCAGACAGAGATGTAATCCCTCCAAGAACAATGGACAACTGGCAAGGGCTAATGGATCCTGCACACCTAAATACCCCAGCAGAGCTGAAATCAGCAGGAACACCTGCCCAGGATATACAACCCTGAGACAACTGCATTACCACCAAGAACCACCGGAGGGAACCCAAGAGCAGAATTCACAACACCTTACTGCGCCAGCTACTCCTACATGAATTGCAGATAAGAGTGGTATTATTGCAGAATATATACGGGATTTGAATTGGCCCTAAACAGATTTTTTCTTGTATGTAGCAGCAACAAACTCTGGAGGAACCCAAGCAACCCTGCCTGCTTTAATACATTTCTGAGTACAGATCACCATAAAAAAACATGAATCTGTCATTGAGTGCAAGGAAAAAAGCAATCAAATTATGGACTGTGTGTTGTGAAATTGGATTTTGGGCTCCCCCGGTGGCCACTGGTGGAATTGAACTGGTGTGCATCATCCTCTCTGTTCACCTGTTTCCATCAGGATGTGGGAGTCGCTATTTAGCCTTGCTCCTCTGTCACTTCCATGCCGGTCAACATTGTAATCAGAAGCCTTTCTGTGCATGTTCCTGCTGCTAGACAACTCCCAGCTAAGTTGAACTTAGTCCTTGTTTGTTTTTGCATTTTGTTCCAGTTCACAGCTGTAGTTTCGTTTCTGTGTCTGGAAAGCTCTTGTGATCTGAAATTGCCACTCTGATGTTATGAGTTAATACTAGAGTCTTAAAGTAATTTCAGGATGGTATTTTGATAGGGTTTTCAGCTGACCATGAAAGTGCCCTTTCTGTCTTCCTGCTATCTAGTAAGCGGACCTCAATTTTGCTAAACCTATTTTCATACTACGTTTGTCATTTCATCTAAAATCACCGCCAATATTTGTGGGGGCCTCTGTCTGCCTTTCGGGGAAATTTCTCTAGAGGTGAGCCAGGACTATATTTTCCTCTGCCAGGATTAGTTAGTCCTCCGGCCGGCGCTGGGCGTCTAGGGATAAAACGCAGGCTACGCTACCCGGCTACTGTTAGTTGTGCGGCAGGTTTAGTTCATGGTCAGTTTAGTTTCCATCCTTCCAAGAGCTAGTTCGTATGTTTGCTGGGCTATGTTCTCTTGCCATTGAGAACCATAACAGTTTGACCGGCCTAAAAGGGTTAAATTAATTGACAGAGAAAGGAGAGATAAGAGAAGTCTGCTGAAGATTTTTTTTTTTTTTTTCTCAGTTCTGAGTGTGCTTGTAATTGAATCTCTTGCAAGTCTGCCTATATTGCAGCCTTTCTCTCTCTCTCTCCTTCTAATCCTGGAATGGCTCTGTGTTCACCTGTTTAAAATGGATATTCAGAGTTTAGCTGCAGGTTTGAATAATCTCACCACGAAAGTTCAAAACTTACAAGATTTTGTTGTTCATGTTCCTATATCTGAACCTAGAATTCCTTTGCCTGAATTTTTCTCGGGGAATAGATCTTGCTTTCAAAATTTCAAAAATAATTGCAAGTTGTTTTTGTCCCTGAAATCTCGCTCTGCTGGAGATCCTGCTCAGCAGGTCAGGATTGTGATTTCTCTGCTCCGGGGCGACCCTCAGGATTGGGCTTTTGCATTGGCTCCAGGGGATCCTGCGTTGCTCAATGTGGATGCGTTTTTTCTGGCCTTGGGGTTGCTTTATGAGGAACCTCAGTTAGAACTTCAGGCGGAAAAGGCCTTGATGTCCCTATCTCAGGGGCAAGACGAAGCTGAAATATACTGCCAGAAATTCCGTAAATGGGCTGTGCTTACTCAGTGGAATGAGTGCGCCCTGGCGGCGAATTTCAGAGAGGGTCTCTCTGATGCCATTAAGGATGTTATGGTGGGGTTCCCTGTGCCTGCGGGTCTGAATGAGTCCATGACAATGGCTATCCAGATCGATAGGCGTCTGCGGGAGCGCAAACCTGTGCACCATTTGGCGGTGTCTACTGAGAAGACGCCAGAGAATATGCAATGTGATAGAATTCTGTCCAGAAGTGAACGGCAGAATTTTAGACGAAAAAATGGGTTGTGCTTCTATTGCGGTGATTCAACTCATGTTATGTCAGCATGCTCTAAGCGTACTAGGAAGCTTGGTAGGTCTGTTTCAGTTGGCGCTTTACAGTCTAGGTTTATTCTGTCTGTGACCCTGATTTGTTCTTTGTCATCTATTACCGCGGATGCCTGTGTCGACTCTGGCGCCGCTTTGAGTCTTATGGATTGGTCCTTTGCCAAACGCTGTGGGTATGATTTGGAGCCTCTTGAAACTCCTATACCCCTGAAGGGGATTGACTCCACCCCATTGGCTAGCAATAAACCACAATACTGGACACAAGTAACTATGCGGATTAATCCGGATCACCAGGAGATTATTCGCTTTCTTGTGCTGTATAGCCTACATGATGTGTTGGTGCTTGGATTGCCATGGCTGCAATCTCATGGCCCAGTCCTTGACTGGAAAGCTATGTCTGTGTTAAGCTGGGGATGTAAGGGGACGCATGGGGACGTACCTGTGGTTTCCATTTCATCATCTATCCCCTCTGAGATTCCTGAATTCTTGACTGAATATCGTGACGTTTTTGGAGAACCTAAGCTTGGTTCATTACCTCCGCACCGGGAGTGCGATTGTGCCATAGATTTGATTCCGGGTAGTAAATACCCTAAGGGTCGTTTATTTAATCTGTCTGTGCCTGAACATGCTGCTATGCGAGAATATATAAAGGAGTCCTTGTAAAAGGGACATATTCGTCCTTCGTCATCTCCCTTAGGAGCCGGTTTTTTCTTTGTGGCTAAGAAAGATGGCTCTTTGAGGCCGTGCATTGATTATCGGCTTTTGAATAAAATCACGGTTAAATATCAATATCCGTTGCCACTGCTGACTGATTTGTTTGCTCGCATAAAGGGGGCCAAGTGGTTCTCTAAGATAGATCTTCGTGGGGCGTATAATTTGGTGCGAGTTAGGCAGGGGGATGAGTGGAAAACCGCATTTAATGCGCCCGAGGGCCACTTTGAGTATTTGGTGATGCCTTTTGGTCTTTCAAATGCCCCTTCAGTCTTTCAGTCCTTTATGCATGACATTTTCCGTGATTATTTGGATAAATTTATGATTGTGTATCTGGATGATATTTTGATTTTTTCGGATGACTGGGACTCTCATGTCCAGCAGGTCAGGAGGGTTTTTCAGGTTTTGCGGTCTAATTCCTTGTGTGTGAAGGGTTCTAAGTGCGTTTTTGGGGTTCAAAAGATTTCCTTTTTGGGATATATTTTTTCCCCCTCTTCCATCGAGATGGATCCTGTCAAGGTTCAGGCTATTTGTGATTGGACGCAACCCTCTTCTCTTAAGAGTCTTCAGAAATTTTTGGGCTTTGCTAACTTTTATCGTCGATTTATTGCTGGTTTTTCTGATGTTGTTAAACCATTGACTGATTTGACTAAGAAGGGTGCTGATGTTGCTGATTGGTCCCCTGCTGCTGTGGAGGCCTTTCGGGAGCTTAAGCGCCGCTTTTCTTCCGCCCCTGTGTTGCGTCAGCCTGATGTTGCTCTTCCTTTTCAGGTTGAGGTCGATGCTTCTGAAATCGGAGCTGGGGCGGTTTTGTCGCAGAGAAGTTCCGATTGCTCCGTGATGAGACCTTGTGCTTTTTTCTCGCGTAAATTTTCGCCCGCTGAGCGGAATTATGATGTTGGGAATCGGGAGCTTTTGGCCATGAAGTGGGCTTTTGAGGAGTGGCGTCATTGGCTTGAGGGGGCTAGACATCAGGTGGTGGTATTGACTGACCACAAAAATCTAATTTATCTTGAGTCCGCCAGACGCCTGAATCCTAGACAGGCGCGCTGGTCGTTGTTTTTCTCTCGGTTTAATTTTGTGGTGTCCTACCTGCCGGGTTCTAAGAATGTTAAGGCGGATGCCCTTTCTAGGAGTTTTGAGCCTGACTCCCCTGGTAATTCTGAACCTACAGGTATCCTTAAGGATGGAGTGATATTGTCTGCCGTTTCTCCAGACCTGCGGCGGGCCTTGCAGGAGTTTCAGGCGGATAGACCTGATCGTTGCCCACCTGGTAGACTGTTTGTTCCTGATGATTGGACCAGTAAAGTCATTTCTGAGGTTCATTCTTCTGCGTTGGCAGGTCATCCTGGAATCTTTGGTACCAGGGATTTGGTGGCAAGGTCCTTCTGGTGGCCTTCCCTGTCTCGAGATGTGCGAGGCTTCGTGCAGTCTTGTGACGTTTGTGCTCGGGCCAAGCCTTGTTGTTCTCGGGCTAGTGGATTGTTGTTGCCCTTGCCTATCCCGAAGAGGCCCTGGACGCACATCTCGATGGATTTTATTTCGGATCTTCCTGTTTCTCAGAAGATGTCTGTCATCTGGGTGGTGTGTGATCGTTTCTCTAAGATGGTCCATTTGGTTCCCCTGCCTAAGTTGCCTTCTTCTTCCGAGTTGGTTCCTCTGTTTTTTCAAAATGTGGTCCGTTTGCATGGTATTCCGGAGAATATCGTTTCTGACAGAGGTACCCAATTCATGTCTAGATTTTGGCGAGCATTCTGTGCTAGGATGGGCATAGATTTGTCTTTCTCGTCTGCTTTCCATCCTCAGACTAATGGCCAGACCGAGCGGACGAATCAGACCTTGGAGACATATTTGAGGTGTTTTGTGTCTGCAGATCAGGATGATTGGGTTGCTTTTTTGCCTTTAGCGGAGTTTGAACTCAATAATCGGGCCAGTTCTGCCACCTTGGTGTCTCCCTTTTTCTGTAATTCGGGGTTTCATCCTCGATTTTCTTCTGGTCAGGTGGAATCTTCGGATTGTCCTGGAGTGGATGCTGTGGTGGAGAGGTTGCATCAGATTTGGGGGCAGGTAGTGGACAATTTGAAGTTGTCCCAGGAGAAGACTCAGCTTTTTGCCAACCGCCGGCGTCGGGTTGGTCCTCGGCTTTGTGTTGGGGACTTGGTGTGGTTGTCTTCTCGTTTTGTCCCTATGAGGGTTTCTTCTCCCAAGTTTAAGCCTCGGTTCATCGGCCCGTACAAGATATTGGAGATTCTTAACCCTGTGTCCTTCCGTTTGGACCTCCCTGCATCTTTTTCTATTCATAATGTTTTTCATCGGTCATTATTGCGCAGGTATGAGGTACCGGTTGTGCCTTCCGTTGAGCCTCCTGCTCCGGTGTTGGTTGAGGGCGAGTTGGAGTACGTTGTGGAAAAAATCTTGGACTCCTGTGTTTCCAGACGGAAACTCCAGTATCTGGTCAAATGGAAGGGATACGGTCAGGAGGATAATTCTTGGGTGACTGCCTCTGATGTTCATGCCTCCGATTTGGTCCGTGCCTTTCATAGGGCTCATCCTGATCGCCCTGGTGGTTCTGGTGAGGGTTCGGTGCCCCCTCCTTGAGGGGGGGGTACTGTTGTGAAATTGGATTTTGGGCTCCCCCGGTGGCCACTGGTGGAATTGAACTGGTGTGCATCATCCCCTCTGTTCACCTGTTTCCATCAGGATGTGGGAGTCGCTATTTAGCCTTGCTCCTCTGTCACTTCCATGCCGGTCAACATTGTAATCAGAAGCCTTTCTGTGCATGTTCCTGCTGCTAGACAACTCCCAGCTAAGTTGGACTTAGTCCTTGTTTGTTTTTGCATTTTGTTCCAGTTCACAGCTGTAGTTTCGTTTCTGTGTCTGGAAAGCTCTTGTGATCTGAAATTGCCACTCTGATGTTATGAGTTAATACTAGAGTCTTAAAGTAATTTCAGGATGGTATTTTGATAGGGTTTTCAGCTGACCATGAAAGTGCCCTTTCTGTCTTCCTGCTATCTAGTAAGCGGACCTCAATTTTGCTAAACCTATTTTCATACTACGTTTGTCATTTCATCTAAAATCACCGCCAATATTTGTGGGGGCCTCTGTCTGCCTTTCGGGGAAATTTCTCTAGAGGTGAGCCAGGACTATATTTTCCTCTGCCAGGATTAGTTAGTCCTCCGGCCGGCGCTGGGCGTCTAGGGATAAAACGCAGGCTACGCTACCCGGCTACTGTTAGTTGTGCGGCAGGTTTAGTTCATGGTCAGTTTAGTTTCCATCCTTCCAAGAGCTAGTTCGTATGTTTGCTGGGCTATGTTCTCTTGCCATTGAGAACCATAACACTGTGGAAGAGATGTACGTGACCAAAATGAACATTTGTTTCCAGCTGATGATACCTAGGACCTCTCACTACACTAAATGCAGCTAACAGCCGTATTAATAGGGAATAGAATAGATTTTACCTTTATATTTTTTTAGGTTGCAGCAACAAGGATTATAAGGCAATAATCTCTGAATAGATGCCTGTAATACGCTATCCCTACTGCAACAACTCACCCTAAACGAATTGCAGATAAGAGTATTATTATAGAATAGACTCTTCGGTATTTGAATTAGCACTGAAAAAGCTTTTAGTTTTAGCTTTTAGCCTCAAGGACTGTTATTTCATCAACCCTGCTGGTGGACATTGTGGAGAGTTTTACATCTACTCTACCTTACATAGAGGAGACCAGGATCTTCAATATTTACTGTACAAACTCTTCCAGCTGTGAAATCCTGTATGCAGTGTGAAAAATCTCTATGAGACAACCACCTGACCGCATAAAAAAAGGCACTGGATCATATACTAACAGAACCCACCGGCTTTTGATTTCCAAAAACGTTCCCTCAACTAAAAGGTGGAGCCTCAGAAAAGCATTTTTTCCCATTAAGAAGGTGTGGGTCGTGGTTATATGTTTGATAACTGTTAGATTGTCCTTGCTTTCTGTGTTAAAATAAACCTGGATGCAACTACTTTTCGGATTTCAATCCCACTCAAATACCTGGTCTACCCCTATAATTTATTTCTTATTCTTTCCTGACTGTATTGGTGCTATTTCCCTTTTTGTTACTACCCCTAGTCTGTCTTCGTCATGTCCTTTTTGTTGGTATTCGTGTCCAACCCTCCTCGAGGCTATTTGTTGTCATATATCCTTATTGTGATATTTTCTTTCAATCATTTACGTACTTCCTTGTATGGAGGGCTGACAATGTTTTAATGTTGTAATTTGTTATGAAAACTTTAAATAAAAATATTGAAACTAAGAAGGTGTGGGTCTCCCAGACTGATAAATCATATGCACTAAGTGCAAGGGATGCCAAATATCAGAAGCAGGCACTCCAATACCCCTTTGAAGAGACGTAGTGGAAGACCTCAGAAACATTTTTTTCCATTATTAAGGATTCTGTATTCTAGACTGGTAATGTGCATGCACTAAGTGTATGGGCTAAAAAGCATTTACCCCTGGGGGATATACATGTATTTCAAAGAATGTCAGAGGTGGGCCTCTCAAAATTCTTAAAGCAGGCATCATAAACACCCTTAAAAAATTATAGCGAGGGTAGAATGATCATCCTGTTGAAAAAAAATACAAAATCCTGAAGCGCATACCCATGTTTGGGTGGGAAGGAGTTCATGGGAATAGACCAGAAAAAAACTCTGGATTTGAGTTTATGTTCCGCTGCTGTCATCTGGTTGTGTTGAGAAGTCTGGGCCAATCCAGTACTTGTTCATTTTGATAAGAGTAAGCCTGTGAGCATTTTCAGTTGACAGGTGGATGCGCCTATCAGTTATACCCCCGGCGGCAGTAATACCTGATCTGACAAAATGCTAGGGCAGGGCAGGACCTTCTAGGCATAGAGAGACAGTTCATGCCATGCCTGTATCTTGGATACCCAATAGTTGTAAGGCACAAAGCAATCATGGAGGATGCTGGTACGGTGGTCAAGGTACTCGTTCAGCAACTTCCAAAACTTTTACCTCTTTGTCAGAGTACCCCGCGCATCAGGGCCTGGGCTATGGGAGGGTCTGCGAAAACTGTCTCAGACCTTTGGTAGTGTTCCCCTGCCTCTTCTGCATGTAATGTGTGTTTCACTCATCATTCTCTACTCTCTGGTTGTTCAAGGAACTGTGACCTCTGCCTCTAGTGTTATCAGATGGAAATTTTGTTAATAATTCTTCAACTAAGGCCTTCTGGTACTGCAACAGAAAACAGAGATAAGTGGAGTACTTGTTCTGTTTGATGAATCCTGTCATGAATCTCACTCTGTGAGTATCTCCAGGCTCTTTATTCACATCATGTCTCAACCTCCATTACATGAATCAAGTGAACAACAACATCCAACAAGTTCCAAACAAAGAATATAGAACACACATAAAAGTAGTGAGACCCCTAGAGGCCACATGAACATATAACATATTGCTACATCCTTTCTCTTTTAACTGGAGGAACAATAAAAGATACTAAACTAATGTATACTATGACAAAGTTAGAAATTAACCTAGTACGTCCAGTTAGATATAATCTTTGAGATGCGCCGGCTTTTTGCTAATTCTGCCAGCTCTGGTAATATAAGATGTGTCACTTTCTACATCTGGTACATCTGGTAGTTCTTCTGATATTGTCTGTCTCTGGCCAGAGTCCTCACCCTGATGGTCAGCTGTCACTGTTGGTGCCTGACTTGTACTTGCTGCCTCGTTGTCTTGGGTGTCTGGATACTGTTCAAAAGGCCATGAATCATCTCTTTCTTGCGTTTTCCTCAAATATCTCCGATTCCTCCTTAGTCTTCTTCCGTCGTCTGTTAGAATTTCGTAGGACCGAGGTCCCAGTTTCTGGACAACCTTTGCCTTTTGCCAGTGTTTGTCAAATGTGCTGCTTGGCTGCAGCCGAATGTTGTCATTTCTCTGGAGCTCAGGCAGATCCTTTGCAGATTTATTGTAATAGAAAGCTTGCCTCGCTTGATTCTTCTGTAATTTAGCTTCGATGTTTCCCATCAGCTTTGGCTCTAACAGATGACACGCAGTTGGTACAAGTGTCTTTGTACGCCTACTCATGAGCCTCTGTGCCGGACTGCTGTCTAGGCCTTGGGTGGGTGTGTTTCTATGATCCAGTATAGACAGATATACATCAGCACCCGCCTGGTTTGCTTTCTGCATGAGTCTTTTGGCCGTTTTTACTGCTGACTCTGCTTTCCCATTACTCTGAGGATATCTTGGAGAAGACGTCTGGTGTTCAAATTCCCATTTCTTACTGAAAGTTTTGAATTCTTCCGACGTAAACTGTGCCGCATTGTCAGAGAAAACGATATCTGGAATGCCATACCTGGCAAAATGGGCCTTGAGTTTTTTAATCACTGTTCTCGCCCTTGTGTCCTGCACCAAATCAACCTCCCAGAAGTTAGAGAAATAGTCCACTGTAATCAGGTATTCTTTGTCATTCCATGTGAACAAGTCTGTTCCTATTTTTGACCAAGGCCTATGTGGAATTTCATGAGGTTGCAATGTCTCCTTTGGTTGCTTATCATTGCAGGATGCACATATTTCACATTGTGCTATGTAATTTTTTATGTGATCATTCATTCCTGGCCAATAAACTGATTCTCGTGCACGACGTAGGCATCCTTCCATGCCCAAGTGAGAAGAGTGCAATGTTTTCAATATGTCTCTTCTGAGAACTTCAGGTATAACAGCCCTGTCTCCTTTAAAGATGATTCCTTGCTGCACTGACAATTCATCTCTTATGTGGAAGAATGGTGAGACTTCCCTCGGAGCATGCTGCTTGTACTTTGGCCAGCCCTGCAAGATGACAGTCTTTAAACTCTGGAGACTTTTATCCTTCTCTGTAAAAGTCTGGATTTGCTTGACCTATTCTTTTGACACTGCAAGGTAATTACACATATTGATGGTTTCAATGTCTTCCTCCTCATCATTTGTGATAGGAAGGTAAGCTCTGCTTAGCGTATCTGCAATCAGTAAGTCTCTTCCTGGACAGTACCCGATGTCAACATCATATTTCTGAAGTCGCAACAGCATGCGCTGTAGTCTCTTTGGGGCATTTAGTAATGGTTTCTTTGTAATGCTCTCCAATGGTTTGTGATCCGACTGCACTGTTACCCGTCGACCATAGGTGTACTGGTGAAACTTCTCCATCCCAAATACCACAGCCAGTAGTTCCTTCTCAATCTGCGCATATCCCTGCTCTGTTGTTGTAAGGGCTCTGCTTGCAAATGTAATTGGCTGTTTGTTCTGCATTAAGGTGGCTCCAAGGCCTTTTTCCGAAGCATCACATTGTACCACCACTTCTCGATCTGGATCGAAATACTTTAGGGTTGCTGTATCTGCAATGGCATTCTTTACTGCTCGGAAAGCAGTCTCCTGGCTTTCTGTCCATTCCCAGCGCACATCTTTGTGGGTTAGCTGTCTCATTGGCTCACACATGTCTGACAGATGTCTGCAAAATTTTGAGAGATAATTCACCATGCCCAAAAATCGTTGTACTCCAGAAACATCAGTAGGGGTAGGCAAATCTTGTATTGCTCTCACCTTTTCAGGATCCACTTTGACCCCAGTTGAAGTCAGTCGATGACCAATATAGGCCACTTCTGTCATTTTCAATTTGAATTTGTCCAAATTCAGCTTTATGTTCTTTTCTCTGCATCTGTCCAAAAATTGTATCATCTTCTGATCGTGATCCTTGATTGCAGATTCCATATTTTCACCTTCTCCCACTACTAGGATATCATCCGCTATTATCTTCACTCCAGTAAGTCCTTCCAAAGCCTGCATCAATTTCTGCTGCAAAACAACAGAACGGAGTATACAAGTCCCAATACGCATTTTATTTAAAAATTGTATAATTTTATTTATATTATCAAAATATATAATTCAAACTGAGTAATCAAATATAAATACAATACATATAAATAACAGGATTAGTGGAGGAGGAAACACTATAATAGTGGCGGAGCGGATGACAACACCTATCACATCATATCACAAGGACTGCTATTGTGGGAGCCATAGTATGAAAAAAAAAAAAAAAAAAAAAGTTGCAACAGTGCAGGTTATATCACTAGCTAAAGTGCCATAGTGCCTACAGGACTCATCACCTCATATCATATAAAGCAGCTTACCCATTAGGTCTGAGATGTCTCACCACGCTCCACACACCACCCCCTTGACGCACGTTTCGCGGTCGCTTTCTCAAAAAGGGGTTTGTTGCTAGCTCACTCTCTCACCGGTTAAAATAGGGCGCATACAGGAAGTCTCATCAAGCGCATCGGCGCACATGTGTCCAAGGTCCAGATCCATCATACCCGGCGGTCGTCAGAGCCGCACACACAGGGGGCGGAAAACCGCTCAGTGACGTCACATGGTGTGTGTGCGGCATCTAATGATAACCGCCCAGGAAGTCAGGTGCATAGACTCTAGAGCACGTGTGCGCACAGCCTGAGACCCTCCCACCGAAGTCCATGGCGGCCGCCATTTTCTAAATGATATCCAGTATGTTACAAAGTAACATGTGAGTAAATAAAAGAAAGTCTTTGACCAGAGACCATCAGAAGCACGAATCACCGCAAAGTAAATAATACTACTAAGCCTGCTGTGAATTACATAGTTTAACTCCCCAGATCACCATATCGGGGACCACAAGAAAAGTGCTTAAAGTGCTGTAAACAAAGTGACTGCCTACATAAATAAATCCAAAACCCACCCATGGATAACCATGGGAATCGCTATATTATAATGGTGAGATATAACGTGCATAAGCACGATTAAAATGTCATTAATGGAGATCATACAACCCCTCCTGCTATACTAAATAGAAACTCATACTTGGTGAAAACATAACAGTGTGCACCATGACAGGGGCCCATCAGAAAACATGATAAGTGATATACAAAAACTAAACATAAATTCATATGTGAATACATAAGTAATTACAGACGTGTACACATACATATAAATGCAACACAGCAGGAATAAAAAAAAAAAAAAAAAAAAATAGTAAATATATAATACTAATAAATAGTATGCATAAATAATAATAAAAAAAATTATAAAGATATAATAAGACAAATAATCAATAATGAATATATATATGAATATGAATATATAAATATATATGAATAATACGAAAAAAATAATACAAGAACGATATCTAATATAATAATAATAACGAAGAAAAATAAACACATCAAATAATAAAGAAAATAAATAAAATAAAATGAAAATAAAAAATAACAAAATAATAAAGTTGAAATCCGGTTTCATTCATAGAAGGTCTCAGGCGAATCCGGTGAGAGATCGCATAACAGGTCACATTGCGGCAGCGTCCCATACTAATAAAAACTAAAGACAAGAGAACAAACTTATTAGATTAAAACTTAAAAACACAGAAAGGAATCATCTGGAAAGAGGATAAACAACAATAGTCAGAATTGTACTGAGTGCTGGGACAGCACAAAAGTATTACCAATGAGGACGAAGTCGTGGTGGAACAGCAATCGCACATAAGAGGTGGGAAAGGCGTGTCATAAAAATGGAACAAAACTCAATTGTTCATTAAGTCCCTTGGGGGACATGGTGTCAAGGGTGGCAATCCACCTGCATTCACATTGTGCAAGCAGTTGCTTCAGATTGCCACCCCTGATGCCGCCATGAATCCTATCAATTCCCCTCACTTTTAGACCGGTGGGATCAGACCCGTGGTACATGCGGAAATGCCTAGGTAGGGTTTTCAAAGTTGATATATCCTTTGTTTCTTTTGCAGCCAGAATGTCACGAACATGCTCGCGCGTCCTAACCTTCAGTTCCCTAGATGTGAGACCGATATAAATCAGGGAGCAGGGACATGTAGCGTAATATACCACATGGGTGGAATTGCATGAAATATAATCACGAATTGTATATTCCCTGCTCCCATCAGATGATAAAAAGGTCCCACATCTAAGGATATTAGGACACGCGACACATGACCCGCAGGGGAAGCAACCCAGTCTGGGATTTATTTTCGCCAAGAAGGTATCACATTTTGCCACATAATGGCTTTTCACCAGACTGTCTTTAAGATTTCTTCCCCTGCGCTGTACCATACATGGGGCTGGAGACAAATGTTTCGCCAGAACATTATCCGTCATTAAGACCGACCAATGTTTGGTCAAAATATCACGGATCCGATCCCACCGGCAATTTGCTGTGGAAATAAACCGTATCTCAGGATCCCGTGCTTTGTTGGTCTTTTTAGATGGTACCAACAGATCCTCTCTCCGGGTCTGTTTCGCCCGTCTATAACCTGCCTTGATGCACCGACGACTGTACCCCCTGGCCTTGAATCTGTCCGAAAGAGTCGCGGACTGTCCCTCAAAGCGGGCCTCGGTGGAGCAGACACGCCTATTCCTCAAGAACTGACCAACTGGGATGGCCTTAATAGTTGAGTAGTTATGTGCTGAAGAGGCATGAAGTAAAGAATTGACGGCCGTCTCTTTGCGATAGAGGTCCGTCTCAATAGAGCCATCTGCGGCAACACAAAGAGTGATATCCAAAAAATTAATCCGAGTTTTGTGCCAGCAATAGGTAAACTTCAAATTAAAACAATTTTGATTAAGGTACTGCATGAACTGGGTCAGGCTGGTCTCGTCACCGTTCCAGATCATAAGTACATCATCGATGTAACGAAACCAGCCCACCACCTGGTCCGCGGCATGTGCCCCGTCGCCCTGGAAGATGGTTCTTTCCCAGTACCCCAAAAATAGATTAGCATAAGACGGGGCACACGCCGCGCCCATTGCAGTACCTTGTAACTGTAAAAAAAAATTATCCTTAAATACAAAAAAATTGTGCTTCAAAATAAATTCCAATAATTCTAAAATAAATTCCGAAAAATGTCCATCCCAGTTGGTTGTCTCAAGAAAGAAGCGTGCCGCCCTTAACCCATCGCTGTGTCGAATTGACGTGTATAATGATTCGATATCGATGGTAACCAGAAGCATACCCGCCTCGAGGGACAGGCCATCGACCCTTGTTAGAACATCCGTAGTGTCTCTGACATAGGAGGGGAGCGTTTCCACGAGTGGTTTTAGATAGTAGTCAATAAATTTACACACATTATCGCACAACCCTCCCATGCCAGAGACAACCGGTCTGCCAGGGGGATTAACAGCGTCTTTGTGCACCTTCGGCAGTAAGTAGAAGGTGGCTACCTTTGGAAATTTTGGAAGCAGGCCATCAAGGACCTTCTTTGGAATAATCCCTGACTCCCCAGCATAGGATAGAATCACCTCTAATTCATTAGTGAAGGATTGTAAAGGGCTGTGGGGCAACACACAGTAAGTGGTTTTGTTCCTCAACTGTCGAAATGCCTCCTTCTCGTATTTGTCGGTTGGCCAGATAACCACATTCCCTCCCTTGTCTGCTGGTTTAAAAACCACTGAATCCAATGATTGTAATTCCTTCAGAGCTCTCCTCTGTGTCTGTGTAAGATTGTCATTACATCTAAATTTTGATATCTTCTTGAGATCCTCCGTTACAAGTCTACAGAAGATCTCAACTTGTGGACAGAGAGACAAGGGAGGGAATGAAGAGGATCTGGACACAACCGACAGGGGAAATTTACCTGGAAGTTCAGACTCCTGCTCCCTCAAAAGATCTTCCAATGCCTCCAAGGCTTCACGTTCCGCATCCACAGGTAGATCTTGATTGGAATCCCTTTGACTATATAGCTTCTTAAGTATCAACTTACGACAAAAGAGATGGGTATCTTTTAGGACTGTAAAAAAGTCAAAGTTATTACAGGGTACAAAATTTAAACCCAATTTCAACAGTTCCACCTGTGTTTGGGAGAGATGATGGGATGATAAATTAATTACCTCCAAGTCAGAGGATTTGGATTTGCAGTCATATATCCCTGTTGGTGAAAATTTATTCTTATTAAAATTTCGTTTCTTGGCAACTCTGCCCGGTTGTATCTTTCTGGCTGGCTGCTTATTCCTTGAGTGATCAGATATAATACTTGATTCATCAATAGAAGTTACGGATGAGATAGAGCCGGATCGGGACTGAGAGTACGGGCGACCCCTTTTATTGTTATTTCTCCACCGGTACACTTTATTGTCTTGGTATTCAGAGTTATCCCTCTGTAGTTTTTTGGTTTTAACTGCACCAATCTCCTGTTCCCACCTTAAAAAATCTTTGTCTAAGTCTCCATTCAATTTCTCCAAGGCCTCTGATGTCAGGTCATCCTTGATTTGGGATTGGAGGGTATCAATATCCCTCTCAATTTCTCCCAATTTAGTCTCGTCCAATCCCATCAACAATTCAATAAACCCCCTAGAGCATTTGGTGGCCAGATCCTCCCATTTTCCTTTAAATACTTCATCATCCACTGTAAACGAAGGGAAGATCTGGACCCGTAGGCCCCTAGGTATTAGATTGCGAGCCAGGTACTGGCCCAGGGAAGCCCTATTCCACCACAGCTTCGTCCTCCTATACAAGAGTGACTTCAATTTAACAATCCTCTCCCCAGAGTCCCCTCTGTCAGAAGTTAAAACAACATTAGCGTCCTCCTTGAACACCTCCTGTAACCGGGATAACCAGGTTTGGTCCCGGGTACGAAAATCCATTTTGTAGTTAGATGCTGTGAAAAACACAGAACAATTAGACTCAATACAAAACTCACAAAAATTAATACATATGCGTGGCCGAGAGACAAGGATTGTTATATCTCTCCCAATATTTCTGTCCGAAACAATAGGACAGTCTAGGAAACTCCCCAATAAATACAAAACAACAGAACGGAGTATACAAGTCCCAATACGCATTTTATTTAAAAATTGTATAATTTTATTTATATTATCAAAATATATAATTCAAACTGAGTAATCAAATATAAATACAATACATATAAATAACAGGATTAGTGGAGGAGGAAACACTATAATAGTGGCGGAGCGGATGACAACACCTATCACATCATATCACAAGGACTGCTATTGTGGGAGCCATAGTATGAAAAAAAAAAAAAAAAAAAAAAAAGTTGCAACAGTGCAGGTTATATCACTAGCTAAAGTGCCATAGTGCCTACAGGACTCATCACCTCATATCATATAAAGCAGCTTACCCATTAGGTCTGAGATGTCTCACCACGCTCCACACACCACCCCCTTGGCGCACGTTTCGCGGTCGCTTTCTCAAAAAGGGGTTTGTTGCTAGCTCACTCTCTCACCGGTTAAAATAGGGCGCATACAGGAAGTCTCATCAAGCGCATCGGCGCACATGTGTCCAAGGTCCAGATCCATCATACCCGGCGGTCGTCAGAGCCGCACACACAGGGGGCGGAAAACCGCTCAGTGACGTCACATGGTGTGTGTGCGGCATCTAATGATAACCGCCCAGGAAGTCAGGTGCATAGACTCTAGAGCACGTGTGCGCACAGCCTGAGACCCTCCCACCGAAGTCCATGGCGGCCGCCATT
Source organism: Ranitomeya variabilis (assembly GCF_051348905.1). Lineage (NCBI taxonomy): Eukaryota > Metazoa > Chordata > Amphibia > Anura > Dendrobatidae > Ranitomeya > Ranitomeya variabilis. Next base: position 631,801,383 of record NC_135235.1, read on the forward strand.
TTCTAAATGATATCCAGTATGTTACAAAGTAACATGTGAGTAAATAAAAGAAAGTCTTTGACCAGAGACCATCAGAAGCACGAATCACCGCAAAGTAAATAATACTACTAAGCCTGCTGTGAATTACATAGTTTAACTCCCCAGATCACCATATCGGGGACCACAAGAAAAGTGCTTAAAGTGCTGTAAACAAAGTGACTGCCTACATAAATAAATCCAAAACCCACCCATGGATAACCATGGGAATCGCTATATTATAATGGTGAGATATAACGTGCATAAGCACGATTAAAATGTCATTAATGGAGATCATACAACCCCTCCTGCTATACTAAATAGAAACTCATACTTGGTGAAAACATAACAGTGTGCACCATGACAGGGGCCCATCAGAAAACATGATAAGTGATATACAAAAACTAAACATAAATTCATATGTGAATACATAAGTAATTACAGACGTGTACACATACATATAAATGCAACACAGCAGGAATAAAAAAAAAAAATAAAAAAAAAAAATAAAAAAATTATTTAAAAAATAAAAATAAAAAAAAAAATAGTAAATATATAATACTAATAAATAGTATGCATAAATAATAATAAAAAAATTATAAAGATATAATAAGACAAATAATCAATAATGAATATATATATGAATATGAATATATAAATATATATGAGTAATTGAATAATACGAAAAAAATAATACAAGAACGATATCTAATATAATAATAATAACGAAGAAAAATAAACACATCAAATAATAAAGAAAATAAATAAAATAAAATGAAAATAAAAAATAACAAAATAATAAAGTTGAAATCCGGTTTCATTCATAGAAGGTCTCAGGCGAATCCGGTGAGAGATCGCATAACAGGTCACATTGCGGCAGCGTCCCATACTAATAAAAACTAAAGACAAGAGAACAAACTTATTAGATTAAAACTTAAAAACACAGAAAGGAATCATCTGGAAAGAGGATAAACAACAATAGTCAGAATTGTACTGAGTGCTGGGACAGCACAAAAGTATTACCAATGAGGACGAAGTCGTGGTGGAACAGCAATCGCACATAAGAGGTGGGAAAGGCGTGTCATAAAAATGGAACAAAACTCAATTGTTCATTAAGTCCCTTGGGGGACATGGTGTCAAGGGTGGCAATCCACCTGCATTCACATTGTGCAAGCAGTTGCTTCAGATTGCCACCCCTGATGCCGCCATGAATCCTATCAATTCCCCTCACTTTTAGACCGGTGGGATCAGACCCGTGGTACATGCGGAAATGCCTAGGTAGGGTTTTCAAAGTTGATATATCCTTTGTTTCTTTTGCAGCCAGAATGTCACGAACATGCTCGCGCGTCCTAACCTTCAGTTCCCTAGATGTGAGACCGATATAAATCAGGGAGCAGGGACATGTAGCGTAATATACCACATGGGTGGAATTGCATGAAATATAATCACGAATTGTATATTCCCTGCTCCCATCAGATGATAAAAAGGTCCCACATCTAAGGATATTAGGACACGCGACACATGACCCGCAGGGGAAGCAACCCAGTCTGGGATTTATTTTCGCCAAGAAGGTATCACATTTTGCCACATAATGGCTTTTCACCAGACTGTCTTTAAGATTTCTTCCCCTGCGCTGTACCATACATGGGGCTGGAGACAAATGTTTCGCCAGAACATTATCCGTCATTAAGACCGACCAATGTTTGGTCAAAATATCACGGATCCGATCCCACCGGCAATTTGCTGTGGAAATAAACCGTATCTCAGGATCCCGTGCTTTGTTGGTCTTTTTAGATGGTACCAACAGATCCTCTCTCCGGGTCTGTTTCGCCCGTCTATAACCTGCCTTGATGCACCGACGACTGTACCCCCTGGCCTTGAATCTGTCCGAAAGAGTCGCGGACTGTCCCTCAAAGCGGGCCTCGGTGGAGCAGACACGCCTATTCCTCAAGAACTGACCAACTGGGATGGCCTTAATAGTTGAGTAGTTATGTGCTGAAGAGGCATGAAGTAAAGAATTGACGGCCGTCTCTTTGCGATAGAGGTCCGTCTCAATAGAGCCATCTGCGGCAACACAAAGAGTGATATCCAAAAAATTAATCCGAGTTTTGTGCCAGCAATAGGTAAACTTCAAATTAAAACAATTTTGATTAAGGTACTGCATGAACTGGGTCAGGCTGGTCTCGTCACCGTTCCAGATCATAAGTACATCATCGATGTAACGAAACCAGCCCACCACCTGGTCCGCGGCATGTGCCCCGTCGCCCTGGAAGATGGTTCTTTCCCAGTACCCCAAAAATAGATTAGCATAAGACGGGGCACACGCCGCGCCCATTGCAGTACCTTGTAACTGTAAAAAAAAATTATCCTTAAATACAAAAAAATTGTGCTTCAAAATAAATTCCAATAATTCTAAAATAAATTCCGAAAAATGTCCATCCCAGTTGGTTGTCTCAAGAAAGAAGCGTGCCGCCCTTAACCCATCGCTGTGTCGAATTGACGTGTATAATGATTCGATATCGATGGTAACCAGAAGCATACCCGCCTCGAGGGACAGGCCATCGACCCTTGTTAGAACATCCGTAGTGTCTCTGACATAGGAGGGGAGCGTTTCCACGAGTGGTTTTAGATAGTAGTCAATAAATTTACACACATTATCGCACAACCCTCCCATGCCAGAGACAATCGGTCTGCCAGGGGGATTAACAGCGTCTTTGTGCACCTTCGGCAGTAAGTAGAAGGTGGCTACCTTTGGAAATTTTGGAAGCAGGCCATCAAGGACCTTCTTTGGAATAATCCCTGACTCCCCAGCATAGGATAGAATCACCTCTAATTCATTAGTGAAGGATTGTAAAGGGCTGTGGGGCAACACACAGTAAGTGGTTTTGTTCCTCAACTGTCGAAATGCCTCCTTCTCGTATTTGTCGGTTGGCCAGATAACCACATTCCCTCCCTTGTCTGCTGGTTTAAAAACCACTGAATCCAATGATTGTAATTCCTTCAGAGCTCTCCTCTGTGTCTGTGTAAGATTGTCATTACATCTAAATTTTGATATCTTCTTGAGATCCTCCGTTACAAGTCTACAGAAGATCTCAACTTGTGGACAGAGAGACAAGGGAGGGAATGAAGAGGATCTGGACACAACCGACAGGGGAAATTTACCTGGAAGTTCAGACTCCTGCTCCCTCAAAAGATCTTCCAATGCCTCCAAGGCTTCACGTTCCGCATCCACAGGTAGATCTTGATTGGAATCCCTTTGACTATATAGCTTCTTAAGTATCAACTTACGACAAAAGAGATGGGTATCTTTTAGGACTGTAAAAAAGTCAAAGTTATTACAGGGTACAAAATTTAAACCCAATTTCAACAGTTCCACCTGTGTTTGGGAGAGATGATGGGATGATAAATTAATTACCTCCAAGTCAGAGGATTTGGATTTGCAGTCATATATCCCTGTTGGTGAAAATTTATTCTTATTAAAATTTCGTTTCTTGGCAACTCTGCCCGGTTGTATCTTTCTGGCTGGCTGCTTATTCCTTGAGTGATCAGATATAATACTTGATTCATCAATAGAAGTTACGGATGAGATAGAGCCGGATCGGGACTGAGAGTACGGGCGACCCCTTTTATTGTTATTTCTCCACCGGTACACTTTATTGTCTTGGTATTCAGAGTTATCCCTCTGTAGTTTTTTGGTTTTAACTGCACCAATCTCCTGTTCCCACCTTAAAAAATCTTTGTCTAAGTCTCCATTCAATTTCTCCAAGGCCTCTGATGTCAGGTCATCCTTGATTTGGGATTGGAGGGTATCAATATCCCTCTCAATTTCTCCCAATTTAGTCTCGTCCAATCCCATCAACAATTCAATAAACCCCCTAGAGCATTTGGTGGCCAGATCCTCCCATTTTCCTTTAAATACTTCATCATCCACTGTAAACGAAGGGAAGATCTGGACCCGTAGGCCCCTAGGTATTAGATTGCGAGCCAGGTACTGGCCCAGGGAAGCCCTATTCCACCACAGCTTCGTCCTCCTATACAAGAGTGACTTCAATTTAACAATCCTCTCCCCAGAGTCCCCTCTGTCAGAAGTTAAAACAACATTAGCGTCCTCCTTGAACACCTCCTGTAACCGGGATAACCAGGTTTGGTCCCGGGTACGAAAATCCATTTTGTAGTTAGATGCTGTGAAAAACACAGAACAATTAGACTCAATACAAAACTCACAAAAATTAATACATATGCGTGGCCGAGAGACAAGGATTGTTATATCTCTCCCAATATTTCTGTCCGAAACAATAGGACAGTCTAGGAAACTCCCCAATAAATACAAAACAACAGAACGGAGTATACAAGTCCCAATACGCATTTTATTTAAAAATTGTATAATTTTATTTATATTATCAAAATATATAATTCAAACTGAGTAATCAAATATAAATACAATACATATAAATAACAGGATTAGTGGAGGAGGAAACACTATAATAGTGGCGGAGCGGATGACAACACCTATCACATCATATCACAAGGACTGCTATTGTGGGAGCCATAGTATGAAAAAAAAAAAAAAAAAAAAAGTTGCAACAGTGCAGGTTATATCACTAGCTAAAGTGCCATAGTGCCTACAGGACTCATCACCTCATATCATATAAAGCAGCTTACCCATTAGGTCTGAGATGTCTCACCACGCTCCACACACCACCCCCTTGGCGCACGTTTCGCGGTCGCTTTCTCAAAAAGGGGTTTGTTGCTAGCTCACTCTCTCACCGGTTAAAATAGGGCGCATACAGGAAGTCTCATCAAGCGCATCGGCGCACATGTGTCCAAGGTCCAGATCCATCATACCCGGCGGTCGTCAGAGCCGCACACACAGGGGGCGGAAAACCGCTCAGTGACGTCACATGGTGTGTGTGCGGCATCTAATGATAACCGCCCAGGAAGTCAGGTGCATAGACTCTAGAGCACGTGTGCGCACAGCCTGAGACCCTCCCACCGAAGTCCATGGCGGCCGCCATTTTCTAAATGATATCCAGTATGTTACAAAGTAACATGTGAGTAAATAAAAGAAAGTCTTTGACCAGAGACCATCAGAAGCACGAATCACCGCAAAGTAAATAATACTACTAAGCCTGCTGTGAATTACATAGTTTAACTCCCCAGATCACCATATCGGGGACCACAAGAAAAGTGCTTAAAGTGCTGTAAACAAAGTGACTGCCTACATAAATAAATCCAAAACCCACCCATGGATAACCATGGGAATCGCTATATTATAATGGTGAGATATAACGTGCATAAGCACGATTAAAATGTCATTAATGGAGATCATACAACCCCTCCTGCTATACTAAATAGAAACTCATACTTGGTGAAAACATAACAGTGTGCACCATGACAGGGGCCCATCAGAAAACATGATAAGTGATATACAAAAACTAAACATAAATTCATATGTGAATACATAAGTAATTACAGACGTGTACACATACATATAAATGCAACACAGCAGGAATAAAAAAAAAAAATAAAAAAAAAAAATAAAAAAATTATTTAAAAAAAAAAAATAAAAAAAAAAATAGTAAATATATAATACTAATAAATAGTATGCATAAATAATAATAAAAAAATTATAAAGATATAATAAGACAAATAATCAATAATGAATATATATATGAATATGAATATATAAATATATATGAGTAATTGAATAATACGAAAAAAATAATACAAGAACGATATCTAATATAATAATAATAACGAAGAAAAATAAACACATCAAATAATAAAGAAAATAAATAAAATAAAATGAAAATAAAAAATAACAAAATAATAAAGTTGAAATCCGGTTTCATTCATAGAAGGTCTCAGGCGAATCCGGTGAGAGATCGCATAACAGGTCACATTGCGGCAGCGTCCCATACTAATAAAAACTAAAGACAAGAGAACAAACTTATTAGATTAAAACTTAAAAACACAGAAAGGAATCATCTGGAAAGAGGATAAACAACAATAGTCAGAATTGTACTGAGTGCTGGGACAGCACAAAAGTATTACCAATGAGGACGAAGTCGTGGTGGAACAGCAATCGCACATAAGAGGTGGGAAAGGCGTGTCATAAAAATGGAACAAAACTCAATTGTTCATTAAGTCCCTTGGGGGACATGGTGTCAAGGGTGGCAATCCACCTGCATTCACATTGTGCAAGCAGTTGCTTCAGATTGCCACCCCTGATGCCGCCATGAATCCTATCAATTCCCCTCACTTTTAGACCGGTGGGATCAGACCCGTGGTACATGCGGAAATGCCTAGGTAGGGTTTTCAAAGTTGATATATCCTTTGTTTCTTTTGCAGCCAGAATGTCACGAACATGCTCGCGCGTCCTAACCTTCAGTTCCCTAGATGTGAGACCGATATAAATCAGGGAGCAGGGACATGTAGCGTAATATACCACATGGGTGGAATTGCATGAAATATAATCACGAATTGTATATTCCCTGCTCCCATCAGATGATAAAAAGGTCCCACATCTAAGGATATTAGGACACGCGACACATGACCCGCAGGGGAAGCAACCCAGTCTGGGATTTATTTTCGCCAAGAAGGTATCACATTTTGCCACATAATGGCTTTTCACCAGACTGTCTTTAAGATTTCTTCCCCTGCGCTGTACCATACATGGGGCTGGAGACAAATGTTTCGCCAGAACATTATCCGTCATTAAGACCGACCAATGTTTGGTCAAAATATCACGGATCCGATCCCACCGGCAATTTGCTGTGGAAATAAACCGTATCTCAGGATCCCGTGCTTTGTTGGTCTTTTTAGATGGTACCAACAGATCCTCTCTCCGGGTCTGTTTCGCCCGTCTATAACCTGCCTTGATGCACTGACGACTGTACCCCCTGGCCTTGAATCTGTCCGAAAGAGTCGCGGACTGTCCCTCAAAGCGGGCCTCGGTGGAGCAGACACGCCTATTCCTCAAGAACTGACCAACTGGGATGGCCTTAATAGTTGAGTAGTTATGTGCTGAAGAGGCATGAAGTAAAGAATTGACGGCCGTCTCTTTGCGATAGAGGTCCGTCTCAATAGAGCCATCTGCGGCAACACAAAGAGTGATATCCAAAAAATTAATCCGAGTTTTGTGCCAGCAATAGGTAAACTTCAAATTAAAACAATTTTGATTAAGGTACTGCATGAACTGGGTCAGGCTGGTCTCGTCACCGTTCCAGATCATAAGTACATCATCGATGTAACGAAACCAGCCCACCACCTGGTCCGCGGCATGTGCCCCGTCGCCCTGGAAGATGGTTCTTTCCCAGTACCCCAAAAATAGATTAGCATAAGACGGGGCACACGCCGCGCCCATTGCAGTACCTTGTAACTGTAAAAAAAATTATCCTTAAATACAAAAAAATTGTGCTTCAAAATAAATTCCAATAATTCTAAAATAAATTCCGAAAAATGTCCATCCCAGTTGGTTGTCTCAAGAAAGAAGCGTGCCGCCCTTAACCCATCGCTGTGTCGAATTGACGTGTATAATGATTCGATATCGATGGTAACCAGAAGCATACCCGCCTCGAGGGACAGGCCATCGACCCTTGTTAGAACATCCGTAGTGTCTCTGACATAGGAGGGGAGCGTTTCCACGAGTGGTTTTAGATAGTAGTCAATAAATTTACACACATTATCGCACAACCCTCCCATGCCAGAGACAATCGGTCTGCCAGGGGGATTAACAGCGTCTTTGTGCACCTTCGGCAGTAAGTAGAAGGTGGCTACCTTTGGAAATTTTGGAAGCAGGCCATCAAGGACCTTCTTTGGAATAATCCCTGACTCCCCTGATTTATATCGGTCTCACATCTAGGGAACTGAAGGTTAGGACGCGCGAGCATGTTCGTGACATTCTGGCTGCAAAAGAAACAAAGGATATATCAACTTTGAAAACCCTACCTAGGCATTTCCGCATGTACCACGGGTCTGATCCCACCGGTCTAAAAGTGAGGGGAATTGATAGGATTCATGGCGGCATCAGGGGTGGCAATCTGAAGCAACTGCTTGCACAATGTGAATGCAGGTGGATTGCCACCCTTGACACCATGTCCCCCAAGGGACTTAATGAACAATTGAGTTTTGTTCCATTTTTATGACACGCCTTTCCCACCTCTTATGTGCGATTGCTGTTCCACCACGACTTCGTCCTCATTGGTAATACTTTTGTGCTGTCCCAGCACTCAGTACAATTCTGACTATTGTTGTTTATCCTCTTTCCAGATGATTCCTTTCTGTGTTTTTAAGTTTTAATCTAATAAGTTTGTTCTCTTGTCTTTAGTTTTTATTAGTATGGGACGCTGCCGCAATGTGACCTGTTATGCGATCTCTCACCGGATTCGCCTGAGACCTTCTATGAATGAAACCGGATTTCAACTTTATTATTTTGTTATTTTTTATTTTCATTTTATTTTATTTATTTTCTTTATTATTTGATGTGTTTATTTTTCTTCGTTATTATTATTATATTAGATATCGTTCTTGTATTATTTTTTTCGTATTATTCAATTACTCATATATATTTATATATTCATATTCATATATATATTCATTATTGATTATTTGTCTTATTATATCTTTATAATTTTTTTTATTATTATTTATGCATACTATTTATTAGTATTATATATTTACTATTTTTTTTTTTTTTTTTTTTTTAAATAATTTTTTTAATTTTTTTTTTTTTTTTTTTTTTTTTTTTTATTCCTGCTGTGTTGCATTTATATGTATGTGTACACGTCTGTAATTACTTATGTATTCACATATGAATTTATGTTTAGTTTTTGTATATCACTTATCATGTTTTCTGATGGGCCCCTGTCATGGTGCACACTGTTATGTTTTCACCAAGTATGAGTTTCTATTTAGTATAGCAGGAGGGGTTGTATGATCTCCATTAATGACATTTTAATCGTGCTTATGCACGTTATATCTCACTATTATAATATAGCGATTCCCATGGTTATCCATGGGTGGGTTTTGGATTTATTTATGTAGGCAGTCACTTTGTTTACAGCACTTTAACCCCTTAAGCCCGTATGACGTACTATCCCGTCGAGGTGGGGTGGGCCTTAATTCCCGGTGACGGGATAGTACGTCATACGCGATCGGCCGCGCTCACGGGGGGAGCGCGGCCGATCGCGGCCGGGTGTCGGCTGCATATCGCAGCTGACATCCAGCACTATGTGCCAGGAGCGGTCACGGACCGCCCCCGGCACATTAACCCCCGGCACACCGCGATCAAACATGATCGCGGTGTACCGGCGGTACAGGGAAGCATCGCGCAGGGAGGGGGCTCCCTGCGGGCTTCCCTGAGACGATCGGTACAAGGTGATGTACTCACCTCGTACCGAACGTCTTCTCCCTGCAGGCCCCGGATCCAAAATGGCCGAGGGGCTGTATCCGGGTCCTGCAGGGAGCACTTCCGGGTCGGAGCAGGCTGCAGATGAAAGCTGCAGCCTGCTCCGATGAAAGTATGATCGCGGATCTGATAGAGTGCTGTGCACACTATCAGATCTGCGATCTGTGATGTCCCCCCCTGGGACAAAGTAAAAAAGTAAAAAAAAAAATTTCCACATGTGTAAAAAAAAAAAAAAAAAAAATTCCTAAATAAATAATAATAAAAAAAAAAATATTATTCCCATAAATACATTTCTTTATCTAAAAAAAACAAACAAAAACAATAAAAGTACACATATTTAGTATCGCCGCGTCCGTAACGACCCAACCTATAAAACTGGCCCACTAGTTAACCCCTTCAGTAAACACCGTAAGAAAAAAAAAAAAAAAAACGAGGCAAAAAACAACGCTTTATTACCATACCGCCGAACAAAAAGTGGAATAACACGCGATCAAAAAGACGGATATAAATAACCATGGTACCACTGAAAACGTCATCTTGTCCCGCAAAAAACGAGCCGCCATACAGCATCATCAGCAAAAAAATTAAAAAGTTATAGTCCTCAGAATAAAGCGATGCCAAAATAATTATTTTTTCTATAAAATAGTTTTTATCGTATAAAAGCGTCAAAACATAAAAAAATGATATAAATGAGATATCGCTGTAATCGTACTGACCCGACGAATAAAACTGCTTTATCAATTTTACCAAACGCGGAACGGTATAAACGCCTCCCCCAAAAGAAATTCATGAATAGCTGGTTTTTGGTCTTTCTGCCTCACAAAAATCGGAATAAAAAGCGATCAAAAACTGTCACGTGTCCGAAAATGTTACCAATAAAAACGTCAACTCGTCCCGCAAAAAACAAGACCTCACATGACTCTGTGGACCAAAATGTGGAAAAATTATAGGTCTCAAAATGTGGAGACGCAAAAACTTTTTTGCTATAAAAAGCGTCTTTTAGTCTGGTTTCACACTTGCGTTTTTATCTGCATGCGTTTTTTAAAAAAACCGCATGTGTGAAAAAATGCATGTAAACGCGGTAAAACGCATGCGTTTTTATAGAAAAACACAAGAAAACAAGAAAAAAACAAAAAACCCTAACCCTACCCCTAACCCTACCCCTAACCTGAAATACGTGGCACTGAAATACGTGGCACTGAAATATACGTTTATATACGTATATACGTATATAAGTGCCACGATATTTCAGTGGCCACGTATATAAGTGCCACGTATTTAAGTGCCACGTATTTAAGTGCCACGTATTTCAGTGCCACGTATTTCAGTGCCACGTATTTCAGTGCCACTTATTTCAGTGCCACGTATTTCAGTGCCACGTATTTCAGTGCCACGTATTTCAGTGCCACGTATTTCAGTGCCACGTATTTACGTGCCACGTATTTACGTGCCACGTATTTTTCAGTGCCTGAAATACGTGGCACTGAAATTCGTGGCACTGAAATTCGTGGCACTGAAATATCGTGGCACTGAAGTATTTACGTGCCACGTATTTTTCAGTGCCTGAAATACGTGGCACTGAAATACGTGGCACTGAAATACGTGGCACTGAAATATCGTGGCACTGAAATACGTGGCACTGAAATACGTGGCACTGAAATACGTGGCACTTAAATACGTGGCTCTTAAATACGTGGCACTTATATACGTGGCACTTATGACTGTCAGAAAATGTTCAGTAAACGGTTAGGGGTGAGGTTAGGGGTAGGGTTTCAGGTAGAATTGGGGAGCTTCCACTGTTCAGGCACATCAGGGGCTCTCCAAACGCGACATGGCGTCCAATCTCAATTCCAGCCAATTCTGCGTTGAAAAAGTAAAACAGTGCTCCTTCCCTTCCGAGCTCTCCCGTGCGTCCAAAAAGGGGTTTACCCCAACATATGGGGTATCAGCGTACTAGGGACAAATTGAACAACAACTTCTGGGGTCCAAGTTCTCTTGTTATCCTTGGGAAAATAAAAATTTGGGGGGCTAAAAATCATTTTTGTGGGAAAAAAAATATGTTTTATTTTCACGGCTCTGTGTTGTAAACTGTAGTGAAACACTTGGGGGTTCAAAGTTCTCACAACACATCTAGATAAGTTCCTTGGGAGGTCTACTTTCCAATATGGGGTCACTTGTGGGGGGTTTGTACTGTTTGGGTACATCAGGGGCTCTGCAAATGCAACGTGACGCCTGCAGACCAATCCATTTAAGTCTGCATTCCAAATGGCGCTCCTTCCCTTCCGAGCTCTGTCATGCGCCCAAACAGTGGTTCCCCCCCACATAGGGGGTATCAGCGTACTCAGGACAAATTGGACAACAACTTTTAGGGTCCAATTTATCCTGATACCCTTGTGAAAATACAAAACTGGGGGCTAAATTTCATTTTTGTGAAAAAAAAAAAAATAATATTTTCACGGCTCTGCGTTATAAACTGTAGTGAAACACTTGGGGGTTCAAAGTTCTCACAACACATCTAGATAAGTTCCTTGGGGGGTCTAGTTTCCAATATGGGGTCACTTGTGGGGGGTTTGTACTGTTTGGGTACATCAGGGGCTCTGCAAATGCAACGTGATGCCTGCAGACCAATCCATTTAAGTCTGCATTCCAAATGGCGCTCCTTCCCTTCCGAGCTCTGTCATGCGCCCAAACAGTGGTTCCCCCCCACATAGGGGGTATCAGCGTACTCAGGACAAATTGGACAACAACTTTTAGGGTCCAATTTATCCTGATACCCTTGTGAAAATACAAAACTGGGGGCTAAATTTCATTTTTGTGAAAAAAAAAAATATTATTTTCACGGCTCTGCGTTATAAACTGTAGTGAAACACTTGGGGGTTCAAAGTTCTCACAACACATCTAGATAAGTTCCTTGGGGGGTCTAGTTTCCAATATGGGGTCACTTGTGGGGGGTTTGTACTGTTTGGGTACATCAGGGGCTCTGCAAATGCAACGTGACGCCTGCAGACCAATCCATTTAAGTCTGCATTCCAAATGGCGCTCCTTCACTTCCGAGCTCTGTCATGCGCCCAAACAGTGGTCCCCCCCCACAAATGGGGTATCAGCGTACTCCAGACAAATTGGACAACAACTTTTGGGGTCCAATTTATCCTGATACCCTTGTGAAAATACAAAACTTGGGGGCTAAAAAATCATTTTTGTGAAAAAAAAAAATATTTTTATTTTCACGGCTCTGCGTTATAAACTGTAGTGAAACACTTGGGGGTTCAAAGCTCTCAAAACACATCTAGATAAGTTCCTTAGGGGGTCTACTTTCCAAAATGGTGTCACTTGTGGGGGGGTTTAATGTTTAGGCACATCAGGGGCTCTCCAAACGCAACATGGCATCCCATCTTAATTCCAGTCAATTTTGCATTGAAAAGTAAAATAGCGCTTCTTCCCTTCTGAGCTCTGCTATGCACCCAAACAATGGTTTACACCCACATATTGGGTATCAGCGTACTCAGGACAAATTGTACAACAACTTTTGTGGTCTAATTTCTTCTCTTACCCTTGGGGAAATAAAAAAATGGGGGTGAAAAGATCATTTTTGTGAAAAAATATGATTTTTTATTTTTACGGCTCTGCATTATAAACTTCTGTGAAGCACTTGTTGGGTCAAAGTGCTCAACACACATCTAGATAAGTTCCTTAAGGGGTCTACTTTCCAAAATGGTGTCACTCGTGGGGGGTTTCAATGTTTAGGCACATTAGGGGCTCTCCAAACGCAACATGGCGTCCCATCTCAATTCCAGTCAATTTTGCATTGAAAAGTCAAATGGCGCTCCTTCCCTTCTGAGCTCTGCCCTGCGCCCAAACAATGGTTTACACCCACATATGGGGTATCAGTGTACTCAGGACAAATTGCACAACAATTTTTGGGGTCCAATTTCTTCTCTTACCCTTGGGAAAATAAAAAATTGGGGGTGAAAAGATCATTTTTGTGAAAAAATATGATTTTTTATTTTTACGGCTCTGCATTATAAACTTCTGTAAAGCACTTGTTGGGTCAAAGTGCTCACCACACATCTAGATAAGTTCCTTAGGGGGTCTACTTTCCAAAATGGTGTCACTTGTTAGGGGTTTCAATGTTTAGGCACATCAAGGGCTCTCTAAATGCAACATGGCGTCCCATCTCAATTCCAGTCAATTTTGCATTGAAAAGTCAAATGGCGCTCCTTCCCTTCCGAGCTCTGCCCTGCGCCCAAACAATGGTTTACACCCACATATGGGGTATCAGCGTACTCAGGACAAATTGCACAACAATTTTTGGGGTCCAATTTCTTCTCTCACCCTTGGGAAAATAAAAAATTGGGGGTGAAAAGATCATTTTTGTGAAAAAATATGATTTTTTATTTTTACGGCTTTGCATTATAAACTTCTGTAAAGCACTTGTTGGGTCAAAGTGCTCACCACACATCTAGATAAGTTCCTTAGGGGGTCTACTTTCCAAAATGGTGTCACTTGTTAGGGGTTTCAATGTTTAGGCACATCAGGGGCTCTCCAAATGCAACATGGCGTCCCATCTCAATTCCAGTCAATTTTGCATTGAAAAGTCAAATGGCGCTCCTTTGCTTCCAAGCTCTGCCATGCGCCCAAACTGTGGTTTACCCCCACATATGGGGTATCAGCGTACTCAGGACAAATTGTACAACAACTTTTGGGGTCTATTTTCTCCTGTTACCCTTGGTAAAATAAAACAAATTGGAGCTGAAATAAATTTTGTGTGAAAAAAAGTTAAATGTTCATTTTTATTTAAACATTCCAAAAATTCCTGTGAAACACCTGAAGGGTTAATAAACTTCTTGAAAGTGGTTTTGAGTACCTTGAGGGGTGCAGTTTTTAGAATGGTGTCACACTTGGGTATTTTCTATCATATAGACCCGTCAAAATGACTTCAAATGAGATGTGGTCCCTAAAAAAAAATGGTGTTGTAAAAATGAGAAATTGCTGGTCAACTTTTAACCCTTATAACTCCGTCACAAAAAAACATTTTGGTTCCAAAATTGTGCTGATGTAAAGTAGACATGTGGAAAATGTTATTTATTAAGTATTTTGTGTGACATATGTCTGTGATTTAAGGGCATAAAAATTCAAAGTTGGAAAATTGCGAAATTTTCCAAATTTTCGCCAAATATTCGTTTTTTTCACAAATAAACGCAAGTTATATCGAACAAATTTTACCACTAACATGAAGTACAATATGTCACGAGAAAACAGTGTCAGAATCGCCAAGATCCGTTGAAGCGTTCCAGAGTTATAACCTCATAAAGGGACAGTGGTCAGAATTGTAAAAATTGGCCTGGTCATTAACGTGCAAACCACCCTCGGGGCTTAAGGGGTTAAGCACTTTTCTTGTGGTCCCCGATATGGTGATCTGGGGAGTTAAACTATGTAATTCACAGCAGGCTTAGTAGTATTATTTACTTTGCGGTGATTCGTGCTTCTGATGGTCTCTGGTCAAAGACTTTCTTTTATTTACTCACATGTTACTTTGTAACATACTGGATATCATTTAGAAAATGGCGGCCGCCATGGACTTCGGTGGGAGGGTCTCAGGCTGTGCGCACACGTGCTCTAGAGTCTATGCACCTGACTTCCTGGGCGGTTATCATTAGATGCCGCACACACACCATGTGACGTCACTGAGCGGTTTTCCGCCCCCTGTGTGTGCGGCTCTGACGACCGCTGGGTATGATGGATCTGGACCTTGGACACATGTGCGCCGATGCGCTTGATGAGACTTCCTGTATGCGCCCTATTTTAACCGGTGAGAGAGTGAGCTAGCAACAAACCCCTTTTTGAGAAAGCGACCGCGAAACGTGCGTCAAGGGGGTGGTGTGTGGAGCGTGGTGAGACATCTCAGACCTAATGGGTAAGCTGCTTTATATGATATGAGGTGATGAGTCCTGTAGGCACTATGGCACTTTAGCTAGTGATATAACCTGCACTGTTGCAACTTTTTTTTTTTTTTTTTTTTCATACTATGGCTCCCACAATAGCAGTCCTTGTGATATGATGTGATAGGTGTTGTCATCCGCTCCGCCACTATTATAGTGTTTCCTCCTCCACTAATCCTGTTATTTATATGTATTGTATTTATATTTGATTACTCAGTTTGAATTATATATTTTGATAATATAAATAAAATTATACAATTTTTAAATAAAATGCGTATTGGGACTTGTATACTCCGTTCTGTTGTTTTGTATTTATTGGGGAGTTTCCTAGACTGTCCTATTGTTTCGGACAGAAATATTGGGAGAGATATAACAATCCTTGTCTCTCGGCCACGCATATGTATTAATTTTTGTGAGTTTTGTATTGAGTCTAATTGTTCTGTGTTTTTCACAGCATCTAACTACAAAATGGATTTTCGTACCCGGGACCAAACCTGGTTATCCCGGTTACAGGAGGTGTTCAAGGAGGACGCTAATGTTGTTTTAACTTCTGACAGAGGGGACTCTGGGGAGAGGATTGTTAAATTGAAGTCACTCTTGTATAGGAGGACGAAGCTGTGGTGGAATAGGGCTTCCCTGGGCCAGTACCTGGCTCGCAATCTAATACCTAGGGGCCTACGGGTCCAGATCTTCCCTTCGTTTACAGTGGATGATGAAGTATTTAAAGGAAAATGGGAGGATCTGGCCACCAAATGCTCTAGGGGGTTTATTGAATTGTTGATGGGATTGGACGAGACTAAATTGGGAGAAATTGAGAGGGATATTGATACCCTCCAATCCCAAATCAAGGATGACCTGACATCAGAGGCCTTGGAGAAATTGAATGGAGACTTAGACAAAGATTTTTTAAGGTGGGAACAGGAGATTGGTGCAGTTAAAACCAAAAAACTACAGAGGGATAACTCTGATTACCAAGACAATAAAGTGTACCGGTGGAGAAATAACAATAAAAGGGGTCGCCCGTACTCTCAGTCCCGATCCGGCTCTATCTCATCCGTAACTTCTATTGATGAATCAAGTATTATATCTGATCACTCAAGGAATAAGCAGCCAGCCAGAAAGATACAACCGGGCAGAGTTGCCAAGAAACGAAATTTTAATAAGAATAAATTTTCACCAACAGGGATATATGACTGCAAATCCAAATCCTCTGACTTGGAGGTAATTAATTTATCATCCCATCATCTCTCCCAAACACAGGTGGAACTGTTGAAATTGGGTTTAAATTTTGTACCCTGTAATAACTTTGACTTTTTTACAGTCCTAAAAGATACCCATCTCTTTTGTCGTAAGTTGATACTTAAGAAGCTATATAGTCAAAGGGATTCCAATCAAGATCTACCTGTGGATGCGGAACGTGAAGCCTTGGAGGCATTGGAAGATCTTTTGAGGGAGCAGGAGTCTGAACTTCCAGGTAAATTTCCCCTGTCGGTTGTGTCCAGATCCTCTTCATTCCCTCCCTTGTCTCTCTGTCCACAAGTTGAGATCTTCTGTAGACTTGTAACGGAGGATCTCAAGAAGATATCAAAATTTAGATGTAATGACAATCTTACACAGACACAGAGGAGAGCTCTGAAGGAATTACAATCATTGGATTCAGTGGTTTTTAAACCAGCAGACAAGGGAGGGAATGTGGTTATCTGGCCAACCGACAAATACGAGAAGGAGGCATTTCGACAGTTGAGGAACAAAACCACTTACTGTGTGTTGCCCCACAGCCCTTTACAATCCTTCACTAATGAATTAGAGGTGATTCTATCCTATGCTGGGGAGTCAGGGATTATTCCAAAGAAGGTCCTTGATGGCCTGCTTCCAAAATTTCCAAAGGTAGCCACCTTCTACTTACTGCCGAAGGTGCACAAAGACGCTGTTAATCCCCCTGGCAGACCGATTGTCTCTGGCATGGGAGGGTTGTGCGATAATGTGTGTAAATTTATTGACTACTATCTAAAACCACTCGTGGAAACGCTCCCCTCCTATGTCAGAGACACTATGGATGTTCTAACAAGGGTCGATGGCCTGTCCCTCGAGGCGGGTATGCTTCTGGTTACCATCGATATCGAATCATTATACACGTCAATTCGACACAGCGATGGGTTAAGGGCGGCACGCTTCTTTCTTGAGACAACCAACTGGGATGGACATTTTTCGGAATTTATTTTAGAATTATTGGAATTTATTTTGAAGCACAATTTTTTTGTATTTAAGGATAAATTTTTTTTACAGTTACAAGGTACTGCAATGGGCGCGGCGTGTGCCCCGTCTTATGCTAATCTATTTTTGGGGTACTGGGAAAGAACCATCTTCCAGGGCGACGGGGCACATGCCGCGGACCAGGTGGTGGGCTGGTTTCGTTACATCGATGATGTACTTATGATCTGGAACGGTGACGAGACCAGCCTGACCCAGTTCATGCAGTACCTTAATCAAAATTGTTTTAATTTGAAGTTTACCTATTGCTGGCACAAAACTCGGATTAATTTTTTGGATATCACTCTTTGTGTTGCCGCAGATGGCTCTATTGAGACGGACCTCTATCGCAAAGAGACGGCCGTCAATTCTTTACTTCATGCCTCTTCAGCACATAACTACTCAACTATTAAGGCCATCCCAGTTGGTCAGTTCTTGAGGAATAGGCGTGTCTGCTCCACCGAGGCCCGCTTTGAGGGACAGTCCGCGACTCTTTCGGACAGATTCAAGGCCAGGGGGTACAGTCGTCGGTGCATCAAGGCAGGTTATAGACGGGCGAAACAGACCCGGAGAGAGGATCTGTTGGTACCATCTAAAAAGACCAACAAAGCACGGGATCCTGAGATACAGTTTATTTCCACAGCAAATTGCCGGTGGGATCGGATCCGTGATATTTTGACCAAACATTGGTCGGTCTTAATGACGGATAATGTTCTGGCGAAACATTTGTCTCCAGCCCCATGTATGGTACAGCGCAGGGGAAGAAATCTTAAAGACAGTCTGGTGAAAAGCCATTATGTGGCAAAATGTGATACCTTCTTGGCGAAAATAAATCCCAGACTGGGTTGCTTCCCCTGCGGGTCATGTGTCGCGTGTCCTAATATCCTTAGATGTGGGACCTTTTTATCATCTGATGGGAGCAGGGAATATACAATTCGTGATTATATTTCATGCAATTCCACCCATGTGGTATATTACGCTACATGTCCCTGCTCCCTGATTTATATCGGTCTCACATCTAGGGAACTGAAGGTTAGGACGCGCGAGCATGTTCGTGACATTCTGGCTGCAAAAGAAACAAAGGATATATCAACTTTGAAAACCCTACCTAGGCATTTCCGCATGTACCACGGGTCTGATCCCACCGGTCTAAAAGTGAGGGGAATTGATAGGATTCATGGCGGCATCAGGGGTGGCAATCTGAAGCAACTGCTTGCACAATGTGAATGCAGGTGGATTGCCACCCTTGACACCATGTCCCCCAAGGGACTTAATGAACAATTGAGTGTTGTTCCATTTTTATGACACGCCTTTCCCACCTCTTATGTGCGATTGCTGTTCCACCACGACTTCGTCCTCATTGGTAATACTTTTGTGCTGTCCCAGCACTCAGTACAATTCTGACTATTGTTGTTTATCCTCTTTCCAGATGATTCCTTTCTGTGTTTTTAAGTTTTAATCTAATAAGTTTGTTCTCTTGTCTTTAGTTTTTATTAGTATGGGACGCTGCCGCAATGTGACCTGTTATGCGATCTCTCACCGGATTCGCCTGAGACCTTCTATGAATGAAACCGGATTTCAACTTTATTATTTTGTTATTTTTTATTTTCATTTTATTTTATTTATTTTCTATATTATTTGATGTGTTTATTTTTCTTCGTTATTATTATTATATTAGATATCGTTCTTGTATTATTTTTTTCGTATTATTCAATTACTCATATATATTTATATATTCATATTCATATATATTCATTATTGAATATTTGTCTTATTATATCTTTATAATTTTTTTTTATTATTATTTATGCATACTATTTATTAGTATTATATATTTACTATTTTTTTTTTTTTTTTTTTTATTCCTGCTGTGTTGCATTTATATGTATGTGTACACGTCTGTAATTACTTATGTATTCACATATGAATTTATGTTTAGTTTTTGTATATCACTTATCATGTTTTCTGATGGGCCCCTGTCATGGTGCACACTGTTATGTTTTCACCAAGTATGAGTTTCTATTTAGTATAGCAGGAGGGGTTGTATGATCTCCATTAATGACATTTTAATCGTGCTTATGCACGTTATATCTCACCATTATAATATAGCGATTCCCATGGTTATCCATGGGTGGGTTTTGGATTTATTTATGTAGGCAGTCACTTTGTTTACAGCACTTTAAGCACTTTTCTTGTGGTCCCCGATATGGTGATCTGGGGAGTTAAACTATGTAATTCACAGCAGGCTTAGTAGTATTATTTACTTTGCGGTGATTCGTGCTTCTGATGGTCTCTGGTCAAAGACTTTCTTTTATTTACTCACATGTTACTTTGTAACATACTGGATATCATTTAGAAAATGGCGGCCGCCATGGACTTCGGTGGGAGGGTCTCAGGCTGTGCGCACACGTGCTCTAGAGTCTATGCACCTGACTTCCTGGGCGGTTATCATTAGATGCCGCACACACACCATGTGACGTCACTGAGCGGTTTTCCGCCCCCTGTGTGTGCGGCTCTGACGACCGCCGGGTATGATGGATCTGGACCTTGGACACATGTGCGCCGATGCGCTTGATGAGACTTCCTGTATGCGCCCTATTTTAACCGGTGAGAGAGTGAGCTAGCAACAAACCCCTTTTTGAGAAAGCGACCGCGAAACGTGCGTCAAGGGGGTGGTGTGTGGAGCGTGGTGAGACATCTCAGACCTAATGGGTAAGCTGCTTTATATGATATGAGGTGATGAGTCCTGTAGGCACTATGGCACTTTAGCTAGTGATATAACCTGCACTGTTGCAACTTTTTTTTTTTTTTTTTTCATACTATGGCTCCCACAATAGCAGTCCTTGTGATATGATGTGATAGGTGTTGTCATCCGCTCCGCCACTATTATAGTGTTTCCTCCTCCACTAATCCTGTTATTTATATGTATTGTATTTATATTTGATTACTCAGTTTGAATTATATATTTTGATAATATAAATAAAATTATACAATTTTTAAATAAAATGCGTATTGGGACTTGTATACTCCGTTCTGTTGTTTTGTATTTATTGGGGAGTTTCCTAGACTGTCCTATTGTTTCGGACAGAAATATTGGGAGAGATATAACAATCCTTGTCTCTCGGCCACGCATATGTATTAATTTTTGTGAGTTTTGTATTGAATCAATTTCTGCTGGAATATCTCTGGAGCAGGTTTTAGTCCCATGGGCATTTTCAGCCATTTAAAGCGTCCAAATGGTGAAGAAAATGTTGTCAATAAACTTGAATCTTCAGTCAGGGCCACATGCCAGAATCCATTTTTTACATCACATACAGAAAATATTTTAGCCTTTGATAAATCTGGTAGGACATCATCTAATGTTGGCATTGGGTAATGGTTTTGTTTCAGCGCCTTGTTGAGTGGCTTAGGATCAATACATATTCTTAACTTGCCCGATGGTTTCTGCACTATGACCAAACTACTGATCCAATCTGTGCTCTTATGGACTGGTGCTATCATGCCTCTTCTCTGTAGATCTACTTTCAGCGGTTGCATTAAAGCTACAGGCACTCTTCTTGTAGGTAATCTGGTGGGCTGCACTGTGTTGTCAATTTCTAGCCTATATTTACCTTCAAAGCACCCATCACCTTCAAATACATCAGCATATTCTGCTTTTATTTTCTGCATGTCCAAGTTGTGCTCTGCATTTAGTTTTGGATTTTGTATATCCTGGGCAACTTCAACAGACATAATGTTCTGAGACTGTACTTTTATTAAGTCCATTGCCTGAACTGCTTTTACTCCCAGTAATGGTACATGGTTACCACCCCGTAACACGGTAAATTCAACTCTATAACTCTTTCTGTTACATGGGTTTCGTAATTTTAGCTTACATGTCCCCATTGGTTTCAGAACACTTTTGTTGTACATCACCAGTACCTTGTCAGTTGGCTCAATAGAAACCTGTTTGTTTAGCAGATCAAATGAAATTACATTGCAGCTTGCTCCACAATCCAGCTGAAATCTAATGGGCTTCTCCTTCAACAAGAATGTTGCATAAAGCTGCTTGGCATCCTTCACTACTGACTGCCCGACTACATTGACTTTCTCTGTTGTAGACTGCATGTGTAGCCATGTAATGTCCTCTGCACTGTCAGTGTCTGGTGTCACAGTGTGGAGCTGTCTGTACTGTTTGCCTCTTCCCTGCCTGCAGACAGCAGTGTAATGATTCTTCTTGCCACATGACCTGCAGGTTTCCCCATATGCTGGACACTTGGTTTTGTCTCTCTCATGTCTTTTCCCACAATACTTGCAGTGGACAGTGTTTATATGGTAGTCTGGTCCTGTCTTTCCTTTCATAGATACTGCATGTACCTTGTCAGCATCATTCTCACTGGTGCCTGCCATCATCTTCAGGCTGTGCTGTGTGAGCTCCGCAGCCCTGCAGATTTGCATACATTTCTCTAAAGTCATGCCTTCCTCTCTCAGTAATCTTTCTTTGAGATGACTGTCCTTTATGCCACACACCATTCTGTCCTTGATTAGACTGTCCCTGATCTCTCCAAAGCCACATGTTTCTGCAAGTCTCCTCAGCTCTGTCAGATATCTGTCCACATTTTCACCATCCTCCTGATGTCTTGTGAAAAACTTATATCTTTCCACTGCCTCATTCTTCTTTGGGTCACAGTGTTTATCAAATGCCTGCACAATGTCTGCTAGGAGGAGGTTGTCTGTGTATGGGAGCAAGGTGTGGGCTAATTCTCTGCCATTTTCCCCAATTAGGTAATAAAACAGCTTTACTTTCTGTTTGTCGTCAGTGGGGCCCAAAGTCAGATCCACATACAGTGTAAACTCTTCCTTCCAATGTCTCCAGGTCCGGGACAGATTACATGAAGTGACATCTAGTCTCTGAGGGGGCTTCAGACCAGTCTCCATTTTGCTGTACTGTCAGGGAATCTGTACTTACAGTTGCAGTGATCTGTGCAGTTCCAGCCTCATATAAGCTCTGAGAATTTGTAGGTTCTGTGTCCGGCTGCCACCATGTTCTGTTTGATGAATCCTGTCATGAATCTCACTCTGTGAGTATCTCCAGGCTCTTTATTCACATCATGTCTCAACCTCCATTACATGAATCAAGTGAACAACAACATCCAAAAAGTTCCAAACAAAGAATATAGAACACACATAAAAGTAGTGAGACCCCTAGAGGCCACATGAACATATAACATATTGCTACAGTACTCCCTGCTGGGACAACCGATTTACCGATTTATAATTCAGGCTGGGAGACCCTAGCCTCAGACAGCTCCTGGAAGTCCATCCTACCTCCTTTACCTTCCAAAAGACCGCAGGAGACCTCAAGCCCGGACAGCCAATGATTCAAGGACCCAGGGGGCCTCCACCAGTCCAGAGAGAATCAAAACAGGTGAGGGCTCAGGTTTGTGTTCGGCAGATCTTCATGCAGCTGTATTACTGTGGGAGGATACACTCTTCTTCTCGAAGCTGCATTGAGCACAAGCACAAAGATGGCCGCTGCAACTTTTCCCACTTGCTGCTTCACCAGTTCAAACTCTCCCCTGACACGACTTGAGGGACGCCCGATGTCTTCTCACAGCTCCACCATTTCCCCGCTCACTCAGGATGCTTAGAATAGTTTTTGAGACCCCAGTGAGTGGATCTTCTCCAGGATATTGTATCAGCTATACAGAGCTCAGCTCAAACACTTCCTCTCAGGTCCACAGCATAACCACACTCCGCACAATAAATATTTGACAAAAAATTTACAGTTTCTTTAACTAATAATGATCTGTCTAGGTCACTTCCTCTAGGTTTTACTACATAAAACAACACTATGTCAGGGAATCATGCCATACTATGACTATACTATGCATAGTTCGAAACGCTTCAGTTTGTGCAAATCTCTGTGACACTGCACTTTTATTATATGGATATTTTTTAACACTTTCTCAATAAACTTGCTGTTTTTAACTGAATTTTTTCCCCAGACCTGTTGCTGGATATATCTTCCCTTTGAATTGTCTTCACCCTGCACAGGCTTCATTTCCGTGCACTGCCGGAGGAATTGCATTCATCTATCTGGTGAGTTGGATAAGACCTTTATCTATCTTTTGTCTGTCAGTATGATGAAGAAACTACATTTCTGACATGTTTTGTCTTGCACTGTTTTTGCCATACGGAATAAATAACAAGACAGTTTTATAGTTCTGGTCACTCCAGATCTGGCGATACCAATTCTATGAAGGTTTTTTTGCTGTAATATAAAGGCTGCATTTTTAGTGGCAAAACGGGTTTTCGTGATGTGTGTGTGTGAGTTTCTGTGTGTGTTTTAATTACATCTTTACATATTATATGTGTTTTAATGACCTTTTAACCACTTAGAAGATGCGGTCGTGATTGACAGCAGTGTTATGATCTGGTGGCCTAGGAGCAGCATGAGACGTACTCTGGAGAAGGTGGTACCTGTACTGACCGCAGACCCTGAACTTAACACCGCAACTAGAAGTAGCCGTGGAATGTACCTAACACTCCCTAGACATCTCGACACAGCCGGAGGACTAAATACCCCTAGAGATAGAAAAGGGAAAACTATCTTGCCTCAGAGAAAATCCCCAAAGGATAGACAGCCCCCCACAAATATTGACTGTGAGAGGAGAGGGAAATAACATACGCAGACTGAAATCAGGATTTAGCAAAGGAGGCCACTCTAGCTAAATAGAAAGGATAGGACAGAGTACTATGCGGTCAGTATTAAAACACTAGAAAATATCCACCACAGAAAATACAAAATCTCCACATCTAATTAAAGATATGGAGGGTATATCTGCATCTCCAGAGATACCAGCTTGGCTAAACAAATCCTTATACAGACCAAGGAAATACAACACAAGACAGACAGGGCAGAATTGGAAGGACAATCACACAACACTCTCTCAGGGAAATGAAAAGAGGAATAGAAAGTGTATAGCCAAAAGGCAACAAAAAAATATTATGACAACTCGATGAAAAGGAAAGGGTTAACCAAACACCGCTTGCAACAACTTTAGAAATAACCACTAATATCCAGGATGTGTCCAACTCTCCAGACCTGGATAGAGAACTTTTTGCTGGTATTTCCTGAACAGTGGATCCAGCTTAAATAGGGAAAAATCAGATACGAATGGTTGTCTCACAGTATGTTACCACATGCAGTCAACAAGCTCAGTCCAGCGAAGATCTAACCTGCCTATAAGCTGCAGCTCTAGAAGTCACTCTGTGCTGATCATAGCTATCTATGGAGTGTTAAAAAGGAGTGTCTGAATCAGTGGAACCCACAGATCCTGACACCACCACGACAGTTGGATATGTTTGAGAAAAGCCTCGTGACATCTATATATATGATTCATACGTAGGTGTATTATATGAATACTAATTGTTTTCAATAACAATCATTGGTAACTGTATACATTTTCTAATAATCTTAGGATGCTCAAAATAGTTATTGATTTTTCTTGTAAATGTGTGAATTTATTAAAACTTGCATTTTTTTTACGTTTTCAATAAAAGATAAAAAAAGAAAAATTGCTACTTCCCAGTGTGCATCCTTTGATGACTAACAAGTCTTGCTTTCACTGTAAAGCGTTTCTCACATTCTGAACATGAAAATGGCTTCTCCCCTGTGTGACTTCTTTGATGTACAAGAAGAGTTGATTTCTTTGTAAAACATTTCCCACATTCTGAACATGAAAATGGCTTCTCCCCTGTGTGAATTCTATGATGTTCAATAAGATGTGATTTGTCAGTAAAACATTTCCCACATTCTGAGCATGAATATGGCTTCTCCTGTGTGTGAATACTCTGATGTCTGACAAGATTTGATTTCCCAATAAAACATTTCCCACATTCTGAACATAAAAATTCCTTCTCCCCTGTATGGATTCTCTGATGTGTAATGAGATTCAATTTCCTGTTAAAACATTTCCCACATTCTGAGCATGAAAATGGCTTCTCTCCTGTGTGAATTCTCTGATGGCTTATGAGATTCAATTTCCTATTAAAACATTTCCCACATTCTGAACATGAAAATGGATTCTCTCCTGTGTGAATTTTCTGATGTCTTACGAGATTCAATTTCCTATTAAAACATTTCCCACATTCTGAGCATGAAAATAGTTTCTCCTGTTTAAGAGCTCGTTCAGATTCATTGGTCCTTCTATGACTTTTGTTTTGCTTATCGGTCATTGATGAAGCAGAAGAAAGGACCTGTTCAAAATGGTTGGATAAAAGTATTTTTCTGAGAAGGGATTGAGGTATATCTGAGATAACGGTATGTTCTTCATATGTATCTGGTGTAATACCATGATCATCTGTTGCGAAATCTGAAAGTACCTCTGAGCTCCTGGTACATTCACCTGTCAAGAATAAAAATAACTTAATTATTTTCCAATAATGCTACATTGAAAACATATCAATATTATATAGTTTATACATTTTTTTAAATCAGATCTTTTTTATTGATAAGAGAAAATATATAACAATATTACAAGTCAGTCAATTAACAACAACATGTTTATAATTACACTAGATGGTGGCCCGATGCAAATGCATCGGGTATTGTAGAGTATGCATGTCCACGTAGTATATTGCCCATTTACGTAGTATATTGCCTAGCCACGTAGTATATTGCCCTGCCACGTAGTATATTGCCCTGCCATGTAGTGTATTGCCCAGCTACATAGTACACAGCACAGCGACGTAGGATATTGCGCAGCTACGTAGTATATTGCACAGAGCCACATAGTATATTGCACAGCTTTGTAGTATATTGCCCAGCCTTGTAGTATATTGCCCAGCCTTGTAGTATATTGTCCAGCCACGTAGTATATTGCCCAGCCTTGTAGTATACAGCAGAGCCACGTAGGATATTGCCCAGTGACGTGGTATATTACCGAGGCACGTATGTCACAGGTCCAAAAAATAAAAAATAAACATACTCACCTAACGATCCAAGGGCCCCTTGTAGTGTATCATACTCACCATTCTTGTCGCTGCTCCTCTGCGTCCCGCCTCTCCTCTTCCTGGGATCCTGTGCAGATGGTAGTGCTCGGCGGGATGCCGCGGGATGCCGCGCGTGCGCAGATCGAGATCGCGGCGGCCATTTTCCTGAAGCCGAGTTCCATTGCAAGTGCCAGGGCTGGTGGGAGCAGGACCTATGAAGACGTCGCGGTCACATGACCGTGACGTCACGGCAGGTCCTTGCCGCACACCAGCCCTGGGACGGGACCTCACCGCAAGCTGACGCTTGTAATGGAGCGGTCCGGGGAGCGTGGCGAGGAGCGAGAAAGGCGGCGGAGGGTAAGTATAGCAGGTTTTTTTTTTTTATTAATATTTTTAACTAGATTGTGGCCCGATTCTAATGCATTGGGTATTCTAGAATATGCATGTCCCCGTAGTATAGGGACAATGATGATTCCGACTGTGCCCGTCGCTGATTGGTCGAGGCAACCTTTATGACATCATCGTCGCCATGGCAACCATTATGACATCTACGTCGATACTGTGCCCGCCTGGGCCTCGACCAATCAGCGACGGGCATAGCATGGCGACGATGATGTCATAATGGAAATCCCGCGTCTCTGATTGGTCGAGGCCGCCAGGCCTCGACCAATCAGCGAATGAATAAACGGGACAGACAGACAGACAGAAAAACCCTTAGACAATTATATATATAGATATGCATATTTTTACTATTGATGCTGCATAGGCAGCATCAATAGTAAATAGTTGGGGGACACACAGGGTTAATAGCAGCGGTAACGGAGCCCGTTACACCGCGGGCCGTTACCGCTGCCATTAACCCTGTGTGAGGGAGATTACGGAGCGGGCGCCGGGCAGTGAGTGCAGGGAAGTAGGGGAGGGACTAATCGGACTGTGGCCGTCGCTGATTGGTCGCGGCAGCCATGACAGGCAGCTGCCGAGACCAATCAGCGAACGAATAACGGTGACAGAAGGACAGAAAGACGGAAGTACCCCTTAGACAATTATATATATAGATGAAAGGCCATCACAGTATTGTTATCCATTAAATGCAAGCACTATCCAGTTATATAAACATTTTTATCTCTTATTTATTAATAACTATAAAACTATAAACCAATACCTCTCTAACCCCCCCCCCCCCCCAGATAACCAGAACAACTTAATTACCTATCTCTCATCAATGCACCAGACGGTAGGCCTGGAACATTCAGCCAGGGTCCCCATATTTTTTCAAATTTCTTTGTTGCTTTTCTCTTTCTATATAGCCCCTTTTCCAAACATATGTTATCATTCATTCTATTTATTAATTCCTTTTCTTGGCAAAGGCTGAGCATTCAACCAATGCGATGCAATGAGTTTGCGAGCTTGGTATAGTATTCGTCATAATCCAATAGCTAAAAATCCTTTGAATTTCCCAAATACCTCAACACACATATCTTACGGTCTGCCTGAAGTTGCACCCTAAAATATCTGTATCTTTGTACCTTGGACAAGGTACCGTATTTGTCCAATACGAGCCCAAACACCTACATTCCCAAAATATGTCCATTAAATGTGTATCCTCTGCTCCACATCTAGGGCATTTCACATTCGAGTGAATTGGATTATGACGTTAGGCCACTAGGTTAAGCGGTTTACATTTTTCACTTCTCTGTTCAATTCATCTTCTCCAATGGTCCACGATTTACGTTGTCTGTCACCAATCATTACCATCTCGCGCTGCCGCTAAGATGAATTTCAGGAGAGTATAGTTGATTCACAGTGGTTTTATTCAACGCGTTTCAGGGGTCTCATGCCCCCTTCATCAGGAAATACCACCTGGTGGTATTTCCTGATGAAGGGGGCATGAGACCCCTGAAACGCGTTGAATAAAACCACTGTGAAACAACTATACTCTCCTGAAATTCATCTTAGCGGCAGCGTAGAATTTTAACTACAAATTTCCCTTTGAAGACATTATTTTCTCTGGTCGGTGAAGACCTGTGGATCTGCAGCAGCCGCTATCTACATGCTCTAATCTCATCCTAACCAGGTGAGCTAATTTGGTGTATATTCTCCTCTGTGTAACGTGGATAAGACCCTATTGCGCTCTTTGTCTCCCCATTGTTTTGCAATAGTTACCAATCATTACCAGTTATATCAGGGGTGGTAACCTTTTTTCTGCCAAGGCCATTTGGATATTTATGTCATCATTCGGGGGCCGGGCAAAACTATCAACTTGAAAACTACCCTGCTATTTTTGGTCAAACATTAGTTAACTCACCCTTAATGCGGTAGCTGGAGCTGCTTTTCTTTGGTGCAGCTGTGATGTTAGGTGATATTAGTGAGGTTGCTACTCACAACTGTTTTCCAGGTTTGCTTTTGTCTTGAATGCAGACTTATAATGGATGTATGGGGGAGAGTACACAGGACAGGGACTAAGGCTATTTTCACACATTCAGGATTTGCAGCTGAAAATTCTACTGCAAATCTTGATGTGATGGCAGGAAAAAACGCTGCATAAAATATGCGTTTTTGCCGTGTTTATTTACATGGTTTTTGTTCCATATTTTTCTCCACTCATCGGAATGAGAGCAGCAAAAATTTAAATTATGCAGATCTGAATCTGTTGGGGCGGGGAGGAATGGCTCCGTAAGAAGCATTTCAAGGTCCTAGAGTGGCTTAGCCAGTATCCAGACCTGAACCCAATAGAAAATCTTTAGAGGGAGCTGGAACTCAGTGTTGCCGAGCGACAGACCCAAGACCTGAAAGATCTGGAGAAGATCTTTATGGAGGAGTGGGCCAAAATCCCTGCTGCAGTGTGTGCAAATGTGGTCAAGAACTACAGGAAATGTCTGACCTCGGTAATTGCAAACAAAGGTTTCTGTACCAAATATAACGTTCTGTTTTTCTATTGTATCAAATATATATATATATATATATACACTGCTCAAAAAAAGTAAAGGGAACAATAAAATCCCACATCCTAGATATCACTGAATGAAATATTCCAGTTGTAAATCTTTATTCATTACATAGTGGAATGTGTTTAGAACAATAAAACCAAAAAATTATCAATGTAAATAACAACTGATATCCCACGGAGGTTTGGAGTTGGAATGATCCCCAAAATCAAAGTGGAAAATGAAGTTACAGGCTGATCCAACTTCAGTGGAAAGGCCTCAAGACAAGGAAATGATGCTCAGTAGTGTGTGTGGTCCCAAAGTGCCTGTATGATCTCCCTACAACGCCTGGGTATGCTCCTGGTGAGGCAGATGGTCTCCTGAGGGATCTCCTCACAGACCTGGACTAAAGCATCCGCCAACTCCTGGACAGTATGTGGTGCAATGTAACGTTGGTGGATGGTGCGAGACATGATGTCCCAGATGTGTTCAATCGGATTCAATATAGAAAAATCAGCTGCACTCTTATGGTATATCTTTGCAAAAATGTGATGTATTTATTCACATGTGTTGAGACAAAATTGTATATATATATATATACACACACAGCAGGGAGTATAAACGGAGTAGTAACGTTTCGACCTTGCCTCGGGTCTTTCTCAAACTGCGTTTTCTAGATAGTGTGCAAAATAAGAAGTGTGGTCCCTTCAAGGGCTCCTATTATTGTGATGTGTCACACGCCCACAGAAGCAGGACGTCCTGACATCACAATAATAGGAGCCCTTAAAGGGACCACACTTCTTATTTTGCACACTATCTAGAAAACGCAGTTTGAGAAAGACCCGAGGCAGGGTCGAAACGTTACTACTCCGTTTATACTCCCTGCTGTGTGTGTGTATATATATATACAATTTTGTCTCAACATATGTGAATAAATACATCACATTTTTGCAAAGATATACCATAAGAGTGCGGCTGATTTTTCTATATTGGACTTATTGTTGGGTTTTTCCCAAGTACAGCCAGCACCAACTTAATATAGCTGAGTGCGCTCCTTTTTTCTTAATATATTCAATCGGATTCAGGTCTGGGGAACGGGCGGGCCAGTCCATAGCTTCAATGCCTTCATCTTGCAGGAACTGCTGACATACTCAAGCCACATGAGTTCTGGCATTGTCCTGCATTAGGAGGAACCCAGGCCAACCGTACCAGCTTATGGTCTCACAAGGGGTCTGAGGATCTCATCTCAGTACCTAAAGGCAGTCAGGTTACCTCTGGTGAGCACATGGAGGGCTGTGCGGCCCTCCAAAGAAATGCCACCCCACACCATTACTGACCCACTACCAAACCGGTCAAGCTGAAGGATGGTGCAGGCAGCAGATCGCTCTCCATGGCGCTCCAGACTCTGTCACGTCTGTCACATGTGCTCAGTGTGATCCTGCTTTCATCTGTGAAGAGCACAGGGTGCCAGTGGCAAATTTGCCAATCCCGGTGTTCTGTGGCAAATGCCAAGCATCCTGCACGGGGTTGGGCTGTGAAGACAACCCCATCTGTGGACGTCGGGCATTCAGACCATCCTCATGGAGTCCATTTTTAACCATTTGTGCAGACACATGCACATTTGTGGCCTGCTGGAGGTCATTTTGCAGGGCTCTGGCAGTGCTCCTCCTGTTCCTCCTTACACAAAGGTTGAGGTAGCGGTCCTGCTGCTGGGTTGTTGCCCTCCTACGGCCACCTCCACGTCTCCTCTGTACTGGCCTGTCTCCTGGTAGCGCCTCCAGCCTCTGGACACTACGCTGACAGGCACAGCAAACCTTCTTGGCACAGCTCGCATTGATGTGCCATCCTGGATAAACTGCACTACCTAAGCCACTTGTGTGGGTTGTAGAGTCCGTCTCATGCTACCACGAGTGTGAAAGCACAACCAACATTCAAAAGTGACCAAAAAAATCAGCCAGAAAGCATTGGTACTGAGATGTGGTCTGTGGTCCCCACCTGCAGAACCACTCCTTTGTTGAGTGTGTCTTGATAATTGCCAATAATTTCCATCTGTTGTCTATTCCATTTGCACAACAGCATGTGAAATTGATTGTCAAACAATGTCGCTTCCTAAGTGGACAGTTTGATTTCACAGAAGTTTGATTTACTTGGAGTTATTTTCTGTTGTTCAAGTGTTCCCATTATTTTTTGAGCAGTGTATATATCTCTGACACTGGGGCTTCAGCCTATACCTCACATAGGATACACTAGGAATGACTCATATGCATCAAACAGGATACTCTGAAGCTACAACACATACATCACACAGGATACAATGTCGCTGGAGGATATACATCACATAGGAAACATTGGGGCTGGGATATATATATACAATAGGAGCCTTTGGGGCTGGAGCACATACACCACAGGAGACACGGGGGCTGCTGCTGATGTCTTTATCAGTGGTATGTGAGTGCATCATGCGCTAACTCCGCCAGCAAAGTAGATCCAGACGCTGGCACTCAGGGCCGTATTTGCCACTAGGCACTTGAGGGCACGTGCCTAGGGCGGGAACAAGTTGGGGCGGGCACCTGAGCAATGTTTTTTTTTTTTAATACTAGTCCTGGCTCTGGCTGTGCGTCCCTTCCTGAAGACAGGGGGCAGCAGAGAGGCAGCCAGAACACGTGGTGCTGGTGCCGACTCTCCCTACTCCCCCCTGCTGAGACACAGTGATGCCCCTGCTCACAGCCTCACTGGTGCCCGGCCGGAATGTGACTGTGACTGATGGCTGAGGTGGAGCGGCGGCGCCCTGTGTCCCAACCCTGGGTCGTGTCCTGGACTCACATTGCTGGCCTGGAGGACTCGCAGACAGTAGAGCAGTACATACACAATAAGTAGTGTACACTGTCTCTGTCTGTAATGATCTCCCTCCTTGCTCGTGCTCGTGCCCGCGCGCTGCCTGCTGCACGGCTCTGTCTGTGACTCACCTCACGGTCCTCACCCCTTCCCTTCCCTCACATTCCTCAGCCTAGTTTTTGTCTGTAGTGCCTGAGGCTGGAGGAGCCATGAAAACACAGTCAGCAGCCCTTAATGTTTGATCTTTGCTCCCGGCAGACGGAGGACCTAGAGAGTGAGTGGTGGGGGTGGGGTATAATACACCCCCACTCACTCTATCTGGGTCCTAGGAGCAAACATTGCCAGTGCTGGTGTGTGTATGTGGCTGTATCGCATGTATGTGTGTGTGTGTGCGTGGAGCTGTATGTATGTGTGTGTCTGTGCGGTGCTGTGTGTGTGTGTGCGGAGCTGTATGTGTGTGGGGCTGTGTGTGTGTGCGAGCAGCGGAGCTGTATGTGTGTGCGTGCGTGCAGAGCTGTATGTGTGTGCGGAGCTGTGTGTGTGCAGAGCTGTATGTGTGTATGTGTGCAGGCAGCGGAGCTGTATGTATGTGTGTGCACAGAGCTGTGTGTGGGGGGCTATGTGTGTGTGTGCAAAGCTGTGTGCGTGGAGCTGTATGTATGTGTGTGCCTGTGCGGTGCTGTATGTGTGTGCGGAGCTGTGTGTGTGTGTGGCGCTGTATGTGTGTGCGGAGCTGTATGTATGTTTGCGGAGCTGTGAGTGTGCAGGGCTGTATGTGTGGGGCTGTATGTGTGTGTGCGGAGCTGTATGTGTAGGGCTGTATGTGTGTGTGTGTGCGGAGCTGTATGTGTGTGTGCGGGGCTGTATGTATGTGTGCCGCGAATGGCAAAAATCGCTGATGTGAAAGTAGCCTAAGTCACTGCCGACAGTGTCTGCATTAGGGTTCATACTCGCATGCGAGAATCACGGATGAATATCGCACATCAATACCTGGCACCCAGGAGCGGAGCGTGCACTGCTATGCGGCCACAGTCTCCAATCTCAGTGCCGGGTATTGATGTGCGACACTCATCCGAGTTTCTTGCATGTGAGTATGAGCCCTTAGTCATACCAATGGGGGAGACAGCACTAAAAGTGCCTAGGGCAGCACAAAGTCTAAATACGGCCCTGCTGGCACTGGTCAACATCAGGATGTAATCCTTTATTACATGCGCCCAGGGCCGGACTGGCCATCGGGCAGTTCTGGCAAATGCCAGAAGGGCCGGTGGCAGTAGTGGGCCGCTCGAGTGTGCCGCTGTCGGCACACTCTCCCCGCTGTCGGCGCACTCCCGGCCCCGCATTCAACTATACCGGCGTCATAGACGCCTGTACAGTTGAATGCAATGATGGAGGAGAGAGCGTCTGCTGACGCTTCCTCTCCCATCATTCCCCGCTCTGCCTGCCGCTGACACTGCGGGTGCGCGATGACGTCATATCATTGCGCACCTGCTGTGTGACCGGGCGGGCAGACTGCGACTGCTGAGACCAGAGCCAGAGCAGCGCGGGGCAGGAGGAAAGGTGAGTAGAGTGTTTTTTTTTTATCAATGAGTGATGACTGGATTGTGGAGCTATTGGGGGGGGGGGGGGGCTGTGCTGCATTCCATTCTATGGGCCTCTGCTGCATTATATTCTATGGGGCTGGCTGCATTCCATTCTATGGGCCTCTGCTGCATTATATTCTATGGGGCTGGCTGCATTCCATTCTATGGGCCTCTGCTGCATTATATTCTATGGGGCTGGCTGCATTCCATTCTATGGGCCTCTGCTGCATTATATTCTATGGGGCTGGCTGCATTCCATGCTATGGGCCTCTGCTGCATTATATTCTATGGGGCTGGCTGCATTCCATTCTATGGGCCTCTGCTGCATTATATTCTATGGGGCTGGCTGCATTCCATTCTATGGGCCTCTGCTGCATTATATTCTATGGGGCTGTGCTGCATTCCATTCTATGGGCCTCTGCTGCATTATATTCTATGGGGCTGGCTGCATTCCATTCTATGGCCCTCTGCTGCATTATATTCTATGGGGCTGGCTGCATTCCATTCTATGGCCCTCTGCTGCATTATATTCTATGGGGCTGTGCTGCATTCCATTCTATGGGCCTCTGCTGCATTATATTCTATGGGGCTGGCTGCATTCCATTCTATGGCCCTCTGCTGCATTATATTCTATGGGGCTGGCTGCATTCCATTCTATGGGCCTCTGCTGCATTATATTCTATGGGGCTGGCTGCATTCCATTCTATGGGCCTCTGCTGCATTATATTCTATGGGGCTGGCTGCATTCCATTCTATGGGCCTCTGCTGCATTATATTCTATGGGGCTGTGCTGCATTCCATTCTATGGGCCTCTGCTGCATTATATTCTATGGGGCTGGCTGCATTCCATTCTATGGGCCTCTGCTGCATTATATTCTATGGGGCTGGCTGCATTCCATTCTATGGGCCTCTGCTGCATTATATTCTATGGGGCTGGCTGCATTCCATTCTATGGGCCTCTGCTGCATTATATTCTATGGGGCTGGCTGCATTCCATTCTATGGGCCTCTGCTGCATTATATTCTATGGGGCTGGCTGCATTCCATGCTATGGGCCTCTGCTGCATTATATTCTATGGGGCTGGCTGCATTCCATTCTATGGGCCTCTGCTGCATTATATTCTATGGGGCTGGCTGCATTCCATTCTATGGGCCTCTGCTGCATTATATTCTATGGGGCTGTGCTGCATTCCATTCTATGGGCCTCTGCTGCATTATATTCTATGGGGCTGGCTGCATTCCATTCTATGGCCCTCTGCTGCATTATATTCTATGGGGCTGGCTGCATTCCATTCTATGGCCCTCTGCTGCATTATATTCTATGGGGCTGTGCTGCATTCCATTCTATGGGCCTCTGCTGCATTATATTCTATGGGGCTGGCTGCATTCCATTCTATGGCCCTCTGCTGCATTATATTCTATGGGGCTGGCTGCATTCCATTCTATGGGCCTCTGCTGCATTATATTCTATGGGGCTGGCTGCATTCCATTCTATGGGCCTCTGCTGCATTATATTCTATGGGGCTGGCTGCATTCCATTCTATGGGCCTCTGCTGCATTATATTCTATGGGGCTGTGCTGCATTCCATTCTATGGGCCTCTGCTGCATTATATTCTATGGGGCTGGCTGCATTCCATTCTATGGGCCTCTGCTGCATTATATTCTATGGGGCTGGCTGCATTCCATTCTATGGGCCTCTGCTGCATTATATTCTATGGGGCTGGCTGCATTCCATTCTATGGGCCTCTGCTGCATTATATTCTATGGGGCTGGCTGCATTCCATTCTATGGGCCTCTGCTGCATTATATTCTATGGGGCTGGCTGCATTCCATTCTATGGGCCTCTGCTGCATTATATTCTATGGGGCTGGCTGCATTCCATTCTATGGGCCTCTGCTGCATTATATTCTATGGGGCTGTGCTGCATTCCATTCTATGGGCCTCTGCTGCATTATATTCTATGGGGCTGGCTGCATTCCATTCTATGGGCCTCTGCTGCATTATATTCTATGGGACTGTGCTGCATTATATTCTATGGGGCTGGCTGCATTCCATTCTATGGGCCTCTGCTGCATTATATTCTATGGGGCTGTGCTGCATTCCATTCTATGGGCCTCTGCTGCATTATATTCTATGGGGCTGTGCTGCATTCCATTCTATGGGCCTCTGCTGCATTATATTCTATGGGGCTGGCTGCATTCCATTCTATGGGCCTCTGCTGCATTATATTCTATGGGGCTGGCTGCATTCCATTCTATGGGCCTCTGCTGCATTATATTCTATGGGGCTGGCTGCATTCCATTCTATGGGCCTCTGCTGCATTATATTCTATGGGGCTGGCTGCATTCCATTCTATGGGCCTCTGCTGCATTATATTCTATGGGGCTGGCTGCATTCCATTCTATGGGCCTCTGCTGCATTATATTCTATGGGGCTGTGCTGCATTCCATTCTATGGGCCTGTGCTGCATTATATTCTATGGGCCTGTGCTGCATTGTATTCTATGGGCCTGTGCTGCATTACATTCTATGGGCCTGTGCTGCATTCCATTCTATGAACCCGTGCTGCATTATATTCTATGGGCCTGTGCTGCATTGTATTCTATGGGCCTGTGCTGCATTCCATTCTATGGGCCTGTGCTGCATTCCATTCTATGGGCCTGTGCTGCATTCCATTCTATGGGCCTGTGCTGCATTATATTCTATGGGCTTGTGCTGCATTATATTCTATGGGGCTGTGCTGCATTCCATTCTATGGGCCTGTGCTGCATTATATTCTATGGGCCTGTGCTGCATTATATTCTATGGGGCTGTGCTGCATTATATTCTATGGGGCTGTGCTGCATTCCATTCTATGGGCCTGTGCTGCATTATATTCTATGGGGCTGTGCTGCATTCCATTCTTTGGGCCTGTGCTGCATTATATTCTATGGGCCTGTGCTGCATTGTATTCTATGGGCCTGTGCTGCATTGTATTCTATGGGCCGGTGCTGCATTCCATTCTATGGGCCTGTGCTGCATTCCATTCTATGGGCCTGTGCTGCATTATATTCTATGGGCCTGTGCTGCGTTATATTTTATGGGGCTGTGCTGCATTATATTCTATGGGGCTGTGCTGCATTATATTCTATGGTGGCTGGCTGCATTACATTCTATGGGGCTGGGCTGCATTACATTCTATGGGGCTGTGCTGCATTATATTGTATGGTGGCTGGCTGCATTACATTCTATGGGGGCTGGCTGTATTACATTCTATGGGGGCTGGCTGTATTACATTCTATGGGGCTGTGCTGCATTACATTCTATGGGGGCTGTGCTGCATTACATTCTATGGGGGCTGTGCTGCATTACATTCTATGGGGGCTGTGCTGCATTACATTCTATGGGGGCTGTGCAGCATTACATTCTATGGGGCTGTGCTGTATTATAGTCTATGGGGGCTGGCTGTATTACATTCTATGGGGGCTGTGCTGTATTACATTCTATGGGGGCTGAGCTGTAATGCTGGATACAGCTGTAATTATATGTTATATAGTCGTGTTACACTCCCCTCACTTCTTGTAGCCTACAAGTGTACAAAGATATTATACAGTCACCATGTGACAAGTGGGCCTGTGTGACTTCAAATGCCAGGGCTGAATTTTAGTCCCAGTCCGGCCCTTTATGCGCCGCAACATTCAGTAGTGAACGCTGCATACGTAAGCTCACAGTGCAAGAAGGAAATATAGACCCCACAAAATAGGGCTGCCAGTCCAAACACTGCGGTCTCCGCGAATCTGCCAGAGGTCAGAGTAAAGTTCATCACATTCCATAAATGGCTCGTGGGCCAGAAGTTCCCCACCCCTGAGTCATAAGATCAATGGAGAACCCTAAAGGGGACTTTAAGTCAGTGCTACTAGTTGGTGAGAAAGAGAAAATATCCAGCTCACCCGCATGTAATCTCAAGTAGTTTGGAGCAATGGAGGTGTCTATGCCTAAACACAATAAATCCAAGGAAAAGAAGGAGACGTTCACCTTTGCAAATGTTTATTTGTGGATGAGTACAAAAAAGCCGTACAAACAAGATTAAAATATCGTGATAGATAAGTCCTTAAAACATCAATGTGTTTCTGGTTAGTGACACCCTTAATCCTTTTCCTTGGCTATTAGTTGGTGTCTGTCTCATACCTTCCTGTGAGATACATGTAGTCTAGCACAGAGCAGGGCAGTGGGGAGGATTTAAAGGAAGCCATGGATTTAGAGAAAATGTAGGGTTACCACTTTTTCTTATAGAACTGCGTTGTGAACACAAGAAAGAGTCTTTTATATTATTTTATACATAATAGCAGCCAATGGAAACACTGGCTTCCATCAGGAATATATGAATATGGGAGAACTAGGGGGGGGGGTCTGAAAAAGAATTAGCAGCAGTGTCCTCTGTAAGCCATGGTTGTCAGTCCCTGGTTCTTGCATTGCTCACCTAGCTTAAAGGCTATGAAAATCAGAAACCATCATGGCTGTTTTTTTCACCACTTTTATGTTCATACATTATGGCTTTTATCCCTTAGGAAGGGCGTTTCTCCCGCACTGGTCACATGGTGTGTTTTGATTTCTCATGAACTAGCACAGCACAAGCTCAGCTCCTCCTTCTCAACTTTCTGAGGCTGTTTGCTATAACCTCACCCACACAGGGCCAGACCAGTGCCTGATTGTCCACAAGGCAAACCTTTCAAACAATGGATGGCAAAGAGAATATATTTCCCACAGTGATCTGTTGCACAAGTAATGCAATTGACTCGTACCTTTAATACTATACCATTATTAACTCTCCACAAAAGCATTGTAAGAATAAAAAATACTACAGAATTGTCAAACTTTGCTCATACAGACTCAAAATGAAATAAAAAGTTACCAAAAAGTTGTCTGTACCCAGAAATGGCACGAGAGAATATGCATATTCTGCCACCAAAAATTGTAATACAAGCTTGTTACACAACATATAAGCCGTCATACATCTCTGTTGATGGAAAATTGTAAACTGTCTGACTCTCAGGATATGACGAGATAAAAACAAATGATTTTTTTTTTGCTCACAGTATTTGTTATACAAAAGTAGTAGAACACAAACAGAAATATATAAATTTAATATCACCATAACTGTGCGGACCCACAGAATAAAGTTAACCTCGCAGCATATGAATAGCGACAAATGAACTAATAAAAAACCAACAGAATTGCTGGTTTTTTTTACTATTTATTCCTATAAAGAGTTAAAAATAGTTGGTTAGTAAGTTATATGTACCCCAAATTCCATAAAAATAAAAAGGCATGGGTCTTGAAAAGGAAAAAGGAAAATAAAAACAAAACAATAAAGAAGAACAAAAATGGACACGTTCTTAAGGGGTTGATGCACACGGCAGGGCACTAGTGATGGGAGAGAATTCCTCGCACTGTTCAGTGCTCGATCGAGCATCATGGTGCTCGAGAACCTCGGCACTCCATCAAGTATCTGGGTACTTGAGTGCCATGCTCGATTCTCCGCCCCGCATGTTTGGCGCCTGATTTTCAGCCACTACATATGTTTGGATTGCGGTAATGCAGTAGCCATGTTGGCATTACTGTGATTGGCAGATTGCATAGTGTCATTGGGTCTATGTAAGACCCGGTGATGCAATTTTGAGGGCACTGTACCAAGACATAGTGTAGGGAGACTCGCTGCTGAAGGGACAGTGTGTTCAACAGTGTTTAGTTACATGCTGGTACAATAATTAAACAACAGCCATTTTTAGAGCTTATTCAAATAAATTCTATTCTAGAATACTGGTCTTAGCTGCAATTAGGGTAGGATTAGTAGGAAGAGTGAATTAGCGGCACTTAGAGAAGGGTTGATTGCATTACAGACCCTGGTGTTGATACATTAAACTAAAAGTCCTTTTTAAGGTTAATTCAAATAGATTCTATTTTCTAATAACACCGCTCATATCTGAAAATCATTTAGGGTTAGCTGGTAAAGTAGGGATTAGCACACTAGACACATTTCGACAGGGTTGATTGCCTTACAGATCTTATGGCTGCCAAAAACAAGCAAAAATTGTGCAGGCAATGGAATAATTGAAAAAAAGCTTGCAAGGAAATCAGAGTTCTGCGAGTATTTTACCTATTCTCACAACAACTGCGCCATATATATACTGGAATATTATGCTTGAAAATAAAAAATGTTAATGACGTTTTCGGACAGAGAAATGTATTTTGGCCATAAAAATGCAGCCTGCGGCTCACTAGTAATGTTTCTGCCTTCCATATCAGGGGTCCTGAGTTTTAATCCCCAACACTGACAAGTTTCAATAGTAAATTTAGAGACATCCACTGAGGACAGTGTCCGGAGTTAGACAAGACTAGGAATACAGAAGACTCCCTTCTACAGCAGAGAGACAAA
Organism: Ranitomeya variabilis; assembly: GCF_051348905.1. Lineage (NCBI taxonomy): Eukaryota > Metazoa > Chordata > Amphibia > Anura > Dendrobatidae > Ranitomeya > Ranitomeya variabilis. Next base: position 631,841,725 of record NC_135235.1, read on the forward strand.
CTAAAGAACATAGTATGAAAAGGTTTTTTTTCAAATATTAATCCTTAGGTGTAAAATCCACATAAAAAAACTCTGTGTCACAGCCCCTATAACAATGTACACATAATTATACCATCCAGTGACTGATTAGAACCTGTGACTTCTCTGCATTTAGTGGTCACTACTCACCTGTGTGGTTATCTGTAGGAATCTCCTCTTTACACCGCTCATCTCCCCTCACATATGTCTCTGTAGTATTAATACGGGGCAGATATTTACCCTGAAACAAAAATTGTAAAGTCACTGGCAAATGGAGCAGTTGTATAAATCAATAAAAAAAAACAGAAATAGTAAACGAACATGGTGACCAAAAACGAAACAGTATTTGGCTTTCATGGTGCCCTAGGCACTGGTAAGTCGGACTAAGGGTACCGTCACACAGTGCAATTTTGATCGCTACAACGGCACGATTCGTGACGTTCCAGCAATGCATTTACGATATCGCTGTGTATGACACGCTACTGCGATCCGGATCCCCGCTGAGAATCGTACGTCGTAGCAGATCGTTTGAAACTTTCTTTCGTCGTCTAGTGTTCCGCTGTGGCGGCATGATTGCATTGTGTGACACAGGTTGTATACGATGTGCGCACAGTAACCAACGGCTTCTACATCGCAAATACGTCATGAAATTATCGCTCCAGCGTCGTGTATTGCAACGTGTGACCGCAGTATACGACGCTGGAGCGATACTTATACGACGCTGCAACGTCACGAATCGTGCCGTCGTAGCGATGAAAATGGCACTGTGTGACGGTACCCTAAGGGTATGTGCACACAATGTCTTTTTCAGGTGGATTCTGCATTGAACCCATCTGAAAAACAGGTTTTCAAAAGGATAAAAGACATTGTGTGCAAGTACCCTTAATTTAGCACAAGCCCTTTATTAGGTAGTAAAGGCCCCGCATACATTAGAGTAAATGTGTTCCTGATACCAGATAGTTTGGCCCACAGTTTGATGCATATCTGTGGCTATGATTGATCACATCAGTGGAGATAATAATGTCTGATTGCAGACTGCAGATCCTTTTGTTTTCCAATAGATGAACCGCTGGCAGAAATATCTAGCAGCAGTTCTCTCAGAAAACAAAAGAGAGCTCGGCAGAGGAAGGGACATAGGGCAAAAGTCAGAAAAGATTGCTGCTAGTTGACATCTACCTTAGGTGTATAAGGTCTTTAGTCAAACACTGTTCAGTTGAAATATCTGGCCTCATTCAGACAGTTGTATTTTTAGTCTTTTATATTGTTCATGTGTGTATACTGACCCTATAATTATTTTGAATCAATAAATAAAAGATTACTAAATCAACATTAACACAGGATGAAAACCAACATCAGAACATGCATTCATCACTAAAACCACCAGCGGAAGATAAATACAGCACAAGAAAAGTCATCAGTACATGAATACAGCATCAGATCCATTATCAGTACATGTATAGATCAGCAGCTCAATATATGAATGCATCTACAGATTCATTGTCAGTGTATAAATACAGCACCAGAATAATCATCAGTACAGGAATATGGCACCAATCTTAGTACATCAAAAACTTGATATGATAGGAGTTATAGCCACCATCCAACTTCAGGCTGGGGAACATCCAGTAACCATACTATTTATTAGATTCAGGCAGTAGCACTATTAAATATTTAAAGTAAATTAAGCAATCACTCCCACTATGTTTTTAATTCATGAAAATTGTGGGTATGTGCATGTAATTTAGTGTGAGTGTATTAAAACACTCACATACTGCTGCTTTCACCAGTATCCAACAACATTATTCTCTGTTTCTCAGTGACGTCAACACAATTGCAACTACCTGGCTCACTATATACTCTATGTATGAGCCTGAAGTCTCTTTTACAATAAAAGCCCATAAAACTTTTTTTCTGAAGCTCCAAGGTTTCCCAATGAAAAAGTCACTTCCGGGTTACACAAAGCACAGCGTGACCAAGACAGTCTGCAGATTGTTGACATCACTGGGAAGCAAAAAAGAAAGGCGCTGGATACTGTAGAGACCAGCATTAGGAGAGAATATTAATACACACACTACATTATATGCACATTTATTTAAAGAATAAGTGGGAGTACCTCTTTAACTTTTGGGAATATCTAATATGATTTTTAATCCAGAGCAGATTGGTGCCAGTCTGGGTTGTGATACCCCTACCTGATGATCCTGAGGAACATTGGGATTTTCTTGTTTCCAGTCTTGTGGTATAAGAGGACGGGGACATCTCTCTGGTGACCTTTTACTGCATGGGACTGAAGGAAAAACATACAGGGACTGAATTTATTCTTTACACATAGGCCGTGCGTATTTAGTCCTGTCTGTTACCTAGTGATGTGAGGGGCTGGGGAACCTCCATGATGACGTCCTTGTACAGATCTTTGTGTCCTTCTAAATACTCCCACTCCTCCATGGAGAAATAGACGGTGACATCCTGACATCTTATAGGAACCTGACACATACAATGATACCGTCATCCCCCCCGATCCCTCCATAGTGTTACTGTATAATGTCCCAGCATTCCCAGCAGTGTCACCTCTCCAGTCAGCAGCTCAATCATCTTGTAGGTGAGTTCTAGGATCTTCTGTTTATTGATGTCCTCATGTATCAGGGGGTGAGGTGGAGGCCCCGTGATTGGGCTCAGAGGTCTTCCCCATCCCTCAGACACAGGGGCCTGACAGCGCTCACTAGAGGTCTTCTTCACTACTGTGTAATCCTGGTTATGGAGAGACACATTAATAAACCTCACTACAGACATTCCCAGAGTCCTCACCTCTCCAGTTCTGTCCATCTGTTATTCACATAGATAAGAATGATGTAATGTGACGTCATCAGAATCTCTCACCTCTCCAGTAAGCCGGAAGAGGATCTCTAGGGTGAGGTGTAATATCCTCTCCGCCATCTTGTCCCTGTCCCTATCCATCCTTGTAGGGTCACTCCGGAGAATTCTCTTATATAGAAGATCTCCACTGAGAGGATCCGATATTGTAGGGACCTGAATGGGGAGAAGATGACGATGTAACATCATAAAGATCCCATGTAAGAATCCTCCGGAGCTGTTACCGGAGTCACATGATCATTAATAATAATAATAATAATAATCTTTATTTTTATATAGCGCTAACATATTCCGCAGCTTATACAGTTTGCACACATTATCATCACTGTCCCCGATGGGGCTCACAATCTAAATTCCCTATCAGTATGTCTTTTTGAATGTGGGAGGAAACCGGAGTACCCGGAGGAAACCCACGCAAACACGGAGAGAACATACAAACTTTGCAGATGTTGTCCTTGGTGGGGTTTGAACCCAGTCATGGCCCCATCCTGCCCCCAGTATAACACACAGTCCCATTATAGTCACGTACAGAGATTTATCACAGGCTCAGCACTGAGGGGGTTAATGTCCCCTGCGCCCAGTAATGGGGAATCTCCAGCACCTACCTCCACCTGCAGAGCCGCACACCACATATATGGCTGTTCTGTGCGCACAGGACCTGTGATGAGGTCACAGGAGGGGAGGAGTCAGGGGTCACATGATCAGGGGCCTCAGTGTATGCAGGACTCTGCTGTGCTGGTTGTCATGGTGCTGGATGAGGGGAAGTTTATGTGTGGGGTCAGGAGTGGTGATGAGCGAGCATTAAAGTGCTTGGGTACTCGTTACTAGGTCTAGAAAATCGTAATGCTCGGGTGCTCGACCTGAGTAACGAGTATAATGAAAGTCAATGGAAAACTTGAGCATTTTTCCGTGGACACATCTTGTTTAGGTTATGAAGAAGGGACCCTGAAAGTCACAAAGTTTTTTTTCAGACCCATCAGGCAGCCCTCAATAGTTGTAGAGCGCAAGCAGGTGGTCCTCACTATTGTCAGAGGGCCATCTGGCTGCCCTCACTCTAATTTAAGAGGGCCAGCAGCCAGCCCTAACTAAGCATTTTTGCATTGCCAGCAGTCGGCTATGCTTTGCATAGCTGCATATTGCTACTGCAATAAAATGTATCCATCTGAGGTGGGCAAATTTTCTTTTTCCTATTAATACTTTGAAGTTTAGAGGACCAGCAGACAGCGCTCACAATTTATAGAGGGCTAGCAGCTGTCTTGTGGACAGATCAGACCAAGAAAAAGCTTTTTGGTAAAGGACATCATTCTACTGTTTACTATAAATGGAATGAGGCATACAAATAAAAGAACACAGTAGTTATAGTCAAATATGGTGGAGGTTCAAAGATATTTTGGGATTGTTTTGCTGCCTCTGTCACTGGATACCTTGACTGTGTACAAGGCATCATGAAATGTGAAGATTCCCAAAGGATTTTGGGTCGCAATGTAGTGCCCTGTGTCAGAAAGCTAGGTTTGCATCCTAGATCATGGGTAATCCAGCAGGACAATTACCCCAAACATACTTCAAGAAGCACCCAGAAATGTATGGAAACAAAGCACTGGAGATTTCAGAAGTGTTAATTCCAGTTCCAGCATAAAGTCTCCCACCGCTATCTCTTGCATACAGATGCTACAGAGAAACTGCAAATGGACACATTAAATCCGTTAATTTGGCCTGCTTGTTTTTTAGGTTGCAGCAGCAAGGAGTACAATTTATAAGGCAATAATCCCTGACTAGATGCCTGTAATACACTATCCCTACTGCGCCAGCTCCTCCTACATGAATTACAGATAAGAGTGGTATTATTGCAGAATATAGACGGGATTTGAATCGGCCCTGAACAGATTTTTTCTTGTATGTAGCAGCAACAAACTCTGGAGGAATCCAAGCAATCCTGCCTGCTTTAATAAATTTCTGAGTACAGATCACCATAAAAAAAACCATGAATCTGTCAGTGAGTGCAAGGAAAAAAGCAAGCAAATTATGGACTGTGGAAAAGATGTATATGACCAAAATGAACACTTATTTCCAGCTGATGATACCTAGGACCTATCACTACACTAAATGCAGCTAACAGCCGTATTAATAGGGAATAGAATAGATTTTACCTTTATATTTGTTTTAGGTTGCAGCAACAAGGATTATAAGGCAATAATCTCTGAATAGATGCCTGTAATACGCTATCCCTTCTGCGACAGCTCACCCTAAACGAATTGCACAATAAGAGTATTATTAGAGAATAGACTCTACGGTATTTGAATTAGCACTGAAACAGCTTTTAATTTTAGCTTTTAGCATCAAGGACTGTTATTTCATCAACCCTGCTGGTGGACATAGTAGAGAGTTTTACATCTACTCTACCTTACATAGAGGACACCAGGATCTTCAATATTTACTGAACAAACTCTTCCAGCTGTGAAATCCGGTATGCAGTGTGAAAAATCCCTATGAGACAACCACCTGATAGCATATAAAAAGACACTGGATCATATAATAACAGAACCCACCGGCTTTTGATTTCCAAAAACATTCCCTTAACTAGAAAATGGAGCCCCAGAAAAGCATTTTTTCCCATTAAGAAGGAGTGGGTCTCCCAGACTGGTAAAGCGTATGCACTAAGTGCAAGGGATGCCAAATATCAGAAGCAGGCAATCCAATACCCCTTTGAAGAGATGTAGTGGAAAACCTCAGAAACATTTTTTTCCATCATTAACGATTCTGTATTCTAGACTATTAATGTGCATGCACTAAGTGTATGGGCTAAAAAGCATTTACCCCTGGGGGATATACATGTATTTCAAAGAATGTTAGAGGTAGGCCTCTCAAAATTCTTAATGCAGGCATCATAAACACCCTTAAAAAATTATAGCTAGGGTAGCATGATTACCCTGTTGAAAAAAAATACAAAATCCTGAAGTGCATACCCATGTTTGGGTGGGAAGGAGTTCATGGGAATAGACCAGAAAAAAAACCACTGGATTTGAGTTTATGTTCCGCTGCTGTCATCCGGTGGTGTTGAGAAGTCTGGGCCAATCCAGTACTTGTTCATTTTGATAAGAGTAAGCCTGTGAGCATTTTCAGTTGACAGGTGGATGCGCCAATCAGTTATACCCCCGGCGGAACTAAATACCTGTTCTGACAAAATGCTAGGGCAAGGCAGGACCTTCAAGGCATAGAGAGACAGTTCATGCCATGCGTGTATCTTGGATACCCAATAATTGTAAGGCACAAAGCAATCACGGAGGATGCTGGTACGGTGGTCAAGGTACTCTTTCAGCAACTTCCAAAACTTTTATCTCTTTGTCAGAGTACCCTGCGCATCAGGGCCTGGGTTATGGGAGGGTCTGAGAAAACTGTCTCAGACCTTTGGTAGTGTTCCCCTGCCTCTTCTGCATGTGATGTGTGTCTCACTCATCATTCTCTACTCTCTGGTTATTCAAGGAACTGTGACCTCTGCCTCTAGCGTTGTCAGATGGGAATTTTTTAAATAATTCTTCAACTAAGGCCTTCTGGTACTTCAACATTCTATTAGACCTCTCCCCACAGAAAGTAGAGATGGAAAGTTCTCCTTGTAGCATGGGTCTAGGAGTGTGACCAACCATTAATTGGTGTTCACTAAAATGCGTACAATGTGAGGATCATAGGGAAAGGCAGTGGAACAAAAACTCAGCCATGTGTGCCAGACTGCCAACAGCCAAGACTTCCCTATCCCCACCAAGCAGATGACTGTCCATCGTCTCCTCCTCGTCCTCATTCTCCCTCTCCTCCTCATCTTCAGGACATCCACACTGAACAGACGGGATGAAGGTAGTGTGGGTAGGAACGTCTGTAGCGCAGGCAACCAACTCCTGTTCCTCCTCCTGCTCATTATCACACAATTCACATCGAAGATGAGGCTGGGCTGTGTAGGATCACTCTGTATAGTTTCTTGCTCCATCTCAACTTGCTCCGTTTGCAAAGCCTCCTCTATTATTGGGAGCACCGAGCATTTCAGTAGACAGAGACGCGGGATGGTTTTGCTGATTATGGCATCATCAACACTCACCATCTTGGTCGAATACTCAAAGTTTTGGAGAACCACACAGATGTCAGACATCCATGCCCACTCATCAGCTCTTATATCATAAAAGAATAGAACACCAACAAGGGTGACACAAATAGTTAAATTTTATTAAACAAATAGTAAACAGACAATTTAAAACCAGAATAAAATAGGGAAATGACAATGTGAACCACAGGCAGGAGGCACCACAGGAAAAACAGAGCCCAGTCAGGTTAAACCAAAATATTATAACTACTCAGCAATTACTGAGTAGTCTGGAAATGTGGCCATTTAGTATTGTGGCTTGTGGGTGGGTGGCTGCGCATTTATAATTACATTTTAAGGACTAGGGTAGGGACAACTGAACCTTGCACTAGGACAAGGACGTGGTTGCTGATGGTGGTTGCCAGTATGCAATGACAGGTGCAAGGTGGGAAGCATCTTTGTCTGCATCATGGACAGGGGATTGGCGTGCACGTAGAACAGGGGAAAAGGCAATGGTGTCACCTGCAGACACTGTTTCTGGACCCTGGCATTCGGCTCAAATTGTCAGGTTCTATGCTGTCATGTGACTGAGCATGCTGGTGGTGGTCAGCCTGGTAGTTTTACTGCCCTTGTTGATGCTGGCATGGCAGATGTTGCAAATGGCCTTTTTTGGATTAACTGGACTGTCTTTAAAAAGACTCGGGAACACCTATCCCTTGGACTGGCAACTTCAACCATGTTGGTGCTCTGGGGAACAGTTGCCTGCCTTGTGTCTCTGGCCAAACCACTGCCTTGTGTCTCTGGGCAAACCACAGATCCCTCCCCTTTGTGCTGCTGTCCTTGCTCTGCATGTCACCTTCCCAAGTTGAGTCAGTGACTTCATCATCCACCACCTCGTCTTCCACTTCTGCACTCTGGTCCTCCTCCTGACTTGCTGACTTAACATCACTTGTTGGCAGTTGTGTCTCATCATCATCCACCTCTTGCAACAGTAATTGCATTTTCCCACCTACGCATTCTTGTAACCATGGCTGCTCAAATATTCCAGCATAGCTACATGTGATCTCCTCATGTGCTGCTTGAAATGAGCAGGGTGAGAAGCCAGAATCTATAAATGGAAATGTGAACAGCTCTTCGGCGTGTCCAAGTATGGGATCACTTGTCTCTGGGCACTCGGCATGATGGGAGGAAAAAAAATCAGGGTGAGGATTATGTGGTCCAGAATCACAGCATCTGAGACTGGACCGTGTAGAAGACAGGGTGGTGCTAGCAAAGTGACTGAAAGCATTATTTGCTATTCATCCAACACCCTTTTCACAATGGTCTGGCTTCAAGAGTGGTATTCTGCGTCCCCTACAAAGTGGGACAGGAAGCTAGGTCGACATGATGTGTGTTTGTTGTGCTCCCGCAGCAGGCACAGTTTCACCTTGCCCATCAGCATCATGACCACTTCCCTGTCAATTACCACGTGCCTTGCCCATTTTAAATTACGCATGATGTTTCTCTGTTGAAAAAACATTGCAGGATTAGTATCTCAGGAAAATTTGCCCACATCAGATGGACTTGTTACACTGCGTGGTGAGTGCATTAGCAATATAGCAATGCTATTGCTAACCAACCAAGTCTGGCTGTATGCTTTTGCTGCACAACTGGCATAGTATAAATGTCGTATAATATTTCCTTGCTGAAAAAACTTTGCAGGATTACGATCACAGAAAAAATTGCCTACCTTAGATGGACTTGTTACAGTGCAGTAGCAATATAGCGATGCTATTGTCAACCAACCAAATCTGGCTGTTTGCTTTTGACACACAACTGGTGCAGTATAAATGGCGCATAATATTTTCCTGTTCAGAACAATTTGCAGGATTAAGAACAAAAATATTATTAGCCCTGAAGGGCTTTTGGTATGAGTTGCAGCAGAAAAGACATGCAATTAACTTTATCCTGTCCTACACTATCCCTTTAGTACAATCTCTCCCTAAGTGCTACTAATAGCAGTATTAATATTGATTATAATTAGCCCTAATAAGGGAGCTCCCAAGTGTTAGATATCACAACAATTTTACAATACAACAATAACTCCAGAATATTCAGGAATACAGTCTCTAAACACTGGCACATATTATGTGAAGATAAAACCATAGGGGACTTATTACCAAATTACCCTAGATTCACCTTTAGGAAAGCTAAACATATTGGTAATCTAATTGTTCCAACTGTGCATCAGCAAAATATAAAAATTCATAAAGACTCTATGGTTGTCACAGGCTATTATCCTCGTCATAAATGCAAAGTGTGTTGGATAATTCGTCCCATTAAAAGAAAGTTCTCAAAAGGAAACAAGATGGTCAGTATCAGGGACCATATAACGTGCAGTACAACTGGTGTTATCTACTGTATTCAATGCCCCGGCCATAAAAAGTATGAAGGGAGAACAAAGAGGGAAATGTCCAAGTGTAATGGTGAACATCTATGGAATATAAGAAAAAAATTCATGGATCACCGGCTATCAAAACATTACTCTGAGCATCATGGAGGACTTTGTAAAGGTACCTAGATTTGGTGAATTCAAACAGTTAAACCGAGTTGGAGAGGAGACAATTATATGAAACAAATATCTAGGGCTGAATGCCAGTGGATATTTGAACTTGATTCATTAAACCAAAGGGGCTAAATAGTGAGATTGAGCTGTTTGGCTTTCAATAGAAATTAGCAAAATTGGAGGTGGAACTCCCACTGGGTCTATAAAAGAATGGTTTCCAAGCTGGGTATCATCAATCCTGAGGAAGAAAACCAGTGTTTTCGAAACACGTGGATTGTTGAACTGACTGAACTTATTTCTAGACTATACTCACCCAGCATTCCCAGGAGAAAGTGTGATGTGTTAGGATTGGCGGAATGCACCAAGTTTAAGATGTAATGGTATTAGGTGCGCTCGCAGTCCGAGGTCCACCGTGCAGGTGAAAACCCTGCTGCTAGTAGAGACGAACGATATGGCGGTACAATATGAATACACACATGGGTTAACTTCACCCTGTGTGAAGGAAGCGAACCCTGTTGCGTCACAGGGCCGCGGAACCGCACCAAGAGTTCAAGCAAGGAGTCTCAGAACTCAATCCCAAGACTCAGGATTTGAGTTCATAAAGACCTCATGCGCTCGACACCGCTACTGGGGTGTCAGAGAGACAGAAATAATATTATTTAAGAAGCACGAGAGTGCATGCGGTGCTGCACTGGCGTACGCCACTAACCACCCAGGCTTGGGTCAGGAAAGCGCAGAGAAAGCGCACGGCGCTGCACTGGCGGTCACAGCAATTAGACGCTGTAATGTGTGTAACGTGCTGATGGCTAAGTCGGGCGCTAGATAGCAATCATCCACCTTCCGCGAGCAGTCATACAATAGGGAGGGGATTTTAAAGAACGACTTTCACTCACAACACACACACGTTTACAAAAGACAATACTAGCGCATGGCCGTGCGGCCATGCGAGCCTTAAATAGTTGCAGCACGTTTAGGACCTTCAGAGAAGGACCAATGGAGTTGCTGCAGTACCTGAGCATGTGACCCCAGATCTCCACTGAGAGATCTTGCCCTGGGCATGCTCAGAGTGCAAAGCAGGACTTAGTCCTAGCACCTACAAGGACCTTCAAAGAAGGACCAATGACCTAGCTGCAGTATCTGATCATGTGACCCTCGATCTCCACTGAGAGATCTTACTCTGGGCATGCTCAGAACGTGAAAAGCAGGACTTAGTCCCAGAAGCATCTGCTCGCCGCTGCCCAGCACTGACTTCAATGGCAGAAGCAGGAAATGCAGCAGTAACTCTTAGCACAGAGTCAGACTGAGCGAGACGCTGGGATCGACGTCCCCGCTGAGCAGGTTCCACTGTGGCCGGAGAAGAATGGGAGACCGCAGTGGAGATGGCCCGAGATTCCCTCTGTGCAGAGGCAGGAACTCGACCCCTAACATGATGTCACCAAGCTCTGGCGGCTGTACACACTGTGTTAGGGCTAGCGGAACGCACCGAGTAAATATAGATGTTTATTATTATTGATGCGTTCGCAGCCCGGGGTCCACCGTGCAGGGAAACCTGCTGCTAGTAAATGGTGGCACTATTTGGCGGTATAGACTAGCTCTGTTACCTCACAGAGTAGCCAAGAAAGTAAAGCTATGCGCCCTGTTAGACTTCACAGGAGCACAGGTTAACTGCCCATCAGACAGCAGTCAGTGGTCATGCAAACATACAATCTCCTCACCGGAAGAGCCGGTATTCTAGGGGCTTATTTCAGCCAGGGCCCTAAATCCATGCACACAATCTCCTCGCCGGAGGTGCCGGCATTCTAGGGGCTTATTTCAGCCGAGTCCCTGAACACACATAAATAACCACACTGGCGCATGCACGTAACAGATTCAATACTAGCACATGGCCGTGCGGCCATGAGAGCCTTAAATAGCTGCAGCAAGTACAGGACCTTCCTAGAAGGACCAATGAGAGGCTGCTACAGAGCCTGAGCACCTTCAGGACCTTCCTGGAGGACCAATGGATTTAGCTGCAGTATCTGAACATGTGTCCCTCGATCTCCACTGAGAGATCTTACTCTTGGCATGCTCAGAACGAGAAAAGCAGGACTTAGTCCCAGAAGCATCTGCTCGCCGCTGCCCAGCACTGACTTCAATGGCAGAAGCTGGAAAAGCAGCAGTAACCCTTTGTACAGAGTCAGACTGAGCGAGACGCTGGGACTGACGTCTCCGCTGAGCAGGCTCCATTGCGGCAGGAGAAGAATGGGAGACCGCAGCGGAGATGGCCCGAGATTCCCCCTGTGCAGAGGTGGGAACTCAATCCCTAACACACTGTGCACGCCCACCCTCTCTCTCAACAGCTAGTCTCCATGTGATAATACATGCTGGATTTGGACACCATCCTCCTTCTGCAAGCCTCCATAAGGGAAAACCAGTTGGATCAGGACACTGTTCTTCCACTGCACACCTATGGTTGGGATTTAAACTCCTTTGCCTTAAGTTAATCACTATCACCTGCAGTGCAGTCAATTGGAATAGACAGAGAAAATACAGGGTGGGCCATTCATATGGATACACCTAAATAAAATGGGAACGGTTGGTGATATCAACTTCCTGCTTGTGGCACATTAGTATATGGGAGGGGGAAAACTTTTCAAGATGAGTGGTAATCATGGCGGCCATTTTGAAGTCAGACATTTTGGATCCAACTTTATTTTCAATGGGAAGAGGGTCATGTGACACATCAAACTTATTGAGAATTTTCACAAGAAAAACAATAGTGTGCTTGGTTTTAATGTAACTTTATTCTTTTATGAGTTATTTACAAGTTTATGACCACTTACAAAATGTGTTCAAAGTGCTGCCCATTGTATTGGATTGTCAATGCAACCCTCTTCTCCCACTCTTGACACACTGATAGCAACACTGCAGAAAAAATGCTAGCACAGTCTTCCAGTATCCGTTGTTTAAGATGCTGCACATCTCGTATCTTCACAGCATAGACAATTGCCTTCAGATGACCCCAAAGATAAAAGTCTAAGGGGGTCAGACCAGGAGACCTTGGTGGCCATTCAACTGGCCCACGGTGACCAATCCACTTTCCAGGAAACTGTTCATGTAGGAATGCTCGGACCTGATGCCCATAATGTGGTGGTTCACCATCTTGGAACTTAAAACCCCCAAATAGACTATTATTTCCCTTAATTGTGCCAACACCCGAAAAAAAAATTACTATTTGGCTACACATCAAGGGTGAGAAGGAAAGAGCACTATTTGACTTTTAGAGCACAGATTTTGCTAGCATAGTTTGAGTGCACCATTTGGGGAGCCCCTAAGTTGCTAAAACAGCAAAAAAAAAATAAAAGTGACCCATTTCTGGAAAAATTGCAAACATGCCAGTTTAGTGCCCATACAGTGTAGTGCCACCATATATTGTAGCACCCCTATATATGCCCCTATGCATTATGCCCAGCTTGTGCTTCCATCGACGAGCTCCCAGAAATTATTAATTGGGCTCACCCCACTACTGTGGTTTAGGCACAGTGAGGCTCAAAAGGAATGGGGCTTTTGGATTTGGGAGCATAGATTCCACATAATTTTATTTGAGGGGGTGGGAGCCATCCCTTGTTCTACCAGTATCATTGGAACCTCCTATATTTCCAGTGACATATGATGGATCGGAGTGGGGGCTAGTTTTGAACATGATAAACCAAGGTTTTTGTTGGTAATATATTGGCATATAAAAATGTTTTTATTGTATAAGGCTGGGATCACATTCCTGTGTTATATGTCAAGTACTTACAACAGGATTTCCTTGTAAATCATCAAAAATCACAGACAAGACTACTATCATGAGGCACTTGGTGATGCTTTGGACTCACTTTGGAGTCTGTTTTGGTGGTATCCATCTTTTTAGGCGTTCACAGAACTCTGGTCGACCACACTTGTGTGCTTAAAAGATGCCTATAATGATGGGACACCAACGGAATAAAGACCAAAGTGACTACATCTGCCTCATAAGTGAGTTGTTCCATCAGGGTTTTGTTTGACTGGCTGTTTGAGGGATTTACACAGAAACCAGGACTTTAGCGCTCAGCGGAGTGAAGGGCATAAATGTGAACCAAGCCTTATTCAAACTTTTGAGAGCTAGGATGAACAAGTATACAGCAATACAACTAGTTCTTTACTTTTATTCTTACTCCGTTTTTCATGAACTGTAACTTATAAGATGGCTGTATACTTTGAGACACTGCGATACCAGACTTACCGTATATATTTTTAAAATGTTGCGCTTTTTTTTATAAAAAATAAATGTTTTCATTGCCATGTAACTTTTATTTTTGGGTAAACAAAGCTGTACGAGGGCTTATTTTCTGCGTGGCAAATTGAAGATTTTTGTAGTACAATTTTGGAGTACATAACATTTTTATGACTTTTTTGTTTGATTTTTAAGAGGAGAATAGACAAAACCCAAACATTCATAAATTGTTTTTCTTTTGTGTGTTTTACCATGTGAGAAAAGTGATAAGAACAATTCATTCTTCAGGTCAGTACGATTAGAGTGATATGAGATTTATATCATTTTTCTACGCTTTGTTACTTTTACACACTAAAAACAATATTTTACATTCATTTGTTTTTGCATCACATATTCTGAGAGCTGTAAAGCTTTTATTTCTTTACCAAATGAGCCATATTATGGCTTATTTTTTTGTGGGACAATTTGACGCTTTCAAAATTTTTTTTTTACATATGACTATTTGATCGGTTTTTCTTACATTTTTTGTGTGTCAGCATGATGAGAAAAACTTAATTTTTTACTTGTTTTTTCTTTCTTTTTTCTTATGGTGTTTTGCCGTCTGCCAAAATATTGAGACAGTTTTATAGTTCGGGTCATTCCAGATGTGGCGATATTTTTTATCTGAAGGCCTTTTTGCTGTAATACAAATGCACCATTTTTAGTGCCAATTTTTTTTTTGTGATTTGTGTGCGTCATTGTGTGTTTTTTTTTTTACTTCATTACCTATTATGCGTTTTAACAACTTAAGTGCTGCTGTCGTGATTGACAGTGGTATTTAATGGGTTAAACGAATGTCAGATACAGATGTCATTAAGATGTCATATACAGCTGTCACCCACGTGGGATTTTTGCCCACTTGGGAATGCTATTTACTTATTTTTCACCTCCATTTTAAGGCAAACCATTGTTGCTAACAGATGGGCTTGCTGTTAGATGGCAACTGTTCTGATCTAAAGCAGCTTCTCTCCAATGTCACTTCGAACAGAAGAAAGTGACATCACACAACGTATTTATATATATATATATATATATATATATATATATATATATATATATATATATATATACACTCACCGGCCACTTTATTAGGTACACCATGCTAGTAACGGGTTGGACCCCCTTTTGCCTTCCGAACTGCCTCAATTCTTCGTGGCATAGATTCAACAAGGTGCTGGAAGCATTCCTCAGAGATTTTGGTCCATACTGACATGATGGCATCACACAGTTGCCGCAGATTTGTCGGCTGCACATCCCAAAGATGCTCCATACAAGGCAGGATGGATCCATGCTTTCATGTTGTTTACGCCAAATTCTGACCCTACCATCCGAATGTCGCAGCAGAAATCGAGACTCATCAGACCAAGCAACGTTTTTCCAATCTTCTACTGTCCAATTTCGATGAGCTTGTACAAATTGTAGCCTCAGTTTCCTGTTCTTAGCTGAAAGGAGTGGTACCCGGTGTGGTCTTCTGCTGCTGTAGCCCATCTGCCTCAAAGTTCGACGCACTGTGCGTTCAGAGATGCTCTTAGGCCTACCTTGGTTGTAACGGGTGGCGATTTGAGTCACTGTTGCCTTTCTATCAGCTCGAACCAGTCTGCCCATTCTCCTCTGACCTCTGGCATCAACAAGGCATTTCCGCCCACAGAACTGCCGCTCACTGGATTTTTTTTCTTTTTCGGACCATTCTCTGTAAACCCTAGAGATGGTTGTGCGTGAAAATCCCAGTAGATCAGCAGTTTCTGAAATACTCAGACCAGCCCTTCTGGCACCAACAACCATGCCACGTTCAAAGGCGCTCAAATCACCTTTCTTCCCCATACTGATGCTCGGTTTGAACTGCAGGAGATTGTCTTGACCATGTCTACATGTCTAAATGCACTGAGTTGCCGCCATGTGATTGGCTGATTAGAAATTAAGTGTTAACAAGAAGTTGGACAGGTGTACCTAATAAAGTGGCCGGTGAGTGTATATATACACTCACCGGCCACTTTATTAGGTACACCATGCTAGTAACGGGTTGGACCCCCTTTTGCCTTCAGAACTGCCTCAATTCTTCGTGGCATAGATTCAACAAGGTGCTGGAAGCATTCCTCAGAGATTTTGGTCCATATTGACATGATGGCATCACACAGTTGCCGCAGATTTGTCGGCTGCACATCCCAAAGATGCTCCATACAAGGCAGGATGGATCCATGCTTTCATGTTGTTTACGCCAAATTCTGACCCTACCATCCGAATGTCGCAGCAGAAATCGAGACTCATCAGACCAAGCAACGTTTTTCCAATCTTCTACTGTCCAATTTCGATGAGCTTATACAAATTGTAGCCTCAGTTTCCTGTTCTTAGCTGAAAGGAGTGGTACCCGGTGTGGTCTTCTGCTGCTGTAGCCCATCTGCCTCAAAGTTCGACGCACTGTGCGTTCAGAGATGCTCTTAGGCCTACCTTGGTTGTAACGGGTGGCGATTTGAGTCACTGTTGCCTTTCTATCAGCTCGAACCAGTCTGCCCATTCTCCTCTGACCTCTGGCATCAACAAGGTATTTCCGCCCACAGAACTGCCGCTCACTGGATTTTTTTTCTTTTTCGGACCATTCTCAGTAAACCCTAGAGATGGTTGTGCGTGAAAATCCCAGTAGATCAGCAGTTTCTGAAATACTCAGACCAGCCCTTCTGGCACCAACAACCATGCCACGTTCAAAGGCACTCAAATCACCTTTCTTCCCCATACTGATGCTCGGTTTGAACTGCAGGAGATTGTCTTGACCATGTCTACATGCCTAAATGCACTGAGTTGCCGCCATGTGATTGGCTGATTAGAAATTAAGTGTTAACAAGAAGTTGGACAGGTGTACCTAATAAAGTGGCCAGTGAGTGTATATATATATATATATATATATATATATATATATATATGATTTATACATAGTTGTATTTTATGAATTCTAGTTGCTTTTCAATAATACATTTTCTAATAATATGTTAATGTTTCAAAATGTCTTCCTTCTTTTTTGTAGATATGTGATATTTCTATAACTTGCATTTTTTCTTAAGTTTTCGATAAAAAAAGAAAATGACTAGTTCCCTGTGTGTGTCCTTTGATGACTAACAAGACTTGCTTTCACAGTAAAACTCTTCCAACATTCTGAACATGAATATGGCTTCTCTCCTGTGTGACTTCTCTGATGTACAACAAGAGTTGATTTCCTTGTAAAACATTTCCCACATTCTGAACATGAAAATGGCTTCTCCCCTGTGTGAGTTTTAAGATGTTCAATGAGATGTGATTTGTCATTAAAACATTTCCCACATTCTGAACATGAAAATGGCTTTTCCTCTGTGTGAGTACTCTGATGTCTAACAAGATGTGATTTCCAAATAAAACATTTCCCACATTCTGAACATGAAAATGGCTTCTCCCCTTTGTGACTTCTCTGATGTGTAATGAGATGTAATTTCCTATTGAAACATTTCCCACATTCTAGGCACGAAAATAGTTTATCTTTTTTCAGAACTAGTTCATGTTCATTAGTCCTTCTGTGACTTTTGTTTTGCATATCGGTCATTGATGAAGCAGAAGAAAGGACCTGTTGAAAATGATCAGATGAAAGACTTTTTCTGAGAAGGGTTTGAGGTGTATCTGGGTTTCTGGCATGGTCTTCATATGTATCTGGTGTAATACGATGATCATCTGCTGCAAGATCTGAAAGTATCAGATGTCCCTCTGAGCTTCTGGTACAGTTATCTGTCAAGAATAAAAGTGATTTTATTATTTTCTAATAACACTACATTGAAATCATATCAATATTATATATTTTATACATTTTCAATGCAAATTTTAATACAAATAAATTATCAATTATGTAAGAAAGTAGAGCACAAAGCATGGACTATTGGATTATGATGACGTTAGGACTTCAGGTTGTGCTGTTTTTCACTTCTCTGTTGGATTCATCTTCTTCATAGGTTCATGTTTCACTTTGTCTGTCACCAATCATTACCAGTTATATCAGGGGCGGGGAACCTTTTTTCTGCCAAGGCCATTTGGATATTTATACCATCATTCGGGGACCATATAAAACTATCCATTGGAAAATTGCCTTTCCACTTAGGCCTTCTTCATACGTCCATTTTTTATGTCGGTGTGTGGTCCATTTATTAAAAAGCGCAAATATGGACACATGCAAACCCATTGTATTCAATGGTGGAGCGCGCATGTCAGGTTTTTACATAGACAGCGAATCCATGTGAAAAACCCGCAGACATTTCCTTTTATTTCACATAATGAAATGACAAAATGCGTACACAGGCGCACACTGATGATACACAGATGACATCCGTGAGTCATCAGTGTGACACATACTGGAGCCTCTGGCAGTACGATCCTGCCTTAGTCTGTGAAACGCGCTTCGGGGCAGACACGCAATCTCTGGGGACCCCTGCATGCTTGTGCCAATGTATTGTTGTACCTACTATACATCTTCTTTTGTATGCTACAACTTGTTGCACAATGATTATTTTTTATGCATACCTCGGCCTGTGACCAAAGACATATTGATAGGGAATTTAGATTGTGAGCCCCATCGGGGACAGTGATGATAATGTGTGCAAAACTGTAAAGTGCTGCGGAATATGTTAGCGCTATATAAAAATAAAGATTATTATTATTATTATTATTATATGTTCTAACTACACCATATCATAACTATTTGGATATAGTTACCCTTATTATTGCTCTCATGCTTGGTACTATAAAATATATGTATACTTTATGATATATGCAGACGTTAATATATTGTGCGTCTTTCACTATGTGTGTAATTATGTCCTTCTTCCCTTGCCCTGTGATTATATAATTTTAATAATTAACTCATTTATTGTTCATTTATTTGGACTATCAATAGTTGATTTTTTTGTCCTATTGTTCCCAGGGCAGATGGTAGAGAAAGTTATAATGGAATGGTTCAGCCCTCCCTTCCAAGCCCAATGCAGACTTGGGTTGCCCAGGGAGATCCCTGAGACGCCGATGACTTGGTCGGACTAGTTGTAAGGTATCAGTTTGTTGAGGGGTTTTGCTTATACAGCCTCAAAATGAAATAAAAAGTTACCAAAAAGTTGTTTGCACCCAGAAATAGCAAAACTGAAAACTACAGCTTATCCTACTGACGTAACAATCTTAGAATTACTGTTTCTTCTGTACATTCTGCCTCCAAAAATTGTAATACAACATGATCAAAATGTGATATGTACCAGGACATGGCACCACTGAAAATTACAGCTTTTGACACAAAATATAAGCCGTCATACATCTCCGCTGATGGAAAAATTGTACAAAAGTAGCAAAACACAAATAAAAATATATAAATTTAGTATCGCCACAATCGTGCAGACCCACAAAATAAAGGTAACGCCTTATATGTCCAGCACGAGAATAGCTGAAAAATGAAAATGACAAAAAACAGCAAAATTGCAGTAATTTTTCTATTAATCCATATAAAATGTTTAAAAAGTTTGTTAACAAGTCATATGTACCCGAAATTCCACACAAATAGAAATAACATGGCTCTTGAAAATAAATAAATAAATAAATAAATAAATAAAATCTTTGTCCAACAGACAAGGGTTGATGGACACAGCAGAGGCACGTTTGCACACTAATTTTGTGTATAAAGATATAACCCCTCATCAGAGCGCATTTCAGATTTTGAATATAGACTTAGGCCTCAATCATACGACAGTAGTTTTTTTTTTGTTTACAAGTTAAAATACAATTTTTATTTCTATATGTTGGATCTATTTTTGGTCTGAGTGGGTTTTTTTTACAATCTGTGTGGCATCCAGTTTTTTTGTTTGTCAAAGCCTCTAATGTCAACTGCTCAGTGTAGAATGGACAGCAAAATTATACCATCCAGTGACTGACTAGAACCTGTGACTTCTCTGCATTTAGTGGTCACTACTCACCTGTGCAGTTATCTGTAGGAATCTCCTCTTTACACCGCTCATCACCCCTCACATAGGTCTCTTTAGTATTAATATGGGTCAGATCTTTACCCTGAAAGAAATATTGTAAGATTCACAGAGAGATGGAAAAGTTGTGTAAATTGATTAAAAAAATAGAAATAGTAAATGCACATGGCGACCAAAAATGACACCGTATTTAGCGTTCATGGTGCCCTAGGCATTTTAAATTGTCACCATAAAATTGCATATAAAGAGTAATTTAAATTTATAACTTACCCATAATACTCCCTAGTTCTTGAGTGCATCACGTAATTCTTTGGAGTGGCAATTTACATCAACAACCATATAAGGGATATGACTATAAATGTGTGGATGTTCATAACTATGTGCTTGTAAACGCTTTTTGCAGATAGACAAGAGTCTTTCAATTCTTGTTTGAGGGATTTTCATTAATTCTTCCTTGGAAAATTCTTCCAGTTCTGTGAGATTCCTGGGTTGTCTTGCATGCAATGCTATTGTGAGGGCTAGCCTCAGATTTTCAATGATAATCAGATCAGGGGACTGTGAGGGCCATTGTAAAACCTTCAGCTTGCACCTTTTGAGGTAGTCTATTGTGGATTTATACATGTTTAAGATCATTATCTATTTGAAGCTAACCTATTTTCAGCTCAGCTTGTTTACAGATGGTGTTAGGTTTGTATCAAGAGTTTGTTGAAATTTCATTGAAACCATTCGTTTCCCTACCTAAAACATGTTCCCTGTGTCATTGGCTGCAACACAACCCCAAAGCATGATTGATCCACCCCCATGATTAATAGTTGATGAGATGTTCTTTTCCTGAAATTCTGTGCTCCACACATACCGGAACATTGTGGCCAATGAGTTATATTTTAACCTCATCAGTCCACAAGGCTATTTTCCAAAATGCATTAGGCTTGTTCAGATATTCTTTCATATACTTCTGATGCTGAATTTTATGGTGAGGACGCAGGAGTGGTTTTCTTCTGATGGCTTTTCCATGAAGCCCAATATTTGTGCAGGTGTCTCTGAACAATAGAACAATGTGCCACAACTCCAGAATCTGCTAAATCATTCTGAAGGTCTTTAGCAGTAAGTGGGGGTTCTGATTTGCCTATCTAACAATCCTATGAGCAGCTCTCTCTGAAATTCTGCCCTCTACTATTCCTCTTAACTACTATTTCTTAATTACATTTTGAACTGAGGAAAGGGCAATATGAAAATGCTTTTCTATCTTTTTATAGCCTTCTGCTGCTTTGTAGGGCTTCATCATTTTCATTTTCAGAGTGCTAGGCAGCTGCTTAGAAGAACCCGTAGCTGATGTTTTTTGGCACAAGGTTAGAGGAGGCTGGGTTTTTATAAAGTTGAGAAATTTGCATCATGTGGCCTTTCTTAACGATGATAGTTAACAACCCATAACCATAACAGGCTAATTAATGTCTGAAACCTTGGTCAAAGCTATCTGCACACACAAATCTCCAAGGGTGCCCAAAGTTTTGAATCAGCCCATTTTCCTTTTTGTAATTTTTAAAATGAAAAAAATGACAATATTTTTTTTGCTACAATACACAGGAAATGTGTCATCTTTAACTTTAAGCCTTTTAGAGATCATTTAATCTTCAACTTGCTTAACTGCTCACAATAACAGTCATTTTAACCAGGGGTGCCCAAACTTTTACATGCCACTGTATAACGTTACAAAAAGTTTAGTATCTCTCTAATGTGCATTTATACTCATCGATAATCGACAACCAACGAATGGTCTATTTAAAAAAGGCTGTAAATCACCAGATGCACAAGCAAAACATTTGTTGGGTCAAATGGTTTTTCACCTTGCTTAAATATCATTGTTCCAAAGAAATTTGCAACCGGCACACTGTCCTCCTTTATGGATAACACCTACCACACCTTCCTCACTTATGAACTACTAGATGGTGGCCCGATTTTAACGCATCGGGTATTCTAGAATATGTATGTATGTATATAGCAGCCACATAGTATATAGCACAGGCCACGTAGTATATAGGAGCCATGTAGTATATAGCAGAAAAATACTATGTGGCTGCTATATACATAGATACATACATACATAGAATACCCGATGCGTTAATACAGGCCATGCAGTATATAACACAGCCCAAACAGTATATAACACAGCCCACGCAGTATATAACACTGGCCACGTAATATATAGCACAGCCCATGCAGTATATAACACAGCCCATATAGTATCTAACACTGGCCAGGTAGTATATAGCAGTCACGCGGTATATAACACAGCCCACGTAGTATATAGCAGTGTGGGCACCAGATCCCTGTTAAAAAAAATAATTAAAATAAAAAATAGTTATATACTCACACGCCAGGATCCAGCGAAGCTGTGCCGATGCGCACGGCTGCCGCCATCTTCCGTTCCCAGGATGCATTGCGAAATTACCCAGATGACCTAGCGGTCTCGCCTGGGCGGACTACGGAAGGTGAGAATAGCAGGTTTTTTGTTTTTTTATTATTTTTAACATGACATCTTTTTACTATTGATGCTGCATAGGCAGCATCAATAGTAAAAAGTTGGGGACACACAGGGTTAATAGCAGGGTTAATGGAGTGCGTTACCTGCGGCATAACGCGGTCCGTTAACGGTGGCATTAACCCTGTGTGAGCGCTGACTGGAAGGGAGTATGCGGGCGCCGGGCACTGACTGCAGGGGAGTAGGGAATGACTAATTCTCGGCCGGACTGTGCCCGTCGCTGATTGGTCGCGGCAGCCAGGACAGGCAGCTGGCGAGACCAATCAGCGACACGCGATTTCCGACAGACAGACAGAAGGACAGACAGAAAGACGGAAGTACCCCTTAGACAATTATATAGTAGATGATCTCCACACTATCAATGCCTCATGCTGTTACATCTTCAAACTGTTCCCCTCTCGATGCCCCTGACAATTTGACCATTGTGGGTTCTACTACCATAAGGTAGCCAGTTGCCATGAAGAGTTGAATTTGGTTGGCCACAATACGTATTTAATCCCTGGTGTCCAAACCTCAATCTACAGACATCAGAGGTGCCAGGATGTGTCAAGAAAATATTTCCACAATATCAATCCACCTCCACCAGCCTTAAAGGGAATCTGTCACTTCATTTGACCTATCTGAACTATTAATATGTGCATATAGGCTATATAATGCTGAAAAAAATCTTCTCTGTATGCCTCATATCAGATGCCTTGTTGTTGAGAAATCATTTTTGAATCACTTTATATAAGTGACCTCTTCTAGGCTCTGAGGAGAAGATAACTCTGCCTCCAGAGCTTGTTTTACATGAAGTGGGAGTTACCAGTGAGACAAATAACTAACACAGAACATGAGAAATTAAATTAGTCTTCTTGCAATCACATGTTTTGCATGTCTCAACAATATTGCAACGCCATCTGCATATCACACTGGTAACTCCCCCTTTAAATTTAAAGCAAGCTCTAGAGGAAGAGTTATCTTCCAGGCAGTGTCCTCCATACAGCCTGGAAGAAGTCATTTATATAAAGTGATAAAAGATAATTTCTCAACAACAAAGCATCTGATATGAGGCACACAGGGATGCTTTTTTCAGCACTCTGTAACCTGTATGCCTATATTAATAGCTTAGATAGGTCTAATGTGGTGACGGATTCCCTTTAAATGTTCATGTTGGATGTTTTTCTATGATCACAATATGCTCAGTATTGACTTGATGCCATTACAAGGAGAACAAGGTTGGCAGTTTTGAAATACTGCTCCTGGTTAATGTAGCATCGATACCCATGTTTGAATCTGCTCAGATCACTCACTCTCCATTTTTAATGTGGATTCTGGTTGATAACTCATCACTTCAAATTATTCTGCACTCCAGGGTCACGGGTCTCACTCCACAGAATGAAGCTCAAATCTGGAAAGTGCCAGTGTTGCTAACACATGGTCTGTTCAGTGTTAATACTCGTGGATGAAACCAGACTGAACACAAGACCTTCACAGCCTTCTACACAGCACAGGGGAGATCTCATAACACCTTCTCTCCATCTACCTGATGATCCTGAGGAACATTGGGATCTTCTTGTTTACAGTCCTGTGGAAGAAGAGGACGGGGACATCTCTCTGGTGTTGTCCTCTCACTGGATAGAACTGGAGGAAACACATACAGGGACTGAATTTTTTTTTTACATCCAGATAATTATACGCCATGTGTATTTAGTTCTGTCTATTACCTGGTGATGTGAGGGGCTGGGGAACCTCCATCATGACGTCCTTGTACAGATCTTTGTGTCCTTCTAAATACTCCCACTCCTCCATGGAGAAATAGACGGCGACATCCTGACACCTTATAGGAACCTGACACATACAATGATACCGTCATCCCCCGATCCCTCCATAGCGTTACTGTATAATGTCCCAGCATTCCCAGCAGTGTCACCTCTCCAGTCAGCAGCTCAATCATCTTGTACGTGAGTTCTAGGATCTTCTGGTCATTGATGTCCTCATGTATCAGGGGGTGAGGTGGAGGCCCCGTGATTGGGCTCAGGGGTCTTCCCCATCCCTCAGACACAGGGGCCTGACAGAGCTCACTAGAGGTCTTCTTCACTACTGTGTAATCCTGGTTATGGAGAGACACATTAATAAACCTCACTACAGACATTTCCAGAGTCCTCACCTCTCCAGTTCTGTCCATCTGTTATTCCCATAGATAAGAATGATGTAATGTGACGTCATCAGAATCTCTCACCTCTCCAGTAAGCCGGAAGAGGATCTCTAGGGTGAGGTGTAATATCCTCTCCGCCATCTTGTCCCTGTCCCTCTCCATCCTTGTAGGGTCACTCAGGAGAATTCTCTTATATAGAAGATCTTCACTGAGAGGATCCGATATTGTAGGGACCTGAATGGGGAGAAGATGACGATGTAACATCATAAAGATCCCATGTAAGAAATCTCCGGAGCTGTTACCGGCGTCACATGATCACTACATCCAGTCATGGCCCCGTCCTGCCCCCGGTATAACACACAGTCCCATTATAGTCACATACAGAGATTTATCACAGGCTCAGCACTGAGGGGGTTAATGTCCCCTGCACCCAGTAATGGGGAATCTCCAGCACCTACCTCCACCCGCAGAGCCGCACACCACATATATGGCTGTTCTGTGCGCACAGGACCTGTGATGAGGTCACAAGAGGGGAGGAGTCAGGGGCCTCAGTGTATGCAGGACTGTGCTGTGCTGGTTGTCATGGTGCTGGATGACATACCTATTTAAAAAGGCGAATAAACACAAAGTATATTCAAAAATACAATTTTATTAAATACATAGGATAAAACCACATAAAAAACAATCAAAAGAATATGAGGAGATGAAAACATCCTATACAGAGAAATCACAGAAAAACGTATATGGTGTGGGTATAATCAAGGAATAGCATTAAACCTCCACAATATGGCCATGTGGCTGAAGTAAAAAAAAGTCATGAAGTCCATATAACCATATAACATTTTACATAGTAATTACACGTCTTAAGGATCTTACCTTGAGGTGTGGTGAGCACCTAAGCCCCCAGGTGCTTCACAGAATTTTATAACATTGAGCCATAAAAATAAAAAAAAAATACATATTTCCCAAAAAATGATGCTTTAGCCCCAAATTTTTCCTTTGCACAAGGGTAGTAAGAGAAAATGGACCATACACTTTGTTGTGCAATTGCTCCTGAATATATCAATGAACCAAATGTTGGGGAAAACTACTGTTTAGGCACACAGTAGAGCTTCACAAGAAAGGAGCGCCATTTTGGGAAGCAGAATTTGCTCATATGGTTTGCAAGCATCATGCCACATTTATACAGCCCTTGAACTGCCAGATGGGCAGTAACACCCCACAAATAACCTTATTTTGGAAGCTACACCCCTCAGGGAATTCATCTGTTGGTGTGCTGAGCATATTGAACCTGCAGGTGCTTCACCAAATTTTATAACATTGGGACATAAAAAATTATGGGTGTTTTTTTCCACAAAAATTATGTTTTAGCCCCAAATTTTAAATTTTGACAAAAAATATTAGGAGGAAATTTACCCAAACATTTGTAAAGCAATTTCTTCCGAATGCAGCAATATCCTAAATGTGATCATACACTTCTGTTTGGGCTTATGGCAGAGCTCAGAAGAGAAGAAACACAAAAAGTCCAGAACTAACAAACACACCAACAAATACAAGAGGATACATAATTAGTATAAATTTTATTATATAAAACATCCCTCAACTCTCCAAATATTAACCGCTTCACAACCTATGATGTATATAGACGTCTTAGGT
The DNA here is from genome assembly GCF_051348905.1 of Ranitomeya variabilis. Taxonomy (NCBI): domain Eukaryota; kingdom Metazoa; phylum Chordata; class Amphibia; order Anura; family Dendrobatidae; genus Ranitomeya; species Ranitomeya variabilis. The sequence goes on from NC_135235.1 coordinate 631,867,799, forward strand.
CGTGTCCCTGCACTCTATGTAGGCTACACCTCTGAGACCGCGTGTTTTCCAGCACATATCAGCTGATTTAACCAAATGTAAATTTTTGGTGAGGAATCAACAACAAGTGGAACACAATTGTGAAGTTGAACGGAATTTATTGGGTATTTTAAGTTTTTGTGGAAATTCAAATACTGAAAAGTGGGGCGTGCAATGATTTTACTTTCAGTGTAGCAAACTCACTCCAGAAGTTCATTGTGGATCTCTAAATGATCCAATGTTGTCCTAACTGCCTAATGATGATAAATATAATCCACCTGTGTGTAATTAAGTCTCCGTATAAATGCACCTGCTCTATGATAGTCTCAGGGTTCTGTTTGAAGCACAGAGAGCATCATGAAGACCAAGGAACACAACAGGCAGGTCCGTGATACTGTTGTGCAGAAGTTTAAAGCCGAATTTGGATACAAAATGGTTTCCAAAACTTGTAACATCCCAAGGAGCACTGTGCAAGCGATCATACTGAAATGGAAGGAGTATCATACCACTGCAAATCTACCAAGACCCGGCCGTCCCTCTAAACTTTTTTCTCAAACAAAGAGAAGACTGATCAGAAATGCAGCCAAGAGGCCCATGATCACTCTGGATGAACTGCAGAGATCTACAGCTGAGGTGGGACAGTCTGTCCATAGGACAACAATCAGCCGCACACTGCACAAATCTGGCCTTTATGGTAGAGTGGAAAGAAGAAAGCCATTTCTCAAAGATATCCATAAAATGTGCCATTTAAAGTTTGCAACAAGCCACCTGGGAGACACACCAAACATGTGGAAGAAGGTGCTCTGGTCAGATGAAACCAAAATAGAACTTTTTGGCAACAATGCCAAATGATATGTTTGGCGTAAAGGCAACACAGCTCATTACCCTGAGCACACCATCCCCACTGTCAAACATGGCGGTGGCAGCATCATGGTTTGGGCCTGCTTTTCTTCAGCAGGGACAGGGAAGATGGTTAAAATAGATGGGAAGATGGATGGAGCCAAATACAGGACCATTCTTGAAGAAAACCTGTTGGAGTCTGCAAAAGACCTGAGACTGGGATGGAGATTTGTCTTCCAACAAGACAATGATCTCAAACATAAAGTAAAATCTACAATGGATTGGTTCACAAATAAACGTATCCAGGTATTAGAATGGCCAAGTCAAAGTCCAGACCTCAATCCAATCGAGAATCTGTGGAAAGAGCTGAAAACTGCTGTTCACAAACGATCTCCATCAAAACTCACTGAGCTCGAGCTGTTTGCCAAGAAAGAATGGGCAAGAATTTCAGTCTCTCGATGTACAAAACTGATAGAGACATACCCCAAGTGACTTGCTGCTGTAATCATACACACCAAAAGAAAATGCTAAACGGCACTAATAATTATAATATCAACTTTATTTAAGGAACAGGTAAAACCAAATACATAAAAAATGAGACACCACAGAGAACAGACACAGCTGGCAGGGATGGCTGGAAACTAAGTGGCTAACATAGAACAACCACCTCCCAATATGATATTAAGGCAGATAGTAATAGCATTCAACCAGAGTATAGCTACCGATATGGTGACTGACAAAAAAGTGCAAATCATACAATAGTAACAGTTAATAAATATTCACAAATGTGATGTAGTACCAAGTGGTATACTATATACTATAAAAGTATGTAAAAGGCATCAGTCAACATATCGGAAAGCATAACATACATCCATTAGTAAATACCAGGAGGAACATATTTACCTAGTAGGTGCCACCAGCCAGGGACCCAACCACACCCAACGCACGTTTCGCTAAGGAAAGCTTCATCCAGGGGTGCTGTAATCGCAGCAAAAGGTGGCACAACAAAGTATTAAATTAAAGTGGCCGAACAATATTGCACGCCCCACTTTTCAGTTTTTGAATTTCCACAAAAATTAAAAAATAACCAATAAATTTTGTTCAACTTCACAATTGTGTTCCACTTGTTGTTGATTCTTTACCAAAAATTAACATTTGGTATCTTTATGTTTGAAGCATAATATGTGGGAAAAGGTTGAAAAGTTCCAGGGGGCCGAATACTTTCACAAGGCACTGTAATATACTAATTGTATTTGTCACACACATCTATATATCTACCTATTCTGTATGTATATACTGTATGTAATCCATCTATTCTATCGTTTTCTTCTATCTAATATTTATATACATACATATATATATGTTTTGAAGAATATTTGGTTTTAAAATGATGTGTATCACAATGCGATTTTAACATGAGATTTTACATACAGAGAACTGCTGTATGTAAAAGCTCATGTTAAAATCGCATTGCATACGCATTACACACGGATGACCATACGGAGAACACTCGTGCGATTCTCAGCCATCAAAATCAGACCAATTTTTTATGTTAAGTGTGACTCCAGCCTAAGAGCGAATAACTCTGGACTGTTTCAACATATTCCAGTGATTCTGAGATGTTTATGTGACACATTTTACTTTATGTTAGTGGTATGTTTAGGTTGATATGTGTTGCACTTGTGAAAGTATCAGAATTTTGGCAAAGTCTTTTTAAAATTAGCAGTTTTCAAACTTTTAATTTTAATATCCATAAACCAATTAGTCATGCTGTATAAGCTAATTAATAAATAACATTTCCCATAAGTCTAATTTACATTTGCATAATTTTTTAAACATAATTTTATTTGTTTGGATGTTAGAAGGGTTAAAGGTTAAGCACCAATTTTTAAAGAAATTTTCAAAACCTGTTTCTTTAGAGACCAGTTCAAATTTAAATTGACATTGAGGGGCCTAAATATTGGAAACTCCCCCCACAAATAATAGCATTTTAAAAAACGCACCCCTCAAATACTTAAAAACTGCTGTCAAGAAATGTGTTAACCCTTCAGTTGCTACACATGAATTAATGCAAAGTGGAATAAAAAAAAATAAAAAATTGAATTTTTGAAGCAAATCTCTTAGCAAGAAGTCCCCGCAAAGTCCAACTGTTAAAAAAAGACATGTACTGAAGGGGATACAATTTGCCAAACAACACATCAACTGGCCTAAAGAGAAATGAAGAAACATTTTGTGGACTAATGAAAGTAAAATTGTTTTTTTTGGGGTCCAAGGGAGGCAGACAGTTTGTCATATGACCCTTAAACTCAGCATTCAAGCCACAGTATACTCTGAAGACAGTGAAGCATGGTGGTGCAAGCATCATGAAATGGGCATGTTTCTCTTAATATGGTGCTGGACCTATTTACTGCATACCAGGGATCATGGACCAGTTTGCATATATTAAAATACTTAAAAGTAGTTAAAAATTATATATATTTCTCTTCCTGTTTTGAATTAGAAAACAGTGTGCAATGTTTCCAATACATGGAAATGAAAATTAGTGTAAGAGTTTTTGTGATTAACTCATGTTTTTTAATACACTGCCATTATATAACACTACATGTTGGCACCAATGACACGGCAAGGAAGGACCTACCGACAATCTGCAAGGACTTTGAAGAGTTGGGGAAGAAAGTAAAGGAACTGGATGCACAGGTAGTTTTTTCTTCTATCCTTCCAGTAGACAGGCATGGCACCAGGAGATGGAACAGGATCCTTGATGCGAACAACTGGCTAAGACGATGGTGCAGACAACAAGGATTCGGATTCCTGGACCGCGGTGTGAATTACTTGCACGATGGACTCCTCGCCAGAGATGGACTACACCTCAACAAACCTGGGAAACACACATTCGCCAGAAGACTCACTACACTCATCAGGAGGGCGTTAAACTAGAAGAAGAGGGGACGGGAAGAAAAACATTAGACTCGAACAAAGAAGACCCAGGAAAACATACTCAGAAGGGAGGTAAGAACATTTCTAAAACAATCCACAGCGAGGAGATTGGAACAAAACAAAATCCTCTAAACTGCATGCTCGCAAACGCCAGAAGCCTGACAAACAAGATGGAAGAACTAGAAGCAGAAATATCTACAGGTAACTTTGACATAGTGGGAGTAACCGAGACATGGTTAGATGAAAGCTATGACTGGGCAGTTAACTTACAGGGTTACAGTCTGTTTAGAAAGGATCGTAAAAATCGGAGAGGAGGAGGAGTTTGTCTCTATGTAAAGTCTTGTCTAAAGTCCACTTTAAGGGAGGATATTAGCGAAGGGAATGAGGATGTCGAGTCCATATGGGTCGAAATTCATGGAGGGAAAAATGGTAACAAAATTCTCATTGGGGTCTGTTACAAACCCCCAAATATAACAGAAATCATGGAAAGTCTACTTCTAAAGCAGATAGATGAAGCTGCAACCCATAATGAGGTCCTGGTTATGGGGGAATTTAACTACCCGGATATTAACTGGGAAACAGAAACCTGTGAAACCCATAAAGGCAACAGGTTTCTGCTAATAACCAAGAAAAATTATCTTTCACAATTGGTGCAGAATCCAACCAGAGGAGCAGCACTTTTAGACCTAATACTATCTAATAGACCTGACAGAATAACAAATCTGCAGGTGATCGGGCATCTAGGAAATAGCGACCACAATATTGTACAGTTTCACCTGTCTTTCACTAGGGGGACTTGTCAGGGAGTCACAAAAACACTGAACTTTAGGAAGGCAAAGTTTGACCAGCTTAGAGATGCCCTTAATCTGGTAGACTGGGACAATATCCTCATAAATAAGAATACAGATAATAAATGGAAAATGTTTAAGAACATCCTAAATAGGCACTGTAAGCAGTTTATACCTTGTGGGAATAAAAGGACTAGAAATAGGAAAAACCCAATGTGGCTAAACAAAGAAGTAAGACAGGCAATTAACAGTAAAAAGAAAGCATTTGCACTACTAAAGCAGGATGGCACCATTGAAGCTCTAAAAAACTACAGGGAGAAAAATACTTTATCCAAAAAACTAATTAAAGCTGCCAAAAAGGAAACAGAGAAGCACATTGCTAAGGAGAGTAAAACTAATCCCAAACTGTTCTTCAACTATATCAATAGTAAAAGAATAAAAACTGAAAATGTAGGCCCCTTAAAAAATAGTGAGGAAAGAATGGTTGTAGATGACGAGGAAAAGGCTAACATATTAAACACCTTCTTCTCCACGGTATTCATGGTGGAAAATGAAATGCTAGGTGAAATCCCAAGAAACAATGAAAACCCTATATTAAGGGTCACCAATCTAACCCAAGAAGAGGTGCGAAACTGGCTAAATAAGATTAAAATAGATAAATCTCCGGGTCCGGATGGCATACACCCACGAGTACTAAGAAAACTAAGTAATGTAATAGATAAACCATTATTTCTTATTTTTAGGGACTCTATAGCGACGGGGTCTGTTCTGCAGGACTGGCGCATAGCAAATGTGGTGCCAATATTCAAAAAGGGCTCTAAAAGTGAACCTGGAAATTATAGGCCAGTAAGTCTAACCTCTACTGTTGGTAAAATATTTGAAGGGTTTCTGAAGGATGTTATTCTGGATTATCTCAATGAGAATAAATGTTTAACTCCATATCAGCATGGGTTTATGAGAAATCGCTCCTGTCAAACCAATCTAATCAGTTTTTATGAAGAGGTAAGCTATAGATTGGACCAACGTGAGTCATTGGACGTGGTATATCTCGATTTTTCCAAAGCGTTTGATACCGTGCCGCACAAGAGGTTGGTACACAAAATGAGAATGCTTGGTCTGGGGGAAAATGTGTGTAAATGGGTTAGTAACTGGCTTAGTGATAGAAAGCAGAGGGTGGTTATAAATGGTATAGTCTCTAACTGGGTCGCTGTGACCAGTGGGGTACCGCAGGGGTCGGTATTGGGACCTGTTCTCTTCAACATATTCATTAATGATCTGGTAGAAGGTTTACACAGTAAAATATTGATATTTGCAGATGATACAAAACTATGTAAAGCAGTTAATACAAGATAGTATTCTGCTACAGATGGATCTGGATAAGTTGGAAACTTGAGCTGAAAGGTGGCAGATGAGGTTTAACAATGATAAATGTAAGGTTATACACATGGGAAGAAGGAATCAATATCACCATTACACACTGAACGGGAAACCACTGGGTAAATCTGACAGGGAGAAGGACTTGGGGATCCTAGTTAATGATAAACTTACCTGGAGCAGCCAGTGCCAGGCAGCAGCTGCCAAGGCAAACAGGATCATGGGGTGCATTAAAAGAGGTCTGGATACACATGATGAGAGCATTATACTGCCTCTGTACAGGTCCCTAGTTAGACCGCACATGGAGTACTGTGTCCAGTTTTGGGCACCAGTGCTCAGGAAGGATATAATGGAACTAGAGAGAGTACAAAGGAGGGCAACAAAATTAATAAAGGGGATGGGAGAACTACAATACCCAGATAGATTAGCAAAATTAGGATTATTTAGTCTAGAAAAAAGACGAGTGAGGGGCGATCTAATAACCATGTATAAGTATATAAGGGGACAATACAAATATCTCGCTGAGGATCTGTTTATACCAAGGAAGGTGACGGGCACAAGGGGGCATTCTTTGCGTCTGGAGGAGAGAAGGTTTTTCCACCAACATAGAAGAGGATTCTTTACTGTTAGGGCAGTGAGAATCTGGAATTGCTTGCCTGAGGAGGTGGTGATGGCGAACTCAGTCGAGGGGTTCAAGAGAGGCCTGGATGTCTTCCTGGAGCAGAACAATATTATATCATACAATTATTAGGTTCTGTAGAAGGACAATAACCCAGACACCTATATACGGATAACCAGAGAGCACCAGAACAAGGGACTATGTTTAAAAATAATGTTTTATTCAATATATTCTGACAATAACAGATTAAAATATTATATAAGTTAAAATCAATATTTAAATACAGGACAAAAGATGATAGCATGTATTATGCCGGCCAATTAAACTCATACTCCCTAATTCTCACTGCTTGTATGTGAAGGATAAACTAAAGTGCAAAATGTGCTAAAAAATTCATATATAAAAAACCCCAATGAAACACCCTATAATAACAATTAGAATGGAGTTGCTAATAGCAAAAAAGTGTCACAGTGCTCACAATTCTGTGCTAAAAAGTGGCATACAAAAAGTGCATAGTGTTATGGCTAAAAATCAGCCAATATAAAGCAGCCAAATGTGCAAAATAAGCAAAGAACGCTATCGCATAATGTGCAAAGCGAACCTGGGAGGACTACCAAAATTATAGGTTAATACCTGGTAAGTGGCCGTGTCCTGAATCCACGCACCCCTTGCGTGGATTCAGGACACGGCCACTTACCAGGTATTAACCTATAATTTTGGTAGTCCTCCCAGGTTCGCTTTGCACATTATGCGATAGCGTTCTTTGCTTATTTTGCACATTTGGCTGCTTTATATTGGCTGATTTTTAGCCATAACACTATGCACTTTTTGTATGCCACTTTTTAGCACAGAATTGTGAGCACTGTGACACTTTTTTGCTATTAGCAACTCCATTCTAATTGTTATTATAGGGTGTTTCATTGGGGTTTTTTATATATGAATTTTTTAGCACATTTTGCACTTTAGTTTATCCTTCACATACAAGCAGTGAGAATTAGGGAGTATGAGTTTAATTGGCCGGCATAATACATGCTATCATCTTTTGTCCTGTATTTAAATATTGATTTTAACTTATATAATATTTTAATCTGTTATTGTCAGAATATATTGAATAAAACATTATTTTTAAACATAGTCCCTTGTTCTGGTGCTCTCTGGTTATCCGTATATAGGTGTCTGGGTTATTGTCTCCACTAGGTGGCGGTGGCCACTCATTTACACAGTATACCAAGTATTGGTGAAATATAGACACTGTGGTGAATATAGAAGATTGTATTCCCTGAATTTATGGTATAACTGTGTTCTAACTACATCTGTAGAAGGACGTAGATCTGGGGATTTATTATGATGGAATATAGGCTGAACTGGATGGACAAATGTCTTTTTTCGGCCTTACTAACTATGTTACTATGTTACTATATTTATGATATAAATTAGTGGGTATGGAAAGTATTCATAACCCTTTAAATTTTTCACTCTTTGTTTCATTGCAGTCATTTGGTAAATTCAGAAAAGTTCATTTTTTTCTCATTAATGTACACTCTGCACTCCATCTTGACTGGAAAAAAAAAAAGAAATGTAGAAATGATTGCAAATTTATTAAAAAAGAAAAACTGAAATATCACATGGTCATAAGTATTCAGACCCTTTGCTCAGTATTGAGTAGAAGCACCCTTTTGAGCTAGTACAACCATGAGTCTTCTTGGGAATGATGGAACAAGTTTTTCACACCTGGATTGGGGCATCCTTTGCCATTCTTTCCAGCAGATCCTCTCCAGTTCCATCAGGTTGGATGGTGAACGTTGGTGGACAGCCATTTTCAGGTCTCTCCAGAGATGCTCAATTGGGTTTAGGTCAGAGCTCTGACTGGGCCAGTCAAGAATGGTCACAGAGTTCTTCTGAAGCCACTCCTTTGTTATTTTAGCTGTGTACTTAGGGTCATTGTCTTGTTGGAAGGTGAACCTTCAGCCAAGTCTGAGGTCCAGAGCACTGTGGAAGAGGTTTTCATCCAGGATATCTCTGTACTTGGCCGCATTCATGCTTCCTTCAATGACAATCAGTCATCCAGGAGGGGGCCGGAATAGGCAGAGATAAATGGAGGCCCCCCATGACCGTGCTTGGGTCATGGGCTCCCCTTTTAAAAATAATTGTTTTGCAGGGATTGGTCGTTCCTGTGGGGTGGGAGGGGTTTGTAGGGTGTGGGGGGGTGGGGGCTATATAGGGAAAAGTGCGGGAAAAGTAGGCACATTGCCAGTTAGGAACCCCTGAGAAGAGAGAGCGCATCCCCACCCGCAAATTGTGTCTACCTCACAGTCCTGCAGCGGTGGTCATGGAGTCGGTGGATTCGCTGGTGGGGCGACTCAGGGAGGCAGCCAGGTCCAGGAGAGGAGGGTGGTTAGAGGAGCAGCTCTCTGCGCTGCTCGGCACAGCAGGAGCACCGGAGTCCAGCAGCAGGAGAGGCCGGCGCACGAGGCCCCCACAGCGTCTCTCACCAGAGGTGAGCGCGCGCGGTCGGCGCAGGCTTAGGAGCCCCTCCGGGGACCCTGCGGTGGCTGGGTGCAGCGGTGCGGCGTTCCCCCGCTGTGCCCCCTCCGGCAGGAATCCTCCTTGCCGGCCGGCTGGCGCTGCTACGAGGAGTGGTGCGCAGCGAGGAAGAGCTGCGCCAGAAGTGAGGGCTCCAGCAGTGCGGTCCATGGCACAGAGGAGCGGAAGAGCAGCGGTGGCAAGACCGGAACCTAGGAGCAGCGTCAGGGCGGCCAGGCAAGATGGGAGCGGTTCTGAGGTGGCAGTCTCCGGCGCCAGGGAGGAAGATGCGGTGAGCGGTGGGCGTTCGACGGCAGGAGCAGCACCGTGCAGTGGGCGCACAGGACGTCGGCGGGCGGCGGACGCCGCAGGGCAGGCGGCGTCTGAGCTAAGGACAGCGACAGACGAGCTTCGGTCAGGAAGAGCGGCGGGCAGTGGGGCTCCGCTGCCTGGCAGGAGGAGTGGTCGGGTGCCAGAGAGGGAACAGAGACCTTCAGAGCAACTACGGTCCAGGTCTGGGCGAAGGTCGGTTGATGGAAGTGCAGCTGACGCTCCGGTCCCCCCTGGTGACGTGGAGGCCAGGGGCGCGGGCCGGGAGCAGCACGATGGTGCAGAAGAATCGTTTTCCGATGGTGAGCTGGACGTTGGGGAAGATCGGCGGGATGCAGGACGCACGGCTGGCAGGGACACAGCACCTGTGCAGCTCGGTGAGTATCACCCTATGTCTAATGTGTCGCCCGGAGGGGTTTTTTGTGGGGAGGTTATAGCGGATCAGGCGGCAGGTGGGCGCGCGTCTGATATTAGGGGGAGTGGTGGTTTGTCGGAGCCTGCATTGAGGGATGTATTGGCGAGTGTTTCGCAACTTTTGAGCAGTTTACAGAGCGGGGCGGGTAGAGAGACGGGGGTATCGCCGGCCAGGGCATGGACCCCTGGGTCTGGGGTTGTGGGCCCGTCCTTAATTGATGCGGGAAGTTTGTTAACGGGCGAGCAGTCGCCATCGGCGTCTGGTGTGTCAGTATCCGTGCAAACGGAGAAGAATAAAGGGGACACTGTGAAGTTGGACGATAGAGCTAAAGGCGAGGTGTACGTTTGCTTTGAGGGGCCGTTGGGGGCTCATTTAAAAAAGGAGGTTAAAGAAAAGATCTGGCGCGATGATTATGTGGAGATTTTTTCCTTACTCCCGCTAGAGAAATTTAATCTTGATAAGGGGAAAAAGGATGATAGTAAGAAAGAGGAAGAGGAGAAGAGGAGGTGGCGGCTCATACCGCAGACGTTTGTTAACTGGTTACAAGCGTTTGCAATATTGGCAAGTGTGATAGGTGAGAAGGCCCCTGAGAATTGTTCAGGCTTATTTTGTTATCTGGATGCGATTGGGGAGGCGCAACGTACATATGGGGGACAAGCATGGTTGCGCTATGACGAACAGTTCAGGCAGAGGAAGGCGGTTCGGCCTGAGATACGTTGGGATCAAAAGGACATAGGGCTCTAGTTAAAACTGATGGCTCCAAGCAGGTACGGGCAGTCCTTTCATGGGAGCGGGAGTAATGCCGGACAGCAGGCAGGACATAGCAGCAGTGGTCAGGGAGGACAGGGATCTAAAGAGAAAACGGGAACATGCTGGCAATTTAATGAGGGCCAGTGTAAATTCGGCAACACCTGCAAATTTAAACATGTGTGTTCCCATTGCAACGGAGTTTCACACGGGGCTTCCAAGTGCTTCAAAAAAGCAAGAGGCAAATCGGCAGTGGGTGCCGGTCAAGGGGGTGACGCCGGTGAGGCTGGAAAAGATGGCCCCCTTTCTAAGTAGGTATACGGATCGGGAGAAGGCTAGTGTGATTACTCAGGGTTTTGCGGACGGTTTTCGTATCCCTCCCCCTGAACATGTTGTTCCGTTTGGGATTAAAAATTTGAGGTCGGCTGTGGTTCATGCAGGTGTGGTGGATGACAAGTTAAAAAAAGAGGTGGAGTTAGGGCGAATTGCTGGGCCGTTTCCTTGTTTACCGGTTGAGGGGATGATCATTTCCCCGTTGGGGGTGGTCCCCAAAAAAGAGCCGAATAAATTTCGTCTGATTCACCACTTGTCATACCCGAAGGGGTTGTCTGTGAATGATGGCATTTCGCAGGAGTTATGTTCAGTTGTTTATACGTCATTTGATATGGCAGTTCATTGGGTGCGTTGTTACGGGATGGGAGCTCTGTTGGCTAAGACGGACGTGGAGTCTGCTTTTCGTTTGCTGCCTATTCATCCGGACAGTATACCGTTGTTGGGTATGTTTTGGAACGGTGGTTACTACGTGGATAGATGTCTACCGATGGGTTGTGCTATTTCGTGTTCCTTGTTTGAGACTTTCAGTACCTTTCTGGAATGGGTTGTTAGAGAGGTGGCTGGTGTTTCATCGGTCATTCATTATTTGGATGACTTTTTGTTCATAGGTCCTCCGGATTCGAATGTGTGTAGGAATTTGTTGGCGGCCATGGAGTGGGTGGCGGGTCATTTTGGGGTTCCCCTTGCGAAGGAAAAAACCGAAGGCCCTTGTACGGTCTTGAGTTTTCTTGGGATTTTGACTCAGAAAACATGGAATGCCGGTTGCCTGATGATAAATTGTTGGCTCTGAAGCAAGAGGTTGGCCGCGTGGTCAGGCTCAAGAAGGTCACATTAAAAGATTTGCAGTCTTTGCTTGGTCGGCTGAACTTTGCGTGTAGAATTATGCCCATGGGACGCATATTTTGTCGGAGGTTGTCCAGGGCAACGGCGGGGGTGCGTGCTCCGCATCATTTCATTCGACTGAGTCGGGAGCATAAGGACGACTTGTTGGTTTGGCACGATTTTTTGGTGCATTATAACGGTCGCTCTTTGATGCAGCAGCAGGTGGTCAACAATTTTGATAGTGAAATTTACACGGATGCAGCAGGCAGTGTAGGTTATGGGGCCTATTGCGCTGGTCAGTGGAGTGTTGGAGCGTGGCCAGACTCCTGGCGCGCGAGTGGTTTCACAAAGAATCTGGCGTTGTTGGAGTTGTTTCCCATTGTTGTGGCAGTCTTTATTTGGGGGGACGCTTTTGCTAATCGCAGGATTAGATTCCATTGTGACAACATGAGTGTGGTGTCGGTGATCAATTCGCTGTCGGCATCGTCTCCGCCGGTGATAAAATTGGTAAGAGAACTTGTTTTAAGGTGCTTGAGGATCAATACGTGGATTTCAGCGGTGCATGTTCCGGGCGTTCAAAATTCGTTAGCGGATGCATTATCTCGTTTACAGTTGGAGCGTTTCCGGGAGCTGGCACCAGAGGCGGACGCGGCAGGAGCAGTATGCCCTTCTCACTTGTGGCGGATTCCTATGGAGGAGCGGGACGGTTGATTCGGGCCTCGGTTACGAGTCAGACTTGGGCGGCATATGAAGCTTCCTGGCAGGTTTGGCAGAGTTCGGTTTTGGAGCAGTGGGACTTGGAGTCTGATGAGGACAAGTTGTTAGCCGTTTTGTTCTTGGTCGGAAGAGCGGCTGAGGCAGGTTGGTCGGTTTCTAAGGTTAATAAGTTCGTGACTGGGTTAGCGTTTGGCTTTAAGCTGGAGGGCTCGGTAGATGTGACGAAGAATTTTCTGGTGCGTCAAGCATTAAAAGGTTATCGTAGGGATATTAGAACGGTTGATGGGCGCAGGCCTATATCGTTTCAGGTCCTGGAACGTTTGGGTGGTGTTTTGGCAGGTTTGTGCAGCTCTCATTTTGAAGCGGTGTTGTTTCGGTTGGCTTTTTCTCTGGCCTTTTTCGGGGCTTTACGAGTTGGGGAGTTGGTGTCACGCAGCAGGGTTACTGCTGGTGGTTTATTGGCCCAAGATGTGGATTTTTGGATGGGAGGCATTGTATTTTGGATCCGGCGTTCCAAGACGGATCAAATGGGGGTTGGCAAACGGGTGGTGTTAGGAAGAGTTCCGGGGTCATTCATGTGCCCGGAACAATGTTTACGGGATTATTGGAGTTTATGGGCCGGTCGTTCTGGCCCACTGTTGTGCCATCAGGACGGATTTTTCTTGTCCCGTTTTCAATTTATTGCGATTCTACATAGAAGTTTGAAGGCCTTGGGTTTTTCGCGGGGCGAATTCGGATCGCATTCTTTCAGGATAGGGGCAGCGTCGGAGGCTTATGGCTTAGGTTTGGGGCCTGATGTTATAAAACGTATTGGTCGCTGGAGTTCAAGCCGTTATAGGTCTTATATTCGGCACTAAAGGATTGTTTGTGTAATTGGCATTTTTTGTTAACGGTTACTGTTATTATATATTGCAGGTCATGATCCTTATTTGGTCTGGATATTCGGACACTCCTTTGTTTATTGGGGGGCGCTTCGGGCGGACGCCAGGCCAGACGGTAGGCAATTGGGTTTCTGCCGTAAGGAAGTGTTAATTCGGTGGCTTGGTTTCCGGGGTATGGCTTGGAGTAGGGCGATTCATTATTTTTCTCGTGCCGCCCGCTTGAATGGAGCACCAGATATTGTGGTGTTTCATTTGGGTGGGAATGATTTGGGGTCAAAACCGGTGAAGGACTTGATACGGGATATTCGTTCCGATTTTCTACGGTTGTGGATGTCATTTCCCAAGGTTATGACGGTGTGGTCGGATATTGTCCCTCGTAAGAAATGGAGGGGTGCGCGTTCCGTCAAGGGGATCAACAGGGCGCGAGTGAAGCTAAATAGGGCTATTACCAAGTTTGTATCCAGAAATGGAGGAATATGTGTTCGGCATTTCGAGTTGGAGTCAGGTGTTGGTGAATTTTGGAGGGATGATGGGGTACACCTGAACGAGATTGGCATTGATTTATGGGCCTTGTCTATTCAAGAAGGAATTGAGAAAGCATTGTTGGCTTTGGGGCACTCGCAGGCTTGAGGTGTTCAGGGCTGCGAGTTTGTGGCGGGGGGTGGGGTTCTTGGAGTTTATGCGGATTCAGCGGCTAAGGAATTTGAAGGAAATTCCGGACAGTTAAACGGGTTTGGTGTTCTGGCATTTTTGGTTACAGGCTCTGGACGGGGTGTTTACCCTGGGAGCTGGTGGTGGTTAATTTCTTCCCAAAACGGGAATTATGGTGCCCTCGAGCTGGTGGTACGGCTGGGGGTAAATTGAGGTGTTCTTATGTTTTTTGGTTTTGCCAAAAATATTTTAAGCCAGAATTTTCCCGTTGGGCTCCAAGAACCCTCCCTTCTAATTTTGCATAAAATTATGCTAATGTTTAATAAAATGTTTTTGTTGTTTGTTAATAAACTGGCCGCTGTGGCCATAATTATCCAAAATTGAAATTGGTGTTACGTTTTTATTGTTAATTATTGATTGGTTATCAAAAAATGGTGGGTGAGGTTGGGATATTAGGGGGAGCCATATTGACCATACACGGTCAAGGAGGGGGCCGGAATAGGCAGAGATAAATGGAGGCCCCCCATGACCGTGCTTGGGTCATGGGCTCCCCTTTTAAAAATAATTGTTTTGCAGGGATTGGTCGTTCCTGTGGGGTGGGAGGGGTTTGTAGGGTGTGGGGGGGTGGGGGCTATATAGGGAAAAGTGCGGGAAAAGTAGGCACATTGCCAGTTAGGAACCCCTGAGAAGAGACCCACCCGCCCTCCCTCTTTTTTATAGTGTTTACAGGGTCAGGGGTAGATGGGGTTGGCAGGGTATTTTCAGTTAGAGCAGGGATCGTTAGTAGATCAAGTTTTTTGAGGTTGTTAATTTTCTTGTCACAGTGGCTGTTGCGGGGGGTGGGGTTCTTGGAGTTTATGCGGATTCAGCGGCTAAGGAATTTGAAGGAAATTCCGGACAGTTAAACGGGTTTGGTGTTCTGGCATTTTTGGTTACAGGCTCTGGACGGGGTGTTTACCCTGGGAGCTGGTGGTGGTTAATTTCTTCCCAAAACGGGAATTATGGTGCCCTCGAGCTGGTGGTACGGCTGGGGGTAAATTGAGGTGTTCTTATGTTTTTTGGTTTTGCCAAAAATATTTTAAGCCAGAATTTTCCCGTTGGGCTCCAAGAACCCTCCCTTCTAATTTTGCATAAAATTATGCTAATGTTTAATAAAATGTTTTTGTTGTTTGTTAATAAACTGGCCGCTGTGGCCATAATTATCCAAAATTGAAATTGGTGTTACGTTTTTATTGTTAATTATTGATTGGTTATCAAAAAATGGTGGGTGAGGTTGGGATATTAGGGGGAGCCATATTGACCATACACGGTCATGACCCTGCAGCTGAAAAACACCCCAATAGCATGATGCTGCCACCACGTTTCACTGTTGTGATTGTATTGGGTAGGTGATGAGCAGTGCCTGGTTTTCTCCACACATACTGCTTAGAATATCACCAAAAAGGTCTATCTTCGTCTCATCAGACCAGAGAATCTTATTTCTCATAGTCTGGGAGTCCTTTGTGTGTTTTTTTAGCAAACTATTTCATATGTCTTGCAATGAGGAGAGGCTTCCGTCGGGCCGCTCTGCCATAAAGGCCTGACTGGTGGATGGCTGCAGTGATAGTTGACTTTGTGGAACTTTCTCCCATTTCTGGAGCTCAGCCACAGTGATCTTGGGGTTCTTTTTTACCTCTCTCATCAAGGCTCTTCTCCAACGATTGCTCAGTTTGGCTGGACAGCCAGGTCTAGGAAGACTTCTGGTGGTCCCAAACTTCTTCCATTTAAGGATTATGGAGGCCACTGTGCTCTTATGAACCTTGAATACTGCAGAAATTCTGTTGTAACCTTGGCCAGATCTGCGCCTTGCCACAATTCTGTCTCTGAGCTCCTTGGCTAGTTCCTTTGACCTCATGATTTTCACTTGGTCTGACATGCACTGTGAGCTGTGAGGTCTAATATAGACAGTTGTGTGCCTTTCCAAATCAAGTCCTATCAGTTTAATTAACCACAGCTGGACTCCAATGAAGGAGTAGAACCATCTCAAGGAGGATCACAAGGAAATGGACAGCAAACATTTCTACATTTGATTTTTTTCAGTCAAGATGGGGTGCGGAGTGTACATTAATGTGAAAAAAGAACTTTTTTGAATTTACCAAATGGCTGCAATGAAACAAAAAGTGAAAAATGTAAAGGGGTCCAAATACTTTCTGTACCCACTCAATGAAACTAATGTAATATCATTATTATATTAGCATTGCTTGATAAAGGGGTTTTAATTGGACTATCATATCCAACTGTCATGCACAGTGTAGGAAAGACTGAGAGCAACACGAAAGGATGAGGGGAAGGGAACCAACACTAGGGAAGGGGGAGTGGAGACCCCTAGGCAGATGTAAAGTCACCCTGTCTGCCCTGACTGTCCCTGTATAGGTTCTGCACCTATCACCAAGCAGAAACCTAATCCCTGCCTGACCCTGGCGATAAGTCCTGCTTAGGGAATGAAGAGGTGTGCACTAGTCGATCCCCACTACCAAGAAAGACAGCTGGAATAGACGGAATAGAAGGGGAACACATATCTTGAGAAGGCTCAGAGATGTAACACAGACGACCTCCAGCAACACCAAAGAGGAAGGTAACCAACTGATATAGCTCCAAGCCTCAACAGGGGGAAATAGAAATATCACCAGCAACTCCCAACAGCAGGCTGGGAGTCTATAAACACCCAGGTCCAGGTGTGTCAATTAGAGCCGGAGAAAGGTTGCCACTGGGTAAAAGAGTCAGAAGACTTAAGATGTCTGTAAAGCCAAATGCAGAGACTTTCTGCAGCTAGATGGAGTGTGTCTGTCTGCAGCTTCTGATATACCTGAGACAGTACCCTACCCCTTCTACAAGTGGCATCCAGACACTCAGGACCAGGCTTCTCAGGACAAGAGGTGTAAAATGAACGAACCAGCCTGGCAGTATTCACCCTTGATGCCAAGACCCACATAATTTCCTCTGGGCCATAACCCTTCCAGCGCACCAAGTATTGTGGAGAACGACATTTCAGATGAGAATCTACAGTCCTCGAAATCCGAAACTCGAGATTTCCATCAACCATTATTGGGGGCGGTGGTAGGCATGAAGGCTCAAGAGGTTCGACATACTTCTTGAGCAAAGACCTATGGAAGACGTTGTGGATCTTAAGAGCCTGAGGTAGCTCAAGACAAAACGCTGCTTGCTGGATTAATTACGGTGATTATTTTATAGGGACCAATAAATCTAGGTTCCAACTTCCAGGAAGGGACCTTCAACCTGATAATCCTGTTAGACAACCACACAAAGTCATTCACATTCAGTTCCAGACCTGGCAAGCGTTTTCTTCCAGCCATACATTTGTACCTGTCCCCCATAATCTTCAAATTATTCAGAACCCCCTGCCACATTGAGGAGAGCGACGAAGCAAAATGTTCCTCTTCAGGAATTCCCGAAGCCCCTCCCTCACTAAAGGAACCCAACTGTGGATGGTAACCTTATGCACCAAAGAACAGTGACCTGCTGATAGATTCTTGTCAGTGATTATTGATAGTATATTCTGGTAGCAGTGAGTAGGATGCCCAATCCTCCTGATTTTCGGAGACATCTAAGGTAGGTCTCCAAATTCTGGATAACACAGTCGGTCTGTCCATTCGACTGGGAATGAAAGGCAGAGGAACAGGACAGCTGCACCCCCAGTTGAGAACAGAACACCCTCCATAACTTGCAAACAAATTGGGTCCCCTGAACTGAGACCACATCGAAGGGAACCCCGTGAAACTTCATGATCTCATTTATAAACACCTGAGCAAGAGTCTTGGAATTCGGAAGTGCCGGTAATGCAACAAAATGAACCATTGTACTGAACCTTATCTACAACCACTAAAACCACAGTCTTGCCTGCAGATACGGGTAGGTCAGTAATAAAATCCATGGACAAGTGTGTCCACAGTGTACTAGGTATAGGTAGTGGAAGAAGGGTACGCAGAAGGGTATGCAATACTTTAGAACGGGAACAGATACTACAAGCAGCTAATTGTTCAACCACATCCCAATGCAATCCTGGACACCAAAAATTATGAGAAAGGGGGTCCGCGGTTGCCTTACCATCTGGATGACCAGCGAGCACAGAGTTGTGATGTTCCCCGATGTCCCCCTAGACCTCCAACACCTCAACCTCCACCTCATGGTACAATGCCAAAATGACTGTCCCCTTCTGCAAAATCAGAACAGGGTCCTCATGGTCCCCACCACCAGGGAAGCTCTGGGACAAAGCATCAGCTTTGACATTTTTAACCCCTGGATGGAATGTGACCACAAAATTAAACCTAATAAAAAACAGGGACCATCTAGCTTGCCTAGGGTTGAGATGTTTAGCCGATTGAACATGTGACAAGTTCTTATGGTCAGTGATAACAGTAATAGGATGGACAGCCCCCTCCAACCAATGTCACCATTCATCAAATGCTAATTTAATTGCCAAAAGCTCCCTATTACGCACATCATAATTTCTCTCAGCCGAAGAAAATGTTTTAGAAAAGAAGGCGCATGGACGCCATTTACCAGGGGATGGACCCTGACACAACACAGCCCCAACACCCACCTCCACAACAAAGGGCTGGAAAACATCAGGTTAACTAAGTATAGGAGCCATGGCAAAACAGCTTTTAATTTAGGAAAAAGCACGCAGGGCATCCTCCGACCATTTGGAAATGTGCGACCCTTTCCTTGTCATGTCAGTAAGGGATTTGACAATTACTGAATAATTCTGGATGAATTTCCGGACAAATTAGTAAAGTCCAAAAAACGTTGTAGGGCCTTCAAGTTCTCAGGACAGTCCCAATCAAGGACAGCACGGATCTTCTCCGGATCCATCTGAAAACCTGAAGATGACAACAGGTACCCAAAAACTGCACCTCCTGGATGTCAAAAACACATTTTTCTAGTTTGGCAAATAATTTGTTATCTTTTAATATCTGTTTAACATGCCCCTGATGTGTCTTGAAATCAGGAGAGTAAACCAAAATATCATCTAGATAGTCCATCACAAACCTACCCACCAAATGATGGAAAATATAATTGATGAAATGCTGAAATACCGCAGGTGCATTGGTCAGACCGAAAGGCATGACTAGACTTTCGAAATGACACTCAGGGGTATTGAATGCCATCTTCCATTCATCCCCTTCTCTGATTCTAACCAGGTTGCAAGCCCCCCTTAAATCCAATTTGAAGAACACATTAGCTCTCACAACCTGGCTGAACAGATCAGGAATCAGAGGAAGGGGTATGGATCTCGGACTGTAATTTGATTTATTTCCCAGAAATCTAAACAGGGACCGCCATCTTTTTTCTTCACAAAGAAGAACCCTGCCGCCACGGGCAAAGATGAGGGTCTGATGTGTCCCTTCTCCAGACTTTCCGCAATGAAATCCTTCATGGCTTGTCACTCAGGACCAAAAAGATTATACAGTCTTGACTTTGGTAGTTTAGCTCCGGAGGTCAGATTAATAGGACAGTCATATTCACGATGAAGAGGCAAATCCTGACACCCCCTCTTAGAGAAAACGTCATCAACCCCGACAAAAATGTAGGTAAGGTTTCTGTAAAGACTCTAGAAAGGGAAACATTCAAACAGTTCTCATGGCAGTAATCCCCCCACTCAATGATCTCTCTGGCTTGCCAATCCACCAACGGATTATGTTTCACTAACCAGAGAAGACCCAATACAATACAATTGGGGTGGGAAGACCGTTCAGGACAAAGCAAGGAATTATTTCAGAATGAACCGACCCCACCCTCAGTCTTATATTCTGTACAATTTGAGTGAGAGCTTTTTGTGCAAAGTGGCGCTGAGTCGATGGCGAAGATGGGAATGGCCTTTACTAAAGCACAGCAAACCAGCCCGTGAGTTCTGGCAAACTCAGCATCCACCATGCTGACTCCAGCTCCACTGTCAACAAACACAGAAATCTCCTCGATTTTGCTCTCCAGGACCACCTCAAACCGGGAAGTGCAGGTTGATGATAGATGCACCCCTTGCTTATTCCACCCTAGACTACCAAGAGTTAAATCAGTCTCCTTTTGTTTAGGCATCAAAAGACAGGCCCCAATAAAATTTCCTTTTTTCCACACAAAAAACACACACCCTTTTTGTTTGTGAACATCCCGGGAAATGTACGATGCGGAGGCACCCCCTAACTACATGGGGTCCTCCACTCTGTCCCATATGGATTTACCCCTAGACTCCACCCCTGGCAAAGGGGCAATACCCCAGAAAAGAGGTTCTGGAGAAGGTGGTCTTACCCACCTATCCCGAAGGCATCTGTCAACACGTATAGCCAACAACATAGCAGCCTCCAAGGACTCAGGGTTTTCATATTTGCCAAGGCATCTTTCAACCTTTCAGTGAGACCCTGAAGAAATTGGCTTCTGAAAGCCGGGTCATTCCACTTAGTATCAGTTGCCCACCTGCAGAATTCGGAGCTATACGTCTCTACTGACTGATTCCCCTGCTGAAGGTGACACAACCTGGACTCAGCCAAGGCGACTCGGTTAGGATCATCATAGAGAAGGGCTTGAGCCAAAAATATCCCTCCACAGACTGGAGACAAACCAAATCCTGTGGCAAAGAGAAAGCCCAGGACTACAGATCTCCCTGAAGTGGAGAGATCCCAATACTGACTCGTTGCTCTTCATTTCCGAAGGAGTGAGGATGAAGTTTAAAATAAAGTTTGCAAGCTTCCTTAAACACAAAAAACTTGTCTCTTCCTCTGGAAAACCTGTCTGGGACGGCGACCTTGTATTCAGGTTGGACCAGCCTACCTGCAGAGACCTCAACATCAGCGACCTGCAGCCGCTTTTGTGACTGCTGAACCTCATATCGGAGGTAATTCACCTCCAGAGACAGACAGTGTAGCTGCTCTGTCAGCCATGTGACCGGAACCATATCAAGGAAGAAAAGGAAAAAAAAAAAACAACCGAAAAAACACACACACATAAATAAAAACATGTGTCAGGTTTTTTTTACCTTAAATATGCACGGCCGGTGATAATGTCACGCACAGTGTAGGAAAGACTAAAAGCAACATGAAGGGATGAGGAGAAGGGAGTCCAACGCTAGGGAAGGGGGGAGTCAAGCCCCATGGGCAGATCTAAAGTCACCCTGTCTGTCCTGAACGTCCCTAAATACAGTATGTTCTGCACCTATCACCGAGCAGGCACCTAATCCCTGAGAGGAAGGTAACACCAAAGAGCAAGGTAGCCGACTACTATAGCTCCAAGCCTCAACAGGGGGAAATGGAAATATCACAGGCAACTCCCAGCAGCAGGCTGGGAGTCTATAAACACCCAGGTTCAGGTGTGTCAATTAGAGCCGGAGAAAAGTTGCCACTGTGTCAAAGAGTCAAAGGGTTAGGAAGGTGTCTGCAAAGCCAAATGCAGAGACCTTCTGCAGCTAGATGCAGTGCGACTGTCTGAAGCTTCTGACATACCCATGCCACCAACCATTTCGAGTCTCTATACACATTTTTAGTTGTTTCTAATCAATTGTTTTCTGTTTGTTTTAAGATTTGACAGTTTTCTTAATAAACTTTATATTCATTTTAATAATGGGTGTGCACACTCTTTTTGTTTACACTCTTTCTCATGCCCCAGTTTGTGTAAGGTTTGTGCATCACCCCTTTGTAATATTTTCGGAGACCATTTTTTCTAACTTATCACAAATTTTGTAACATCCACAAAAGACTTTATTCTGGAGAATTGCAAATATGCCAGTTTAGGGCCTATACATTATGCCCTCCTGCAGTGTAGTGCCCCCATATATTGTAGCACCCCATACATTGTGCCCAGTTTCTGATACAGGAGAAAAGCAGCCCGAAAATTGTGAATTCGACTCTCCTCACTACAAAAATGCCACAAATGTGGCCGCTTACTGCGATTTAGGCACAGTGGGGCTCAGAAGGAGGAGAGTACTTGGATTTGGGAATGCAGATTTCATTGCATTTTATTTGAGGGGGTGGGAAGTCACTTTTTCTACCAGTAATGTGAGAACCCTCCTATATTTCTGGAGACAGATGGCGGATCTGAGTGAGAGCTAGCTTTGTGTGGGATAAGTTAAGGCTTTTATTGTTAATATTTTGTGGTACATAACATTTTTTGGCTGGGATCACATTCTTGTGTTCTATGCTGAACCCTAACATTGGGTTTTTGGGTAAATCCCACAAAAAATGCAATTCAGACCAAACTCCCAATGGAACCACTAAATATAATGAGGCAGTTGGAGTCACTTTGGATTTCATTTGGTGTCTATTCCAGTGGTATCCATCTTTTTAAGCACAGAACTGTGGTCGACCACGCTCGGGCACTAAAAAGATTCCTAAAATCAAAGGATACCGCCGGAACAGTAACCAGACGGAGTCCAAAATGACTCCATCTGCCTCATTACAGTGTGTGGGTCCATTGGGGTTTTTCTGAACTGCAGGTTTGGGATTTACACAAAGACCACGACATAAGCGCTCGGAGGAGACGATAATTGTGAACAGAGCCGTATTCCAATTTTTGACAGGTAGGATAAACAAATATACAGCTGTACAACAAGGAGTTATTTTTATGCCTTTTTTGTGACGACTTTATTCTTTAACAGAGTGATTACAGCGATACCAGATTTATATAGTTTAAAGTTTTGCTTTTTGTTAATAAAAATCGTTTTTTTCATTGCCATATTCTGAGATGTAAAATTTTTATTTTTGGCAAACGAAGTTGTATGAGGGGTTATTTTTTGCAAGACAATTTGATTTTTTTGGAACCATTTTGGGGTACATAACTTTTTTTATCACTTTTTCTCACTATTTTTCAGATGGAGAATGAACAAAATACAAAAATTCAGTTATTGTTTTCATATATCTTTTTGCGTGGTTTACCGTGAGGTAGAAGTAATAAGAACAATTCATTCTTCGGGTAAGTACGATTACAGCGATACCAGATTTATATCATTTTTTTTTATCAATGAGCCATATTATGGCTTGTTTTTTTGTGGGACAATTTGGCATTTTCATATTTTTGATTACTTATTATTAAATGTATTATCTGTCAGAAAAAAAACTACATTTTTGATGCGTTTTATATTAAATTTGTTTATGGTGCTCGCTGTAATAAATAAATAATGAGAGTTTTGTAGTTCGGGTCGTTCCAGATCCAGCGATACAAATTTCTAATTTTGTGAAATTGTTTAGATGGAGCATAAAAGCTGCATTTTTAGTGGCAAAACAAGGTTTTTGCGATTTGTGTCTGCGTTTTTTTCTTTTTACTTCTTTACATTTTATATGTGTTTTTTTACCACTTAGATGCCGCTGTTGTGATTGACAGCGGCATTTAAAAGGTTAATCGAATGTCAGATAAAAAAAGAAGAAAATGGCTACTTCCCTGTGTGTGTCCTTTGATGACTAACAAGACTTGCTTTCACTGTAAAACGTTTCCCACATTCTGAACATGAAAATGGCTTTTCCCCTGTGTGAATTCTCTGATGTACAACAAGATGTGATTTACCTATAAAACATTTCCCACATTCTGAACATAAAAATTCCTTCTCCCCTGTGTGAATTCTCTGATGTATAACAAGTTGTGATTTACGTAGAAAACATTTCCCACATTCTGAACATGAAAATGACCTCTCCCCTGTGTGAATTGTTTGATGTACAACAAGATTTGATCTCCAAATAAAACATTTCCCACATTCTGAACATGAAAATGGCTTTTCCCCTGTGTGAATTCTCTGATGTTCAAGGAGATGTGATTTCTCACAAAAACATTTCCCACATTCTGAACATGAATGTGGCTTCTCCCGTGTATGAGTTCTTTGATGTCTAACAAGATGTGATTTCCCTATAAAACATTTCCCACATTCTGAACACGAAAATCGCTTCTCCCCAGTGTGAATTATCTGATGTGTAACAAGATTTGCTTTTTCTAGAAAACATTTCCCACATTCTGAACACAAATATGGCTTCTCCCCTGTGTGAATTTTATGATGTCTGACAAGATGTGATTTCCGTATAAAACATTTCCCACATTCTGAACAAGAAAATGGCTTCTTCCCTGTGTGAATTCTCTGATGTTTAAGAAGATATGATTTCTGTTTAAAGCATTTCTCACATTCCAAGCATGAAAATAGTTTCTCCTCTTTAAAAACTAGTTCATGTTCATTAGTCCGTCTATGACTGTGGTTCTGCATGTAGATCGTTGATGAAGCAGAAGAAAGGCCCTGTTGAAAATGATCGGTTGAAAGACTTTTTCTGAGAAGAGATTGAGGTTTATCTGGGATAATCACATGTTCTTCATATGTATCTGGAGTAAGATCATGATCATCTGTTGTGAAATCAGAAAGTATCAGATGTCCCTCTGAACTCCTGGTACAGTCATCTGTCAAGAATAAAAATTGTATTATTTTCCAATAATACTACAGGGTGGGCCATTTATATGTATACACCTAAATAAAATGGGAATGGTTGGTGATATCAACTTCCTGTTTGTGGCACATTAGTATATGGAAGGGGGAAACTTTTCAAGATGGGTGATGACCATGGCGGACATTTTGAAGTCGGCCATTTTGGATCCAACTTTATTTTTTTCAATTGGAAGAGGGTCACGTGACACATCAAACTTATTGAGAATTTCACAAGAAAAACAATGGTGTGCTTGGTTTTAACGTAGCTTTATTCTTGCATTAGTTATTTGCAAGTTTATGACCACTTATAAAATGTGTTCAAAGTGCTGCCCATTGTGTTGGATTGTCAATGCAACCCTCTTCTTCCACTCTTGACACACTGATAGCAACACCGCAGAAGAAATGCTAGCACAGGCTTCCAGTATCCGTTGTTTCAGATGCTGCACATCTTGTATCTTCACAGCATAGACAATTGCCTTCAGATGACCAAAAGATAAAAGTCTATGGGGGTCAGATCGGGAGACCTTGGTGGCCATTCAACTGGCCCACAATGACCAATCCACTTTCCAGGAAACTGTTCATGTAGGAGTGCTCAGACCTGACACCCATAATTGATGGTATGGTGTGGTATATGGGGTACAAAGATAATGGGGTCATTCTTCATCAATGGAAACCTCAATGCCACTGGATATCTGAAACTGCTACATGATGATGTGTTGCCCTCTTTATGCACTGAAGATGGCACGTTCCCTGAGTTTTTCCAGCAAAATAGTGCACCACCACATTATGGGTGTCAGGTCCAAGCATTCCTACAAGGAAACTGACCTCCTTAGACTAGCATTTCTTCTGCGGTGTTGCTATCAGTGTGTCAAGATTGGTAGGAGAGGGTTGTATTGACAATCCAACACAATGGGCAGCACTTTAACACATTTTATAAGTGGTCATAAACTTGTAAATAACCCATGAAAGAATAAAGTTACGTTAAAACCAAGCACACCATTGTTTTTCTTGTAAAATTCTCAATAAGTTTGATGTCTCACATGACCCTCTTCCCTTTGAAAAAAATTAAGTTGGATCCAAAATGGCCGACTTCAAAATGGCCCCCATGGTCACCAACCATCTTGAAAAGTTTCCCCCCACCCATATATTAAATGTGCCACAAACAGGAAGTTGATATCACCAACCATTCCCATTTTATTTAGGTGAATCCATATAAATGGCCCACCCTGTATATTAAGATTATATCAATATTACATATTTTATATATGTTTATTGCAAATTGTAATAAACAAATTGTAAAATAAATTATCAATTGATGAAGAAAGTAGAGCACAAAACACTGACTACTGTATTAGATTATGATGCAACTCCTTCAGGTTGCGGTTTCAATTTTTCACTTCTCTGTTGGATCCATCTTCTCCATAGGTTCACACATCAGTTTGCCTGTCACCAATTATTACCACTTATATCAGGGGTGAGGAACCTTTTTCCTGCCAAGGCCATTTGAATATTTACACCATCTTTCAGGAGCCGTACAAAATTAACAATTTAAAAATTACCCTGGTCAAACATTTAAAGAGGTTGTCCACTACTTTTGCATTGATAACCTGGCACCCCTGCCTTTCAGTTGCTATCGGTGTCAGCAGCCGGAAGTACTTACTTGCCAAGCTGGCAGTCTACTGGTAGTAACAGCGGCACGGTATTGCACATCCACTTTCTATTAATTTGAATAGGATGCGGATGTGCAGTACCCTGCTGCAGCCACTACAAGTAGACTGCCAGCTAAGCAAGTAAATATATCTGTCTCGCAGTTGCCGCCGACACCGATACCAGTAGATCATCCGGGCTTGCTAGGCGTTGGATCTCGCCGATGAGACATTGAGGACCTACTCTAAAGATAGGCCATCAATGTTTAAGTAGTTGACAACCTCTTTATCTGAACCCTAGCTAGAGCTTCTTGTCTTTGGTAGGGTTGTGATTTTAGGTGGTATTAGAGATGTTGCAACTCGTAACTGATTTTCCAGGTTTGCATCGGCACAGACTTATAATGAATGTGTGTGGGAGCAGAGGACACAAGACCGGGACTAAGGCTATTAGCACACATTCAGGATTTGCAGCACAAAATTCTACCGCAAATCCTGATGTGATGGCAGGAAAAACACTGCGTAAAATACATATTTTTGACCTGATTT
Organism: Ranitomeya variabilis; assembly: GCF_051348905.1. Classification (NCBI taxonomy): domain Eukaryota; kingdom Metazoa; phylum Chordata; class Amphibia; order Anura; family Dendrobatidae; genus Ranitomeya; species Ranitomeya variabilis. The sequence goes on from NC_135235.1 coordinate 631,894,427, forward strand.
TTTTACATGGTTTCTGCTCCGTATTTTTCACCACTAATTAGAATGGGTGAAATACTCAGCAAAAATTTACATTATACAGACTATAATCTGCTGCAAATCTGTATGAAAAAATAGGCATGAGAATTCAGGAATCTCATTCACTTTGCTTGTACTGTAAAAGGCTGCATATTTTCCTTAACAGATCCAAGTGGAAAAAACTAATATAGCTTTCAAAAGAATTGGGGGTGAGAATCACGGTGATTAATTTAAATTTACCGGGCGGCGGAAGTTATAGTTAAAGGCATTGTCCACTACCAGGAAAACCCCTTTTTGATCAAAATGTTTGTCCCCCATAAAATTGTAAAGCTTATACTCACCTCTCATGCCAACGTCTTTCCGCAGTGTCGGCACTCGCTCTCCCAGGGCTCCTGTGTGGTTGCCATGACATGTGAGCCAGCGCACAATGAGCGCTATATCACTGTCCCCGCCTTTGGACAAATTGAACATGAAGAGGATGTCCGGGCTGCAGCTTATCTCGAACTTCCGCTTCATGCCCAATTCAACAGGAGACGGGGACAGTGACGCCGGCACTGATTGGGCACCGGCGTCACTTGTTCCAACAACATCACGGGAGCTCTGGGGAGAGCGAGTGCTGACACCGCAGAAACAGGGCTGGCACGGAAGGTGAGTGTCAGATTATTATTTTATGGGGGCCATCATAGGTAGACCACAACTATGAGAGCCAAAATGAGAAAACAAATCCAGAAAATCACCTTGTCTGATTTGGCAAGATTTATTTTTCAAATTATGGTGGAAATACTTTTTTGGACACCTAAAAACATGCAAGATTTCTGGCTCTAACAGACCTGTTACTTCTTCTTTAAGAGGCTCCTCTGTCCTCCACTCATTACCTGTAGTAATGGCACCTGTTTGACCTTGTTATCAGTATAAAAGACACCTGTCCACAACCTCAGTCACACTCCAAACTCCACTATGGTGAAGACCAAAGAACTGTCGAAGGACACCAGAAACAAAATTGCAGCCCTGCACCAGGCTGAGAAGACTGAATCTGCAATAGGCAAGCACCTTGGTGTGATGAAATCAACTGTGGGAGCAACAATAAGAAAATGGAAGACATACAAGACCACTGATAATCTCCCTCGATCTGGGGATCCACGCAAGATCTCACCCTGTGGAGTCAAAATGATCACAAGAATGGTGAGCAAAAATCCCAGAACCACACGGGGGGACCTAGTGAATGACCTGCATAGAGCTGGGACCACTGTAACAAAGGTTACCATCAGTAACACTACGCTGCCAGGGACTCAGGTCCTGCAATGCCAGACGTGTCCCCCTGCTTAAGCCAGTACATGTCCGGGCCTGTCTGAAGTTTGCTAGAGAGCATTTGGATTATCCAGAAGAGTATTGGGAGAATGTCATATGGTCTGATGAAACCAAAGTAGAACTGTTTGGTAGACCCAGAGAAAATTATAGATGTAAATTAGCCAGAGCATGCAAACATAACTGAGCAAACAGTAATAATAGAAAATGGCTTTACTAGCAGTGCACAGGACCAGGAACCCACCGCACCCGACTTGCGTTTCGCTATGGACAAAGCTTGTGACAGCCTTTGTTGTGACCCTATCTGTATGTGTATTATATGCTAGTTCTGTAGCACTGTTAAGCCTTGTGTTTTTCATGTTATATATTGTGGCAGAGCGGCTCACTCGGCTGGACAGAGGTGTAACTGGAACACTGTCTCTTTAAGAAAAGGTTTGGTTTATTGTCGCAGCATAAACCAAGCTGTGAAAGTAAACACAGTCCTCTGGGCAAAACAGTAATACAAAGAAACAAAAAACACAGTCCTTTTTACCTAGCTGGATCAGCCCACTCACAGGCAACAATGTCCACAGCTCAGATTGTGCACACAATTTCCTGGAGTCCTTTCTCTCCAGGAACCACTGAACACTGAAAGCTTTGGCAGCCATTTAAGCCCAGAGCTTGTGATCCCTTCATCATGTGACTGATCACATAATCCTGACATCACACAGGTCCTGTAAGGACACTGCAAGTGGAGGTACGTGGACCTCCTCCCACCTGCTCTATGGAGGTCCACTAAAACCAGCCCATCATATAACTTTATAACTTTATATAAACCGTCACAACACGCAGTGTGCTGGAGGAAACTATTCTGGTTTTACATCACTGATGCTATCATGCGCAGTGACTTTACCAGTGACTCTGTCACAATATATATCACATAGGAGACACCGAGACTGCAGTACATATATCACAAAGGACACACCAAGAGTGATGTATTTTCATCACGTAGGAGACACCGAGAGTGGTGCATATACATCACATACAAGACACCCGGATTGGTTCATACAAATTCAACTGGACACACTGAGGCTGCAGCATATACATCACGTTGGAGTCACTGAGTCAGGAGTATATGCGTTACATAGGAGTCAATGGGGTTGGAGCATATACATCACATAGAAGTTACAGGGGCTGCAGTAAATACATCTCATAGGAGTCGATGGAGCTGCAGCACAGGGGCGGACATTTAAAAATACTAAACTACTTACCGGTAATCGTTTTTTTCAGAGCCCATGACAGCACACCGGAGAGAGGGATCAGCCCATCAAGGACAGGAAAGCTACAAAAATAAAAAACGGCATCTCTACCCCGCATCAGTTGGGTTACAGAACACGAGATGACTTCCAAGACAATTATATGTACAAACCAACAGCAAATTCTAATATCACCAAACTTAAACTACACACTTAAATTCCATAATGTACAGCAAACCCAGTGACGGGGGAGATATAAGGATGCTGTCATAGGCTCTGGAAAAAACGATTACTTTTAAGTAACTTAGTATTTTCCTTGCACCCATGACAGCACACCTGAGAGATTTATAGAGAAACTAATTAATCTTATGGAGGAGGGACCACTGCTTGCAGAACCCTTATACCAAAGATTAGGTCAGCACAGGAGGATAGATCCAATCTATAGTGTCTAAAGAATGTTGAAGGTGAGGACCATGTTGCAGCCTTACATATTTGGTTGATGGATACATCCGCCTTTTTGTGCCCAAGAGGTCGCGACAGCTCTAGTGGAATGAGATTTTATGCCCTCTGTAACCAGAATATCACTGGCGTTGTAAGCTATCCTAATGACTTCTTTAATTCATCTAGCTAGGGTACTTTTCAATACATTAAACACTTTCCTAGAACCCTGGAAGGCAACAAACAATAACTGTCTCTTCTTCCACTGACAAGTACTCAACCAGTGTCCTCCTGACATGTAGCTTGTGGAACTGCCCTTCTTTTTGGGTTTCTAGGATTATCACAGAATGATGGAAGCACAATTTCCTGACTCCTATGAAACCTCAAAGCTACTTTTGAGAGATAGGATCTCGTTTTAACACAATTCTGTCCTCAAAAACCTGAGTACATGGAGGGCTAATCGAAAAGGCCTGGATGTTGCTAACGATCACAGAGCCTAATGATCTAGTTATCCACCTATTTGGCTGCCAGATTACAACCATACAAGGCTCCCAGAGCTGATATCTGAACTTTATTGGTGGTGGTAGCTAACCCAAGCTCTAGCCCTTTCTGGAGAAACTCCAAAATAGATTTTATTGAGACCTTATTCCTCAACTTTTCTCCTGAAGTGGCCAACTTTTCTTCCAAAGTGGCCAAACATTTCTTCCAAGTCCTGCCATATATTCTTATTATTACCCATTTTCTACTATTAAGTAAAGTGGATACTAAGCCTGGGGAAAATCCCTCCTGCCTCAATAGTGACCTTTTTAAATTCCAAGCTGTCAGATGGAAACCTATCATTTTAAAATGACAGATCGGACCTTGAGTGAGTAGATCCAGGATCTCCAACCAGATCCAAGCATCGGAAACCGGTATTAGCCTAATCCAGGAAAATCACATTCTTTTGGGCCAAAATAGGGTATTATCATTGCAAGATCCTCCCTGCTTTTCCTCAGTTCTGTCGGAATAATTACCATTGGACAGAATACATACACCACTCCAAAATCCCATGGAATCTGAAAGGCGTCTACTGCATAAGGACCTTCTCTTGGGTTTAGAGAGCAGAATTTTTCCACTTTTCTGTTCCACTACCTGCTGTAAAACCATTGGATTCATGGCCCATTCCCCTTGCTTTAGTTGGCTGCGGCTTAGGAAGTCTGCCCTGTCGCTCTCCTTCCCCTTTATGGCTAATTATTATTATTATACATATGGCTAATGCAGTCAGGGAAATAAAATGCTGCTCCGCTATCTGAAAAAGGTACCCTACTGCCTTCATCGGGGAATGGGATCTTCATCCTTCTTGAAGATTGATATATGCCACTGTTGTCCGTTGTGAACATGCAAACATGATTGCCCTGAAGAAAGGTAAGGAACTCCTTTATCACTTTCTCTACCTCGAATAGTTCCTCCATGTTGGAAGAACTTATCTCGTATTCTGACCAAGGCCCTTGTACTGCACAATCTCTCAAATGCACCCCTACCAATTCTGTTTGCATCTGTGGTTGTGATGTCGCTGATTTGAGACATCTATGGGACCCCTGACAACAAATTTTCTATGTTTAGCCACCAATAGAGGGAGCGCTTGTTGTCATTGCAGAAAGATTTACTTTCCCTTCTAAAACACCCTCCTAACAGTTTTTGGGCTAACAATATCTTCCGTTCTAGCTGTCTGGTGTGTAGCTGGGCCCATGACACTGCCGGGATACATGAAGTTAGAGTGCCCAACAATGACTTTACTTTCCTTATTGTCATCTCTAAATTGTCCACTCTGAATTTACAACTACTGCTGACACCAGGGATATTACTTTGATCTTCTCTTTGGGAATAAAACAAGCCTCAGAGAGTTCAAAACAAGATCTAAAAAGGACTAGATTTTAAAATGTCTTTAGTTTTGATTTCTTTATGCTCAGTAGCCAGCCCAGCTCCTCTAAGATGGTTCTGACTCCTTCCAGTTGTGCATTGCAATGTTCCACCAGTCTTTCCACAATCAGGAAATCGTCCAGGTAAGGAACAACCAGAGTGTTCTGAACCAAAAGATGTGCTGTCATCTTGGATATAACCTTGGCGAAAACCCTTGGAGCCATTGATAGACCTAAGGGCGAGGCTTTGAATGGAAAGTGCTTTAGTTCCCCCTGTATAAATAAAGTGACCCTCAGAAATTTTTGATGATCTGCGTGTTTTGGGACATGGTAGTGCGCATCTTTTAAGTCTAAAACAACCATGCAGCAATATGAAAACAGAAGTTTTATAGCCATCTTTATCGATTCCATCTTGAAAGATCGGTAAACTAGGAATCTGTTTAGATTCCTTAAGTTGATGATGATCCTGAATATGGCATCTGGTTTTCTTATCAAGAAAAGGGAAGAATAAAATACCCTTCCTTCTGCTACCGGTACTTCTTCAAGAACTTGTTTGTGGACTAGATCCAAAACTTCTGATTCTATCGCTAGCTGTTGCTTGAAAGACTTCCTGGGGGGTATCAACATGAAGGTCTGCTGGGAAATCTCTAAATGATAGTTTCAGGCCTGTTTCTACTATTCTTAGTACCCAGTCACTGGAGGAGATCGTTTTCCAGGTGTGGATGAAGATAAAAAGCCTTTTCCCTTCTTGAATAATGGCATCATTGGGAAGACTTTTTTTCCCCTGAAGAGGGACCTCCGCACATGAAACTCAGATTTTTCCTATTTTAATCTTTCCATCTTATCTTATTTTTGAGAAGTCTTCCTCTACCATATTTTTCTTCTGAAAGGACTCTTTTTTGAATTTGGGCATGGAAAACCTGAGAAACCCTTTTTTCTTATCTCCAGCCTTTTCTAGTATGTCATCCAAGGTCTGAACGAAGAGGAATTGACCATCACAAGGAATAGAACACAACTTGCTTTTTGACTGAAAATTTCCTGGCCAGCTCTTTAGCCACAATGCTTGCCCAGCATCATTAGAAAGACCAGCTGATCTTGCCGCTAGTCATACTGAATCCACCAAGGCATCTACCAGAAAAGCTGCAGAACTCATGTTAAAGAAGTTGTCCACTACTTGGACAACTCCTTCTCATACCCCACGCATAGCTCCGATAAGCTTTATTATTTTATACTCCCATATCGGTATTTGCGCTCTCCGGGGCTCTAGTTCAGTATTGCGACACGTAACCCCAGCACCCAATCAACCCTGGCATCACTGTCCCTGCCTTCATACGAATTGAACATGAAAAGGAAAATCAGAGATCAGCTGCAGCCTGGACTTTCTCTTCATGTTCAATTTGACAAGAGGCGCTCCGACTGGGCTCTGGAATCACGTGACACAACACCAAACTGGAGCCCTGGGGAGAGCAAGTGCTGACACCGCAGGAACGGTGACGGTATGGGAGGTTAATATAAGCTTTTCTATTTTATAGGGGCAAAGTGTGGGGTATGAGAAGGGCTTTTCCTAGTAGTAGACAACCGCATTAATGGCGAGCTAGCCAATATTTTTTCTCTTGGGGTCTTATTTTTTAACTGGTCTTCCTTCCAATTGTTGAATATGGATCACCATTGAACGAGCAGTGCAGGTCTCTACAATCGCTGATTTTAAAGCACCTCCCGAGGCCTCCCAGGTGTGCCACAAATACCTCTCTGCCTTCTTATCTAGAGGGTTTCTCAGGACACCCGTGTCTTCAAAGGGCTGGGTAGATTTTTTGAAACCTTTGCCACTACAACAATTATCTTTGGGACCTTGTCCCATCAGGCTGAATCTTGTTCCTCAAAGGTGTATCTTCTTTTTAAAGATGATCTCTTCTCTGGCCTTTTCCATTCTTTCTAATTCATTCTTTTTAATGTCCTCTAGAGACCTAGTGTTTTTTTCCTCCTTAAGGCCCATGTTGGTTCTAACAGCCTTAATCAGCTTGTCTTTGTCTTCCATAGGCAAGCATGGTGAATCCTCCCGTACCACTATCAGAAGATGAAGAGGAGTCGGATTCATATTCAACTTCTGACCGAAGGGAATTATCTGAATCAGAAGATAAATTTAAAGCACTCTTCTTTCCTTTCCTTATAAGAGATTTTAGGAAACCGTCAACCTCTGCTCTGATGACAGATTCATTTAGACTCATTGCGAAGTCAGAAGTTTCCTCACAAATGGGTTTTTGAATACGTGCTACACAGTGCTTTTTCTGCCAGTAACCTGGTAGCAGGTTCTGCATTGCGCACATTTTTTATTTTTCCTTTTTGAGCTGGCTTTTTTAGGTTTTTCCTTGTGAAAAATAAGAAGAAAAAAGGGGCCTAATTAACAAAGTGAACTTTCACAGAGATCACTCACCACCAGCTGTTACTTTTAGGGTACTGGATTCAGAGGATGGATTAGGACACCCAATCTATCTTCTCTGCAGGCTGTGGAATCCTGACCCACTCTGCTTCTCTGGTTGGTTCTACTGTCTTTTCTGCCACTTGAGTGACTGACACCACTGCCTCCACCCTGCTGTAGCTGCTACTGATCTATTTTCATCTGCTCAGTGAAGAATGTAGAGCACTCAGATAGCAACACGGATGACATCGGAGTGTTACCAGTTTTCTCACAGACACATTCACTTTAGCGGTAAAGTTTACTCTACAAATCAAATTAAAAACAGACGCCTCCATTTTTGGCTGACAGCCTCAGGCCGTGTTCACACTTTTTTTGGTAGTTTTCTTTTTTCTGTTCCATTTTAGGAATAAACAAACAAGATTCATGTCCAAAACAGATCTGTTGTACAACCAATGCAATCAGAAGCAGAGTGATCCCATTTATTATGGGATCCATTTGTGTTTTGTTACGAGTCCTTTTTAAGAAAAGAAAACCGTTCTGCATGATGAGCTTTTTTACCATTCTAACAAGAATTGTGCCCTTTATATACTAGAATATTATGCCTATCAAGAAGAATATTACTGCTGTTTTCAGACTGAGAAATGTATTTTGTCCCTAAAAGTGCAGCCTGTGACTCACTAGTAATGTTTCTACCTTCCATATTAGGGGTCCCGAGTTTGAATCCCCAATACTGACAAGTTTAAAAAGTAAATTTAGAGACATCCACTGAGCACAGTGTCCGATGTTAGACAGGTGTTACGACTGACTAGCCACTCACTTGAGGAAAAAGGTAACACACTAAAAACTGCAACTGACCTTGCCGGTTATCTTGACCCTGCAGTCCCTAGTGGCAACTGTGGGAGAGATAGCCCAAACCACAGAGAAAATTATGGTGATTTGGACCAATGCTGCCTGAAAGCCAGTCGAGTACGTCACGTCCCTCCTAAAGAACTAGAGGGCAGAGCAGAGTGCAAATTACATACAGAAGGGAACGTGTGCTGAAATAAAAAAAGATCCCAGAGGGACTAAAACAAACACAAACATCAAAATAACAGATTCAATATGTACTGTAAGAAAATTAACCGCCTACTTCTTAACAAGAAACAGACAATAGATACCGGATAAAGAACATAAACAGCAAAGATATAAACCCTAGCTGTTCTTTCACTGACAGGTTTAAACTACAGCAGTATGACTGGAAATCCCAATGAGACTATCACCAGCAGGAAAGACGAGCAAGGGGGAAAAATATAAAACTGCATCCAAAAGGAGATAGAGCAGACAAATGAGAAAATGAACACCTGTTACCTTAAAAAGACTGCAGCAAGAATAACAGAAACTAAAACAAACAGAGAAAAGGTGTATCTGCAGTGTCTCAGTGAACAGAGAAGCACAAGACACAAAATATTGGCTCAGGGGTTCGAACCAAGAAGCATGACAACAGGAGACTAAATACAAAAGATTTCCTTCTAAAGGAGAGAGACAAATAAATAAAATAGTTTGAAAAGGTTTTATTTTGTTTTGTTTTAGCAATAAATTCTCAGGTGTAAAATCCACATAACAAACTCTGTATAACAGACCCTAAAAAATTATACGCATAATTATACCATCCAGTGACTGAGTAGAACCTGTGGCTTCTCTGCATTTAGTGGTCACTACTCACCAGTGCGGTTTTCTGTAGGAATCTCCTCTTTACACCGCTCATCACCCCTCACATATGTCTCCTTAGTATTAATAAGGGTCAGATCTTCACCCTGAAACACAAATTGTTAAAGTCACAGACAGATTGAAAGTTGTGTAACTATAAAAAACAAAACAAAAACAGAAATAGTGAATGAACATGGCGGTCAAAAATGACACTGTATTTGGTGTTCATGGTGCCCTAAGCAATTTAGATGGTCACGCACCCTACTTGTAAGTCAGAATAAGGGTATGGCATACAATGTCTTTTTCAGGTGGATTCTGCCTGGAACCAATCTAAAAAATATGGGTTTGCAAATGGCTAAAAGACATCGTGTGCACGTACACTAGGGGTGCATATATCCTTTATTAAACAGTAAAGGAGTAAAGGCCCCCATACACAGAGTAATGTCGGTCTAACCACACATTAAATTGTCATCCAACCCCCTGGGTATTGGTGTCTCTGACTAATGACGTCAGCAGAGATAATGATGTCCAATTGCAGACTGCAGATCCTTTTGTTCTCCAACAGATGAACCGCCAGCAGACATATCTAGTGGCAGATCCCTCATTGAAACCAAAAGAGAGCTCAACTGAGTAATGAACATAGGTCGACAGTCGGACAAGATTGCTGCCCGCTGATAACTACCTTAAGTGTATAGGGTCTTTAGTCAAACACTTGTACAGTTGATATCTGGCCTCATTCAGACAGTTGTATTTTCAGTGCTTGTGCAGTTCTTGTGTGCAATGAACAGCACACTGACACTGTAATGATCTTGTATCAAAAAATTAAAGATTACTAGAATGAACATTAGAACAGGATGAGAACCAACATGAGGACATGCATTAATCACCAGAACCATCAGCAGAATATAAATACAGCACCAGAAAAGTCATCAATACGGGAGCACAGCATCAGATCTATCAGTACATGTATAGATCACCAGATGATATATGAATACAGATCCATTGTCAAGTACATAAATACAGCACCAGGATCATCCTCAGTGCAGGAATATGGCACCAATCTTACAATCTTAGCACAGCAATCAAATTCAATGTCCGGTCAGCTTCCGGCATATATACGACTGTGTAGCATGAACTTGCAACTCCCACTATGTCCTTAACAATGATATGGCGATGATGGGAGTTGTAGTTACCATCCAACTTCAGGCTGTGATGCAATCTTAGGCTACGTTCACATTTGCGGTTGGCGCCGCAGCGTCGCCGCATGCGTCATGCGCCCCTATATTTAACATGGGGGCGCATGGACATGCGTCGCACTTGCGTTTTGCGCCGCATGCGTCCCTGCGGCGCCCGCGTCCGGGCGCAGAGGACGCAGCAAGTTGCATTTTTGCTGCGTCCAAAATCAATGAAAAAAAGGACGCATGCGGCGCAAAACGCAGCGTTGTGCATGCGTTTTGCTGCGTTTTTGTTTGCGTTGTGCGTTGCGGCGCCGACGCTGCGGCGCACAACGCAAATGTGAACGTAGCCTTACTATGTTTTTATTCATGAAAAGTGTGTATGTAATGCAGTGTGAGTGTATTAATATAATCACATACTGCTGCTATCCCTGAAGTCTAACAAAGTTTTCCTATGCTTATCATTGACGTCACCATAATTGCAACTAGCTGGCTCACTCTAGCCTGAGGTCTCTTTTACAATGAAAGCCTATAAATCTTCATTCTGACGTGAGATAGGTTTCCATTGAAAAAGTCACTGCCGAGTCATGCAGAGCACAGTGTGACCCGGACAGTCTGCAGAGCGGTGATGTCACTGGGAAGCAGAGAAGAACGGCGATGGACACCGGAGAGCAGTAGGTAAATATACTATGTAATATGTTTTTAAAGGGACTCTGTCACTACATTTGACCTATGTAAACTATTATATTTATGGGCATACAGGTTATAGACTGCTGAAAAAATATTCCCTGTATGTCTCATGTCAGATGCCTTGTTGTTGAGAAATCATCTCTTATCACTTTAGGTAAATTACCTCTTCCATGTTCTGGGGGGGATGTCGCCGGAAAGATAACTGCCTCCAGAGATTATGTTGCATCAAGGGGAGATACCAGTGTGAGACAAGTAACTAACGGTTCTTTTCTTTCCATCTTCCTCACGTATTTCCACTGGCTGTCCCTCTAGCCTAATACAGTCCGGTTTTTTGGGTCACAGTATTTACAATATAGGTTATTTATATTTAGTATTTGTTTATACCCATTAATAGACCTATTCTTTTCCCTTGTCTTACGTTCAGATATCAGGGGTGGCCGGGATGTGGCAAGAATATATTTTCACAATATTGGCAGTATAGCCTTGACATAATTTAAAGGAGAATCTCCACATGGTTGGTTGTTTTTGAAATACTGGTACTGACAAATGTAGCCTTGATACCCAAGTTAAAACTCACTCAGATCACTCACTCTTCAAGTTTTAATGTGGATTCTGGCTTATAACTCATCACTTCATTTTATACTATACTCTGGGATCAACGGGTCTCACTCCACACAATGAGGGTCAAATCAGGGGGATAAAATCAAACTGAACACAAGACCTTCTACACATCATAGGGGAGATCTCATGACTAGGGTAGAGCGACCTTTAGTTTTTTAGGGTCGAGTCGAGTGAAATCGGCCGACCACCGTCAAAAGTCGGGTTTCGGCCGAAACACAATGAAGGATCATCCTCCTCCTCCTTCTCCTCCTCCTCCTCCTCCATCTACCTGATGATCCTGAGGAACATCGGGATCTTCTTGTTTACATTCCTGTGGAAGAAGAGGACGGGGACATCTCTCTGGTGTTGTCCTCTCACTGGATAGAACTGGAGGAAACACATACAGGGACTGAATTCATTCTTTACATACAGATAATTATAGGCCGTGTGTATTTAGTCCTGTCTATTACCTGGTGATGTGAGGGGCTGGGGAACCTCCATCATGACGTCCTTGTACAGATCTTTGTGCCCTTCTAAATACTCCCACTCCTCCATGGAGAAATAGACGGTGACATCCTGGCACCTTATAGGAACCTGACACATACAATGATACCGTCATCCCCGATCCCTCCATAGTGTTACTGTATAATGTCCCAGCATTCCCAGCAGTGTCACCTCTCCAGTCAGCAGCTCAAGCATCTTGTAGGTGAGTTCTAGGATCTTCTGGTCATTGATGTCCTCATGTATCAGGGGGTGAGGTGGAGGCCCCGTGATTGGGCTCAGGGGTCTTCCCCATCCCTCAGACACAGGGGCCTGACAGCGCTCACTAGAGATCTTCTTCACTACTGTGTAATCCTGGTTATGGAGAGACACATTAATAAACCTCACTACAGACATTCCCAGAGTCCTCACCTCTCCAGTTCTGTCCATCTGTTATTCCCATAGATAAGAATGATGTAATGTGACGTCATCAGAATCTCTCACCTCTCCAGTAAGCCGGAAGAGGATCTCTAGGGTGAGGTGTAATATCCTCTCCGCCATCTTGTCCCTGTCCCTATCCATCCTTGTAGGGTCACTCAGGAGAATTCTCTTATATAGAAGATCTCCACTGAGAGGATCCGATATTGTAGGGACCTGAATGGGGAGAAGATGACGATGTAACATCATAAAGATCCCATGTAAGAAATCTCCGGAGCTGTTAGCGGCGTCACATGATCACTACATCCAGTCATGGCCCCGTCCTGCCCCCGGTATAACACACAGTCCATTATAGTCACATACAGAGATTTATCACAGGCTCAGCACTGAGGGGGTTACTGTCCCCTGCGCCCAGTAATGGGGAATCTCCAGCACCTACCTCCACCTGCAGAGCCGCACACCACATATATGGCTGTTCTGTGCGGACAGGACCTGTGATGAGGTCACAGGAGGGGAGGAGTCAGAGGTCACATGATCAGGGGCCTCAGTGTATGCAGGACTCTACTGTGCTCTGTTAGCAGAGTCCTGTATGTACGAGGTGTACGGAGCGGAGCTGTGTGTGTATGATGTGTATGTAGCAGCGTGATGTGTGTATGCTACGTATGTAGCAGAGCTGTGTGTATTATGTGTATGTAACTGTTGTGAATTAGACCTTTTTGGCTCCCTCTTGTGGTCACTAGTGATATGACTCTGGGATTGTCTTTCCTCTGTTTGGCATCCACCTGGGTCGTTAGTCCAGGGGTGTTGCTATATAGACTTCCTGAATTCTCAGTCTGGTGCCTGGCATCGTTGTAATCAGATCCTTTTCTGTTTGCTCCTGTCTGCTGTTCCTGGTTCGTGCAAATTTTAGCTAAGTCCTGCTTCTTTGTTTTTTGGTTATTTGCTTGGCTCTTATTTTTGTCCAGCTTGTACTAAATGTGATTCCTGACTTTGCTGGAAGCTCTAGGGGGCTGGTGTTCTCCCCCCGGGCCGTTAGACGGTTCGGGGGTTCTTGAATATCCAGCGTGGATATTTTTTGATAGGGTTTTTGCTGACCATATAAGTCATCTTACTATATTCTGCTATTAGCTAGTGGGCCTCTCTTTGCTAAATACCTAGCTCATTCTTACGTTTGTCTTTTCCTCTTACCTCACCGTTATTATTTGTTGGGGGCTTGTATCCAACTTTTGGGGTCTTTTCTCTGGAGGCAAGAAAGGTCTTTCTTTTCCCTTCTAGGGTTAGTTAGTTCTCCGGCTGGCGCGAGACGTCTAGAACCAACGTAGGCACGTTCCCCGGCTGCTGCTATTTGTGGTGCTAGGATTAGATATATGGTCAGCTCAGTTACCACTGCCCTATGAGCTGTTTTTTTGTGTTTGCAGACTTAGTAATTATTTCTGAGACCCTCTGCCATTGGGGTCATAACAGTATGCCAGGCCAACATTGAATGTTTAATGCATTGCAGAAGTGGGATAATAAGAAAGGAAATTCTGAGGTTTTTTTTTTTTTTCCTCTCTTCCTCCCCTTTACCTCTGAGTGGCTTGTGCTTGCTGCAGACATGAATGTCCAGACCTTGATTACAAGTGTAGACCAGCTTGCTGCTCGTGTGCAGGGCATACAAGATTTTGTTACCAGTAGTCCAATGTCTGAACCTAAAATACCTATTCCTGAACTGTTTTCTGGAGACCGATTTAAGTTTAGGAATTTCAGGAATAATTGTAAATTGTTTCTATCTCTGAGACCCCGTTCATCTGGAGATTCAGCTCAGCAAGTTAAAATTGTTATCTCATTTTTACGGGGCGACCCTCAGGATTGGGCTTTCTCGCTAGCGCCAGGAGATCCGGCATTGGCAAATATTGATGCGTTTTTTCTGGCGCTCGGATTGCTTTACGAGGAACCCAATCTTGAAGTTCAGGCAGAAAAAGCCTTGCTGGCTATTTCTCAGGGCCAGGATGAAGCTGAAGTGTATTGCCAAAAATTTCGGAAATGGTCCGTGCTTACTCAGTGGAATGAGTGTGATCTGGCCGCAAATTTCAGAAATGGCCTTTCTGAAGCCATTAAGAATGTGATGGTGGGTTTCCCCATTCCTACAAGTCTGAATGATTCCATGGCGCTGGCTATTCAAATTGACCGGCGTTTGCGGGAGCGCAAAACCGCTAATCCTCTGGTGGTGTTGTCTGAACAAACACTTGATTTAATGCAATGTGATAGAATTCAGACTAGAAATGAGCGGAAAAATCATAGACGTCAGAATGGGTTGTGTTTTTACTGTGGTGATTCTACACATGTTATATCAGCATGCTCTAAACGCCTAACAAGGGTTGTTAGTCCTGTCACCATTGGTAATTTGCAACCTAAATTTATTTTGTCTGCGACTTTAATTTGCTCATTGTCTTCTTACCCTGTTATGGCGTTTGTGGATTCAGGTGCTGCCCTGAGTCTTATGGATCTGTCATTTGCCAAGCGCTGTGGTTTTGTTCTTGAACCGTTGGTAAATCCTATTCCTCTTAGAGGTATTGATGCTACGCCATTGGCGGAAAATAAACCGCAGTTTTGGCCGCAGGTAACCATGTGCATGACTCCTGAACATCGGGAGGTGATTCGTTTTCTTGTTCTGCATAAGATGCATGATTTGGTCGTTTTGGGTCTGCCATGGTTACAGACCCACAATCCAGTCTTGGATTGGAAGGCAATGTCTGTGTCAAGTTGGGGCTGTCAGGGAATTCATGCTGATTCCCCGCCGGTGTCTATTGCTTCCTCTACTCCTTCGGAAGTTCCTGAGTATTTGTCTGATTATCAGGATGTATTCAGCGAGTCCAGGTCCAGTGCTCTGCCTCCTCATAGGGACTGTGACTGCGCCATAGATTTGATTCCAGGTAGTAAATTTCCTAAGGGAAGACTATTTAATCTGTCTGTACCTGAGCATGCCGCAATGCGTTCGTATATCAAGGAGTCTCTGGAGAAGGGGCATATCCGTCCATCCTCTTCCCCTCTTGGTGCGGGATTCTTTTTTGTGGCCAAGAAGGACGGATCTTTGAGACCTTGTATTGACTATCGGCTTCTGAATAAAATCACTGTTAAATTTCAGTATCCTTTGCCTCTGTTGTCGGACTTGTTTGCCCGGATTAAAGGTGCCAAGTGGTTCACCAAGATAGATCTTCGTGGTGCGTACAACCTTGTGCGCATTAAGCAAGGAGATGAATGGAAGACAGCATTTAATACGCCCGAAGGTCATTTTGAGTACTTGGTGATGCCTTTTGGGCTCTCTAATGCTCCCTCAGTGTTTCAGTCCTTTATGCATGATATTTTCCGGAAGTATCTGGATAAATTTATGATTGTTTATCTGGATGATATTCTGGTTTTCTCTGAAGATTGGGACTCACATGTGGAGCAGGTCAGGATGGTGTTTCAGGTTTTGCGTGAGAATGCTTTGTTTGTTAAGGGCTCAAAGTGTCTCTTTGGAGTACAGAAGGTTCCCTTTTTGGGGTTTATTTTTTCCCCTTCTGCTGTGGAGATGGACCCAGTCAAGGTCCGAGCTATTCATGATTGGACTCAACCCACGTCAGTTAAGAGTCTTCAGAAGTTCTTGGGTTTTGCTAACTTCTACCGTCGTTTTATCGCTAATTTTTCTAGCGTTGTTAAACCTTTGACGGATATGACCAAGAAAGGTTCTGATGTTGCTAACTGGGCTCCTGCAGCCGTGGAGGCGTTCCAAGAGTTGAAGCGCCGGTTTACTTCGGCGCCTGTTTTGTGCCAGCCTGATGTCTCACTTCCCTTTCAGGTCGAAGTGGATGCTTCTGAGATTGGGGCAGGGGCCGTTTTGTCGCAGAGAGGCCCTGGTTGCTCGGTAATGAGACCATGTGCTTTCTTCTCTAGGAAGTTTTCGCCTGCTGAGCGGAATTATGATGTTGGCAATCGGGAGTTGCTGGCCATGAAGTGGGCATTTGAGGAGTGGCGTCATTGGCTCGAGGGTGCTAAGCATCGTGTGGTGGTCTTGACTGATCACAAAAATTTGATGTATCTCGAGTCTGCTAAACGCCTGAATCCTAGACAGGCCCGCTGGTCATTGTTTTTCTCCCGTTTTGACTTTGTGGTCTCGTATTTACCAGGTTCAAAGAATGTGAAGGCTGATGCTCTTTCAAGGAGCTTTGTGCCTGACTCTCCTGGAGTCGCAGAACCAGTTGGTATTCTTAAAGAGGGAGTTATCTTGTCGGCCATTTCTCCTGATTTGCGACGTGTGTTGCAGAGATTTCAGGCTGGTAGACCTGACTCTTGTCCACCTGACAGACTGTTTGTTCCTGATAAGTGGACAAGCAGAGTCATTTCCGAGGTTCATTCCTCGGTGTTGGCAGGGCATCCGGGAATTTTTGGCACCAGAGATCTGGTGGCTAGGTCCTTTTGGTGGCCTTCCTTGTCACGGGATGTGCGGTCATTTGTGCAGTCCTGTGGGACTTGTGCTCGAGCTAAGCCTTGCTGTTCTCGTGCCAGCGGGTTGCTCTTGCCCTTGCCTGTCCCGAAGAGGCCTTGGACACACATTTCCATGGATTTCATTTCAGATCTTCCGGTGTCTCAGGGCATGTCTGTCATCTGGGTGGTATGTGATCGCTTTTCTAAAATGGTCCATTTGGTGCCTTTGCCTAAGCTGCCTTCCTCTTCCGATCTGGTTCCTGTGTTCTTTCAGAATGTGGTTCGTTTACAACGGCATTCCTGAGAATATTGTGTCTGACAGAGGATCCCAGTTTGTTTCCAGGTTCTGGCGATCCTTTTGTGCTAGGATGGGCATTGATTTGTCGTTTTCGTCTGCCTTTCATCCTCAGACTAATGGACAAACGGAGCGAACTAATCAGACTCTGGAGGCTTATTTGAGGTGTTTTGTTTCGGCAGATCAGGATGATTGGGTGACCTTCTTGCCGTTGGCTGAGTTTGCCCTTAATAATCGGGCTAGTTCCGCTACTTTGGTTTCGCCATTTTTCTGCAACTCTGGTTTCCATCCTCATTTTTCCTCGGGACATGTGGAGCCTTCTGACTGTCCTGGGGTAGATTCTGTGGTGGATAGGTTGCAGCAGATCTGGAATCATGTGGTGGACAACTTAAAGTTGTCACAGGAGAAGGCTCAGCGTTTTGCCAACCGCCGCCGCGGTGTGGGTCCCCGACTTCTTGTTGGGGATTTGGTATGGCTGTCTTCTCGATTTGTTCCTATGAAGGTCTTCTCTCCTAAATTTAAGCCTCGCTTCATCGGTCCTTACAAGATATTGGAAATCCTTAATCCTGTGTCCTTTCGCTTGGATCTTCCGGTGTCGTTTGCCATTCACAACGTGTTCCATAGGTCTTTGTTGCGGCGTTACGTTGTACCTGTGGTTCCTTCTGTTTAGCCTCCTGCTCCGGTGTTGGTTGAGGGCGAGTTGGAGTACGTGGTGGAGAAGATCTTGGATTCTCGTCTCTCCAGGCGGAGGCTTCAGTATCTGGTCAAGTGGAAGGGCTATGGTCAGGAGGATAATTCCTGGGTGGTTGCCTCTGATGTGCATGCGGCCGATTTAGTTCGTGCCTTTCACGCTGCTCATCCTGATCGCCCTGGTGGTCTTGGTGAGGGTTCGGTGACCCCTCCTTAAAGGGGGGGTACTGTTGTGAATTAGACCTTTTTGGCTCCCTCTTGTGGTCACTAGTGATATGACTCTGGGATTGTCTTTCCTCTGTTTGGCATCCACCTGGGTCGTTAGTCCAGGGGTGTTGCTATATAGACTTCCTGAATTCTCAGTCTGGTGCCTGGCATCGTTGTAATCAGATCCTTTTCTGTTTGCTCCTGTCTGCTGTTCCTGGTTCGTGCAAATTTTAGCTAAGTCCTGCTTCTTTGTTTTTTGGTTATTTGCTTGGCTCTTATTTTTGTCCAGCTTGTACTAAATGTGATTCCTGACTTTGCTGGAAGCTCTAGGGGGCTGGTGTTCTCCCCCCGGGCCGTTAGACGGTTCGGGGGTTCTTGAATATCCAGCGTGGATATTTTTTGATAGGGTTTTTGCTGACCATATAAGTCATCTTACTATATTCTGCTATTAGCTAGTGGGCCTCTCTTTGCTAAATACCTAGCTCATTCTTACGTTTGTCTTTTCCTCTTACCTCACCGTTATTATTTGTTGGGGGCTTGTATCCAACTTTTGGGGTCTTTTCTCTGGAGGCAAGAAAGGTCTTTCTTTTCCCTTCTAGGGTTAGTTAGTTCTCCGGCTGGCGCGAGACGTCTAGAACCAACGTAGGCACGTTCCCCGGCTGCTGCTATTTGTGGTGCTAGGATTAGATATATGGTCAGCCCAGTTACCACTGCCCTATGAGCTGTTTTTTTGTGTTTGCAGACTTAGTAATTATTTCTGAGACCCTCTGCCATTGGGGTCATAACAGTAACAGAGTTGTGTGCAGGGCTGGACTGGCCATCTGGCAATTCTGGCAAATGCCAGAAGGGCCTCTCTGGTCGTGGGCCACCTTGTCTGCTACGTTGATAACAGAACCATTGTTTTCAAAACACCCATACTGCTAAGAGCTGTGACGGAGGTATCATTAGAAATATTGGTCTTGTAGTAAATCTTCCTTTCCTCCACCTGGGGTAATATTAGTAATATATCCCCATCTGGTTCATGGGGACGGGAACAACATGGGCCTGTGTGATTTCAAATGCCAGAGCTGAATTTCAGCCCCAGTCCGTACCTGGCTGTGTGTGTGTGTGTGTGTATGCTATGTATGTAGCAGAGCCGTGTGTGTGTACGATGTGTTTGTAGCAGAGCTGTGTGTAAAATGTGTATGTAGCAGAGGTGTGTGTACAATGTGTATGTAGCAGAGATGTGTGTATGTTATCTATGTAGCAGAGCTGTGTGATTTATGTGTATGTAGCAGAGCTATGTGTGTACGATGTGTATGTAGCAGAGCTGTGTGTATAATGTGTATGTAGCAGAGCTGTGTGTATAATGTGTATGTAGCTGAGCTGTGTGTGTACAATGTGTATGTAGGAGTGGCTGTATGTGTACAATGTGTATGTAGCAGACATGTGTGTGTACAATGTGTACGTAGCAGGGCTGTGTATGCATGCTATGTATGTATTTATTAACAAAATCATGAAGCACCAACGTATGCTGTAACCAAGAGCAAGTAGAATTAGCTCTCCCAAGGCACCACACGGATGCTACGTCACCAGGACAACTCCAAATAGGAATTAGCGCAAAAAAGCAAAGTAAAAACGTCCACAACATAATTAAATATAAAAATACATACATTTTTATTAATTATATCAATACAAAAATGTCACAAATCTGCATATAAGTGCTGTATGCACTATGTAGATATCAGAAGGTAGCAAAGAGGAGACATGATTGTAGCCAAGTCAGGGAGGGGACCTTACAATACATCCTTCAGCCATAAGTATGGACCAGTACCAAATCTATAAGAGGTCCTATAGATCCTCTGTAACGTGAGTCAGAGTATATTAATCATTAACACATGACCAATTAGACCTTAGACCAATCTGTCTCTTTCCATTGGCTGTGTTCTTTGGCAATCTCAAGTCAGACCTTGCGGTTCTTTGCAGACATGAAAGGCTTCTTGTCTGGAACTTGGGCATTCAACCCTACTGCTTTTAAGTGGACAGCACTTCTATGGACATCAGATACTGACTTTTTCTTAATAATGTGATTTGGAGAATGTTTTCCGTGGTCGTCCACTTCTAGGTTTGTCAACTGTTCCATAACCTTCTTTTTCTTTCTTTATTATGCGTGACACTTGACTCTGAGAGCAGTTGAATTCCATAGCTACGTCTTTTGGCTTTTGCCTGATTTCACTTTCAGAATAATAAGCTTCCTGACTAGTGATGAGCATGTGTACTCGTTGCTCAGGTTTTCCCAAGCACGCTCGGGTTGATTTAGTTTTTGTTGACACAGCTGCATGATTTACAGCTATAATATATAACCTCTCCAAGTCATCATTATAGATATGTAATACGATGTACAGATCTACATCTATATGCTAATTGCATATTATAGGTTAGCGACTCAACATTAACAATATATAGAAAAAGAGAACTGAGTCATAGCTAGTTATAGAAAATACAAATATATTTTTATTTATACCAAATAGTACATAGAACAGACAAATATAAAACGAGGCACATGTAGAGCAGTCAAATGGACTTAAAATAAACACTGGGTTAGTGATATAAAAGATCCCAAGCTACTAAGGTGCCGGCTACAGAGCTATGCATCATGGGTATATAACGGTTTAGATGTGTCACCATATGAGTAGTAGTCAGAAAAGACGGGTATTACTGGATACCAGGAAAGCAGTATATTACTATAGGTGCATAATGCTACCCCTGGGTGAATCCCAGCGCTTGCACTGCCTTCATAGTTCCAGTAAACCAGTAGATATTGGTGGCACAAAGAGACAAAAATGTGAAAAATCTAAGTCAAAGTACATTACCCGTCATGATGTAGAGCAATGGAGCCGGGACCAGTTCCCCAACGCACGTTTCAGTACGAGATGACCTTCTTCAGGGGGTGTGGCTAGTATGGGTAATGATTCCTGTATTTATATTGGTGAAACACAGTCACCTGTATGATCCGAACCAATGAGAGGAAACTTTAAACGTATGTGCGCAGCCCTAAACATCATGCGGCCGTATAATCAGTGTAGGTGAAATCACATGGAGTGGGCAAGGCTTCAGCGTGCAGCAGCACCAAGCATCTAAAAGCCCGTCATATGAAGCGGCCGGCAACTGACCGTCGCCAGGCAACCAGGCACAGAGTAGTCGGCGCCGCCGCCCCCCGGTCCCGCCCATCCACATCCGGCCACATAGAACGGCCGGCGTGACAACGTTGCCAAACAACAACATATGGTGACACATCTAAACCGTTATATACCCATGATGCATAGCTCTGTAGCCGGCACCTTAGTAGCTTGGGATCTTTTATATCACTAACCCAGTGTTTATTTTAAGTCCATTTGACTGCTCTACATGTGCCTCGTTTTATATTTGTCTGTTCTATGTACTATTTGGTATAAATAAAAATATATTTGTATTTTCTATAACTAGCTATGACTCAGTTCTCTTTTTCTATATATTGTTAATGTTGAGTCGCTAACCTATAATATGCAATTAGCATATAGATGTAGATCTGTACATCGTATTACATATCTATAATGATGACTTGGAGAGGTTATATATTATTCCTGTTATCTGTGTTTTTCACAGTTTCTGGCTCCAAAATAACCATGGACTATAAAGCACGTGAGCAGTCGTGGCTTACACGTATTGATGAGGTTTTTTGTGACAAGCCCAAGTTACCGGTGGCAGGCGGTGGCAGGGACACACACATGGCAACTAAAAAACTTAAAGATCTACTACATAGACGCACCAGAATTTGGTGGAATAGAGCATTTCTATCTAAATATATAGAAACAGGCCTGATACCTAGGGGCCTAAGGGTTCAGGTGTTCCCTTCATTCGAAATAGATGATCTAGTCTTCCGGCAAAAATGGGAAGAATGTGCAAACTTATGCTCTAAAGGATATATGGAACTATTGGCCCAACTCAATAAGGACACCATAGATCAGCTGGACAAAGAAATTGAAATAGCTCAAAATAATCTCAAGCAGGATTTATCTGATGCTGAACTTCAGGCATTGAATCGGGAAATAGATAATGACTTTCAAAAATGGGAGAAAGAAATATGTACGACAAAAACTACAAAATTCCAGAGGGATGTGGGAGACAGACAGACCAATACGGTGTATAAGTGGAATCGTAAATCACGCCGGCCAATGCGTGGGCAGAGGAGAAGGTCAATAGCATCGATGTCTGCGACATCTTGTGTGTCGAGTGAGGAATCCTCTAAATCACAAAAACCTATGTTGGATTCCCACAATATGATCCCTAATAGAGAGGCCTCAGTGACCAAACGAAAAATCACGCAACCCAATCAACAGGATAAGCGGAATAGGAATACTCACTTGCAGGTAATTAACCTGTCCACTCACATACTTACACAGCCGCAAATTGAGGTTCTCTCAAAGGGTTTGACATTTTCCCCTGCTAATAATTATAATTCGTTCACAGCCATAAAGGATCTCTTTCTATTCTCAAGAAAGTTGATCCTTAAGAAACTGCATACAAAGGGGAGGGGAGAGCAGTCTGTGGATGATAGGGCAGAAGAGGAGGCTCTCCGCGCCCTTGAGGAATTACTAAACGAACAAGAGCCCACATGCACAGGTATGTTCCCTCAGTCAGTCTACCCGCGCTCCACCCGATTTCCCCCTTTGTCAGCCTGCCCAGCGGTTGATATTTTCACAAGGCTGGTAATGGAGGACTTCAGACACATATCTGAAACATGGGGTCGTGATAATCTTACCAGCCTTCAACGTGCCGCCCTTGTGGAATTGAAAAATTACAAGGATGTGGTTATAAAGCCGGCTGACAAGGGGGGAAATATTGTTATTTGGCCCCAACATCTATATGAGAGAGAGGCATCTAGGCAGTTGAAAGATAAAACCACATATTCCCGTCTTGATCGCAATCCTGTTGTGGCCTTTAGTGCGGAATTGGAAATGATACTGCAACATGCATTTGATAAGGGGATTATCCCTAAAAAAGTTTTTGAGGGGTTATTAACAAAATTCCCCAGGATCCCAACAATTTATTTCATACCCAAGATCCATAAGGACCCATCGGAGCCACCTGGTCGACCCATCGTCTCCGGCATAGGAGGGATGTGCGAACCAGTATGTAAATTCATAGATTATTACCTTAGACCACTTGTTGAGTCGCTGCCCTCCTATGCCCGAGATACGATGGATGTCCTTGCCAGGATTGATGGTATGTCTTTGGATCGGGATATGCTGTTGGTTACAGCTGATGTGGAGTCGCTGTACACGTGCATCCGGCATCATGATGGTCTTGAGGCCTGCCGCTTCTTTCTCTCCACGAGCAACTGGGATGGCCCCATGTGTGACCTCATACTTGAATTGCTGCAGTTTGCCCTGTCACATAATTTTTTTGTATTTCGTGATGTGTTTTATTTACAGAAGTGCGGCACTGCCATGGGGGCGGCCTGTGCGCCCTCTTTCGCTAATCTCTTCCTGGGATTCTGGGAGAGGGGTGTATTTGGCGGGGAGGGCGCCCAGGCCGCGGACCATGTGCAGTGTTGGCTTAGATACATTGACGATCTATTCATAATTTGGCAGGGCACTGAGTATCAACTGCAGCAATTCATGGATGACTTGAATTCAAATGCATATAACATCAAGTTAACTTATAAATATAGTAGGACCGAGCTGGACTTTCTTGACATTAAAATATTGGTGGATGAACGCCTACAATTACAAACTGACGTTTACCGAAAGCCCACCTCGGTAAATGCGCTGTTGCATGCGGGATCTAGCCATCCAGTAAGCACTATCAGGGCCATACCGGTGGGTCAATTTTTGCGCATTAGGCGCATCTGTTCGTTGGAGGAGGGATTTGAGCGGCAGGCTGAGGACCTAAGTGATAGGTTCCGGATGCGCGGGTACAGCGGCAGAAACATCAAAAAGGGATATATGCGTGCTAAGAGAAGCAGCCGTGCTGCACTCTTACATCCCCAAGTAAAAACGAAAACAGGACAGGACCAAATTAGGTTCATTTCAACATACAATGGGCGGTGGGGACAGATGAGGGAGTGTCTCCAACGTCATTGGAATGTATTACATACTGACCCTGTCCTTGCTGGATGTCTACCTAAAAACCCTCTAATGACGGCAAGGAGGGGCCAAAATTTGGCTGACATTCTTGTCCATAGCCATTATGCCCCAGTAATTCCCAATTTTCTGAATTCTCGAGGCCCCCCACAGGGATGTTTTCCCTGTGGTACATGTGCTGCCTGCAGAAATATCCTAAGAACCACCAGTTTCACTTCAGCTGATGGTGCAAGAAGTTTTTCTATCAAACAATATATCACCTGTGCTACTACACAGGTGATATATTATGCCACGTGTGGATGTCCCAAAATTTATATCGGCCTGACATCACGCCAACTAAGAATACGCACACGGGAACATGTGCGTGACATTCAGGCGGCAGCCTCTATAACAGACCTTACACTATTAAAAACTATTCCCAAACATTACAAATTATTTCATCACTGTAATCCAAAATCTTTCATGGTCAGAGGCATTCAACATGTCCGTAGTGGTATCCGTGGTGGTGATATAAAACGACTTCTGGCACAAAAGGAATGTAGGTGGATCACCATTTTGGGGACAATGTCCCCTAATGGACTTAATGAATCACAAGGATTTGCCTCTTTCCTTTAGCCATCCTTATGCGTTACTTTGCCTATGTGTGTACTCTGCCACCTTCTCTGCCATCCGTTTGTTTTTAATGGCTGGTTTTATTTATTATTTTGTTTTACTTTTTTATTTCTTGCTTTATTACCATATTGTGTTATTTGTCCCCCTTTCTATTTAGTGATGATATCCTGTCATATTTTCGCCTGTATGATTCCAGTGGTTATTGCCATGATGGCTGAAAAACTACCATATTTATACCTACTGGACTCTTTCTGCAAAAGCCTGAAGCTGGAAAATCCATATATTGGCTTCCATATTTTGGACTAGAAAAATGGACTACATCATGACTTATTAAAATTGAACTATCGGCATCTGACCTTGCTAAATACCAGTTATATGTAAACCAGTCTTATAATATACATTGTTGGGCATTTGCAATTATATGTATCATACAACCTTTTCCATTCAGCTCTATTCGGTCCAGTTTGGTTGCCTGGTAACATTGTGACGCTGGCCGTTCAGTGTGGCCGGATCTGGATGGGCGGGGCTGGGGTGCGGCGGCGCCGGCTTCTGAGTGCTTGGTTGCCTGGTGACGGCTATGACGTCGGCCGCCCCATGCGACCGGGTTCGGATGTCTGGTGCTGCCGCGCTCCGGGGCCGCCCTCTGTGTTCTGGTCGCTTGGTAACGGCGAAGCCTGGCCCACCGCATGTGATCTTACTATTTTGTTGTTTGGCAACGTTGTCACGCCGGCCGTTCTATGTGGCCGGATGTGGATGGGCGGGACCGGGGGGCGGCGGCGCCGACTACTCTGTGCCTGGTTGCCTGGCGACGGTCAGTTGCCGGCCGCTTCATATGACGGGCTTTTAGATGCTTGGTGCTGCTGCACGCTGAAGCCTTGCCCACTCCATGTGATTTCACCTACACTGATTATACGGCCGCATGATGTTTAGGGCTGCGCACATACGTTTAAAGTTTCCTCTCATTGGTTCGGATCATACAGGTGACTGTGTTTCACCAATATAAATACAGGAATCATTACCCATACTAGCCACACCCCCTGAAGAAGGTCATCTCGTACTGAAACGTGCGTTGGGGAACTGGTCCCGGCTCCATTGCTCTACATCATGACGGGTAATGTACTTTGACTTAGATTTTTCACATTTTTGTCTCTTTGTGCCACCAATATCTACTGGTTTACTGGAACTATGAAGGCAGTGCAAGCGCTGGGATTCACCCAGGGGTAGCATTATGCACCTATAGTAATATACTGCTTTCCTGGTATCCAGTAATACCCGTCTTTTCTGACTACTACTCATATGGTGACACATCTAAACCGTTATATACCCATGATGCATAGCTCTGTAGCCGGCACCTTAGTAGCTTGGGATCTTTTATATCACTAACCCAGTGTTTATTTTAAGTCCATTTGACTGCTCTACATGTGCCTCGTTTTATATTTGTCTGTTCTATGTACTATTTGGTATAAATAAAAATATATTTGTATTTTCTATAACTAGCTATGACTCAGTTCTCTTTTTCTATATATGATTTACAGCTAGTAGCCAGCCTGAGTACATGTGGAGGTTGCCTATGCGTGCAGGGCCGCATCCGGAGGCCCTGCGTATCCGGACATGCGGCGCGTCTTTACCGACCGTAGCATGTCTATTTCTCTTGCGGAGACACTCCATCTCCGCAAGATAAATAACCCGGTTTATGAACACGATGCGGTGATTCCACATATGTTTAATGAACACATGCGGAATCACTGCTCGTACAACAGGGGGCGGCGTTTTGGGCGGAGGGGGGTATCCGCTGCGTCCAAAGCGCAGACCTTCCGGACCGTGGAAACATACCCTTAGTCGGGCAGCAGAGTGTAGGATGGATTGGAGTGGTGCCAGAGTGCTAGAGGGGAGGCTAGAGAGTAGGAGGTTGCAGTAGTCGAGGCGTGAGATTATAAGGGCGTGCACTAGCGTTTTTGTAGTTTCATGGTCAAGGAAGGCATGGATATGGGAAATATTTTTGAGTTTGAACTGGCAGATGGAGGCAAAGGCTTGGATATGAGGCTTGAAAGAGAGGGCAGAGTCAAGGATCACCCCGAGGCCCCCAGTGTGTGGGACTGGGGAAAGTGAGCAGCCATTGACATTGATGGATAGGTCTCGTGGAGGGGTAGAGTGAGATGGAGGAAAGATGATGGAGTCACAACACATGCATGTACTGTAGAGCCTGTTTGTTGTAGAGCCGTGACACATACAGCTGCGGATCCGAACAGCTGATCAGCCAGCGCGCTCCATGTATCCAGGTTCCCGCTTTAGCTTATTCGGTAAGTGCTATAGCTTGCCGAATAAGCAAGGACCCGATCAAATTTGCTCATCTCTAGTCAAGATGTGGTGGTATTTGTCTCTTGTATGTGGTATTATTCGGTCGCTATGTGGAGGTAATATTTGGTCTGGTCCTGGTGTGACTGTATTAATTCCCTGTATGTGGTATTATTCAGTCACTATGTTGTAAGGCCATGGTGTGGTGGTATTTCTCTCTAGTATGTGGTATTATTCGTTCACTATGTGGTGATAATATGGGGTCTGGTCATGGTGTGACTGTATTAATCTCCTGTATGTGGTATTATTCAGTCACTGTGTTTGGTCATGGTGTGGTGGTATTTCTCCCTTGTATGTGGTATTATTGGTCTTTGTATAGGGGATTGTGTTGTCACTTCTCTCTGACATCAATAAAGGGAAGACTCTTTATTTCCAATAGAGATTAAATACTTGGACATTTAACTTCTCCCTGTCCTCTGACTGTTACGCAATAGCAAATATGCACTTACAGGGGTTCTACGGTGAAAACAAGTAATCACCTATTCTAAGGCAATGTTCACACATTCAGTATTTGGTCAGTATTTTGTCTCAGTATTTGTAAGCCAAAACCAGTAGTGGGCGATAAATTCAGAAGTGGTGCACGTGTTTCTATAATAGTTTTCCTCTGATTGTAAGGAAAAACCAGGAGAGTAACAAACACTGATGTAAAGTACTGACCAAATATTGAACGTGGCCAAAGGATAAGTTATTGATTGATGGGGGTCCGACTGCTGGGACCTGCACGGATCTGCAGAATGTGCAACTTTTATCTCCATTAGTATATATCATGTCTACTCAACCACTGATCCATTCATTCCCTAAGGGACCACAATGGAAGCCCCCAAAGAGAATGAATGTAGCTATGGTCAGACATCCCACCTGCAGTTCCATTATAAAATGGGATAAAAGTGCCCTGTGAGGGATAATAGTTCGCCATTCTTTCGATGATTGGAGTTTCTAATGCTTGGATTCCGTTGATGAATAAGTTATCACCTACTTAATTTATGGATCGGTGATGACTTGTTTTCATCTAAAGGTACCTTCACACTGAGCAACTTTACAACGAGAACGACAACGATCCGTGACGTTGCAGCATCCTGGATAGCGATCTTGTTGTGTTTGACACGCAGCAGCGATCTGGATCCCGCTGTGATATCGCTGGTCGGAGCTAGAAGTCCAGAACTTTATTTCGTCGCTGATGACCCGCTGTCATCGACGTGCGACGTGTTCACTTGTAACCAGGGTAAATATCGGGTTACTAAGCGCAGGGCCGCGCTTAGTAACCCAATATTTACCCTGGTTACCATTGTAAAAGTAAAAAAAAAAACAGTGCATACTCACATTCTGATGTCTGTCACATCCCCCGGCGTCCACAGGGTTAAAACTGCTTTCGGCAGGAGCGCTGGTAATGCCGCGCTGCCGAGAACTTCCCTGCACTGACTGTGTCAGCGCTGGCCGTAAAGCAGAGCACAGCGGTGACGTCACCGCTGTGCTCTGCTTTACGGCCGGCGCTGACACATTCAGTGCAGGGAAGCTCTCAGCAGCAGCGCGTGCATTAGCAAGCAGTTTTAACCCTGTGGACGCCGGTGAGGGACGTGACAGACATCAGAATGTGAGTATGTACTGTTTTTTTTTTACTTTTACAATGGTAACCAGGGTAAATATCGGGTTACTAAGCGCGGCCCTGCACTTAGTAACCCGATGTTTACCCTGGTTACCCGGGTGCTGCAGGGGGACTTCGGCATCGTTGAAGACAGTTTCAACGATGCCGAAGTCGTTCCCCTGATCGTTGGTCGCTGGAGAGAGCAGTCTGTGTGACAGCTCCCCAGCAACCACACAACGATTTACCAACGATCACGGCCAGGTCGTATCACTGGTCGTGATCGTTGGTAAGTCGTTTAGTGTAACGGTACCTTAAGAACACCTTTAATGCAAACTACTGCAATTGTACATCCCAGTTATAGTGGCTCACAGTAGATGTGCAGGAGTCTCCTGTGTTTTACAATCAACACTCCACTATATCAGGGCTAGCAGCTAACAGATAATTGCACAAAGATGTAGGGTAGGCCCCTGGTGTCCATTTTCACTGTGGGCCCCAGACACCCAAGTCCAACCCTGGCTGTAAATATCTGAATCAACATTCAAAGAGTTTAAACAACTATGGAAGTAAGGAAAGGTTGTTTTCCATAGAGCCAAATTGACATTTTCAATCAAGCAGCATGGAGACACAATGGAGGCACTTTAAAGTGAACCTGTCATCAGGATTTTGCTACTTAAACTACATGCATTGTAAGGTTGGTGCTGTTACACTAATTAAAACAGCTGTGTTGAAGAAATCAGTCTTGTGGTTCTTGTGCTAGAAACTTTCAGTTAATTAGATGCTCGTGCTCTGGGGCGGGACTGTGGGCAGCTCTTTTTTTTCATGCCCTGGCTTCATCATCATCATTTTGGGCTTAAATGACAGGTCACTGAACCTTCAATGACCTGCCTCCTATTTTATATGCTGCACTAGCGCAGTTAATATTGTGGTCTTTAAAAAAAAATAACCTCCTGCAAAATGGCGGCGGCAAGCAATAGATGCTACTGCGCCTGCTGTTGTGAATTCTGCTTTTGGGTTCCCTCCGGTGGTAGTAGGTGGTAATGCAGTTGTCCCTGGGTTGCAGTCCTGGTCAGGTGTGTCTGCTGATTGCAGTTCTGACTGGGGTATTTAGGTGTGCAGGATTCATTAGTCCTTGCCAGTTGTCAATTGTTGTTGGGAGGTGTTGGACCTCTTCCTGGTCCCTCCTGTCTTTCTGCCAAATCAGCAAAGATAAGTGTCTGTTTTTTTTTCTGTGGCACACATGCTGTGTGCTTCATAATTCAGTGCTATTCTTTGTGTTTTCTTGTCCAGCTTAGATTGTGTCAGTATTTTCTCAGTCTTGTTGGATTCTCTGGGGTTGCAGATATTCATTCCACGTCTTTAGTTAGATTGTGGAATTTTTTGTATTATCTGCGGTGGATATTTTTGGAAGGGTTTTATTACTGACCGCCTAGTAATCTGTCCTATCCTTTCCTATTTAGCTAGAGTGGCCTCTTTTGCTAAATCCTGTTTTCTACCTGCGTGTGTCTTTTCTTCTTCTACTCACAGTCATTATTCGTGGGGGCTGCCTATCCTTTGGGGGTCTGCTCTGAGGCAAGGTAGTATTCCTATTTCCATCTATAGGGGTATTTAGTCCTCCAGCTGTGTCGAGGTGTCTAGGGTTTGTTAGGCACACCCCACGGCTACTTCTAGTTGCGGTGTTAGTTCAGGATTTGCGGTCAGTACAGGTTCCACCGACTCCAGAGAAAGTTTCATGCGGCTCCAAGGTCACCGGATCATAACAGTACAACTGGCCAATAATGAGTTAAATGCATCTCAGAAGAAGGGAAGAAAGGTGTTGAGCCATTTTTTTTTCTGCAGTCTGCTTTGTCTTTTCTTCCCTCTTTATCTATGGGTGGCTGAGGAGTCTTGTGCCAGCATGGATGTTCAGGAATTAGCTTCTCGTGTAGACCAGCTTGCTGCTAGGGTACAGGGTATTTCTGATTATATTGTTCAGACTCCTGCTTTAGAGCCGAAGATTCCTACTCCTGATTTGTTTTTTGGTGATAGGTCCAAATTTTTGAGTTTTAAAAACAATTGTAAACTGTTTTTTGCTCTGAGACCGCGATCCTCCGGTGATTCCATTCAGCAGGTTAAAATTGTCATCTCCCTGCTGCGTGGCGATCCACAGGATTGGGCATTTTCCCTGGAATCTGGGAATCTGGCCTTGCTTAATGTAGACTCCTTTTTTCAGGCTTTAGGATTATTATATGATGAAACGAATTCTGTGGATCAAGCGGATAAAACCTTGTTGGCCCTGTCTCAGGGTCAAGAGGCGGCAGAATTGTATTGTCAGAAATTTAGAAAATGGTCTGTGTTGACTAAATGGAATGATGATGCTTTGGCGGCAATTTTCAGAAAGGGTCTTTCTGAATCCGTTAAAGATGTTATGGTGGGGTTTCCCACGCCTTCCGGTCTGAGTGATTCTATGTCTCTGGCCATTCAGATTGATCAGCGCTTGCGGGAGTGTCGAACTGTGCGCGCTGTGGCGTCGTCCTTAGAGCAAAGTCCTGAGCCAATGCAGTGTGATAGGATTTTGTCTAGAACGGAACGACAAGGATTCAGACGTCAGAATAGGTTGTGTTATTATTGTGGCGACGCTTCTCATGTCATTTCAGTCTGCCCTAAGTGGACAAAAAGGATCGCTAGTTCATTTACTATCAGTACAGTACAACCTAAATTTCTGTTATCGGTGTCCTTGATCTGCTCATTGTCATCATTTTCTGTCATGGTGTTTGTGGATTCAGGCGCCGCCTTGAACTTAATTGATTTTTAGTTAGCCAGGCGTTGTGGTTTTCCCTTGCAGCCTTTGCATAACCCTATTCCTTTAAGGGGGATTGATGCTACACCTTTGGCTAAAAATAAGCCCCAGTTTTGGACACAGGTGACCATGCACATGGCGCCAGCTCATCAGGAAGATTGTCGATTTCTGGTGTTGCATAATTTGCATGATGTTATTGTGCTGGGTTTTCCGTGGTTGCAGGTACATAATCCTGTGTTGGATTGGAAATCTATGTCTGTGACTAGTTGGGGTTGTCAGGGGGTTCATAATGATGTTCCTTTGATGTCAATCTCCTCTTCTTCCTCTTCTGAAATTCCAGAGTTTTTGTCTGATTTTCAGGATGTATTCGATGAGCCCAAGTCCAGTTCCCTTCCACCGCACAGGGATTGTGTTATGATCCCAGTGGTAGAGGACCTCTGATATTCCGGCAAGATAGCAAAAACATAAATACTGCTCTAGGGAGGTGGAAACTGGGCTAACCGCATACCTGATCCTAACACACATAACTAGAAGCAGCCGGTGAACGTGCCTACGTTGGTTCTAGACGTCTCGAGCCAGCCGGAGAACTGACTACCCCTAGAGGGAAAATAAGACCTCACTTGCCTCCAGAGAAATTGAACCCCAAAGATATAGAAAGCCCCCAACAAATAATAACGGTGAGGCAAGAGGAAAACACAAACGTAGAGATGAACTAGATTCAGCAAAGTGAGGCCCACTAGTCTAGATAGACAGAAAATAGATAGTGGACTATGCGGTCAGCAGAAAACCCTACAAAAACATCCACGCTGAACATTCAAGAACCCCCACACCGACTGACGGTGCGGAGGGAGAATATCAGCCCCCTAGAGCTTCCAGTGAGCCAGAAAATCAAATATTAAGCAAGCTGGACAAAGACACTGAAAAATGCAAACGATCCAAATTATACAAAACGGACTTAGCTTTTCTTGCATGAGACAGACTGAAAGGAATCCGGAGGAGACCATATAGGTCTGGATACAACGATGCCAGGCAAGAGACTGAGTCCGGAGGAGACTTAAATAGGGAACACCCGCTGCTTAACGACACAGCTGGAGCTCAGGCCTGCAACAAGACATGCCTAACACAATACCGTTAGTGACCACCAGAGGGAGCCCAGAAAAACAGTTCACAACAGTACCCCCCCCTTGAGGAGGGGTCACCGAACCCTCACCAAGACCCCCAGGGCGATCAGGATAAGCAGCGTGAAAGGCATGAACCAAATCAGCCGCATGAACATCAGAGGCGACAACCCAGGAATTATCCTCCTGACCATAGCCTTTCCACTTAACTAAATACTGGAGTTTCCGTCTAGAGATACGAGAATCCAGAATCTTCTCCACCACGTACTCCAACTCGCCCTCAACCAAAACCGGGGCAGGAGGCTCAACAGCAGGAACCATAGGCACCACGTACCGCCGCAAGAAGGACCTATGGAACACATTATGAATAGCAAATGACGCTGGAAGGTCCAAGCGAAAAGACACCGGGTTAAGGATTTCCAAAATCTTATAAGGACCGATAAAGCGAGGCTTGAACTTAGGAGAGGAGACTTTCAAAGGAACATGCCGAGAAGACAACCAAACCAAATCCCCAACACGAAGTCGGGGACCCACACTGCGGCGGCAGTTGGCAAAACGCTGGGCCTTGTCTTGTGACAATTTCAAATTGTCCACCACATGGTTCCAAATCCGCTGCAACCTATCCACCACAGAATCAACCCCAGGACAGTCAGAAGGCTCAACCTGGCCCGAGGAGAAACGAGGATGAAAACCAGAGTTGCAGAAAAAGGGTGAAACCAAGGTGGCAGAACTAGCCCGATTATTAAGGGCAAACTCGGCCAGTGGCAAAAAGGTAACCCAGTCGTCCTGACCAGCAGAAACAAAACATCTCAAATAAGTCTCCAACGTCTGATTAGCTCGCTCGGTCTGGCCATTAGTCTGAGGATGAAAAGCCGACGAAAAAGACAAATCAATACCCATCTTAGCACAAAAGGATCGCCAGAATCTGGACACAAACTGGGATCCTCTGTCAGACACAATATTCTCAGGGATGCCGTGCAAACGAACCACATTCTGAAAGAACAAAGGAACCAAATCAGAGGAGGAAGGCAACTTAGGCAAGGGCACCAAATGGACCATTTTAGAAAAACGATCGCACACCACCCAGATGACAGACATCTTCCGAGATACCGGAAGATCCGAAATGAAATCCATGGAAATGTGCGTCCAAGGCCTCTTCGGGATAGGCAAGGGCAAAAGCAACCTGCTGGCACGAGAACAGCAAGGCTTAGCCCGAGCACAAATCCCACAGGACTGCACAAAAGAACGCACATCCCGCGACCAGGAAGGCCACCAAAAGGACCTAGCCACCAAATCTCTGGTACCGAAAATCCCAGGATGTCCAGCCAACACCGAAGAATGAACCTCAGAAATAACTCTGCTGGTCCATCTGTCAGGGACAAACAGTCTCTCTGGTGGGCAACGATCAGGCCTATCAGCCTGAAATTTCTGCAGCACTCGTCGCAAATCTGGGGAAATGGCAGACAAAATCACTCCCTCTCTGAGAATACCAGCCGGCTCCGAGACTCCCGGAGAGTCAGGCACAAAACTCCTAGAAAGTGCATCAGCCTTCATGTTCTTTGAACCAGGCAGGAACGAGACCACAAAGTCAAAACGGGAGAAAAACAACGACCAACGAGCCTGTCTAGGATTCAGGCGCTTGGCAGACTCGAGGTAAATTAGATTTTTATGATCAGTCAAGACCACCACACGATGTCTAGCTCCCTCGAGCCAATGACGCCACTCCTCAAATGCCCACTTCATAGCCAATAACTCCCGATTACCAACATCATAGTTCCGCTCAGCAGGCGAAAAGTTTCTTGAAAAGAAGGCGCATGGCTTCATCACGGAGCCATCAGAACTTTTTTGCGACAAAACGGCCCCTGCACCAATCTCAGAAGCATCAACTTCAACCTGGAAGGGAAAAGAGACATCCGGCTGGCACAAGACTGGCGCTGAAGTAAACCGAGGCTTCAGCTCCCGAAAGGCCTCCACGGCCGCAGGAGACCAATTAGCAACATCAGAACCCTTCTTGGTCATATCCGTCAAAGGTTTAACCACGCTAGAAAAATTAGCGATAAAACGACGGTAAAAATTAGCAACGCCCAAGAACTTCTGCAGGCTCTTAACAGACGTGGGCTGAGTCCAGTCATGAATGGCACGGACCTTGACTGGGTCCATCTCCACAGTTGAAGGGGAAAAAATAAAACCCAAAAAATAAACCTTCTGTACCCCAAAGATACACTTTGAGCCCTTCACAAATAGAGAGTTTTCACGCAGAACCTGAAACACCATCCTGACCTGGTTCACATGGGACTCCCAATCATCAGAAAAAAACAAAATATCATCCAGATAAATAATCATAAATTTATCCAGATATTTCCGGAAGATGTCATGCATGAAGGACTGAAACACAGAAGGGGCATTAAATAGTCCAAAAGGCATCACCAGGTACTCAAAATGACCCTCGGGCGTATTAAATGCCGTTTTCCATTCATCTCCCTGCTTTATACGCACAAGGTTATACGCACCACGAAGATCTATCTTGGAGAACCAACTGGCACCCTTAATCCGAGCAAACAAATCAGACAACAATGGCAAAGGATACTGAAATTTAACCGTGATCTTATTCAGAAGACGATAATCTATACAAGGTCTCAAAGACCCGTCTTTCTTGCCCACAAAAAAGAATCCTGCACCAAGAGGAGAAGAGGATGGGCGAATATGTCCCTTCTCCAAAGACTCCTTTATATAACTCTGCATCGCGGCATGCTCTGGCACAGATAAATTAAAGAGTCGTCCCTTAGGAAACTTACTACCAGGAATCAAATCTATAGCACAATCACAGTCCCTATGAGGAGGAAGGGCACTGGACCTGGCCTCATTAAATACATCCTGAAAGTCTGACAAAAACTCAGGGATCTCAGAAGGAGTAGAAGAAGCAATAGACACCAATGGAGAATCGCCATGAATCCCCTGACACCCCCAACTAGACACAGTCATAGCTTTCCAATCCAAAACTGGATTATGGGCCTGTAACCATGGCAGACCCAAAACGACAACATCATGCATTTTATGCAGTACCAGAAAACGAATCACCTCCTGATGTACAGGAGTCATGCACATGGTCACTTGCGTCCAATACTGAGGTTTATTCTCTGCCAATGGTGTAGAATCAATTCCTCTAAGAGGAATAGGATTTTCCAAAGGCTCCAGGACAAAACCGCAGCGCTTGGCAAACGACAAATCCATCAGACTTAACGCAGCACCAGAATCCACAAAAGCCATAACTGAGTAAGAAGATAATGAACAAATTAAAGTCACAGACAAAATAAACTTAGGCTGAAAAGTACCAATGGCAACAGGATTAACAATTTTTTTTAAGCGTTTAGAGCATGCTGAGATAACATGTGTTGAATCACCACAGTAGAAACACAACCCATTTTGACGTCTATGATTTTGTCACTCGGCTCTGGTCAAAATTCTGTCACATTGCATACAATCAGGTGACCGTTCAGACAGCACCGCCAAAGGATTAACAGATTTGCGCTCCCGCAAACGTCGATCAATTTGAATGGCCAGAGCCATTGAATCATTCAGACCCGTAGGGATAGGAAACCCCACCATCACATCTTTAATGGCTTCAGAAAGACCATTTCTGAAATTTGCGGCCAGTGCACACTCATTCCATTGAGTAAGCACGGACCATTTCCGAAATTTTTGACAATATACCTCAGCTTCGTCCTGACCTTGAGAGATAGCCAGCAACATCTTTTCAGCCTGATTTTCAAGATTAGGCTCCTCATAAAGCAAACCAAGTGCCAGGAAAAATGCATCAACATTCACCAATGCAGGATCTCCTGGCGCCAGAGAGAAGGCCCAATCTTGAGGGTCGCCGCGCAAGAAGGAAATAACAATCTTAACTTGCTGAGCGGAATCACCAGAGGAACGAGGTTTCAGAGACAGAAACAATTCGCAATTATTCCTAAAATTCAGGAACTTAGATCTATCTCCAAAAAACGGCTCAGGAATAGGTATTTTTGGTTCAGACATAGGGCTATGGATAACAAAATCCTGAATGCTTTGCACCCTAGCAGCAAGCTGATCCACACTAGAAGTCAGAGTCTGGACATTCATATCTGCAGCAGAGTTCCAGCCACTCAGAGAAAAAGGGGATGGAAGAAGCTAGGCAAACTGCAGCAAAAAAAAACAAAAAAAAACTCAGAACTTCTTTTTAATCCCGCTTCTGCGATGCAATAAACATTTTCTTTCGGCCTGGCATACTGTTATGATCCCAGTGGTAGAGGACCTCTGATATTCCGGCAAGATAGCAAAAACATAAATACTGCTCTAGGGAGGTGGAAACTGGGCTAACCGCATACCTGATCCTAACACACACAACTAGAAGCAGCCGGTGAACATGCCTACGTTGGTTCTGGTCTCGAGCCAGCCGGAGAACTGACTACCCCTAGAGGGAAAATAAGACCTCACTTGCCTCCAGAGAAATTGAACCCCAAAGATATAGAAAGCCCCCAACAAATAATAACGGTGAGGCAAGAGGAAAACACAAACGTAGAGATGAACTAGATTCAGCAAAGTGAGGCCCACTAGTCTAGATAGACAGAAAATAGATAGTGGACTATGCGGTCAGCAGAAAACCCTACAAAAACATCCACGCTGAACATTCAAGAACCCCCACACCGACTGACGGTGCGGAGGGAGAATATCAGCCCCCTAGAGCTTCAAGCGAGCCAGAAAATCAAATATTAAGCAAGCTGGACAAAGACACTGAAAAATGCAAACGATCCAAATTATACAAAACGGACTTAGCTTTTCTTGCATGAGACAGACTGAAAGGAATCCGGAGGAGACCATATAGGTCTGGATACAACGATGCCAGGCAAGAGACTGAGTCCGGAGGAGACTTAAATAGGGAACACCCGCTGCTTAACGACACAGCTGGAGCTCAGGCCTGCAACAAGACATGCCGAACACAATACCGTTAGTGACCACCAGAGGGAGCCCAGAAACACAGTTCACAACAGTTTGTGATTGTGCGATTGACTTGATTCCAGGCAGTGAGTTTCCTAAGGGCCAACTTTTCAACCTGTCTGTGCCTGAACATACCGCCATGCGGAGTTATGTTAAGGAGTCTTTGGAGAAAGGGCATATTCGGCCATCTTCTTCACCGTTGGGAGCAGGTTTTTTTTTTGTTGCTAAGAAGGATGGCTCCTTGAGACCTTGTATTGATTATCGCCTCTTGAATAAGATCACGGTCAAGTTTCAATACCCTTTACCTTTGCTTTCCGATTTGTTTGCTAGGATTAAGGGGGCTAGTTGGTTTACGAAGATTGACCTTCGGGGGGCATATAATCTTGTTCGTATTAAGCAGGGTGATGAATGGAAAACTGCGTTTAATACACCCAAAGGCCATTTTGAATACCTTGTGATGCCATTCGGGCTCACTAATGCTCCATCTGTTTTTCAATCCTTCATGCATGATATCTTCCGGACTTATATTGATAAATTCATGTTTGTATATTTGGACGATATTTTGATTTTTTTCCGATGATTGGGAGTCTCATGTGGAACAGGTCAGGATGGTATTTCAGGTCTTTCGTGACAATGCTTTGTTTGTGAAGGGGTCTAAGTGTCTCTTTGGGGTGCAGAAGGTTTCTTTTTTGGGCTTTATTTTTTCTCCCTCATCTATGGAGATGGATCCGGTTAAGGTTCGGGCCATTCATGATTGGATTCAACCCACATCCGTGAAGAGCCTTCAGAAATTTTTGGGTTTTGCAAATTTTTATCGCCGTTTCATTGCTAACTTCTCCAGCGTGGTTAAACCCTTGACTGATTTGACGAAGAAAGGCGCTGATGTGGCGAATTGGTCCTCTGTGGCTGTCTCTGCCTTTCAGGAGCTTAAACGCCAATTTACGTCTGCTCCGGTGTTGCGCCAACCGGATGTTTCTCTTCCGTTTCAGGTTGAGATTGACGCTTCTGAGATTGGGGCAGGGGCCGTTTTGTCTCAGAGGGATTCTGTTGGTTCTTTGATGAAACCGTGTGCCTTCTTCTCCCGCAAGTTTTCGCCTGCTGAACGCAATTATGATGTCGGCAATCGGGAGTTGTTGACTATGAAGTGGGCGTTTGAGGAGTGGCGACATTGGCTTGAGGGAGCTAAGCACCGTATTGTGGTCCTGACTGATCATAAGAATTTGATTTACCTCGAGTCTGCCAAACGGCTGAGTCCTAGACAGGCTCGATGGTCCTTGTTTTTTTCCCGTTTTGATTTCGTGGTTTCTTATCTTCCGGGTTCTAAGAATATTAAGGCTGATGCCCTTTCTAGGAGTTTTTTGCCTGATTCTCCTGAGGTCCTTGAACCGGTCGGCATTCTGAAAGAAGGGGTGGTCCTTTCTGTCATTTCCCCTGATTTACGGCGGGTTCTTCAGGAATTTCAGGCTGATAGACCTGACCGCTGTCCTGTGGGGAAATAGTTTGTTCCTGACAGATGGACTAGTAGAGTGATTTCTGAGGTTCACTGTTCTGTGTTGGCTGGTCATCCTGGTATTTTTGGTACCAGAGATTTGGTTGGTAGGTCCTTTTTGGTGGCCTTCGTTGTCACGTGATGTGCGTTCTTTTGTGCAGTCCTGTGGGACTTGTGCGCGGGCCAAGCCTTGTTGTTCCCGTGCTAGTGGGTTACTTTTGCCATTGCCAGTCCCTGAGAGGCCCTGGACGCATATTTCTATGGATTTTATTTCTGAACTTCCAGTTTCCCAGAGGATGTCGGTTATCTGGGTTGCTTGTGACCGGTTTTCTAAGATGGTTCATTTGGTGCCTTTGCCTAAATTGCCTTCCTCTTCAGAGTTGGTTCCGTTGTTTTTTCAGCATGTGGTTCGTTTGCATGGTATTCCGGAGAATATTGTGTCCGACAGAGGTTCCCAGTTTGTTTCTAGGTTTTGGCGGGCCTTTTGTGCTAGGCTGGGCATTGATTTGTCTTTTTCTTCTGCATTTCATCCTCAGACAAATGGCCAGACCGAGCGAACTAATCAGACTTTGGAGACTTATTTGAGATGCTTTGTGTCTGCCGATCAGGATGATTGGGTGGCCTTTTTGCCATTGGCCGAGTTTGCCCTTAATAATCGGGCTAGTTCGGCTACTTTGGTTTCGCCTTTTTTTTGTAATTTTAG
The DNA here is from genome assembly GCF_051348905.1 of Ranitomeya variabilis. Taxonomy (NCBI): domain Eukaryota; kingdom Metazoa; phylum Chordata; class Amphibia; order Anura; family Dendrobatidae; genus Ranitomeya; species Ranitomeya variabilis. The sequence goes on from NC_135235.1 coordinate 631,934,148, forward strand.
TTTTCATCCTCGTTTTTCTTCTGGGCAGGTTGAGCCTTCTGACTGTCCTGGTGTGGATTCTGTGGTTGACAGGTTGCAGCAGATTTGGGCTCATGTGGTGGACAATTTGGTGTTGTCTCAGGAGGAGGCTCAACGTTTTGCTAACCGTCGTCGGTGTGTTGGTTCCCGGCTTCGGGTTGGGGATTTGGTTTGGTTGTCTTCCCGTCATGTCCTATGAGGGTCTCTTCCCCTAAGTTTAAGCCTCGGTTTATTGGTCCTTATAGGATTTCTGAGATTATTAATCCGGTGTCTTTTCGATTGGCGCTTCCGGCCTCTTTTGCTATCCATAATGTCTTCCATAGATCTTTATTGCGGAAATATGCGGTGCCCGTTGTTACCTCTGTTGATCCTCCGGCCCCTGGTTTGGTTGATGGGGAGTTGGAGTATGTGGTTGAGAAGATTTTGGATTCTCGTTTTTCGAGACGGAGGCTTCAGTACCTTGTCAAATGGAAGGGTTATGGCCAGGAGGATAATTCTTGGGTTTTTGCTTCTGATGTCCATGCTGCTGATTTGGTCCGTGCCTTTCATCGGGCTCGTCCTGATCAGCCTGGGGGCGCTGGTGAGGGTTCGGTGACCCCTCCTCAAGGGGATGGTACTGTTGTGAATTCTGCTTTTGGGTTCCCTCCGGTGGTAGTAGGTGGTAATGCAGTTGTCCCTGGGTTGCAGTCCTGGTCAGGTGTGTCTGCTGATTGCAGTTCTGACTGGGGTATTTAGGTGTGCAGGATTCATTAGTCCTTGCCAGTTGTCAATTGTTGTTGGGAGGTGTTGGACCTCTTCCTGGTTCCTCCTGTCTTTCTGCCAAATCAGCAAAGATAAGTGTCTGGTTTTTTTTCTGTGGCACACATGCTGTGTGCTTCATAATTCAGTGCTATTCTTTGTGTTTTCTTGTCCAGCTTAGATTGTGTCAGTATTTTCTCAGTCTTGTTGGATTCTCTGGGGTTGCAGATATTCATTCCACGTCTTTAGTTAGATTGTGGAATTTTTTGTATTATCTGCGGTGGATATTTTTGGAAGGGTTTTATTACTGACCGCCTAGTAATCTGTCCTATCCTTTCCTATTTAGCTAGAGTGGCCTCTTTTGCTAAATCCTGTTTTCTACCTGCGTGTGTCTTTTCTTCTCCTACTCACAGTCATTATTCGTGGGGAAAAAAAAATAAAAAAAATGAAAAACCAGCTCACCTACTAGGCATTTGTTGTGGGGAAGCCCGGATGACGTGCAGTCTTCACGTGAAACAGTAGAACAAATAGAAAAAAAGAATCCAGCTTCCAAAAATATCAAAATTTATTGAAGATAAAATCCAAAATCCAAAGACATGGTTCACAGGAGAGAGAGTAGCAGCAGGCTACGCGTTTCGAACAATAAGTTATTTTTCAAAGCTGCTCACCATGCATCAGAATGAGGTTTAAATAGCAGCTGTGACAAATCACAGTGAATCAACCCATCACCTGATACAACAGTGAATTTATACAATAAAAACGCAAAAATATCACAAAAAAAAAACAATATATAATATGCACATGTATAAAACATATAATATAACTAGACAATGTTGATCTCTTAGTAATGAAACATAATTTCTTTGCGAGCATTTAAGCCCATGGGATAGCAAGTGTTAAGGCAGAACATCCAATAAGCTTCACGCGTCATTAAGCGTCTTTTCAGATCTCCTCCTCTAGCTGTTATCACAAGCTTTTCAATGCCGACAACCCGAAAGAATGCAGTACTTCTTTGATGACTGGTAATAAAATGCTTGGAGGCATAAGACATAGAGCGATTATTATCAGTAGAAACAACAATGTCGGTAATATGTTCAGAAATACGGATCTTTAACGTACGAGTAGTGCAGCCTATGTAGCTTAATTTACATTTAATGCATGTTATCATATAAACTACATTTTTGCTATTGCAATTAATGAGTTGCTGAATTTTATATTCTTGTTTATTGCTGCTATCAGTGAAAGAATGTGTGACAACAGAATGGGCACATGTTCGACATTTAGAAGCACCACAGTGGTAAAAACCTATGTGGTGTAGCCAAGTGTGGGAGATTTTATTAGATCTAAATAAACTAGGTGAAAGAATGTCAGACAAAGTAGTAGCTTTTTTTGCAATCACCTGACAGCCCGAAGACTGTCATGAATCCCAATGGCTAGGGATAGCAAGGGACAAGCAAAGTAATACAAAATATCGGACGAGCTCTAGGGTGATGGAACCTGGGCTGACCGCTGCCCTACGCCTGACAAACGCAACTAGAGATAGCCAGGGAGCGTGCCTACGTTGGTTCTAGACGCCACGCACCAGCCTAAGAGCTAACTAGTACTGCAGAGAAAATAAAGACCTCACTTGCCTCCAGAGGAATGAACCCCAAAAGGTATAGTTGCCCCCCACATGTATTGACGGTGAAATGAGAGGAAGGCACACACATAGAGATGATATATATAGGTTCAGCAAATTGAGGCCCGCTGTAAACTAGAAAGCAGAACGATACAAAAGGGGTCTGAGCGGTCAGCAAAAAACCCTAATCAAAAAAACATCCTGAGATTACAAGAACCCATGTGCCAACTCATGGCACATGGGGAGAACCTCAGTCCACTAGAGCTACCAGCTAGCATAGAGACATAATAAGCAAGCTGGACAAAAAAACCAACAACTGAAAATCAGCACTTAGCTTATCCTGAAAGATCTGGGAGCAGGTAGGCAGGAACCAAACAGAGCACATCTGAATACATTGATAGCCGGCAAGGGAATGACAGAAAGGCCAGGTAAAATAGGAAACACCCAGCCTCTGATGGACAGGTGGAAACCAAAGGCCGCAACCCACCAAAGTCACCCAGTACCAGCAGTAACCACCAGAGGGAGCCCACAAACAGAATCCACAACAGTACCCCCCCCTTGAGGAGGGGTCACCGAACCCTCACGAGAACCCCCAGGGCGATCAGGGTGAGCTCTATGGAAGGCGTGGACCAAATCAGTCGCATGAACATCGGAGGCGACCACCCAGGAATTATCCTCCTGACCATAACCCTTCCACTTAACCAAATACTGGAGTTTGCGTCTGGAAACACGAGAATCCAAGATCTTCTCAACAACATACTCCAATTCTCCCTCCACCAGCACCGGAGCAGGAGGCTCAACCGAAGGAACAACGGGCACCTCATACCTCCGCAACAACGACCGATGGAACACATTATGAATAGCAAACGATGCTGGGAGATCCAAACGAAAAGATACAGGGTTAAGAATCTCCGAGATCCTATAAGGACCGATGAACCGAGGCTTGAACTTAGGAGAAGAGACCTTCATAGGGACAAAACGAGAAGACAACCACACCAAATCCCCAACAAGAAGTCGGGGACCCACGCGGCGACGGCGATTAGCAAACTGCTGAGTCTTCTCCTGAGATAACTTCAAATTGTCCACCACCTGGTTCCAAATCTGATGCAGCCTGTCCACCACCACGTCCACTCCAGGACAATCCGAAGACTCCACCTGACCAGAGGAAAAACGAGGATGAAACCCCGAATTACAAAAAAAAGGAGAGACCAACGTGGCAGAACTAGCCCGATTATTAAGAGCAAATTCGGCCAGTGGCAAAAAAGCAACCCAGTCATCTTGATCAGCAGAAACAAAACACCTCAAATAAGTTTCCAAGGTCTGATTAGTTCGCTCCGTCTGGCCATTCGTCTGAGGATGGAATGCAGACGAGAAAGACAAATCAATGCCCATCTTGGCACAAAACGTCCGCCAAAATCTAGACACAAACTGGGATCCCCTGTCAGAAACGATATTCTCCGGAATCCCATGCAAACGAACCACGTTCTGAAAAAATAAAGGGACCAACTCAGAGGAGGAAGGCAACTTAGGCAAGGGCACCAAATGAACCATCTTAGAAAAGCGGTCACACACAACCCAGATAACGGACATTTTCTGTGAAACCGGGAGATCAGAAATAAAATCCATGGAAATGTGCGTCCAAGGCCTCTTCGGGATGGGCAAGGATAACAACAACCCACTGGCCCGAGAACAGCAAGGCTTAGCTCGAGCACACACTTCACAAGACTGCACAAAGGTACGCACATCCCTAGACAAGGAAGGCCACCAAAAAGACCTGGCCACCAAGTCTCTAGTACCAAATATTCCAGGATGACCAGCCAACACAGAAGAATAGACCTCGGAGATGACTCTACTGGTCCAATCATCCGGAACAAACAGTCTTTCTGGTGGACAACGATCCGGTTTATCCACCTGAAACTCCTGCAATGCACGTCGCAAGTCTGGGGATACGGCGGACAATATTACCCCATCCCTAAGGATACCAGTAGGCCCAGAGTCTCCAGGAGAGTCAGGCACAAAACTCCTGGAAAGAGCATCTGCCTTCACATTCTTTGAACCTGGCAGGTATGAAACCACGAAATTGAAACGAGAAAATAACAACGACCAACGAGCCTGTCTAGGATTCAAACGCCTGGCAGACTCAAGGTAAATGAGATTCTTGTGATCAGTCAAGACCACCACACGATGTTTAGCACCCTCAAGCCAATGACGCCACTCCTCAAATGCCCACTTCATGGCCAAAAGCTCCCGATTACCCACATCATAATTGCGCTCGGCGGGCGAGAATTTTCTAGAGAAGAATGCACATGGCTTCATCACCGAGCCATTAGAACTTCTCTGTGACAAAACCGCCCCCGCTCCAATCTCGGAAGCATCAACCTCAACCTGAAAAGGAAGTGAAACATCTGGTTGACACAACACAGGAGCAGAAGAAAACCGGCGCTTAAGTTCCTGAAAGGCCTCCACGGCCGCAGGAGACCAATCAGCAACATCAGCACCCTTTTTAGTCAAATCAGTCAAAGGTTTAACAATACTGGAAAAATTAGCAATGAACCGACGATAAAAATTAGCAAACCCCAAGAACTTCTGAAGGCTCTTAACAGATGTAGGTTGTGTCCAGTCACAAATCGCCTGAACCTTGACGGGATCCATCTCAATAGTAGAAGGAGAAAAAATGTACCCCAAAAAAGAAATCTTCTGGACTCCGAAGAGACACTTTGAGCCCTTCACAAACAGAGAATTGGCCCGCAGAACCTGAAACACCTTCCTGACCTGTAGAACATGAGACTCCCAGTCATCAGAAAACACCAAAATATCATCCAAATACACAATCATAAACTTATCCAGATATTCACGGAAAATATTGTGCATAAAGGACTGAAAGACTGACGGAGCATTGGAGAGTCCAAAAGGCATTACCAAATACTCAAAATGGCCCTCAGGCGTATTAAATGCGGTTTTCCACTCATCACCCTGTTTTATCCGCACCAGATTATACGCACCGCGAAGATCTATCTTAGTGAACCACCTAGCCCCCTTAATGCGAGCAAACAAATCAGTCAATAATGGCAATGGATACTGATACTTGACTGTAATCTTATTCAGAAGGCGATAATCTATACAAGGCCTCAGGGAACCATCTTTTTTTGCCACGAAAAAAAAACCTGCTCCCAGAGGGGACGAAGATGGACGAATATGTCCCTTTTCCAAGGACTCCTTAATATAATTCCGCATAGCAGTATGCTCTGGCAGTGACAGATTAAATAAACGACCCTTAGGGAACTTACTGCCAGGAATCAATTCTATAGCACAGTCACAATCTCTATGCGGAGGGAGCGAATTGAGCTTAGGCTCCTCGAAAACATCCCTATAGTCAGACAAAAACGCAGGGATCTCAGAAGGAGTAGATGAAGCGATTGAAATCGGAGGTGCATAATCATGAACCCCCTGACATCCCCAGCTTAACACAGACATTGTTTTCCAGTCCAGGACAGGATTATGAGTTTGTAACCATGGCAGACCAAGCACTAGTACATCATGTAAATTATACAGTACAAGGAAGCGAATCACCTCCTGATGAACGGGAGTCATGCGCATGGTCACTTGTGTCCAATACTGCGGTTTATTCATAGCCAATGGTGTAGAGTCAATTCCCTTCAGAGGAATAGGAACTTCCAGAGGTTCCAGACTAAAACCGCAGCGTTTAGCAAATGACCAATCCATAAGACTCAGGGCAGCGCCCGAATCCACATAGGCATCGACGGAAATGGAAGACAGTGAAAAAATCAGAGTCACAGACAAAATGAACTTAGGCTGCAGAGTACCAATGGCAAAAGATTTATCAACCCTTTTTGTGCGTTTAGAGCATGCTGATATAACATGAGCTGAATCACCACAATAAAAACACAATCCATTTTTCCGCCTATAATTTTGCCGTTCACTTCTGGACTGAATTCTATCACATTGCATAGTCTCAGGTGCCTGTTCAAAAGACACCGCCAACTGGTGCACGGGTTTGCGCTCCCGTAAACGCCGATCAATCTGAATGGCCATAGCCATCGACTCATTCAGACCTGTAGGTGTAGGGAACCCCACCATAATATCCTTAATGGCCTCGGAAAGACCATTTCTGAAGTTTGCAGCCAGGGCGCACTCATTCCACTGAGTAAGCACCGACCATTTCCGAAATTTTTGACAATATATTTCCGCTTCATCATACCCCTGAGAGAGGGCTAATAAAGCCTTTTCAGCCTGAATCTCCAGGTTGGGTTCCTCATAGAGCAATCCCAATGCCAGAAAAAACGCATCCACATTGAGCAATGCAGGATCCCCTGGTGCCAATGCAAATGCCCAATTCTGAGGGTCGCCTCGCAGGAAAGATATTACAATCTTGACCTGTTGAGCAGGGTCTCCAGAGGAGCGAGATTTTAAAGAAAGAAACAATTTACAATTGTTCCTGAAATTCAGGAAGGTAGATCTATCTCCAGAAAAGAACTCTGGAATAGGAATTCTAGGTTCAGACATGGGAGTGTGAACAACAAAATCCTGTATGTTTTGAACTTTTGCCGCGAGATTACTCAGGCTGGAAGCCAAACTCTGGACATCCATGTTAAACAGCTAATATCAGAGCCATTCAAGGGTTAAGAGGAGGTAAGAAGCAGCTAGACACCAATTAAGGGCTAGGCAGCAAAACTCTGAAGGAAAAAAAAAATAAAAAAATTTCCCTTAAACACTTCTTTTTCTCCTGCTTCAGCCCAAACAATTAACACTTTGTGGGCCGGCTATACTGTCATGAATCCCAATGGCTAGGGATAGCAAGGGACAAGCAAAGTAATACAAAATATCGGACGAGCTCTAGGGTGATGGAACCTGGGCTGACCGCTGCCCTACGCCTGACAAACGCAACTAGAGATAGCCAGGGAGCGTGCCTACGTTGGTTCTAGACGCCACGCACCAGCCTAAGAGCTAACTAGTACTGCAGAGAAAATAAAGACCTCACTTGCCTCCAGAGGAATGAACCCCAAAAGGTATAGTTGCCCCCCACATGTATTGACGGTGAAATGAGAGGAAGGCACACACATAGAGATGATATATATAGGTTCAGCAAATTGAGGCCCGCTGTAAACTAGAAAGCAGAACGATACAAAAGGGGTCTGAGCGGTCAGCAAAAAACCCTAATCAAAAAACCATCCTGAGATTACAAGAACCCATGTGCCAACTCATGGCACATGGGGAGAACCTCAGTCCACTAGAGCTACCAGCTAGCATAGAGACATAATAAGCAAGCTGGACAAAAAAAACAACAACTGAAAATCAGCACTTAGCTTATCCTGAAAGATCTGGGAGCAGGTAGGCAGGAACCAAACAGAGCACATCTGAATACATTGATAGCCGGCAAGGGAATGACAGAAAGGCCAGGTAAAATAGGAAACACCCAGCCTCTGATGGACAGGTGGAAACCAAAGGCCGCAACCCACCAAAGTCACCCAGTACCAGCAGTAACCACCAGAGGGAGCCCACAAACAGAATCCACAACAGAAGACAGAATTTTGGAGAGAGTCTCATCCTCATATAAAATGGGAATATTTTTTAAAATAAGAGATTTAATACTATTGTATTGAGGACTATATTTAATAGAACAAAATGTCTTTTGATTTTGATAGAATTTACTCTCCTTATTTTTTGGTAGAAGCATATCACTGCGTTTTTTTTGTTGTACTATATTTTTAGCTCTATTAAGAGACCAATTAGAATAGCCTCTTTTTTCTAGTTTTTTACAACACAAATCAATTTCTTGCTTTAAGATATTAGCATCGTTGCAGTTTCTAGTTATTCTAGTAAGCTCACCCACTGGTATAGATTTCATTGTATGTCCAGGATGGCTGCTGGACGCATGTAGGATGCTATTACCCGACAATGGTTTACAAAATGTCGAGGTAGTGATGACATGGCCCACAGTGCCACGCAATGTCAAGTCTAAAAAAGAAATCATATGTGGATCAACATTGCATGTGAAGCGAAGATTGAAATCATTAGAATTAAGATGAGTTAGGAACTCTGGTATGGTAGATACATCGCCGCTCCATATAAGGAGCATATCGTCGATGTATCTACCATACCAGAATATATCCATCAAAAATGGGTTGCGATCCGAATAAAGAAACAGTTCCTCCCAGTATGACATTACCAAATTTGCAACGGATGGTGAGTGTTTACCTCCCATAGAAACTCCTTTGCATTGGAGAAAAAACTGCTGATCAAAGGAGAAATAATTATGAGTCATCAAGAAATAAATAACTTGCATGATGTAGTTGCACAAATCAATAGTGTAATTACTATACTTGTGTAGATGAAATTCCAGTGCTTGAATAACGATACTTTGTGGGATACAGGTATACAATGAGATGACATCACAACTCATCCATTGAAATCTGTCATTCCATACGGTGTTAGAGAGCTGATGCAAAATATCTCTTGAATCTCTCAAGAATCCTGGAACTCTCATAACCAACGGCTGTAAAAGGGAGTCCACCCATTGACTTAGATGTTCCGTAAGGGAACCCATCCCGGATAAAATAGGGCGCATTGGAGGGGGTGTAATACCTTTATGCACCTTAGGTAAACCATACATCGTAGGTATAATGGGGCAATCCACCTTTAAGTATTCAACATGTGTTCTAGTCAAGACACCCAAAGCTGCACCATCATCAATCAAGCTGAACAATTCTTTTTTATAGGAGAGTGTGGGATCTGAAAGCAATTTCCTATATGTTGTACTGTCATTCAAAAGATTATTAATTTGGTCTCTATAAATCGATGTATCCATGACCACAATCAGACCACCTTTGTCTGCCTTTTTTATAGTGATCTCATCCATATTTTTAATTTCCTGGAGAGCTTTACGCTGCTTCCAATTTAAATTACCTTTACATGTTTTTTGCTGGACAGATATATCTAGAGATCTTAGATCTCGTTCAATGACAGCCTGAAATCTGTCCATGCAATCCACTCTCGATTGGATGGGGTAGAATGATGGATTTTTTGTTACAAATTGATCAGCTTGATTTACATCTCTATTCATGGACACATTAAGACCATTTAAATCGTTCAGATTTCTCAAAAGACATTGTTCATTAAATATAAGGTCACAAAATTCATTTTGAACGACAGAAGTACCCACAATGGCAGTTGATTCCTGGTTGAAAAAATGTCTTTTGACTGTCAGATTACGAATAAATCTGTTAATGTCCATTAATGTATGAAATAGGTCAAAACGTTGATCCGGTGCATATTTGAGTCCCAAAGACAACACTTGCAATTGTTCCACTGAAAGATCACAACTGGAAATATTTAAAATATTAGAAAGATCACCTGAAAAAGATGTTATTTTCTGTTGCGGGTAGCCATGCGAAAGTTTCCTGCGGTGCTTGCGGACCCCGCGCCTCTTGCGTTTTTTGAATTAAATCTTCTTGGTCTGCGGTAATAAGTATTGGTGTTGTCCATACTTTGATTAATATTTTCATCACCACCAGTTTCAATAGACCCATTGTCCATAGAATCCATGTCTGAAAAGCTGAAAGAGACTCGACGCTCAGATGTGTCAGAGGAATTAGTACGTTTCAGAATTGGGCGAGGGCTTTTGTGTGCTTTCTGCCACCTGCCCCATTCATATACCTGATTTGTTTGGTAATCTCTTAAGTCACGTTGAAATTTATTTTTCTTACGACTCATAATTAAATCTTCTGATTTCGATAGAGATATTTTGATGTTTTTTAATTCTTCATTATATTTGATAGTGTCTTTATTTTCCAAGCTAGTTTTAATGTCATTAATTTCTGACTGAATATTTTTAAGCTTGGTGTCCTCATATTTCATAATTAGTTGCATTAAATGAATAGAGCAATTACTCAGGATCATATTCCATTCTTGCACAAACTGTTGTGAGTATGTGGTGGTGGGAATTTTCTTAATGCGCAATCCTCTAGGGATCATTTCTTTTTGCACATAATTATCCAGTGTAGTAAAATCCCACCACACTTTCATCTCATTTATCATAAGTTTTTCCAGTTTGTTAACGTCTGTGCTGAAAAGGTCTGACTCAGACCCGTCAGCTGTGGAAGATAGATCCATTGAGAATAACTGAGCGGCTTTTCGAGCTCTTTCTGGACTTTCATTCATTTTATAAAGATATTTCCAAAAAACCCACAAACAAAAAAGAAAAAAGAGAAAAAATGCCTTAGAGCACAAAATATTTAACAAAGTAAACACTTGTTTTTTTCAGGCTCTCGGTGTGCACGGTTTAACCCCTTAAGCCCGTATGACGTACTATCCCGTCGAGGTGGGGTGGGCCTTAATTCCCGGTGACGGGATAGTACGTCATACGCGATCGGCCGCGCTCACGGGGGGAGCGCGGCCGATCGCGGCCGGGTGTCGGCTGCATATCGCAGCTGACATCCGGCACTATGTGCCAGGAGCGGTCACGGACCGCCCCCGGCACATTAACCCCCGGCACACCGCGATCAAACATGATCGCGGTGTACCGGCGGTACAGGGAAGCATCGCGCAGGGAGGGGGCTCCCTGCGGGCTTCCCTGAGACGATCGGTACAAGGTGATGTACTCACCTCGTACCGAACGTCTTCTCCCTGCAGGCCCCGGATCCAAAATGGCCGAGGGGCTGTATCCGGGTCCTGCAGGGAGCACTTCCGGGTCGGAGCAGGCTGCAGATGAAAGCTGCAGCCTGCACGGCTGTAAGTGAGATCGGAGATCTCACAGAGTGCTGTGCACACTGTGAGATCAGCGATCTGTAATGTCCCCCCCTGGGACAAAGTAAAAAAGTAAAAAAAAAAATTTCCACATGTGTAAAAAAAAATAAAAAAAATTCCTAAATAAATAATAATAAAAAAAAAAAATATTATTCCCATAAATACATTTCTTTATCTAAATAAACCAAACAAAAACAATAAAAGTACACATATTTAGTATCGCCGCGTCCGTAACGACCCAACCTATAAAACTGGCCCACTAGTTAACCCCTTCAGTAAACACCGTAAGAAAAAAAAAAAAAAAACGAGGCAAAAAACAACGCTTTATTACCATACCGCCGAACAAAAAGTGGAATAACACGCGATCAAAAAGACGGATATAAATAACCATGTTACCGCTGAAAACGTCATCTTGTCCCGCAAAAAACGAGCCGCCATACAGCATCATCAGCAAAAAAATAAAAAAGTTATAGTCCTGAGAATAAAGCGATACCAAAATAATTATTTTTTCTATAAAATAGTTTTTATCGTATAAAAGCGTCAAAACATAAAAAAAATGATATAAATGAGGTATCGCTGTAATCGTACTGACCCGACGAATAAAACTGCTTTATCAATTTTACCAAGCGCAGAACGGTATAAACGCCTCTCCCAAAAGAAATTCATGAATAGCTGGTTTTTGGTTATTCTGCCTCACAAAAATCGGAATAAAAAGTGATAAAAAATGGTCACGTGTCCGAAAATGTTACCAATAAAAACGTCAACTCGTCCCACAAAAAACAAGACCTCACATGACTCTGTGGACCAAAATGTGGAAAAATTATAGGTCTCAAAATGTGGAGACGCAAAAACTTTTTTGCTATAAAAAGCGTCTTTTAGTCTGGTTTCACACTTGCGTTTTTATCTGCATGCGTTTTTTTTAAAAACCGCATGTGTGAAAAAATGCATGTAAACGCGGTAAAACGCATGCGTTTTTATAGAAAAACACAAGAAAACAAGAAAAAAACAAAAAACCCTAACCCTACCCCTAACCTGAAATACGTGGCACTGAAATACGTGGCACTGAAATATACGTTTATATACGTATATAAGTGCCACGATATTTCAGTGGCCACGTATATAAGTGCCACATATTTAAGTGCCACGTATTTAAGTGCCACGTATTTAAGTGCCACGTATTTAAGTGCCACGTATTTAAGTGCCACGTATTTAAGTGCCACGTATTTACGTGCCACGTATTTACGTGCCACGTATTTAAGTGCCACGTATTTAAGTGCCACGTATTTAAGTGCCACGTATTTACGTGCCACGTATTTACGTGCCACGTATTTACGTGCCACGTATTTTTCAGTGCCTGAAATACGTGGCACTGAAATACGTGGCACTGAAATACGTGGCACTGAAATACGTGGCACTGAAATATCGTGGCACTTAAATACGTGGCACTTAAATACGTGGCACTTAAATACGTGGCACTTAAATACGTGGCACTTAAATACGTGGCACTTAAATACGTGGCACTTAAATACGTGGCACTTAAATACGTGGCACTTATATACGTGGCACTTATATACGTGGCACTTACATACGTGGCACTTACATACGTGGCACTTACATACGTGGCACTTACATACGTGGCACTTACATACGTGGCACTTACATACGTGGCACTTACATACGTGGCACTTATATACGTGGCACTTATGACTGTCAGAAAATGTTCAGTAAACGGTTAGGGGTGAGGTTAGGGGTAGGGTTTCAGGTAGAATTGGGGAGTTTCCACTGTTCAGGCACATCAGGGGCTCTCCAAACGCGACATGGCGTCCAATCTCAATTCCAGCCAATTCTGCGTTGAAAAAGTAAAACAGTGCTCCTTCCCTTCCGAGCTCTCCCGTGCGTCCAAAAAGGGGTTTACCCCAACATATGGGGTATCAGCGTACTAGGGACAAATTGAACAACAACTTCTGGGGTCCAAGTTCTCTTGTTATCCTTGGGAAAATAAAAATTTGGGGGGCTAAAAATCATTTTTGTGGGAAAAAAAATATGTTTTATTTTCACGGCTCTGCGTTGTAAACTGTAGTGAAACACTTGGGGGTTCAAAGTTCTCACAACACATCTAGATAAGTTCCTTGGGAGGTCTAGTTTCCAATATGGGGTCACTTGTGTGGGGTTTGTACTGTTTGGGTACATCAGGGGCTCTGCAAATGCAACGTGACGCCTGCAGACCAATCCATTTAAGTCTGCATTCCAAATGGCGCTCCTTCCCTTCCGAGCTCTGTCATGCGCCCAAACAGTGGTTCCCCCCCACATAGGGGGTATCAGCGTACTCAGGACAAATTGGACAACAACTTTTAGGGTCCAATTTATCCTGATACCCTTGTGAAAATACAAAACTGGGGGCTAAAAAATCATTTTTGTGAAAAAAAAAATAATTTTTATTTTCACGGCTCTGCGTTATAAACTGTAATGAAACACTTGGGGGTTCAAAGTTCTCACAACACATCTAGATAAGTTCCTTGGGGGGTCTAGTTTCCAATATGGGGTCACTTGTGGGGGGTTTGTACTGTTTGGGTACATCAGGGGCTCTGCAAATGCAACGTGACGCCTGCAGACCAATCCATTTAAGTCTGCATTCCAAATGGCGCTCCTTCCCTTCTGAGCTCTGTCATGCGCCCAAACAGTGGTTCCCCCCCACATAGGGGGTATCAGCGTACTCAGGACAAATTGGACAACAACTTTTAGGGTCCAATTTATCCTGATACCCTTGTGAAAATACAAAACTGGGGGCTAAATTTCATTTTTGTGAAAAAAAAAAAAAAAATTATTTTCACGGCTCTGCGTTATAAACTGTAGTGAAACACTTGGGGGTTCAAAGCTCTCAAAACACATCTAGATAAGTTCCTTAGGGGGTCTACTTTCCAAAATGGTGTCACTTGTGGGGGGGTTTAATGTTTAGGCACATCAGGGGCTCTCCAAACGCAACATGGCATCCCATCTTAATTCCAGTCAATTTTGCATTGAAAAGTAAAATAGCGCTTCTTCCCTTCTGAGCTCTGCTATGCGCCCAAACAATGGTTTACACCCACATATGGGGTATCGTCGTACTCAGGACAAATTGCACAACAACTTTTGTGGTCTAATTTCTTCTCTTACCCTTGGGGAAATAAAAAAATGGGGGTGAAAAGATCATTTTTGTGAAAAAATATGATTTTTTATTTTTACGGCTCTGCATTATAAACTTCTGTGAAGCACTTGTTGGGTCAAAGTGCTCACCACACATCTAGATAAGTTCCTCAGGGGGTCTACTTTCCAAAATGGTGTCACTTGTTAGGGGTTTCAATGTTTAGGCACATCAGGGGCTCTCCAAATGCAACATGGCGTCCCATCTCAATTCCAGTCAATTTTGCATTGAAAAGTCAAATGGCGCTCCTTTGCTTCCAAGCTCTGCCATGCGCCCAAACTGTGGTTTACCCCCACATATGGGGTATCAGCGTACTCAGGACAAATTGTACAACAACTTTTGGGGTCTATTTTCTCCTGTTACCCTTGGTAAAATAAAACAAATTGGAGCTGAAATAAATTTTGTGTGAAAAAAAGTTAAATGTTCATTTTTATTTAAACATTCCAAAAATTCCTGTGAAACACCTGAAGGGTTAATAAACTTCTTGAAAGTGGTTTTGAGTACCTTGAGGGGTGCAGTTTTTAGAATGGTGTCACACTTGGGTATTTTCTATCATATAGACCCCTCAAAATGACTTCAAATGAGATGTGGTCCCTAAAAAAAAATGGTGTTGTAAAAATGAGAAATTGCTGGTCAACTTTTAACCCTTATAACTCCGTCACAAAAAAAAATTTTGGTTCCAAAATTGTGCTGATGTAAAGTAGACATGTGGGAAATGTTATTTATTAAGTATTTTGTGTGACATATGTCTGTGATTTAAGGGCATAAAAATTCAAAGTTGGAAAATTGCGAAATTTTCAAAATTTTCGCCAAATATTAGTTTTTTTCACAAATAAACGCAAGTTATATCGAAGAAATTTTACCACTAACATGAAGTACAATATGTCACGAGAAAACAATGTCAGAATCGCCAAGATCCGTTGAAGCGTTCCAGAGTTATAACCTCATAAAGGGACAGTGGTCAGAATTGTAAAAATTGGCCCGGTCATTAACGTGCAAACCACCCTCGGGGCTTAAGGGGTTAAAAACTGGACTATAACAGAAGGAAAAAAAAAAAAAAAAATGAAAAACCAGCTCACCTACTAGGCATTTGTTGTGGGGAAGCCCGGATGACGTGCAGTCTTCACGTGAAACAGTAGAACAAATAGAAAAAAGAATCCAGCTTCCAAAAATATCAAAATTTATTGAAGATAAAATCCAAAATCCAAAGACATGGTTCACAGGAGAGAGAGTAGCAGCAGGCTACGCATTTCGAACAATAAGTTCTTTTTCAAAGCTGCTCACCATGCATCAGAATGAGGTTTAAATAGCAGCTGTGACAAATCACAGTGAATCAACCCATCACTTGATACTTCACATGCAATGTTGATCCACATATGATTTCTTTTTTAGACTTGACATTGCGTGGCACTGTGGGCCATATCATCACTACCTCGACATTTTGTAAACCATTGTCGGGTAATAGCATCCTACATGCGTCCAGCAGCCATCCTGGACATACAATGAAATCTATACCAGTGGGTGAGCTTACTAGAATAACTAGAAACTGCAACGATGCTAATATCTTAAAGCAAGAAATTGATTTGTGTTGTAAAAAACTAGAAAAAAGAGGCTATTCTAATTGGTCTCTTAATAGAGCTAAAAATATAGTACAACAAAAAAAACGCAGTGATATGCTTCTACCAAAAAATAAGGAGAGTAAATTCTATCAAAATCAAAAGACATTTTGTTCTATTAAATATAGTCCTCAATACAATAGTATTAAATCTCTTATTTTAAAAAATATTCCCATTTTATATGAGGATGAGACTCTCTCCAAAATTCTGTCTTCGGGCTGTCAGGTGATTGCAAAAAAAGCTACTACTTTGTCTGACATTCTTTCACCTAGTTTATTTAGATCTAATAAAATCTCCCACACTTGGCTACACCACATAGGTTTTTACCACTGTGGTGCTTCTAAATGTCAAACATGTGCCCATTCTGTTGTCACACATTCTTTCACTGATAGCAGCAATAAACAAGAATATAAAATTCAGCAACTCATTAATTGCAATAGCAAAAATGTAGTTTATATGATAACATGCATTAAATGTAAATTAAGCTACATAGGCTGCACTACTCGTACGTTAAAGATCCGTATTTCTGAACATATTACCGACATTGTTGTTTCTACTGATAATAATCGCTCTATGTCTTATGCCTCCAAGCATTTTATTACCAGTCATCAAAGAAGTACTGCATTCTTTCGGGTTGTCGGCATTGAAAAGCTTGTGATAACAGCTAGAGGAGGAGATCTGAAAAGACGCTTAATGACGCGTGAAGCTTATTGGATGTTCTGCCTTAACACTTGCTATCCCATGGGCTTAAATGCTCGCAAAGAAATTATGTTCCATTACTAAGAGATCAACATTGTCTAGTTATATTATATGTTTTATACATGTGCATATTATATATTGTTTTTTTTTTTGTGATATTTTTGCGTTTTTATTGTATAAATTCACTGTTGTATCAGGTGATGGGTTGATTCACTGTGATTTGTCACAGCTGCTATTTAAACCTCATTCTGATGCATGGTGAGCAGCTTTGAAAAAGAACTTATTGTTCGAAACGCGTAGCCTGCTGCTACTCTCTCTCCTGTGAACCATGTCTTTGGATTTTGGATTTTATCTTCAATAAATTTTGATATTTTTGGAAGCTGGATTCTTTTTTCTATTTGTTCTATTATTCGTGGGGGGCTACCTATCCTTTGGGGGTCTGCTCTGAGGCAAGGTAGTATTCCTATTTCCATCTATAGGGGTATTTAGTCCTCCGGCTGTGTCGAGGTGTCTAGGGTTTGTTAGGCACACCCCACGGCTACTTCTAGTTGCGGTGTTAGTTCAGGATTTGTGGTCAGTACAGGTTCCACCGACTCCAGAGAAAGTTTCATGCGGCTCCAAGGTCACCGGATCATAACAGCCTGCGCCCCCATTTTGCTGAAGTTGCTTCTTTTTCAACATCAACATTCCCAGATGCTTTAACATGTCCTACAAGGAACGGTTAAAGGATCTGGGCATGTATAGCTTGCAAAAAAGGAGGCTATGAGGAGACTTAATAGCTACAGATATCTGAAGGGCTGTCACAATGTAAAGGGATCATCTGTTAGGAGTCGAGTTCCCGTCGCTGCACAGGGGGAATCTCGAACCATGTCCGCTGCGGTCTCCCATTCTGCATCAGCTGCAGTGGAGCCTGCTCAGCGGAAACGTCGTTCCCAGCATCTCACTCAGTCTGGTATTGTGCAAAGGGTTACTGCTGTCTTTTCAGGCCCTGCTATTGTACCCTTTACTGGTTTGCAGCAAGCAGGCTTTTCTGGGACTAAGTCCTGCTTTGCACACACTGAGCATGCCCACTGGAGGACCTCTCATTGGAGGTCGAGGGTCACACGCTCAGGCCCTGTAGCAGCTCCCATTGGTCTTCCAGGAAGGTCCTGTAGAGCTGCAACTATAAAACGTTCAAACGAAGAGAAAACCACGACAAAAAATTCCAATGATTAAGATGTATCATACTAATTTTATTGGACTAAATTACAAATAACAACAGGAGGAGAGGGGGAAAGAACACACCCGCTCACACATGTCCAGAACCGGAAGCCCACAAAAATAGCAGCAAAGGTACAAGTAAGTAGTGTAAAAAATGTATTTAGCATTAATCTATTGCATACTTGCCCATATAATCTAATGCATACACATCCCAGAAAAAAATATAAGAAATGTAACACAGAACAGCAGCAAAAGCTGACGATATTACCGGTATGACTGGGAAGCAGTGTGGGCGTCCTCCCCGACGCGCGTTTCGGCGATTGTGGCCTTTCTCAAGGGGTGAAAGGGAAGAGGGAAGTGAGAGTATAAAAAGCCCTAAGAGCCAATCAATGCTCAGTGCATAATTAAATAAATCTAAAGCAGGTGCACCAAGAGGCGTCTACGGCCGCACGATGTCTAACCTGGCGTCCCACCACAGCTTCCTGTGACGCACGCGCTGCTATGGTAACAGGATGCCCCGACGGCGGCGGTGTCACGTGTCAGGTGACGTCATATCACATGACCGTCACCATGGCACCAATAGACGCCACAAGCCGACGGGGGAGCCAGGATCATAGCGCGCGCGCGTACTGCTGCTATAGAGAGATGTAAGTGGACCCAGCTGCATAAATACGGATATAGAGAGGCAGCAACTCATTGCACAGGTATTAAACATGTGCCTAATCGGTATGTATAACCATACCCTTAGTTCAGAAGCGCATATAAAGAAGATCATAAGAAAAAATCAATAATGCACAAACAAATTATATCAATGCCAAAATATGCAGGTATGAATATTAATAAAGTACAATATATTATTAGCCAGATACAACAGCTGACCATAGATTAGGCGTCTATATCAAAAGACACAACATTAACAGCAGAGTTTGTCCATATCTCAGACATGAATTTCCAAGCCAGCAGGGTGAGGCATAATGTATTAACAAGATGATTATTCCAGATCTTTGATATAGATTTCCAGGTCATACGATGTTAGGCATATTGTTGGTGCAATCCAAAGATTTCTTAATTTGACATGAAGCATGAAAGGCTAGAGGGACTAATTAAAAACACAAATTAAAAACGAGAACAAATGTGAGCAAAATATCAGAAGTATTTATAAAAATGGTACAAAGCTTAGATTTTCATTAAGCCCTTTAGGATGGACTGTATCTAGTGTCCATATCCATCGAGTTTCTTTTTGTGCGAGTTTAGAACTAACCCTCCCTCCACGAATCCCCGGATCCACAGTATCAATTCCACGGACTCTAAGTGCGGTACCATCACAATCGTGATGTAACTTAAAATGACGGGGCAGAGTCCGAAGCGCGGATGTGTCATCGTGGCCGGCGGCCGCCTCAATGCCCAATACATGCTCACACACGCGTACTTTAAGTTGGCGCGTGGTGAGCCCTATATAGATCAAATTGCAAGGACACATAGCGAAATAAATCACATTACGAGTAGTGCAGGTTATATGTTTCCTAATCTCGTATGTTCTTTCTCCGGAAGAGTTCTTAAATGTATCAATGCGATCTATGTTAGGACAGGCGACACATCGGCCACAAGGTACACATCCACACCGGGGCCCCACCCCATCAATAAATCTGGAGCCTATATCCGCCTGGTAATGGCTCCTAACAAGGCAATCTCTAAGATTTTGTGACCGCCGAATAACCACACTCGGAGTCCCTGGAAGGATTTTTTTAAGAGTAGGATCAGCTAGTAATATAGGCCATGCTTTCCCAAGGCATTGTTTCATACGAGAGAATTGGGCATGGTAGTTCGTCACATAACGTATTTTATTAGATGTATTACTTTGTCTATTGCGGGCATAGAGTAAAGATTGCCGTGTCGAATATTTGGCCCTATGATAGGCCCGTTTGATGGTACGTCTACCATATCCCCTCTCGTGAAACCTCTCACATAGATCTTTAGCTTTCACCTCAAAGTCCTCATTGTTGGAACAAATCCTACGTAATCGGAGGAATTGTCCGGTGGGGACGGAATCAATCATATACCTGGGATGTGCAGATGAGGCGTGAAGCAAGCTGTTGGTGGAGGTCTCTTTCCTATAAATTGTAGTCTGCAACATGTCACTCCCATCTTGCCATACCGTGACATCCAAAAAATTGATTCTATCCCTTTCAACCTGATATGTCACAAAGATATTCTTATCATTTGTATTTATCAAGTTGATAAACTCCTGTAAGGAATCCGGGGTACCCTGCCAGATCAAGAATATGTCGTCGATGTAGTGTAGTGGGATGCGGCACACCGATGACTGATCTGACAGGGAGAGGTCCTTCTCCCACAGCCCCAGGTACAAGTTGGCGTATGCCGGGGCAAAAGAGGCCCCCATGGCAGTGCCCTGGAGCTTCTTGGAAAACGTCAATCGCTGGATTGACTCCAAATTGAAACCCTTGGTTGAAAGTCTTCCCTCGTTTTTACTTGATACTGGGGAGTTCTTGAAGAGGATGGATGGTGTCTACTTGGAGAATGACATGCTGATGGTTACAGGTGACATTGAGTCCCTGTATACCAGTATCAAGCATGGTGATGGTTTAACAGCAACTCAATACTATCTTGAAATGTCCAGTTTACCAAGGGGGATCATCTGTCTTATTCTTGAGCTCCTGGAGTTTTCACTTACTCATAATTTTTTTGTGTTTAAGGGGTCCTTCTTCCTGCAGCTTCAGGGCACTGCCATGGGGGCCTCTTTTGCCCTGGCATACGCCAACTTGTTCCTGGGGCTGTGGGAGAAGGACCTCTCCCTGTCAGATCAGTCGTCGGTGTGCCGCATCCCACTTTGGATGCGGTACATCGACGACATATTCTTGATCTGGCAGGGTACCCCGGATTCCTTACAGGAGTTTATCAACTTGATAAATACAAATGATAAGAATATCTTTGTGACATATCAGGTTGAAAGGGATAGAATCAATTTTTTGGATGTCACGGTATGGCGAGATGGGAGTGACATGTTGCAGACTACAATTTATAGGAAAGAGACCTCCACCAACAGCTTGCTTCACGCCTCATCTGCACATCCCAGGTATATGATTGATTCCGTCCCCACCGGACAATTCCTCCGATTACGTAGGATTTGTTCCAACAATGAGGACTTTGAGGTGAAAGCTAAAGATCTATGTGAGAGGTTTCACGAGAGGGGATATGGTAGACGTACCATCAAACGGGCCTATCATAGAGCCAAATATTCGACGCGGCAATCTTTACTCTATGCCCGCAATAGACAAAGTAATACATCTAATAAAATACATTATGTGACGAACTACCATGCCCAATTCTCTCGTATGAAACAATGCCTTGGGAAAGCATGGCCTATATTACTAGCTGATCCTACTCTTAAAAAAATCCTTCCAGGGACTCCGAGTGTGGTTATTCGGCGGTCACAAAATCTTAGAGATTGCCTTGTTAGGAGCCATTACCAGGCAGATATAGGCTCCAGATTTATTGACGGGGTGGGGCCCAGGTGTGGATGTGTACCTTGTGGCCGATGTGTCGCCTGTCCTAACATCGATCGCATTGATACATTTAAGAACTCTTCCGGAGAAAGAACATACGAGATTAGGAAACATATAACCTGCACTACTCGTAATGTGATTTATTTCGCTATGTGTCCTTGCAATTTGATCTATATAGGGCTCACCACGCGCCAACTTAAAGTACGCGTGCGTGAGCATGTATTGGGCATTGAGGCGGCCGCCGGCCACGATGACACATCCGCGCTTCGGACTCTGCCCCGTCATTTTAAGTTACATCACGATTGTGATGGTACCGCACTTAGAGTCCGTGGAATTGATACTGTGGATCCGGGGATTCGTGGAGGGAGGGTTAGTTCCAAACTCGCACAGAAAGAAACTCGATGGATATGGACACTAGATACAGTCCATCCTAAAGGGCTTAATGAAAATCTAAGCTTTGTACCATTTTTATAAATACTTCTGATGTTTTGCTCACATTTGTTCTCGTTTTTAATTTGTGTTTTTAATTAGTCCCTCTAGCCTTTCATGCTTCATGTCAAATTAAGAAATCTTTGGATTGCACCAACAATATGCCTAACATCGTATGACCTGGAAATCTATATCAAAGATCTGGAATAATCATCTTGTTAATACATTATGCCTCACCCTGCTGGCTTGGAAATTCATGTCTGAGATATGGACAAACTCTGCTGTTAATGTTGTGTCGTTTTGATATAGACGCCTAATCTATGGTCAGCTGTTGTATCTGGCTAATAATATATTGTACTTTATTAATATTCATACCTGCATATTTTGGCATTGATATAATTTGTTTGTGCATTATTGATTTTTTCTTATGATCTTCTTTATATGCGCTTCTGAACTAAGGGTATGGTTATACATACCGATTAGGCACATGTTTAATACCTGTGCAATGAGTTGCTGCCTCTCTATATCCGTATTTATGCAGCTGGGTCCACTTACATCTCTCTATAGCAGCAGTACGCGCGCGCGCTATGATCCTGGCTCCCCCGTCGGCTTGTGGCGTCTATTGGTGCCATGGTGACGGTCATGTGATATGACGTCACCTGACACGTGACGCCGCCGCCGTCGGGGCATCCTGTTACCATAGCAGCGCGTGCGTCACAGGAAGCTGTGGTGGGACGCCAGGTTAGACATCGTGCGGCCGTAGACGCTTCTTGGTGCACCTGCTTTTAGATTTATTTAATTATGCACTGAGCATTGATTGGCTCTTAGGGCTTTTTATACTCTCACTTCCCTCTTCCCTTTCACTCCTTGAGAAAGGCCACAATCGCCGAAACGCGCGTCGGGGAGGACGCCCACACTGCTTCCCAGTCATACCGGTAATATCGTCAGCTTTTGCTGCTGTTCTGTGTTACATTTCTTATATTTTTTTCTGGGATGTGTATGCTTTAGATTATATGGGCAAGTATGCAATAGATTAATGCTAAATATATTTTTTACACTACTTACTTGTACCTTTGCTGCTATTTTTGTGGGCTTCCGGTTCTGGACATGTGTGAGCGAATGTGTTCTTTCCCCCTCTCCTCCTGTTGTTATTTGTAATTTAGTCCATTAAAATTTGTATGATACATCTTAATCATGGGAATTTTTTGTCGTGGTTTTCTCTTCGTTTGATATGGTTTTTGCGACATTTTCCAGTTATGTCCATATATATGGCAGTATTTTGATATCTAATTTTATGTTATTTTTACTGTGATGTTTCCCTCATGAGGTGTTCTAAAACTATAAAACGTTCGCAGGTCCGCACGGCCATGCGCTAGTGTAAATTATGTATGAGCTCAGCGCCAGTGTGGTTGTGTGTGTGCAGTCAGGGACCCGGCTGAAATAAGCCCCTAGAATGCTGGCACCTCCGGCGAGGAGTTTCATGTGTGTGGATTCAGGGCTGGCTAATAGCCATTAGAATTCCGGCTCCACCAGAGAGGAGCTGCGTGTTTGCATTTGACTGCATGACCACTGTCGGCTCTACTAAGTAGCTGTGTTCCCCTGTGAGCTAAACAGGGCACAGTGTTCTCTTTGCTAACGGACTCTGTGAAGTAACAGAGTTAATTTATACCAATATACTTCACCGCCTTACATAGCAGTGGGTTCTTTCCTGCACGGTGGATCCCGGGTTGCGAACGCACCTATTACTTCTAATAAATATATATTCGGTGTGTTCCGCCAACCCTAACATCATCCTTATTCTCATTTGCACATGGACACACGAGAAGCAATGGAATGAAACAAAGGGAGAAGATACAAATTAGATATTAGAAAAAAATATGTGACAGTGAGGGTGATCAATGAGTGGAACAGGCTGCCACGTGAGGTGGCTAGTTCTCCTTCAATGGAAGTCTTCAAACAGAGGCTGGACAGACAACTGTCTTAGTGAATCCTAAATTGAGCAGGGGGTTGGACACAATGACATTGGAGGTACCTTCCTACTCTAACATTCTATGATTCTATGAACCTGACAATGCCTGTAGTTTACTTTGCAAAATGCTGATGACACGTTTCCTGTAATATATATAGATTAATGAATTACAATGGGAGAGTCATGCTGATCAGAGGAAAGAGGGAGCCCCCTCCATCCATTAAGCAGTTCGATGCTGCTGTTGCTATTGACAGCAGCATCAGAGGGGTTAAACACATGCGATCAGTGCTAGCACCCATCATGGGTGTTAGCATAGTCATAGTAGTAAAGGGAAGGTTCTACAGATAAAAGCTGCCTAAGCCACAGGCAACATGTATCAGACCGTGGTTGTATGATTTAATATACAGTACAGACATATACGGTATGTCGTACATAATACAGGCTTCTTCCCCTTTATTTACACTAATTTTGCACAAAATTCCCATACATGTGTCAGTGGGGTTCGTCCTTTTGTTATGGGGTATTTTCATCAGTTCATATTACA
Organism: Ranitomeya variabilis; assembly: GCF_051348905.1. Lineage (NCBI taxonomy): Eukaryota > Metazoa > Chordata > Amphibia > Anura > Dendrobatidae > Ranitomeya > Ranitomeya variabilis. The sequence continues at coordinate 631,958,447 of NC_135235.1, forward strand.
GGATTGTGGCTACTTGCTCTCTAGCTGTGATTACTGGGCTCAGCTGCACTCTTCTCTAGTTGAGACATTGTAACCAGTCATTGCACTGGTTGCCCGTTTGCTATTGAATACAATACAAACTTATCTCTCTCCCCCACAAAGCTTTCAAAATTTCTGCACCACCCTACCTCCACTCTCTCAGCTCTATCTACCATCCTATCCATCCTTTCTGTTCTGTCCTTTCTGTTCTGCAACTGATCCAAGATTAACATCCTCCATAATCTGAATCTCCCACCTCCAAAACTTCTCTCATGCTCAGGGTCGGCTTTAGGGGCAGGCAGACCAGGCAGCTGCCTGGGGCCCCCACTCCTTCAGGATCCTCCAGCCAGTGGCGTGCCGCTAATAGTGGCACACCACGTGGCTGCTATGGGGCCTTCTTAGTAAGAGGGGCCCTGCGCTGCCCCCTGCATTGCGCATTCAACTTATCGGCATCATAGATGCTGATACAGTTGAAATTAGTGATGGAGGTGAGAGAATCAGATGACACTCCTTCTCCCATCATTCCCCTCTTCTTCTGACCAGAGCAGGACCTGGAGCAGCATGGAGAATGAAGAGAGGTGAGTAATGAATATTTGTATTGTAATGCCGCGATCACTAGAGGTTTGGGAATACTCGCTTGGCAGCAAGATCTAAGGCACATAGGAACACTTTCCACTTTAAACAGTCTATGTGGTTTATTATAGTCATAAACCATACCACGAACAGTCCATTACATACTTTATCGGAACATGACATTAAGTTGCGGTCACTAAACATGCTGGACCTTACTCCGTCCAGGTGCCATGGGTGGTGGTCATTAACTGACCCTTGCCAGTACACACGGTCCCCCAACTCTAGGTTACCTTCCTGGAGCTCCTGCTCCACAAGCTGACCTCCTGTCAGTACTCTCTCTTGGGGAAGCTGTCTTACTGGGACCACCGTCCTTGTGACCAGGGCACTCACGACAGTCCAGACTCGCAGAAGAAATGGTATCTTCCCCAATGCAGTGCCGTCACAGACTCTGCACATACGGCCTCTCTGTGTGCTGTTCAAGACGTCCGTCCCCACTTGGAACCGTTCAACACACAGGCCACCAGATCCAAAGCCTTATCATGTGCTCTTCAGGATGTCCATTCCCAACTGGGACCGTCCAACACAAAGGCCTTCCAGGACCTTACACACGGACCAATCAGGTCCATACATTCTCCCATGTGACCAGTCCTCAGTCACATTATATATCTGTAACTACTCCCACAGGTGGGAGGTGTGTGTGATTAGTCAGACCCGCCCAGCTCTCCGACTATCCCTGTAAGCCTCCCTTTAAAGCTACACAATGCTTGTGGGACTACAGATACCAGAACATTATCAGCTTACAGCGCAGAGGATTCTCCTCTGCGACACATACCGGCCATTTACAATAATGCCGGACATTGTCTCATCACCAGTTATGCCTGCGACTGCCATGCATTCCCATGGCCTCAATACGCCTCCGTGCACATTGTGAGAACATGCAGTGCTCCCTAGCTGTAACAGGGGTCACTGCATCACAGTATATATGTGTATGCATACTGTGTGCATGTATGCATTAAACTGTCTGTGTGCATGCATGTGTATACATTTTACTGCGTGCGTTTGTGTGGGGGCTGCACTATACTGTGTATGCATGCATTATACTGTGTGTATGCACTATACTGTGTATGTGTGCATTATATTGTGTGTGGGGGGGCTGCACTATACTGTGTGAGGTGGCTGCATTATACTGTGTGTATGTATACAGTATACTGTGTGTGTGTATGCATTATACTGTATGTGTGAAAAGGACTGTATTATACTGTGTTTATGTGGGGGACTGTACTATACTGTGCCTGCATGCATGTGTATACATGGGCATTATACTCTGATGGGGCTGCATTTAATTCTGAGGGGGCTACATTATACTGTGTGTGGCTGCATTATACTCCGAGGGGGCTGCAGTATACTCTATGAGGGGGGGGGGGGTGCAGTATACTCTATCAAGTGCCATGGAGATTGCATTATACTTTACGTACTATATGGGACTTACATTATACTGTATCAAGAACTCTCTGTCCCCATCATTCTTCTTCAACCGGTGTAAAGGACTTTTCTTCCACAGTTCAGTTGCATTAGACCTAAACATATCCTCTTCAGGATGGGAAGATCAATGATGTTGCCTTATTGTTGGTGGTCTGTCTTCCATCCCAAGACAGACCTTGTTCTTTGTTTTTTTTCTTTGTTTTTATTCTTATATTGATATATTACTGCTCTAGTGCTCTGTGCAGTGGTGTTATATTTTACGCTGCATAATAATTTTACAAGGATGTATCGGTCTTACTTATGTGTGTATACATACTGTACATACAGTGCCTTGAAAAAGTATTTGGCCCCCTGGGACTTTTCAACCTTTCCCCACATATCATGCTTCAAACATAAAGATACCAAATGTAAATTTTTGGTGAAGAATCAACAACAAGTGGAACACAATTGTGAAGTTGAACGAAATTATTGGTTATTTAAAATTTGTGTTGTGGGGCGGAATACTTTCGCAAGGCACTGTATATACATACATATTCTTTTTTGTGTATTTCTATATGTACGTGTTTTAATACAGAGCTTACCCGTGTATTGAATATTGGTAATATAAATAATAATCTTTATTTTTATATAGCGCTAACATATTCCGCAGCGCTTTACAGTTTGCACACATTATCATCTCTGTCTCCAATGGGGCTCACAATCTAACCACTATATATATATATTGACAAGTTTTTTGTCTTCATTTATACTTTGTAGTTCTGATGAAGACATCGTTATTGGCCAAAACGTCAATTCTTTCTATACAGTAGATGTACCTATATCAATAAAATATCCTTATGTTTTTTTGCATCTAACTTGGAATGTTGAAGCTATTTTTTTACATTGTGTATATAGTGCAATGACTAAGACGATTAAATATATAATTTATCCTTGGGCTCCCATTTTATCTTGATCCACGAATCCACATGTCCGTTTCTCGGTTTAATGTTCCATGCTACTGGGCTTGCTTTCTGGCCCACTATAACCCTGTTAACGGACCAGGAGTATATCGAACGAGGAACTGGTGGCAGTCCTACAAGGCTGATAAGGTTCTGCTTCACTGGGGTTAGTGAAGGAAGCCTCTCAGCGTATCAGGGTTATGGGCGAGTGTGGTACCATGCTAGGGACAGTGTGGGCCACGTCCTCTCACTCCTCGTGCCTCCCTGGGCCTGTGTGGACAGGGGGGTGTAACACTATATTAATCTGACCTTACATGTTTCTGGGGGTGCGGAACGTCACATTGGTACAAGTGTGGAGACCTTTCCATGTGATGCCGCTGATGTAATATTGACGTCAAGCGGGGTGGTGAGGATCCTTCCGATGTGATGGCAGCGGAAGGATTCAGAGTGACCTCTCTGGTGTCTACCTTCCCAATAGTCTTATATAAGATGGACAGTATACATGCACCAGTCACCCATTACATTAAAACCTCCTACCTTGTATTAAATAGACATTTAATAGATTAATTGGATGTGATATACAGATGTCATTAAGATGTATATACAGCTGTCACCCGCATGGGATTTTTGCCCAAATGGGGGAGCTATTACGGTAACTTATTTTTCACCCCCATTTTAATGCTTATCACTGGTCCTTAAGTTGTTAACAGATGAGCTATCTGTTGGATATCAAATGTTCTGATCTACAGGTCCTTCTCAAAAAATTAGCATATAGTGTTAAATTTCATTATTTACCATAATGTAATGATTACAATTAAACTTTCATATATTATAGATTCATTATCCACCAACTGAAATTTGTCAGGTCTTTTATTGTTTTAATACTGATGATTTTGGCATACAACTCCTGATAACCCAAAAAACCTGTCTCAATAAATTAGCATATCAAGAAAAGGTTCTCTAAACGACCTATTACCCTAATCTTATGAATCAACTAATTAACTCTAAACACATGCAAAAGATACCTGAGGCTTTTAAAAACTCCCTGCCTGGTTCATTACTCAAAACCCCCATCATGGGTAAGACTAGCGACCTGACAGATGTCAAGAAGGCCATCATTGACACCCTCAAGCAAGAGGGTAAGACCCAGAAAGAAATTTCTCAACAAATAGGCTGTTCCCAGAGTGCTGTATCAAGGCACCTCAATGGTAAGTCTGTTGGAAGGAAACAATGTGGCAGAAAACGCTGTACAACGAGAAGAGGTGACCGGACCCTGAGGAAGATTGTGGAGAAGGACCGATTCCAGACCTTGGGGAACCTGAGGAAGCAGTGGACTGAGTCTGGTGTGGAAACATCCAGAGCCACCGTGCACAGGCGTGTGCAGGAAATGGGCTACAGGTGCTGCATTCCCCAGGTAAAGCCACTTTTGAACCATAAACAGCGGCAGAAGCGCCTGACCTGGGCTACAGAGAAGCAGCACTGGACTGTTGCTAAGTGGTCCCAAGTACTTTTTTCTGATGAAAGCAAATTTTGCATGTCATTCGGAAATCAAGGTGCCAGAGTCTGGAGGAAGACTGGGGAGAAGGAAATGCCTAAATGCCTGAAGTCCAGTGTCAAGTACCCACAGTCAGTGATGGTGTGGGGTGCCATGTCAGCTGCTGGTGTTGGTCCACTGTGTTTCATCAAGGGCAGGGTCAATGCAGCTAGCTATCAGGAGATTTTGGAGCACTTCATGCTTCCATCGGTTGAAATGCTTTATGGAGATGAAGATTTCATTTTTCAGCACGACCTGGCACCTGCTCACAGTGCCAAAACCACTGGTAAATGGTTTACTGACCATGGTATTACTGTGCTCAATTGGCCTGCCAACTCTCCTGACCTGAACCCCATAGAGAATCTGTGGGATATTATGAAGAGAAAGTTGAGAGACGCAAGACCCAACACTCTGGATGAGCTTAAGGCCGCTATTGAAGCATCCTGGGCCTCCATAACATCTCAGCAGTGTCACAGGCTGATTGCCTCCATGCCACGCCGCATTGAAGCAGTCATTTCTGCCAAAGGATTCCCGACCAAGTATTGAGTGCATAACTGAACATTATTATTTGATGGTTTTTTTGTTTGTTATTAAAAAACACTTTTACTTGATTGGCCGGGTGAAATATGCTAATTTATTGAGACAGGTTTTTTGGGTTATCAGGAGTTGTATGCCAAAATCATCAGTATTAAAACAATAAAAGACCTGACAAATTTCAGTTGGTGGATAATGAATCTATAATATATGAAAGTTTAATTGTAATCATTACATTATGGTAAATAATGAAATTTAACACTATATGCTAATTTTTTGAGAAGGACCTGTATAGAAGCATCTCTCCAATGCCAATGTCACATCGAACAGAAGAGAGAGGCATCAGACAACTTGTTTATGTAAATGATATATGCTATATATATCTATATATATGATTCATACATAAGCATATTATATGAATATTAATTGCTTTTCAATAACAATCATTAATTGTATACATTTTCTAATAATCATCTAATGCTCCAAATTCATATACCTCTTTCTTGTAGATGTGTGATTTTATTATAACATGCATTTTTTTCTCATGTTTTGAATAAAATGATGAAAAAAAAAAAGAATATTGCTACTTCCCTGTGTGTGTCATTTGATGAGTAACAAGACTTGCTTTCACTGTAAAACGTGTCCCACATTCTGAACATGAAAATGGTTTCTCCCCTGTGTGACGTCTCTGATGCACAACAAGATGTGATTTCTTTGTAAAACATCTCCCACATTCTGAACATGAAAATGGCTTCTCTCCTGTGTGAGTTCTGTGATGTTCAGTGAGATGTGATTTTTCATTAAAACATTTCCCACATTCTGAACATAAATATGGCTTCTTTCGTGTGTGAGTACTTTGATGTCTAACAAGATATGTTTTCCATATAAAACATTTACCACATTCTGAACATGAAAAATCCCTCTCCCCTGTGTGAATTTTCTGATGTCTAACAAGATTTAATTTCCATTTAAAACACTTCCCACATTCTGAACATGAAAATTCCTTCTCTCCTGTGTGAATTCTCTGATGTCTAACAAGATTTGATTTCCGAATAAAACATTTCCCACATTCTGAACATGAAAATGGTTTCTCCCCTGCGTGAATTCTCTGATGTGTAATGAGATGTAATTTCCTATCGAAACATTTCCCACATTTGGGGCATGAAAATGATTTTTCCTTTTTAAAAGCTTTTACATTAGTCCTTCTATGACTTTTCTTTTGCATATCAGTCAGTGATGAAGAAGAAGAATGGACCTTTTCAAAATGGTCAGATGAAAGACTTTTTCTGAGAAGGCATTGAGGAGTATCTGGGATAATGGCATGTTCTTCATATGTATCTGGTGCTATACCATGATCATCTGCTGCAAGATCTGAAAGTATCAGATTTCTCTCTGAGCTTCTGGTACAGTCATCTGTCAAGAATAAAAGTGATTTTATTATTTTCCAATAACACTACATTAAAATCAAAATCATATTTTATACATTTTTAATGCAAATTGTAATACAGATAAATTATCAATTGACTAAGAAAGTAGGCCTCCAGGTTGTGCGGTTTCAATTTTTCACTTCTCTGTTGAGTTCATCTTTTCCATAGGTCCATGATTCGCCAATTCGCTGTCACCAATCATTAGCAGTTATATCAGGGCTGAGGAACCTTTTTTCTGCCAATGCCATTTGGATATTTATGCCATTATTCGGGGGCTGGGCAGAACTATCAACTTGATAATTACCTGCTATATTTGGTCAAACCTAATGTGATGACTGGAGTGGCTTGTCTTTGGTAGGGCTGTGATGTTAGGTGGTATTAGTGATATTGCTGCTCGTAACTGCTTTTCCAGGTTTGCATTTGTCTCAAGCACAGACTTATAAAGAATGTGTGTGGGGGGAGAGGACACAGGATAGGGACTACTGTACGGCTATTTGCACACATTCAGGATTTGCCACAATAAATTCTACTGTAAATCCTGGTGTGTTTTATCGGAAAAACACTGCATAAAATACCTGTTTTTGCTGTCTTTTTTACATGGTTTTTGTTCAGTAATTTTCTCCATTCATTAGATGGATGAAAAACTCAGCAAAAATTGACATTACGCAGATCTTAATCTGCTGCAAAACTGCAAGGAAAAAATAGGCAATGTGTGCATGAGAATTCAGAAATCTCATTCACTTTGCTTGTATTGTAAAACACTGCATAGTTTCCGCACAGTAGCATAGCTACCAGGGGGCAGAGGGGGCGGTTGCCCCGGGCCACGCACTCTGAGAAGGCCCACCCGGAGCTACACTATGTAACTATCGGCATGCACAGCGCACCGATACAGATACATTCTCTGGCACAGCAGGAAGAATCGATCTCCCTGCTCTGCCACCGGGCCGCTATAGGGCCCGAGCAGGCGGCAGCCAGCGGTGTCCCCTGTCAGTCAACGCAAGTGCAACTGTATCATATGGATGGCGATACAGCTGACCGCATTGATGAGAGAAGGAGCGTTACGCTCCCTCTTCCATCAGCCCCCTCTCAGCGTCTGAGGTCACTGACGCAGACACTGACAGGGTTGTGATGACGTCAGTACTTGGCGCCCGCTGGCTGGAGATGTGTGGGCGCTTAAAGAACTGTGGGAACAAGGAGGAGAGGAGAGGTGAGTATTGGATTTATATTTTGTATCTGGGTGCATTATACTATACATGCCTATATGGAGTGTATAATACTATAGAGGCTTATGGGGAGAGCATTATACTATACAAGCCTATGGGGAGAGCATTATACTATACAGGCCTATGGGGAGTGCAGTGGCCCCCACTTTAACACATACCACGATTCATGATGCCCAGATACAGCAGAGAAATATAGCTATAGTACAATGCCAGATTTCACTTCTTACATGAGTGATAGCTATTGTAAATTCTGCAGTGTATATATACAGGACACGAGGAGCGGTACTGTGCAGTGTATATATACTGGGGAGTGATGGTACTGTGCAGTGTATATATACAGGACAGGAGGAGGGGTACTGTGCAGTGTATATATACAGGACAGGAGGAGTGGTACTGTGCAGTGTATATATACAGGACAGGAGGAGTGGTACTGTGCAGTGTATATATACAGGACAGGAGGAGGGGTACTGTGCAGTGTATATATACAGGACAGGAGGAGTGGTACTGTGCAGTGTATATATACAGGACAGGAGGAGTGGTACTGTGCAGTGTATATATACAGGACAGGAGGAGCGGTACTGTGCAGTGTATATATACAGGACAGGAGGAGCGGTACTGTGCAGTGTATATATACAGGACAGGAGGAGCGGTACTGTGCAGTGTATATATACAGGACAGGAGGAGCGGTACTGTGCAGTGTATATATACAGGACAGGAGGAGGGGTACTGTGCAGTGTATATATACAGGACAGGAGGAGTGGTACTGTGCAGTGTATATATACAGGACAGGAGGAGCGGTACTGTGCAGTGTATATATACAGGACAGGAGGAGCGGTACTGTTCAGTGTATATATACAGGACAGGAGGAGCGGTACTGTGCAGTGTATATATACAGGACAGGAGGAGCGGTACTGTGCAGTGTATATATACAGTACTGGAGGAGTGGTACTGTGCAGTGTGTATATACAGGACAGGAGGAGTGGTACTGTGAAGTGTGTATATACAGGACAGCAGGAGTGGTACTGTGCAGTGTATATATACAGGACAGCAGGAGTAGTACTGTGCAGTGTACATATAGAGGACAGGAGGAGCGGTAGTGTGCAGTGTATATATACAGGACACGAGGAGTGGTACTGTGCAGTGTATATATACAGGACAGGAGGAGGGGTACTGTGCAGTGTATATATACAGGGCAGTGATGGTACTGTGCAGTGTATATATACAGGACAGGAGGAGCGGTACTGTTCAGTGTATATATACAGGGCAGTGATGGTACTGTGCAGTGTATATATACAGGACAGGAGGAGGGGTACTGTGCAGTGTATATATACAGGGCAGTGATGGTACTGTGCAGTGTATATATACAGGACAGGAGGAGCGGTACTGTTCAGTGTATATATACAGGGCAGTGATGGTACTGTGCAGTGTATATATACAGGACAGGAGGAGGGGTACTGTGCAGTGTATATATACAGGGCAGTGATGGTACTGTGCAGTGTATATATACAGGACAGGAGGAGCGGTACTGTTCAGTGTATATATACAGGACAGGAGGAGTGGTACTGTTCAGTGTATATATACAGGACAGGAGGAGCGGTACTGTGCAGTGTATATATACAGGACGGGAGGAGTGGTTCTGTGCAGTGTATATATACAGTACAGGAGGAGTGGTACTGTGCAGTGTGTATATACAGGACAGGAGGAGTGGTACTGTGAAGTGTGTATATACAGGACAGCAGGAGTGGTACTGTGCAGTGTATATATACAGGACAGCAGGAGTAGTACTGTGCAGTGTACATATAGAGGACAGGAGGAGCGGTACTGTGTAGTGTATATATACAGGACAGGAGGAGTGGTAGTGTGCAGTGTATATATACAGGACACGAGGAGCGGTACTGTGCAGTGTATATATACAGGGAAGTGATGGTACTGTGCAGTGTATATATACAGGACAGGAGGAGGGGTACTGTGCAGTGTATATATACAGGGCAGTGATGGTACTGTGCAGTGTATATATACAGGACAGGAGGAGCGGTACTGTTCAGTGTATATATAGAGGACAGGAGGAGTGGTACTGTGAAGTGTATATACACAGGACAGCAGGAGCGGTAGTGTGCAGTGTACATATAGAGGACAGGAGGAGCGGTACTGTGTAGTGTATATATACAGGACAGGAGGAGCGGTAGTGTGCAGTGTATATATACAGGACACGAGGAGCGGTAGTGTGCAGTGTATATATACAGGGCAGTGATGGTACTGTGCAGTGTATATATATTTCAACAGCCGCGCAGCCCAGGCCCCCAGCAACTGTCCTGTATATATATTATATATACTGTCATACAGGCTGTATAGATACAGTATATACATATACAGGACAGGTGCTGGGGGCCTGGGCGGCTGCTGAAGTATATAATATACAGTATATCAGCTGTGGCCGCCCCAAGTCACCCAGACTGTCAGAATACAGCGATACATCGCACTCACTCAGGGCGGTTAGGAGCTCCTCCAGAATCAGGCTGCCTGACTCTGATAACTTCAGCAGTCAGTGAGTGCAGCCAGCGAGAGACGGGCGGGAGAGCAGAGCAGGAGAACGTGCTCTCTCCGCCCACAAACAGTGTCACGCTGGCTGCCTTCTTAACCCCTATGTGCCTGGCCCTGCACTGACAGTGAGAAGATGCTTGTGCCAGCACAAATTGAACGGCCAGATGGATCTCTGACAGCGTGAGTGGGCCCCCCTGTCTCGCCAGGGCCCCGGCACTTGCCCGGGTGCGCCGGGTGCCGACGCCGGCCCTGGTTATACTATACAGGCCTATGGGGAGTGCATTATACTATACAGGCCTATGGAGAGTGCATTATACTATACAGGCTTATGGGGAGTGCATTATACTATACAGGCCTATGGGGAGATCATTATACTATGCAGACCTATGTGGAGTGCATTATACTGTAGAGGCCTATGGGGAGAGCATTATACTTTACGGGCCTATGGGGACATTATACTATACAGGCCTATGGGGAGAGCATTATATTATTCGGGCCTATGGGGACAGCATTATACTTTACAGGCCTATGGGCAGTGCATTACATGATACAGGCCTATGGGGAATGTATTATACTATACAGCCCTATGGGGAGTGCATTATACTATATGGGCCTATGGGGAGAGCATTATACTTTGCAGGCCTATGGGGAATGCATTATACTATATAGGCCTATGGGGAGTGCATTATACTATACAAGCCTATGAGGAGAGTATCATACTATACAGGCCTATGGGGATAGCATTATACTATACAGGCCTATGGGGAATGCATTATACTATACAGGCCTAGGGGGAGTGCATTATACTATACACGCCTATGGGGAGGGCATTACACTATACAAGCCTATGGGGAGAGCATTATACTATACAGGCCTATGGAGAGTGCATTATACTATATTGAGGACTATCTGGTACATTATATCTAGGAGGCCATCATAAAGTGTGGGGATTACAGTGAAGGGGCCATTGCACATTGTTGGGGCTATCAAGCAGTTTGGTGGCTACTAAGGGGTCAGTATACTGTGTGGGGGGTACATTACAGTGAGGGGGTATCATGTTATGTACAGTATAACAGAGCATCATACTGTGTATAGGGGAGTTGTAGAGGGGTGGAGACTCGGGACATTATTCAATGCTAAGTGGGCACTTATTTTTATAGGGGAACTCAGGTTACTGTGACTATCAATGGGGCACACAGAAGGCATTACTTTCTAGGGGGTAAATTGTGGGCACTGTTTTCTAGGGCACTTGCATCCGGCATTACTATATTCTAGTGGGTTGCTTTAGAGTTTAGAGGACACAAAGAACCACACAGCAGGTGCAGCAATAGGGACACATACGGCAGCAGCGGCTCAGTATTGAGGTGTCAGCAGGATAAGGGGTTTGTGCAGGTTGGGAATAGTCCCACTGAGGACAGTGCTGAAAACATGAGATTTTAAATGTGTCTGTGTTGTAATCTCTGCAGACGAGTCCTGGGTGGAAGAAGTTGTCGTGTCGGTCTGGGCCAGAAGGAAAAGATGGGAAAAGTGAACAATTTCATCAGAAAGAATGTCAGCTGTAAGTCGCCATCGGTAACTGTACTTTGATCTGTTATACAGTGGGTACGGAAGGTATTCATACCCCTTTTCACTCTTTGTTTCATTGCAGCCATTTGGTAAATTTAGAAAAGTTCATTTTTTTCTCATTATTGTACACTCTGCACCCCATCTCGACTGACAAAAAAAAAACAGAAATGTAGTAATTTTTGCAAATTTATTAAAAAAGAACAACTGAAATATCACATGGTCATAAGTATTCAGACCCTTCGCTCAGTATTGAATAGAAGAACCCTTTTGAGCTAGTACAGCCATGAGTCTTCTTGGGAATGATGCAACAAGTTTTTCACTCCTGGATTTGGGGATCCTCGGCCATTCTTCCTTGCAGATCCTCTCCAGTTCCGTCAGGTTGGATGGTGAACGTTGGTGGACAGCCATTTCAGGTCTCTCCAGAGATGCTCAATTGGTTTTAGGTCAGGGCTCTGGCTGGGCCAGTCAGGAATGGTCACAGAGTTGTTCTGAAGCCACTCCTTTGTTATTTTAGCTGTGTGCTTAGGGTCATTGTCTTGTTGGAAGGTGAACCTTCGGCCAAGTCTGAGGTCCAGAGCACTCTGGAAGAGGTTTTCATCCAGGATATCTCTGTACTTGGCCGCATTCATGTTTCCCTCAATGACAACCAGGCGTCCTGTCCCTGCAGCTGAAAAACACTCCCATAGCATGATGCTGCCACCACCATGTTTAACTGTTGGGATTGTATTGGGCAGGTGATGAGCAGTGCCTGGTTTTCTCCACACATACCACTTAGAATTACCACCAAAAAGATGGGGTGCAGAGTGTACATTAATGTGAAAAAAAAATTAACTTTTTTGAATTTACCAAATGGCTGCAATGAAACAAAGAGTGAAAAATTTAAAGGGGTCTGAATACTTTCTGTGCCCACGGTATGTTCTGCAGGACTGGTATCGACCACTGACCATATGGCGGTAATATCAATGTGGGTCTTTGTATAAAGATTATTTTCAGTAACAGCGTGGTCATCTGCTGAGGTTCTCCTCCACTATAAGGGTATGTGTCCACGTTCAGGATTGCAACAGGATTTGGTCAGGATTTTACATCAGTATTTGTAAGCCAAAACCAGGAGTGGGTGATAAATGCAGAAGTGGTGCATATGTTTCTATTATACTTTTCCTCTAATTGTTCCACTCCTGGTTTTGGCTTACAAATACTGAGGTAAAATCCTGACCAAATCCTGATGCAATTCTGAACGTGGACACATACCCTTAGGGTGCGCCACCCAGTAGTAATCAAGGTTACCTGGTTAGGGGCCCACTCAGAAGCTTCGTCCCCCCTGAACCAAAACCCTAGCTACGCCTCTGTTTCTACAACAGACCTGAGCGGAAATACCACACATAGCCTTCAAATCAATGGGGGGTGATTAATTTATATTTATTGGTCAGTGAACATTATGGGGGGGGGGGGGGGGGGAGAGTCACGGTGATTAATTTATATTTATTGGTCTGTGAAAATGATAGTTAATAGGGGTCACAGTGCTGGCTAATCAGTTTATATTTTGAATGATGTATGGCTAATACTATATAAATGATGGGGTACATATTTGTATTCAGGGCACAGTGTGGGGGAGAGGAATGTATATAAATACAATATACGGTATGTGACCTTGTTATTTTCAGGGCTGCTGTGATCAGTGTTTACAAGCCGAGTCATTGCTGGGAGGTGTCGACATGAAGGTCTGACCAGATGGAGAATAAACAACAGAACACTAATCAGACGAGATGTCAGCGGTCACGGTTAGTAAATATTAGTCTGTATCTGTACTATATAACTTGTTGTAATTTTGTTATTTGTAGAACAACCTCCCACATTCTCACATTTGCGTGAATTGTCTGTGTCCTACCAGATTTCTTTCATCGGACGACACACGGACTCATAGAACTTCATAGATCCATTCACATATCGGTGAAAATCACAGATCCAAGAATGAGATCTGCGAGACTCAAAACATGTCTATTTCTGATCCGATTTTGAGGATTGAAATGCAAGATACTCAGTGGGTCTGTGTGCTGCCAAAGAAAAAAAATCAAGCAGCACACCGATACTTTGCATGGAAGCAGGAATGTGGTCTTGTAACGCATAGCACAGTCACTTATTATACAGTGTATGTTCTTGTTATATACAGCCTTGTCTTTATTACATAGTTTCCTCTTATGTATAACACTATCCCTTATTACGTACCATTCTGGTGAGTTATGTATGACGCCATCCTTTATTATATAGCGCCCTGTATGTGCCGTGCTGTCCATTATTACGTAGTATGATCTCTTGTCTTGTGTAGCACATCTCTTACTTGAATGTGAAAGCTTATTCTACAAATCAAATGAAAAACAGACGTCTCCATTCTTTCGCTGACAGCCTCAGGCCGTGTTCACACTTTTGTTTGGGAGTTTTCTTTTTTAGGTTCCATCTTAGGAACAAACATTCATGATTCACAGTCAAAATTGTTCTGATATACAACAAATGCAATCAGAAGCAGAGTGGTCCCATTTATTACGGGGTCTGCATGATGAGCTTTTGTTACCGTTCCCACAATTTCGCCATTTATATACTGGAATATTATACTTGTAAGAAGAACGTTACTGAGGTTTTCAGGCTGAGAAATGTATCGTGTACATAGCAGTTCAGCCTGTGGCTCACTAGTAGTGTTTCTGCCTTCCATATTGGGGTCCTGAGTTCGAATATCCAACACTGCCAAATGTGAAAAGTCAATTTAGAGTCATCCACTGAGCACAATGTCCAATGTTAGACTCCCTTCTAAAACAGAGAGACAACTATATAAAATAGTGTGAAAAGGTTTTTTATTTGTTTTTGGGATAAATCCTTTAGGTGTAAAATCCACATAAATAACTCAGCGTACGAGCCTCTAAAAAATGCCACACATAATTATACCATCCAGTGTCTGATTAGAACCTGCGACTTCTCTGCATTTAGTGGTCACTACTCACCTGTGCGGTTACCTGTATATGTCTCTGTAGTATTAATATTGGGCAGATCTTCAACCTGAAACAAATATTATAAACATCAAAGCCAGATGAAGACGTTGCGTAAATTGATTTAAAAAAACAAACAAAACAGAAATAGTAAATGAATATGGTGATCAAAAATTAAACCGTATTTGGTGTCCATGGTGCCCCAGGCAATTTAAATGGTCACGCCCCCTACTGGTCAGTCAGACGAAGGGAATGTGCACACGATGTCTCTTTAAGGTGGATTTTGCCTGGCTCTCATCTGAAAAAACGGGTTTGCAAGAAACTAAAGTCATTGTGTGCATCTACCCTAAGGATGCACAAACATTTTATTAGGTAGTAAAGTCCCCTATACCCATTAGAGTTATGTCGGCCTAACCTGCTAATACCAAGGGGTTTGGCCAACAGTTTAATGTGCATCAGTGGAGATAATCATGTCTGATTACAGACTGCAGATCCTTTTATTCTCAAAGAGATAAACCGTTGGCAGACATGTCCAACAGCAATATTCTCATTAAAAACAAGAGCACTCGGCAGAGTACGGGACATAGGTCGAGAGTCTGAAAAGATTGCTGCCAGCTGACAGCTACAATAAGAGTATGCGGTATTTAGTCAAACACTTGTTCAGTTAATATACAGTTGTGCTCAAAAGTTTACATACCCCGGCAAATTTTTGCTTTCTTGGCCTTTTTTCAGAGAATATGAATGATAACACTAAAACTTTTTCTCCACTCATGGTTAGTGGTTGGGTGAAGCTATTTATTGTCAAACTACAGTGTTTTCTCTTTTAAATCATAATGACAACCCAAAGCATCTAAATGACCCTGATCAAAAGATCACATACCCGGGTGATTTTGGCCTGATAACATGCACATAAGTTGACACAAATGGGTTTGAATGGCTACTAAAGGTAACATCCCCACCTGTGACCTGTTTGCTTGTAATGAGTCTGTGTGCATAAAAGCTGAGTGAGTTTCTGGGATCCAGACAGACTCTTGCATCTTTCATCCAGCCACTCCAAGCATTACCATATATTTCGGACTATAAGACAAACTGCACCATAAGACGCACCTAGGTTTTAGAGGATGAAATTCTAAAAAAATTGAAGCAAAAAATGTGGTCAATTCTGTACTTAATATCCCATACCCTGGTATATATTGTCTCCTCATCCCCATCCTGATACACATGGCCCCCTCATCCCTATCCTGGTATGCATGCCTCCCCTCATCCCTACCCTGGTGTGCATGGCCTCCTCATCCCTATCTTGGTGTGCATGGCTCCCTCATCCCTATCCTGGTGTGCATGGCCCCCTTATCCCTATCCTGGTGTGCATAGCCCTCATCGCCATCCTGGTATGCATACCTCCTCACCCCTAGCCTGGTATGCATGTCCCCCTTATCTGTAGCCTGGTAGGCATGGCCCTCTCATCTCTATCCAGACAGGAATTATCGCCCTCGTCCATATCCTGGTATGCAGAGCTCCCATCTCATCCTAGTATGCATGGCCCCATCCCTATCCTGGTATGCAGGGCCCGATCCTTAACGTGGTATGATTGGCCCCATCTCCATCCTGGTATGCATGGCCCCATCAGAATCCATTTAAAAAAAAACAAAAAACATTACACTTACCTTCCCGGTGCTCCCTCACAGTGTCCTGCTCCAGTGCCAGCAGCTGCTTTTTGATTGTAAGCAGCACATGGCAGGGATGTCATGCGCTGCTTGAAAGCCGAAGGGCAGGTGCCGGATTACTCGAAGCTCTGCACACGGGGCCTGTGTGCACGGAGAGCAGTGAGTATTTATTGCTCTTTAATAGCGAGCACAGTGTCATCCGGAGCCTTTCTGCAGCTGCCGGCGGTCACGTGTGCCGCTACTTAAGAGAAATGAATATTCATTTCTCTTAAGTAGTGGCACACATGACCTCCGGCAGCTGCAGGAAGGCTCCATCTGACACTGTGCTCGCTAGAATACTCACTGCTCTGCACTAACACAGTCCCTGCGTGCAGAGCATTGAGTATTCCATCAGCTGCCCTTCGGGTTGCAAGCACAAAGCAGCTGCTGGCATTGGAACAAGATGCTGTGAGGGAGCGCCGGGAAGGTAAGTGTAATGTTTTTGTTTTTTTTAATGTTTAGGGGCCATGCATACCAGTATGGGGGTGGGGGCCAATTATACCAAGATAAGAATAGGGCCATGCATATCAGGACGGGGATGGGGTCAATCATACGAGGTTGCTATTAAAGAGGTATGAATATTCATTGCCTTCCACGCCCATGGGCGTGGAATGCAGTGAATATTCATTTCTGGTCTGCCATACTTCTCCCCCCACCTCCTCACCACAGCCAGAGCCAGTATATCTGGACTAAAAGACGCACCCCCCCATTTTCCTCCACGTTTTTGGAGGAAAAAGTGCATCTTATAGTCCAAAAATGTATTTGATGTTTATGTATGTTATAAAAAGGATAATGCGCACTGGGGCTGCAGTTAGCTTAGACAGGGTTAATTATCTGCGCTAGCGGTGAGAGATCCAGAAATGCTGCAGCCCGCGTCCCAGGGTCCGTCACTCAATGACGGCACATTGCTAGTGCACGCCCATTTTGGGCGTGCGCTAACTATGTGCCCGAAACACAGCTTAAAGGGAACCTGTCACCTGAATTCTCTGTCCTCCGGAGTACATGCCAGCGCAAGGCAATATTGCCTTGGGCAGGCGTGTACTCCGGAGGACAGAACATGAACATCAATCCAATATTGCGGCCAGCATGCAGCCAGCGGGTAAGGAAAGGGTGAATCAAACACCCGAAAACCCCGCCCATATGACCCAAAACTGGTCCCGCCAAATTCAGGTGACAGGTTCCCTTTAATGGCAGCGTCACACAGCGTCATGCCGCGGTGTAACGCAGTCCGTCTAATGGACTGCTAGAACGTAATGTGAACCCAGCCTAAGAGAATGACTAAAAACAACTTTTTCATTATCCAGAAAACTCTTCTACAAAAGTATTCTGCTGAAAAAAAGGTTACTTTACTTATCTTTTCAACAGCAAGTATCCAAAGACTACCTAAGCCACAGAATGTTTGGGCTTCTATGGCCCTCTTTGCCAGAACTTTACCCCCTTGTGGAGGTCATATCCAGGAACAGTCTACACTTGGACACCTCCCAAGAATCTTCTAGGCCAACTACTCCTAGATGAAATGTACTTACAATAAGATGTTCTTAATTTTATATTGTTTGTTCTTTCTTCCTTTTTTGCTCCCACAGGTTCAAATCCAAAACTGTTACTTCAGAAAAAGTAAACATGCAGTGATTCATTTGTATAAAAAATCTACAATAAATTATACTGACTGGTGTGATTGCCCCTTTCCTCTAATAATGCTTAAAGATGAGCAGAAATATCCTCTCATTAAAAGCTAGAGGACTAAATAGTCCACAAACGAGGTTTCACGCCTGGAAAGATGCAACAACATCTAATTGCCCCATAGTTGAAGTTCAAGAAACTAAACTATCATTTAATAAACCTCCCAAATTTGAAAGCAAAGTTTTCCCGCACATTTTTAAATCTTCTAACATTAGAAAGAAGGCTGGAAAAATAACTCTAATAAGAGACACAGACACATTCCAACTTCTGTCAGAAACATGCGACCAAAATGGCAGATGTCATATTCTTGTCTGTAAAATATACAAATCTATGTATACCATTGTAAATATCTACCTCCTCAACAAGGGTTAAATCCCCCTATTGGATAAAATAATATCCAAAGTATCAGAAGTTCGCAAAGGTAAACTAATATTATTTGGAGACTTCAATATAGTTCATGAAGCATCCTTAGACTCCACCTATTTAACAAGACACCAATCTCAAACACTAAGTAACTGGCTAATTAAAGAGGAAATGTACGATCTCTTCAGAGCCCTAAATTCTTCTTCTAAAGCAGTGCTCCCCAACTCCAGTCCTCAAGAGCCACCAACAGGTCATGTATTCAGGATTTCCTTAGTATTGCACAGGTGATGGAATTCTTGCCTTTCCAGGTAATGCAATTATCACCTGGGCAATATTAAGGAAATCCTGAATACATGACCTGTTGGTGGCTCTTGAGGACCGGAGTTGGAGAACACTGTTCTAAAGAATATACCTATTACTTGGACAGACATTGTACATTCCCTCCAAAAATTAAAAAAAAATAGAAATCGACCAAAAAACATGGTCTGACCATTCCCTTGTTAAATTTAGTATTCAAACTACCAAGCTAACATGCATACAATTTGGAGATGTAATGTTACATATTTAATGTAAATTCCAGAATACAAAAAAGTAATATGCAGAGATATTAAACATTTCTTAACAGAAAATATACCAGAAGAAATCTCTGCCTATACCCGTTGGAATGCTCACAATGCACATGTCACGTTTAGAGACCCCCTGATGTACCTAAACAGTGAAACCCCCCAATTCTAACTCCAACCCTAACCCCAACACACCCTTAACCCTAAACCCTCACCATAACCCTAACCACAAACCGCTAACCACAAACCTAACCCTAACACAGCCCTAATCCCAACCCTAACCGTAATCTCAACCATAACCACAACCCTAGCCCAACCCTAACTTTAGCCCAACCCTAAGCCTAACCATAGCCCAACCCTAACCATAGCCCCACCCTAACCCTAACTTTAGCCCAACTCACTTTAGCCCAACTCACTTTAGCCCAACTCTAACCCTAATGGAAAAATGGAAATAAATAAAAAAAAATTATTTTATTATTTTTACCTAAGGGTGTGATAAAGTGGGGTTTGATTTACTATTTTTTTATTCTAATCACTGTGATAGACCCTATCACAGTGATCAAAATGAACTAATAGGAAAGATTTCTTATTGTTGCCAGGTGCTGGCCAGCAGATCTCGGCGGGCGCACTGCAGAAGAAGATGCCAGCGGCCCTGGGGACTTCACGGGGGGTTGCAGGGACACCAGAGGTACCGGGGGGAATCGGGAGACCCTATTTCTCTCTTCTCTGATGTGCGATCACATCAGAGAAGAGAGAAATTAAATGGAAAATCAGACTTTTTGTGGTTGCCATTATACCGTTAATAACGGCGATCGCAACACTGGGGTCAGTAAAAACCGACCCGAATCATGTTCTCTGGGGTCTCAGCTACAAGACTGAACACAAGACCTTCAAACCTTCTACACATCATAGAAAACATTTCATGATACCTTTTCTCCATCTACCTGGTGATCCTGAGGAACATTGAGATTTTCTTGTTTACAGTCTTGTGGAAGAGGAAGATGTGCTGTCCTCTCACTGGAAAGAACTGGAGGAAACACATACAGGGACTGAATTCATTCTTTACCTACAGATAATTATAGTCAGTGTGTATTTAGTGCTGTCTATTACCTGGTGATGTGAGGGGCTGGGGAACCTCCATCATGACGTCCTTGTACAGATCTTTTTGTCCTTCTAAATACTCCCACTCCTCCATGGAGAAATAGACGGTGACATCCTGACACCTTATAGGAACCTGACACATACAATGATGCCGTCACCCCACGATCCCTCCATAGCTTTACTGTATAATGTCCCAGCATTCCCAGCAGTGTCACCTCTCTAGTCAGCAGCTCAATCATCTTGTAGGTGAGTTCTAGGATCTTCTGGTCATTGATGTCCTCATGTATCTGGGGGTGATGTGGGGACTCCATGATTGGGCTCAGGGGTCTTCCCCATCCCTCAGACACAGGGGCCTGACAGCGCTCACTAGAGGTCTTCTTCACTACTGTGTAATCCTGGTTATGGAGAGACACATTAACAAATCTCACTACAGACATTTCCAGAGTCCTCACCTCTCCAGTTCTGTCCATCTGTTATTCCCATAAATAAGAATGATGTAATGTGACGTCATCAGAATCTCTCACCTCTCCAGTAAGCCGGAAGAGGATCTCTAGGGTGAGGTGTAATATCCTCTCCGCCATCTTGTCCCTGTCCCTATCCATCCTTGTAGGGTCACTCAGGAGAATTATCTTATATAGAAGATCTCCACTGAGAGGATCCGATATTGTAGGGACCTGAATGGGAGAAGATGACGATGTAACATCATAAAGATCCCATGTAAGAAATCTATAGAGCCAGGGTCGGACTGGCCCACCGGAGAACCGGATGATCCTCCGGTGGGCCCAGGCACTGACCCCTGCTTGCACACAGGGTTGGCAGCTACCTTGGGCCCCTGCTGCCTCAAGGCCCCAGCGGCACACTAAGCAACCTGGGAGTGAGGTAAGGGGGAGCAGCGGGTCACAGAGGCAGGAGCTGCTGCTGAGGCTAAACCTGTGCCGCTGCTAAAGAGAAATAAATATTCACTGCTTTCCATGCCCATTTTTCTTTAGCAGTGGCACACCTGATCAGTCTTAAGAAGCCGGCTAACACTGCCTGCTATTAAAGAAGAAGAATACTCACTGCCACCCAGGCTGGTCTTAGATGCAGTTTTGGGCTGCCTCATGCTTTAGACATGCTGCACCCTTTAAATGTAAATGATCGGCTACATTCCTCAGAAAACAGGCCTCTCTCACACTGCCGGCATGAGAGGAGCGCCTGGGAGACATCAGGATCACTAACATGCCAGTAGAGCAGTAACTGGGAGCAGCAGACTAAAGAGAGGTGAGAAATGGCCGCACAGGCAGGGAAACTGCTCGTCAGTGATGATAGGATGATGTAGTACATGACGTCTGGTACTGCTGGACAGCAGCCGGGTGCCTGTGCACCATTACTGTTAGAAAACCTTGTTTGTTTCTGTCCCTCCTGTGTCTGGCAGCACCTCACTACACTGCAGTGCCCTGAGGAGGAGAGCAGCCATGTTCAGACTGAGAGGAGGGAGCCATAAATCCTTCACCCCTCTCTCAGATAAGCAGAACAGGTGGCCAGGAAGCCTTGTCCAGTCGCTTCCAGAACAGCAAAATTGCCATGGATTCAATGGAAAGCTTTCTAAAGGGTGATTGTACTCACTATCTAACTTCTGTGTGAGAAATTGTATAATTTATTGGTGTTGGACAGTCAAAACTTGATTGACAACCTATCCAGGGGTCCAATTATAATAATGTGATTATTGGCGTCCAACATCCAGCCCCCACACCACTGATCTGCTGTTATTTGGGTCAGCTATAGTGATGAATAGGGTTGAGCGAAACGGATCGTTCATTTTCATAAGTCGCCGACTTTTGGTAAAGTCGGCGTCTCATGAAACCCGACCCGATCCCTGTGTGGGGTCGGCCATGCGGTACGCGATCTTGGCGCCAAAGTCGCGTTTCGTATGACGGGTTTAGCGCCATTTTTACAGCCAATGAAGGAGCGTGGGCAGAGTGATGACATAGGGGTTAGGGGCGTGCACGCCTATCATCATTTTATCGCTTGTGCGCAGTAGCGATTTGGAATGTAAAACGAATTTTTCTGTGCTGGGACGGAGGGGAGGGGGGGGGGGGAGGAGAGAGAGAGAGAGAGAGAAAAAAAATAAAAATAAATAAAAAAATAAAAAATAATCCCCATTGACGTGCATAGAGTTTCGTGTTCCGGCCGATCCTCGACTTTGCGCAGTAATCGGCCGATTTCGCCCGACTCGACTTTTCCAACAGTCGGGTTACGTGAAACATGACTCGACCCTAAAAAAGTCAAGGTCGCTCAACCCTAGTGATGAATATAGCTGCAATAGCCGTTCCATTGAATGTGCAGCAGCCACTGCTGGATACACAGACCAGCTCTTATAGCAGCAGCCATTTTGCAGTACCCGGCAGCGCCTGCTACACAGCATCTCCCGCACTCAGCGGCTCTATGGAAAGTGTTTACATATGGCCGCCAACAGTTGGTCAGCGTGGGAATCTGTCCACAAACAACATAATATTGATGAATAGCTCATCACTGTGTTTTGAGCAGACAGCTCCTTTAGTTGTATCGCCATCAGCTGCAGGGGGTGTAAGTGATGGACTGCAGCGTCAGTGTTTAGACCTCATTCAGACATCCATGTTGCACGTACATGTTCTGTTTGTGGTTTTCTCAGATACATCAGGTCCCTATTTTCTTTTCTAAATCCATTATAGCCTATGGGGCTGTTCACTTGTCTCTGATTTTCACGACCGTGTGTCTGCAAAATTCAGACACATATCTATTTTTCTTAGGTGACAAATTCCAAATTTGAGGATTGAAAAAGGCTTTGGAGGGAAGCATTATTAACAAATAGGGGAGAACTCCAAATAAACGCTCACTATCAAGCCCTAAAACTTAACTTTTATTATATTAATGTTAAAACTTGCTTTAGGGTCTAAAAAATGAGGTCCCTAATCTGCCTAAATTTGTTGTCAGTAAAGTGCTCGATTTCTTATACTTAATGGGTAACACCATGGAGTGCTAACACTTATTTGGCAGAATAGGACATACAAATTTATCGCACTAGTTCCCCCAACATGTTTCACCGCATTTGCGACAACATTAGGGAACAAGCCACAGTCCCATCCCCAACGTGGTGGCCATAATTCTGTAAGACTCCATTATATTTTGTGAGGTGGGCTGTATTATATTTTATGAGGGGCCACATTATATTCTATGGATGAGGGAGGGCTGTGTTATACTACATGAAGTGAGCTGCATTATATTCTATGGGGGAGGGCTGTGTCATACTATATGAGGTGGGCTATATTATATTCTATGGTGGGCTGCATTATATTCTATAGGGGGTTACATTATATTTTATGGGGGAGGGCTGTGTTATGCTTTATGAGGGGGCTGCATTAAATTCTATGGGGGGCTACATTATACTCTGATGGGGCTACATTATACCCTATGAGGGGGCTGCATTACACTATATAAGGGCTGCATTATATTCTATGGGGGGAATTATACTCTATGAGGTGGGCTGCATTATATTCTATGAGGGGGGGGGGGCTACCCCAACCCCTGCTATATCATTAAAACGTGTACTACCTTATATTATACCCTGATATTAGCGTGTTTTATGGCACAAATCAGTGTCAAGAATGATTTTCTCTGTTGGGCCCAAGGAGCTCCAGTCCGACGCAGTCCAGAGCTGTTACCGGCGTCACATGATCACTACATCCAGTCATGGCCCCGTCCTGCCCCCGGTATAACACACAGTCCCATTATAGTCACATACAGAGATTTACCACAGGCTCAGCACTGAGGGGGTTAATGTCCCCTGCGCCCAGTAATGGGGAATCTCCAGCACCTACCTCCACCTGCAGAGCCGCACACCACATATATGGCTGTTCTGTGCGCACAGGACCTGTGATGAGGTCACAGGAGGGGAGGAGTCAGGGGTCACATGATCAGGGGCCTCAGTGGATGAAGGACTCTGCTGTGTTGGTTGTCATGGTGCTGGATGAGGTGAAGTTTCTGTGTGGGGTCAGGGAGAATCTGTTGATTTGCTGCGGACATGCATTTTTTTTCTTTCAATAAATTGGTGAACGAGGGATAGTGTGAGGGAGTCTTTATTCAAATAAAGGGTATTTTTTCTGTGTGCGTGTTTTTTTTTAATTGCAGGGTTATTAAATTGGGTGTCTGAAAGACCCCTCTCCATTACTAACCCCAGAGCTTGATGGCAGCTGTCATCAACCCCAACTACCATTACTCTGCTACCGCACCAGGGCAATCGGGAAGAGCCGAGCAAAGTGCCAGAAGTGGCGCATCTAACGGTATTTTTAGGCTGGGAAGGGCCCAATAACCATGGACCTTCCCAATCTCATAGTATTCCAGAAAAGGAACAAGAAATACTTAAAAAGACAGAAATAAAAACAACTGGGCACTGGGGCTGCAGCATATCCATCACAGAAGAGTCACTGAGGCTGGAGCATTTACATCATGTAGTATTTAATATGGCTGAAGCATATACATAACATAGGACACAATGGGGCTGGAGCATATAAATGACATAGGAGACGCTGGGTTTGTAGTATATACAATAGGAGACACTGGGGCTAGAGCATGTACATCACATAATATGCCCTGGAGATGCAGCATATGCATCACATAGGAGACACTGAGTATATCCTAAGAGGCATTGGGGCTGGTGCATATACAGTACATCACAGGAGACAAAGGGGCTGCTGCTGCTGTCTTAAGTAGCGGGGTGACAGCGCATTGCGTGCTAACTCCAACCACAATGTACGTCCAGAATCTGGCACTGGCCAATGTCAGGATGTAATTCTTCAGTAGTGTGTCTGCTAGTAGGAAATAAAGACCCGGTGACAGGCAAAACGGGACTGCCAGTGTCATGATTCCACCACTCGCACTGTGTTAGGGACACAGTGAGCGACAGCTCAGCAACTCTACAGAATCAGGGGCGTGGTGCTGGGCAGTCAGTATTGTGAGCAAGAGCCCAGCCGCCCAGTCAGAGGCATGCCAGGATGTCAGTATTGTAAGGCCAGACTTACTGGGTTTCCTCCAGATGTCACCCCTTCTGGGTGATTGATAGTCATAGCTTTGCTCGATGGTGTGTGTGACTTGTACTCTGTGCCTAGCTGTTCAGATCTTTGTTGCCTGACCTCGGACTTTGCCTTTTGACCATGCTTTTGCATTGCGCCTTCGCTTTTGACGTACTCTGACCTCTGCTGCCTTACCTTGGGACTTTGCCTTTTCACCATTATTTTGCCTTACCTTTTTCCCTTTGATGTGCTCTCCTGGTATCTGACCCTGGACTTCTTAACATTCATTGGTCACTGAAAAACGTCCAGGTGCCAGAGAAAAGGTCATTCCGACCATAAGCGGCGTGTCCCCTACTCCTGAGTTATATAAGTTTTATATCAGTGCTATTAGTTGAGGTATGCCTCATGGCTTCCCTGTCAGATACATGCAGGGCAGAAGGGAGGATTTATAAGAAGCCATGGATTTGGATCAAGTGAAGGGCTTTGTACTTATTTTTTTTATAGAACTAAGCAGAGAATACAAAAAAGGAGAACAAGTCTTTTATACATGACAGAATCCAATGTAAACAAGGCTATGACAATCAGTAACCACATGTGAGACTAAGTCTCTGTAGTTAATAAAGTCACCCTTATCTGTTTTTATCATTGAACTTTAATTTTTATCAGAAACCCTCACAGCTGTTTTTTTAACTCTTATGTTCATACATTTTCCTCTGGCAGCGTTTCCCCAGCGCTGGTCACATGATATGTTTTGATTTCTCACGAACTAGCACAGCACAAGCTCAGCTCCTCATTTCTCAACTGTCTAAGGCCGGTTTCACACGTCAGTGATTCCGGTACGTGAGGTGTCAGTTTTCTCACGTACCGGAGACACACACGTAGACACATTAAAATCAATGTGTCTCTGCACATGTCAGCGTGTTTTCGCAGACCGTGTGTCCGCGTGCAAAACATGGAGACATGTCAGTGTTCGTGGGAGCGCACGGATCACACGGACCCATTAAAGTCAATGGGTCCGTGTAAAACACGTACCACACACGAATGCTGTCCGTGTGCAGTCTGTGTGCCGTGCAGGAGACAGCGCTACAGTAAGCGTGGTGCTGAAGCCGCCATTCATTTCTTCTCTCCAGCAGCGTTCGCTGGAGATAAGAAATGAAAAATCATTGTATTTTGTTTTTTTTTGCGGTTGTAATAAAGAACTTTGTCACTACCCCCCTCCCACCCCCTGTGCGCCCCACCGCTGGAAAGAAAATACTCACCCGGCTCCCTCGAAACGTCCTCTCCGCACCGCAGCTTCTCCTGTATGAGCGGTCACGTGGTGCCGCCCATTACAGTCATGAATATGCGGCTCCACCCCTATGCGGTACCGGAATTATCTGGACGTGTGGGACAGGCCTAAGGCTGTTTACCATAACCTCCCCCACACAGGGCCAGACCAGTACAAAAACTGTCTGCCATTCTCTCCCTCCCCATCTGTGATCAGCAAAAAAAAATTGTGTCCACAAGAAAAAATGTGCATACAATCAGAATTACTAATCTATCGGACAAGTAATGCAATTGACTTGTATTTTGAAATTATACCATTATTAATGCTCCATGGTGAATGTCATAAGAAAAAAAAATACAAAAAACAGAATTTTTAGATTTTGTTCATATAGTCTTACAAAGAATGAACTAAAAAGTTACCAAAAAGTTGTCTGTAACCAGAAATGGCACCAGTAAAAACTACACCTTATCCAGCTGAAGTAGCCATTTTAGAATTGCTGTTTCTTCTGTACATTTCACTTAAAAAAAATTGTAAAACTTAATAGAAATGTCATATGGCACCACTAATAACTGCTTGTTACACAAAAATAAGCAGTCATACATCTCCACTGATAGAAAATTGAAAACCGTCTGGCTCTCCAAATAGGACGACACAAAAAGAAATGCATAGTATTTATTATATAAGAGTACTAAAACAAAAATTAAAGTAGATAACTTTGGTATCGTCATAATTGTGCGGACCCGCAAAATAAAGATAACCCCTTATATGTGCAGCACATGAATAGCGGAAAACTAAAAACAAAAAAACAAAAAAATTAGATTTTTTTTCTCCTTTTTATTTCATCTTACAATGAAATAAGTTCGTTAACATTGACAAATGCATCTAAAAAAACGAGCCCTCATGCAACTATAATGGTGCAAAAATAAAAATATCATGACTCTTGGAACAGAACAAGTAAAAAAAAAAAGACCCTTTTTCTTAAAGGCATAAAATTAGTTGCCACTGACAAATGCATCTAAAAAAAACAAGCCCTCATGCAACTATAAGGCTATGTTCACACGTTGCGGTTTTTGCTGCGGATCCGCAGCGGATTTGCAGCTGCGGATCCGCAGCCGTTTTCCATGCAGGGTACAGTACAATGTTACCCTATGGAAAACAAAAAAAGCTGTGCCCACTTTGCTTTTTTCGGCTTGAAAATCAGCGCGGATTTTCTGCGGAAAAAAAGAAGTAGCATGTCACTTCTTTCTGCGGATTCCGCAACGGTTTTCCACCTGCACCAATAGGAAACTGCAGTTGGAAACCCGCAGTGGAATCCGCAGTAGAAACCGCAGTGAAAACCACCGCGGTTTTGCACTGCGGTTTTTCCAAATCCGCAGCTGAAAAATCCGCAGCAAAAAAAGGATAGTGTGAACAAGCCCTTAGGGTATGTGCAAACGTCCGGAATGCATGCAGAATTTTCCTGAGATAAACCTGAGGTTTTCCGCAGGAATTCTGCATGCTTTTTTTCGCGTTTTTTGCAAATTTTTTTGTGTGGATTTTATGCGGATTTTTTGCATTTTTTTCCGGACACTCCAAAACAATGGGAAATCTGCATAAAATCCGCAAAAATAATGAACATGATGCTTTTTTTCCCGCAATGCGTTTTTTTGTGGAAAAAACGCATCATGTGCACAAAAAATGCAGAATGCATTCTAAATGATAGGATGCATATCTATGCGTTTTTTATGCCTTTTTATAGCGAAAAAAACGCGCAAAAATTCCTGAACGTGTGCACATACCCTAATGGTGCAAAAATAAAAATATCATGACTCTTGGAACAGAACAAGTAAAAAAAAGACCCTTTTTCTTAAAGTCCTAAAATTGCCACTTCCTTGAGAGGTTGATTGGCAAGGTAGGGGTACGATGACATACTATTTTCATGTGTTAAGAGTTACCCTTCAGACAGAGTGCAGTACAGAATGTGAATATAGACCTAGGCCTCAATCAGAAAACATCCATTTTTTGTGTATATGTTAAAATACAAATTTTTATTTCAATATGTTGGATCTACGTTTAGTCCAGTTTTTTTGTCAAAGCCTCTCATATCACTGATGATACACGAGTGTTATCAGTGTTTTCACAGAACCTGAATAGGAAAGTTTACTCTACAAATCAAATAAAAAAACAGATGTCTCCACTTCTTGACCGACAGCCTCAGGTTGTGTTCACACTTTTGTTTGGGAGTTTTTTTTTTTCTTTCTGTTCCATTTTTGGAATAAGCAAACAGGATTTATGTTCAAAACTGATCTGTTGTACAACTAATGAAAATAGAAGCAGAGTGGTCTCTTTTATTATGAGGTCTCTTGGGGTTCCAATATGAGTCATTTTTAAGAGTGTGCGACTTTACTATAACTTGCATTTTTTTTCCTACTCAAAATGATAAAAAAAGAATATCGCTACTTCCCTGTGTGTGTCCTTTGATGTCTAGCAAGATTTCCTTTCATTGTAAAACATTTCCCACATTCTGAACATGAATATGGCTTCTCCCCTGTGTGAGTTATCTGGTGTGCAACAAAATGTGATTTCTTTCTAAAACATTTTCCACATTCTGAACATAAAAATGGCTTCTCTCCTGTGTGAATTCTCTGATGTACAACAAGATATGATTTCTGCATGAAACATTTCCCACATTCTGAGCATAAATATGACTTCTTTCTTGTGTGAGTTCTCTGATGTTTAACAAGTTTGAATATATCGCTGTAACATTTCCCACATTCTGAACATGGAAAATCCTTCTCCCCTGTGTGAATTGTCTGATGTACAACAAGATGTAATTTCTTTAGAAAACCTTTTCCACATTCTGAACATGAAAATGGCTTCTTTGCTGTATGAATTCTCTGATGTTTAACAAGAAGTGATTTCTTAGAAAAACATTTCCCACATTCTGAACATAAAAATGGCTTCTCCCCTGTGTGAATTCTCTGATGTGTAATGAGAAATGATTTCTCATTAAAACATTTCCCACATTCTGAACATGAATATGGCTTTTCCCCTGTATGAATTCTCAGATGTTTAATTAGATGAGGCTTCTCATTAAAGCATTTCCCACATTCTGAACATAAAAATGGCTTCTCCCCTGTGTGAGTTCTCTGATGTACAATAAGCTGTGGTTTCTGTTTATAACATTTATCACATTCTGAACATGAAAACGGCTTCTCCCCTGTGTGAATTCTCTGATGTGTAACAAGATGTGATTTCTTTACAAAACATTTCCCACATTCTGAGCATAAATATGATTTCCCTTTTTTAAGAGCATGTTCATGTTCATTAGTCCTTCTATAACTTTTGTTTTGTATATTGGTTATTGATGAAACAGAAGAAAGGACCTGTTGAAAATGATCAGAAGAAAGTTTTTTTCTGAGAAGGGCTTGAGGTATATCTGAGATAATGGCATGTTCTTCATATGTATCTGGTGTAATACCATGATCATCCGTTTCAAAATCTGAAAATATTGGATGTCCCTCTAAGCTCCAGACCCCTGTCATGAATAAAAGTGATGTTATTATTTTTTAATAACAATGCTGTGAAATCATATCAATATTATATATTCTATGCATTTTCATACAAATTGTAATAGAAATCAATTATCAATTGACTAAGAAAGTAGAGCACAAAGCAGGGGCTATTAGATTACGATGTTAGGCCACCAGGTTGTGCTGTTTAAATTTGTCAGTTCTCTGTAGGAATTGTCTTCTCCATAGGTTCTTGCTTCACTTTCTCTATCACCAATCATTACCAGATATTATCAGGGGTGGAGAACCTATTTTTCTGTCAAAGGTCATTTGGATATTTATACCATCATTCATTGATATACTTGAAATTTATCTTGCTATATTTGGGCAAACATTTATTCAACTGACACTAATGTGATGGTTGGACCAGCTTCAATTTGTGAGATTTGCGATGATAGGTGAGTATTAATGATGTTGCTACTCCCAACTGCTTTTCCAGGTTTGTGTTGGTGTGCAGCACAGTAAAATCTTTGTGATATGAGACATGTCATATGAGACACCAAGACCATTCTACATATATCATATCGGAGACACCGAGACTGCTGTACATATATCACATAGGAGTCACAAGGCTTATGTAATGCAGTGGTGTAAAGAGGCAATGATCCAGGTTAGTCCAACTTAAAAGTCTTTATTGTGTCAACAATCAACAAAAAAAGACAACTGTTTCCTCCGGATCGCAGCTGGATTGTCCACAACACTCTGTTACTGTGGGCGACTGTATCCCTCGTGTGTGTGTCAGGGGCTTTGCTTTCTGGCTCTGGCCTGTGTTCAAACTCACACAGACCTGCCCTGCAAAGAGCTTCCTACTCTGTAGCTAGAAAAACATAAGTTGACCCACCCAAAACTCAACAGAATGTTGAAAAGTGAATCGTGGACATTGGCCACTTGCAAAACTCGGAATTGAGGAAGAGACTTGCCCCACTAAAATCCTACAGATCTCTCCAAATTTAAAAGCCCATTTCAGGTTTTCTTAAATCTGACAAGATCAAATAGTTTGACCAAATCCACACTATTTTATTTTGCATTGCAACCATAGCTGTGGCTGTGAATACAATGCACTCCCGCGGATTCAATTTGCTTCTAAACACAACACATTCTGGGGGATACACTGTCTCACACTTGGTAAATATACATCACATAGGAGACACTGGGGTAGCAGCATATAAATCCATCAGGAGTCACTGTAGCTGGAGCATATACATCATATAGGAGTCACTGGGGATGGAGCATTTATATTACATAGAAGTCGCTGGGGCTGAAGCATATAAATCTCATAGGAGACACTGGGTTAGCATCATACTCATTACATAGTAGTCAATGTGGCTGGAGTATATCCATCACATAGGATATTATGTGTTGTATGTGGAATTTCCTGAAGAAGAGGTCGCACTGACCTTGAAACACGTTGAATAAACCACCGTCTAAATTTATTATCCTTGGAACTTCATCATTAAGGCAGCGCGGGATTTAACCCACACCTCCTGCACAGTTTATATAGGATACAATATGACATAGGACAGAATATGGCTGCAGCATATAGGGGGCTGGAGAATTTACATCACAGGAGACACTGGGTCTGCAGCTGCTATGGGACAGGAGTGAATCACACGCTAAATCTCCCCCAAAACTATGTACTGACGCTAGCACTGGCTGACGTCAGAACATAATCCTTAATTGCTTGCAATGCAGGATTCAACAGTGAATTAAAGGGCTGGTAAAATAGGGCTGCCATCAGTGCACTGAAATCCCTGAAATAGCGCTGCTGTGCACCCAAACAGTAGTTTTAAATGACATATGGGGTATAGGTATATTCAGGAGAAATTGCCCAACAAGTTGTGTGGTCCATTTTCTCCTTCTGCTCTTGAGGAAGGGGGCAAATGAAACTTTTGGGGCTAAATCAAAAGTTGTGGAAAAAAAATCTAAAGCTTTAATTTACACATCTCAATGTTAAAGTTTTGTGAAGCACCTGTGGGTTCTAGATGCTCACAATACCCATACATAAATTCCTTGAGGGTTGGTGTGTCCAAAATGGGGCTCCTTGTGGGAAATGTCACCTTGAGGGCTTTTCAAAGGCATCATGGCATCCAGAATCAATTCCAGCCAAAATAGTGCTCCAAAATTCAATAAGCGCTCCTTCCATTCCGAACTTTGCCATGTGACCAAGCATTAGTTTTTCACTAAATTTGGGGTATCAGTGCACTCAGGAGAAATTGCATCACAAACTTCCTGTGTTTTTGAATACCTTTAACCCGATCACCTCCCTGCCTGTTTTCACACTCCTGACCAAAACAATTTTTTCAATTCTGACTAGTGTCATTTTATGTGGTAATTGTCATGATCCAGACCGGGTTTTGAGTCCTGTCTTCCCCTTTTTCCGGTCTGGTCATGACACTGCTGGCAACTGCCTGGAGAAGGGGATTTTTCCCCCCAAGATATATATATATATATATATATATATATATATATATATATATATATATATATATATATATATATATATATATATATATAATTCATTATGTAAACTAGGGGGTAGGTCACTGAGGGATCAGTGACCTGTCACAAGCCATCAGTATGAATAGCTAAGCAGAGCTCCACGTGAAGCCTCCTCCCTCAGGCTGCCCCGGAGCACAAGCATATCATTAGATCAAAACTGAAACTAAAGATTAAACAACAACAACAAGATTGATTTCATCAACCAAGGTATCATTTTAATCAGTATACTGGTGTGAACCTGACACTGTCTGTAGGTTACTGTGCACAATCCTGCTGACAGGTTCACTTTAAGATTTGGGAGTGCAAAATTTGCTGGATTTCTTTTGGGGGGGTCCGAGGAACTAAAGTGCTTTTCTAGTACCTTTGTGCTACCAGCAACGTGAAAAACCCCTATATTTCCGTTAAAAGTTGATGGACCTGAGTGGGGACTTGCTTTTTTAGTGGATTGAGCTGAAGCTTTTATTGGGAAGATTTTACATTACGTTTGGGATCACATTTACCCTGCGCTCTATGCTTAGCACTTACATCTGGGTTTCAATCTAAATCTTTGAGCGACGTGATTCAGATGAAACCGCCAAGGGATCCATTCACTATAATGAGGCAGCAGAGATACCCTGGACTCCGTCTGGCCTGTGGTCAGCATTGTCTTTATTTTCAAAGGTGCACAAATCTGTGGCTGAAGGCACTTTTATGCAATCCTAAAAAGACGGACACTGTCAGATCACAGGTCCTATGGCATCCACAGTTCCTACATGTGCCTCATATGGAATTTTCATCTGGGGGTTCTGCCTACATCACATATTTCAGAGATTTACGTGGAGAAACTGATGTAAGTGCTCAGAGTAAAGAGCAGAGTAATTGTGAGCCTTACTGCGATCTTTGGGAGGCAGAATAAACAAATCAACAGCAGGTGAAGAATTGGTTTAATTAATTTTTTATGCTGTTTCCCGTGCGATATAAGAGATTAGAAAGACTTTATTCTTCAGGTCGGTGCGATTACAGAGATCCCAGATTTATATCGGGTTTTTGTGTTTGTCTGCTGTCACACACTAAAAGACTCTTTTTATTGTGAATCCCCATATTTTGATAGCTATAATTTTTCTATATTTCTGCTGACAGAGTCATGTGAGGGCTTGTGTTTTGTGGGATCAGTTGACGTTTTATTTGTGTCATTTTGAGGCATATGACATTTTTTGATCTCTTTCTATTCTGACTTTTGCGAGGAAGAATGGATAAAAAACAGCAATTCATTGTTTTTTGGTGATTTTTTTTTTCTTATGGCGTTCCGTGTGTGGTTAAGGCAGCTTTATTCTTCGGGTCAGTACAATTACAGCAATACCACATGTATTTAATTTTTTATTGTTTTGCTGCTTTTACACAATAAAAACTACTGATAGAAAAAAAGAATTATTTTTGCATCGCTTTATTCTAAGACCTATAACTTAATAGCTGTATGGCAGTTTGTTTTTGTGTGGGACAAGATGGTGTTTTAAACTATATCATTCTTTCTATTCGACTTTTTTATCGGGTTTCATTCCAATTTTTGTTCAACAGTACTATGAAAAGGCATATTTTGTCTTGTTTTTTTTTTTTTCATTTTATTTTTTCAGAGTGTTCACTGAAGGGGTTATCTAGTGTGACAGTTTTATTTGTCGGGTTATTCCGGACGATGCGGTACCAGATGTGTACTTTTTTATATATATTTTTACTTTTTTTTTATTTATATTTTTACTTTTTTTTTTTACTTAGTCCTCCATGAGACATTAACATTTTTTTCTCTGATCACTGGTATAAAGCATTGCAATGCATTATACCTGTCACCCGTAGCTGGCTGACCCACAGATATTCACTGGAATATATTGAAGCTTTCAAGAGTTATTAAATAAATAAATATTTAAAGGGGTGTACCCATTTCGAAGATCCTATCCCAATATGTAGTAGGTGTACTACTAACAATATTAGCAAATACCTCCAATTAGAAATGCAGTATAGGTTTTCTGATTCTCTACGTCTCTTTCCTCATGTGCAGACATTGCAGGACCTTAGGTATCCATGGTTACAACCACTGACATAGTGACAGTTAGTTAGCTAGTGGTCGTAACCATGGATTCTTAAGGTCCTGTAATGCCTGCACATGAGGAAAAAGGCATACCAAATCAGAAAAACTATACTACATTTCTAATTGTAGCAATTTGCTAATATTATTATTACAACAACAACTACAGCTTGGGATAGGATCTTCGAGATGGGAAAACCCCTTTAAGTCTCAACTTCACGTTAAAAAACTCAGTGTAACAGCCCCTAAAAATCTCCACATATAATTATACCAGTCAGTGACTGATTAGAACCTGTGACTTCTCTGCATTTAGTGGTCACTACTGACCTGTACGGTTATCTGTAGGAAGCTCCTCTTTACACCACTCATCACCCCTCACATATGTCTCTCTAGTAATAATATGGGACAGATCTTCACCCTGAAACAAAAATTATAAAAATCACAGATGGAGAACTCGTGTGAAATGATTTAAAAAAAAACAAACAGAAACAATAGTAAAAGAACATGGTGACCAAAATTGGCACTTTCTTATGTGGCGTTCATTCTGCCTTAGACACTTCAAGTGGTCACGCCCCCTACTGATAAGACAGACTAAAGGTATGTGCACACAATGTCTTTTTCAGGTGGATTACGCCTGGAACCCATCTGAAAAACAATGAACATTTGCCCTGCAATATCAATATAACTTGCTGTTCATATGCTTAGTCTTTTGATTGTCGGGTTTTCAAAGCCGTAAATCGGTGAACAGAAGTGACCAGACCATTCTCGTTGTGGCTTGCGCTTCGAAATCGCTCTCTATTTTATTCCATACAATTTTTGAGAAAAAAAGGCGGCCAAAATATAACCAGAAAAATGACTGAAAAGATAGAAAAATAGACCCTTTAAGACAAAAGACATAGGCATTGCCTGAAGCATCTTCCGCTTGAAAATTTTGCTAGGTTTGTAGAGGTCTAAAAGATATCATGTGCATGTACCTTAAAAGGTGCACATACCTTTTAATAAGTAGTTAAGGCCGCCATACACATTAAACTAGGGTCGGCCTAGCCCACTGATACCACTAAGTTTGGCCGACAGTTTGATATGTATCGGTGCCTCTGACTGATGATATCAGTGGACATAATGATATCTGATTGCCGACTACAGATCCTTCTGTTCTGTCCACCGCCACCAGACATTTCTTGCACAGCTGTTCTCTTATTGAAATCAAAGGGGCCTTGTCAGAGTCAGGGTGATCATAATACGAGATAGCTGTCAGCCAACAGCTATCTAAAGTGTATGACGTCTTTAGCCAAATACTTGTTCGGTGGAAATATCTGTCTTCATTCAGACAGTTGTATTTTCAGTCTTTGTGTTGTCCATGTGTGCAGTGAACAGCACACTGACCGTATAATGATCTTGCATCAATAAATTAAAGATTACTATATCAACATTAATATAGGTTGAGGACCACCATCAGGATATGCATTCATCAACGGAACTACCATCAGAACATAAATACAGCGCCAGAAAAGTCATCAGTACATGAATACAGAACCAAAACCAACATCATTAAATGAATACAGAACCATTACCATCATCACTACATGAATACAGGACCAGAACCATCATCATTAAATGAATACAGAAACATCACTTCGGCAAATACAATTTTATGGCATGCACTTGCAACTCGCAGTATGTCCTTAAAAAGGATAAAATGATGATGGGAGTTGTAGTTACCATCCATCATCAGGCTGTGGGACATACAGTAACCACAGTTGGACGCACACAGTAGCACTATGAAACA
This sequence comes from Ranitomeya variabilis, assembly GCF_051348905.1. Classification (NCBI taxonomy): domain Eukaryota; kingdom Metazoa; phylum Chordata; class Amphibia; order Anura; family Dendrobatidae; genus Ranitomeya; species Ranitomeya variabilis. Next base: position 631,994,854 of record NC_135235.1, read on the forward strand.
TTTAAAGAGTGATTTAAAGAAGCAGTCCCACACAGTTTTTTACTAATTAAATGAGTGTGTATGTACATGTAATGTAGTGTGAGTGTATTAAAATACTCACCTATTGCTGATTTCTCCGGTGTGACTAGCCAGCTCACTCTATACTTTATGCATGTGACCCAAGTCTCTTTTACAATTAAATTCTATGAAAACTTGTTCTGATACTCCATAGCCTTACATTGAAAAGTCCCTTCCAGGTGACGTAGACCACAGCATGACCTAGAAAATCTGCAGAACAGTGAGTCACTGAGAAGAGAAGTACCGCGCTGGATACCTAATACAGCATCAATAGGTGAGTATATTAGCACACTACAGTACATGCACATACACACACATTTAATGAATAAAATACATAGTGGAAGTGCCTTTTTGACTTTTGGGGGCCATCTAATATGTTTTTATAACTGGCATTCCGGAGCAGATTGGTGCAGTTATGGGTCCTGAGACCCCACCAATTTCTCAATAGACCTTTCAGAAGTGTCCAGGTGAAGAGACAGAACCCTATGACTCTCTCCTGTATCCGCCCTGCGCTGTGTGTGCGCTTCAGAGAGGCACATCTCAAACTTGTTTTGAGCTATTGGTTGGATTCTCAAGACTGGGTCCTACCCTTATCTGCTAAGAATTAAAGGGTCTAAAACATATATAAAAAGCTGCCAAAAGTGTAAGCCAAATCAGTATCTCAAATCGCAGACACTGTGTTTCAGGCTGTTGGCCCTCGTCAGTGCGAAGCATGAGAACTAATTTGGCTAGATGAGAGGCTCTGGGGTCTAAGGGACAACGTTTCTCCTTATGGAGAGTGACATACCAGCTCTGGCTTGTTTGTTTGGCTTTTATCCTAAGTCATATTGCATGACTCGTTAAAGGGTTGATTGTGACTTGTAGGATCGCTACTTCCAACAGGTGGCGCTATAGAGTTTAAGTCCTCTTTTTCTCAGAAGAGGCAATTTGCATAAGCCAAAAGTTTAGTTACTCTCTAATGTACACTTACACTAGTCGATAATCGACAACCAAATATCAGTCTCTTTCAACAGGCTGTCAATCACCAGATGCACAAGCAAAATATTGATTCATCTGGTGAAATGGTTTTTAAATTTGATTTCTTAAGAAAAATGCTATACTACATGCACATATCTAGAAAATTAACAATTGTCCTGTGCACACACAACCTTAGTCAGCCTATCTACAGATTATTATACAACTGTAGCTCGGCTTCACATAGCGTCGGCAGTCATTTTATAGCCGTGATTCTACATTGTCAATACACCAATAGACCAAGGCACCTTATAAGGTGACATCTAGTCTGATCCTTTCTTAGAATCTGATCCTGACGCCATGATGACTTTTTGTTATGATAGTTTAGCAACTCAGTTGGGAAAACAGGTAACAAAGTGAATAGTGCAACTGACCCTGCAGGTTCCTGTATAGACTAGAGATCCTGACCCTGCAGTCCCTAGTGGTTCCTGCATAAGTTGAAAAAGCCTTAACCACAGACTATATAATGGCAACTCTGACTTATGCTGCCTAAAATGCTGTTGAATGCTTCACGTTCCTTCTAAAGAATCGGAGGGCATAGCAGAGTGTAAATTACCTAAAGAAGGGAAAGCAGAAAGAGATCCCAGAGTGAGTAAAACATACAGAATAAAGGATTAAGTAGGTACTGCCACCCACTTACTAAAAAGAAACAGAAGACAAATGCAGGGTAAAGAACATAAACAGTAAAGAGATAACTGACTGGCTTAAACTACAGCAGTATGGCTGTACATCCAAATGAGAATATCACCAGCAGGAAAGACCAGCAAGGGGAATGTATATAATGCTGCACCCGAAAGGTGATAGGCGTTTTCATTTACTAATTTGTCTCCCCTGTTACTTGATTGCTATCTGCTGTGGCTTGGCAGACAGAGAAGCCAACCACAAGACACAGGCTCAAGGGTTCAAACCCAGACGCATGACACTTTTCACATCCAGAGCTTGTCTCTGCAGGCAACAGCCAAACTGTCCTCCCTTATGAATGACCTCTATTACACCTTCCTCACTTATGAACTATTTTTTCCACACTATCCATGACTTTTACTGTCCCCCTCAGACAGCCTCCAATCCATACTGAACCACCTCTTCAAACTGCCCTACTACGCTGTCCCCCGACTAATCAAACCCTTGTGGGTCCTTCTACTGCAAGTTAAACAGCTGCCATGAAGAGATGAATTTGGTTGGCCAGAATAATTAAGTAAGCTTCAGTGCATAACTAGTCATATGCCAAATAGTTCTAAGTCATATTAATATATGAGTTAGCCAAGGTGATTATCTATAAAATGATGATAGTGTTGCATTCAAAGCTGTAATGGATGGTGAGATCTAGTGCCTGAAAGCCAAAAGTTAAAACATTGTTACCCTTTTGTTCATCAGTGTAGGTGACATCTACTGCGATTGGAATTGTTCTAATTCCTTTCCTGGTCATCTGGTCCTGTTGCCATTATGACTTTTCACATCCACAGAATTTCCTCTTCTCTGCTCCAATCAGGAAAAGACAGATGTCTCTAATAATTTGTCCAGTCAGTATAAGGACTTATTCACACGTGAGTTTTATTCATTTGTGTTTCTTTGCCAAAACCAGGAGAGGATCTTACAGAGAAAAACTATCATTGACATATTGACACCTGTTCTGTATTTTGTAGAAACTCTTTGTTTTCACATACAAATACTGATGAAATACTGATGTGTGAATAAAGCCTTAACCCGATGGAGAAAGCAAGACTGATCAGAAGACCTTAACGGCCTTATACACATCATAGGGGAGATCTCATGACACCTTCTCTCCATCTACCTGATCATCCTGAGGAACATTGGGATTTTCTTGTTTACAGTCCTGTGGAAGAAGAGGACGGGGACATCTCTCTGGTGTTGTCCTCTCACTGGATAGAACTGGAGGAAACACATACAGGGACTGAATTCATTCTTCACATACAGATAATTATAGGCCGTGTGTGTTTAGTCCTATTACCTGGTGATGTGAGGGGCTGGGGAACCTCCATCATGACGTCCTTGTACAGATCTTTGTGTCCTTCTAAATACTCCCACTCCTCCATGGAGAAATAGACGGTGACATCCTGACACCTTATAGGAACCTGATACATACAATGATACCGTCATCCCCCGATCCCTCCATAGCGTTACTGTATAATGTCCCAGCATTCCCAGCAGTGTCACCTCTCCAGTCAGCAGCTCAATCATCTTGTAGGTGAGTTCTAGGATCTTCTGGTCATTGATGTCCTCATGTATCAGGGGGTGAGGTGGAGGCCCCGTGATTGGGCTCAGGGGTCTTCCCCATCCCTCAGACACAGGGTCCTGACAGCGCTCACTAGAGGTCTTCTTCACTACTGTGTAATCCTGGTTATGGAGAGACACATTAATAAACCTCACTACAGACATTCCCAGAGTCCTCACCTCTCCAGTTCTGTCCATCTGTTATTCCCATAGATAAGAATGATGTAATGTGACGTCATCAGAATCTCTCACCTCTCCAGTAAGCCGGAAGAGGATCTCTAGGGTGAGGTGTAATATCCTCTCCGCCATCTTGTCCCTGTCCCTATCCATCCTTGTAGGGTCACTCAGGAGAATTCTCTTATATAGAAGATCTCCACTGAGAGGATCCGATATTGTAGGGACCTGAATGGGAGAAGATGACGATGTAACATCATAAAGATCCCATGTAAGAAACCTCCGGAGCTGTTACCGGCGTCACATGATCACTACATCCAGTCATGGCCCCGTCCTGCCCCCGGTATAACACACAGTCCCATTATAGTCACATACAGAGATTTATCATAGGCCCAGCACTCAGGGGGTTAATGTCCCCTGCGCCCAGTAATGGGGAATCTCCAGCACCTACCTCCACCTGCAGAGCCGCACACCACATATATGGCTGTTCTGTGCGCACAGGACCTGGGATGAGGTCACAGGAGGGGAGGAGTCAGGGGTCACATGATCAGGGGCCTCAGTGTATGCAGGGCTGTGCTGTGCTGGTTGTCATGGTGCTGGATGAGGGGAAGTTTCTGTGTGGGGTCAGGAGGGGTTTACAGTATAAGGCCGGCCTCACACTGGGCGTAAGACAATACGCCACGTATTATACGTCCGTACTACGGCCGTAATACGGAGAAATGTTCCCAAAATATTGATCCGTAGTCAGGGTGTGTCAGCGTATTTTGCGCATGGCATCCTCCGTATGGCATCCGTACTGCGAGATTTTCGCGCAGGCTTGCAAAACCGACATCTAATGGATTTATGTGCTCAAATGTTCGGGAAAACATATATACAGTATATATATATATATATATGTCATTGAGACACATATATATATATTCTGTATTTAGATTTCATTCAGCGCGATATGTGTTAAAAGCCGGTAATTCAATTGCCGGCTTCTCATTTCTCCTGCACAAACCCGACAGGATATGAGACATGATTACATACAGTAAACCATCTCATATCCCCTTTTTTTTTGCATATTCCACACTACTAATGTTAGTAGTGTGTATGTGCAAAATTTCAGCGCTGTAGCTGCTGAAATAAAGGGTTAAATGGCGGAAAAAATTGGCGTGGGCTCCCGCGCAATTTTCTCCGCCAGAATGGAAAAGCCAGTGACCGAGGGCAGATATTAATAGCCTAGAGAGGGTCCATGGTTATTGCCCCCCCCCGTGGCTAAAAACATCTGCCCCCAGCCACCCCAGAAAAGGCACATCTGGAAGATGCGCCTATTCTGGCACTTGGCCACTCTCTTCCCACTCCCTGTAGCGGTGGGATATGGGGTAATGAAGGGTTAATGCCACCTTGCTATTGGAAGGTGACATTAAGCCAGATTAATAATGGAGAGGCGTCAATTATGTCACCTATCCATTATTAATCCAATAGTACGAAAGGGTTAAAAAACACACACACACATGATTTAAAAGTATTTTAATGAAATAAACACAGCGGTTGTTGTAATAATTTATTGTTCTCTCAATCCATCAGGAACACCCTCGCTTGGAAAAATAATAAACGCACAAGATACATACCTTCTGGTGAACCGTCTCGTCCCACGAAGTAATCCATCTGAAGGGGTTAACTAATATTACAGGCAGGAGCCCTGCTAAATGCAGCTGTGCTCCGTGCCTGTAATCCCCGGCGAATGAATGAAATGTAGGTCATTGACCTACATTTCCTTCAGTCGCGGTGATGCGCCCCCTGGTGGATGTCCTCATATGACCTGGAGCGTGGGAAAAAGTTCCCAGGCTGCAGTTCATGAGAACATCCACCAGAGGGCGCCTCACCGCGACTGAAGGAAATGTAGGTCAATGACCTACATTTCATTCATTCGCTGGGGAATTACAAGCACGGAGCACAGCTGCATTTAGCAGGGCTCCTGCCTGTAATATTAGTTAACCCCTTCAGATGGATTACTTCGTGGGACGAGACGGTTCACCAGAAGGTATGTATCTTGTGCGTTTATTATTTTTCCAAGCGAGGGTGTTCCTGATGGATTGAGAGAACAATAAATTATTACAACAACCGCTGTGTTTATTTCATTAAAATACTTTTAAATCATGTGTGTGTGTTTTTTAACCCTTTCGTACTATTGGATTAATAATGGATAGGTGTCATAATTGACGCCTCTCCATTATTAATCTGGCTTAATGTCACCTTCCAATAGCAAGGTGGCATTAACCCTTCATTACCCCATATCCCACCGCTACAGGGAGTGGGAAGAGAGTGGCCAAGTGCCAGAATAGGCGCATCTTCCAGATGTGCCTTTTCTGGGGTGGCTGGGGGCAGATGTTTTTAGCCACGGGGGGGCCAATAACCATGGACCCTCTCCTGGCTATTAATATCTGCCCTCGGTCACTGGCTTTACCATTCTGGCGGAGAAAATTGCGCGGGAGCCCACGCCAATTTTTTCCGCCATTTAACCCTTTATTTCAGCAGCTACAGCGCTGAAATTTTGCACATACACACTACTAACATTAGTAGTGTGGAATATGCAAAAAAAAAAGGGATATGAGATGGTTTACTGTATGTAAACCATGTCTCATATCCTGTCGGGTTTGGGAAGGAGAAATGAAAAGCCGGCAATTGAATTACCGACTTTTCACTAACACCGCTGCGTATTTCTCGCAAGTCACACTGCTGGTCAGTGTGGAATCCGTATTTTTCTCGCCCCCATAGACTTTCATTGGCGATTTTTTTGCGCAATACGGTGACAAACGCAGCATGCTGCGATTTTGTACGGCCTTAGAAAGCCGTATAATACTGAACCGTAATATACGGCTAATAGGAGCAGCCCCATTGAGAATAATTGTGCCGTTTATTTTGCGAGTTTTACGGACGTAGTTTATGCGCTCATACGTCCGTAAAACTCGCTAGTGTGAGGCCGGCCTAAGGCCTGGTTCACATTAGCGTATGCCTGCGTATAGATCTGCATGCGTCTTGTGTACATATATTTAGCATTGTGTACGCAGGGGCATGCGTTGGCATCAGTTCATCCTTATGCATCGTTTTGCGGTGTGCGGCAAATGCAACATGTTGCATTTTTAGGTGATAAACATGCGCATGCGTGCGTCAAAACGCATTACTGTCTATGGGAATGCATTGATACGCAAGGATATGCATACGCATGCGTTCTTCAGACTGAGCGTGTCCAGGAAAAGATTTCACCACCTGCAAAATCCCCTCTGTATAAAAGGGGGTGTGGACCCAGAAAGTCCAGTACTATCAAGACTCTGGATGTGTGCGCAAGACTCTGTAAGTATGACAGCTTTGAAAATGTCTGTCTGTCTCTCACTGCAGTCTGTACTCTGTATTTATGTTTTGTTTTCTGATCCTTGTAGACTGTGCGGTGCTCCTGTACCCTGACTAGTTGTGGCCTGGATTGCTCCTGTCTTTTGGTTTGGTACTGGCCCTCTCAGCTGCTACTTAATGTAAGTATGAGTGTCTATACTTTTCAATTACTCTGCCCAGTTTCACAATCTTCTTAACTTCAGTTTCTTATCTTTTGCTTTCTTTTCATTGTAGACTGTGCAGTGCTGCTGTCACCCGTGCTGTGCTGCTATCCCGCTGTTGTGGTGCTGTGCTGCCGTCCCGGTGCTGTGCTGCTGTCCCGGTTCTGTGCTGCCTGACTGCTGTGCTGTTGGACTACTGCCTGTAATGTAAGTATCGCCGTCCATTACAGTTGATATACTGATTGGTATGTTTTGACTGCAAATACTACACGTGGTAAATCATGGATTTTCTTTACAGGCACCATCCAGTGCAGTCGAGTGGAAATGAATCTTCCCAGGGTCGTCGGTCTTAAGTTCCTGAGGAGGAAAGATGTGGTGTGAGTAGTCTTTACATTATACGAGTTTTAATTGAATTTGGTTCTAGTTTTGTAGCTTTAAAACTCAATGACACATTTTTTTTATTTGATCTATAGGTTTCACAACGTGAGGAAGGTCCACCAGTGATTGTCAATGACCTACTCATTTCACTTGTGCATGAGCGAGTAGCGTTGTGGGACCCCCATGATCGTAATCATTCCAACTCAGAATTGATTTGATGAATCTGGGAAGAAGTGGCCAGATCGCTGTTGGATGATTGGGACCATGCCACCCCACAAGCCAGAAAGCATTTTCGCAAGTATTGCAATGTGGTCTGACGCGTCTGTTTTGCTGTAAATGTAGGTGCCTTTTTTTTTTTTACTATTTATAAATTTATTTTTTTTTCACCCTTCACAGTGAAGAGAGTAAAAGGTAATTGGCGTACGATGAAGGATTGCTTCAATAAGGACGTGAGAGAGGAGATTCGGGTTCAAAGTGGTGCTGCTCCAAAGATATCAAAATATAAATACCATCAAATGCTTAATTTTCTGAGGCCTGCGGTTGCTCAGCGAACGTCAGTATGTTTTGTCTTGTCTTACTATTATATAAGCTATTTGATTTTTTTTAGTAATGTTTTTGATTTATTTTAAAAACAGAACCTGGAGCAGCACAACAGAACCTGGATCATCCTCTGTTGGAGCGGCCCCACATCGACCAGCCAATGAACCGTCCCAATCATCCACCAGCGATGTAGCCACTGGGCAGGCTTCACAGGCGGCCGCTCCATCAGGTTTTTCCCTCTCTCAGCCCTCTGCCAATGCTTTTGTTGGATCTTCTCGCCAGAGAAGACCTTCTTTTTTGGGCTCAGGCAGCACTTGGGCAAAAAAAATAAGATGTATAAGTATGTGCTTAATTGTAAAACACTGGGCAAAACTGTCACTGAAAAAGACCTGGGGGTATGGGTGGATGACAAACTCACATTTAGTGGCCAGTGTCAGGCAGCTGCTGCAAAGGCAAACAAAATAATGGGATGCATTAAAAGAGGCATAGATGCTCATGAGGAGAACATAATTTTACCTCTATCCAAGTCACTAGTGTGACCACACTTAGGCCCCTTTCACACATCAGTTTTTTGCTATTTGCCGCCGGATCCATTTTTTTCTCATAGATTTGTATTAGATTGCGACGGATGGCCTCACGTTTCATCCGTCGTTTGTCGAAAATTGTTTGTCCGGCGGCCGGAGACAACAGACAAAGTAACATTTTTTGTCTCTGTCGAAAAAACGATCTGTCACCGTCCGTCGTTTTGTAGAATGGAAGCCTATGGGCGCCGGATGTGTTTTTTTAACTGAGCATGCTCTGCTTTATTCGGATCCAATTAGCCAGCCCCCCTTGTCAGATCCGTCAAAAAAACTGATCCGTCGCATCAGTTTTTTCACAATCTGCGACGAATCCGTCGAGCGAACGGATTGTGACTGACGGCAAAAAAACTGATGCGTGAAAGGAATACTGTGTACAGTTCTGGTCTCCGGGGTATAAGAGAGACATGGCTGAACTATCCCAGAAAGAGTGGACACTTCAATCCGGAATTGAAAATGTAGAGATGACAAGGTCTCTCCGGTAGCCAGGAGTCTGCCAAAAAGAAAATGGAAAAAAAAATAAGTACCTGTTTTTTCTAACAAAAATACTGTATTTGTTTTTCAAAATAACGTACCTGAGGGTCACCAACAGCTGTTCCTCAGCAGGAATTGCTTGACGTAGTTGCGTGTCCTGCCTGGAGAAGGATCCTCGAACACGTAGCAGCAAGTCATCGAAGCTGTTCCCGGCATCCTCGTGTAGTCAAAAAACTTCTCCGGGTTTTTACGCAGCTCGGTGTACAACAAGTGGTAGGCTCCACGGCTCTCTCGGACTTCAACGATGCGGTGTTGCCAGTAGCGACGACGACGACTTCTCTGTCTTTCTCTTCTTTCTTCACAAGCCACAGCAAAAGCAAAAGACAATTTCAATGACAAATCCAGATTATGATAGAAGCTCTCCATGCCAAGATCCATCTTGCAGCTGGATACAGCATCAAAAGACGAGGATTTCATCTGTGAAGTGTGTCTATATATAGAAATCACATGAGCCACACCCATTGTGTATGTCTTCTGTCAAGGAAATTCTACAGGGAAATATCGCACACATGCGCATAACCAATGCAAACGCATGCCAAAACGCATGCACACGCAGCGTTTTTTTTGGCGTCATGCGCACAGATACGCTAATGTGAACTTAGCCTAAGACTTATATGTAGCAGAGCCGTGTGCATACGATGAGTATGTAGCAGAGCCGCGTGTGTACGATGTGTATGTAGCAGAGCCGCGTGTGTAAGAGATGTATGTAGCAGAGCCACGTGTGTACCATGTGTATGTAGGAGAGCCGCGTGTGTACGAGGTGTATGTAGCAGAGCCGCGTGTGTACGAGGTGTATGTAGTGGAGCCGCGTGTCTCTACCACATATCATGTAGTTATACACAGTGTAATATAAGCTTTATCTTACCTGGCAGTGATTATCCTCCATACAAAGTTGGATAAGTTGGTGTGAGAATAAGGAGAGATGCGGCACTCACCAAATTGTAGTTAAAATCCAAGTCCTTTATTCTACCAAATGAAGGTTAAGAACATGTTTCTCATGAACAATGAGATATGATAGCTCATTAAAACAATTCCCACATTCTGAACATGAATATGGCTTCTCCTGTGTGTGAGTTCTCTGATGTGTAACACACTGTGATTTCTGTATAAAACATTTTCCACATTCTTATTATGAAAATTGCTTCTCCCCTGTGTGAATTGGCCAATAAAAGACAAAAAAAAATTTCAGCTCACCCTCGATTAGCTCTCGATGGACTTGAGGAGAAGCAAGGAAACACATCTCTACCTGACGTCGAAGTAATCACTTATGAAGAAAAAGGAAATCCAGCTTCATCTAATAAAATCAAAGAAAAACTTTGTGTTCCATATTAAAACAAAATGCTGACTGAATGCGTTTCGAACACAGCATGTGTTCTTAAACTCAGCAGCGGAAATATAAAGGTAGAGACCCGGTGAAAGTTAATGAAGTAATTAACTACAAACCACACATATGTGAACGGTTCAGAGAAAGTCGAAATAGTGACAATAACAGAACCGATAAAATAAATCAAATCAATATCATCACAGACAAATAATATAAAGAACGAAACAAAAAAATCACACATATGAAAAATAATAAAAAATAAAATAAAAAAAATAAATAAAAATAAATTTCAAAAAAATAAAAAACTATTAATAATGTAACATTATTTCCCTTTTTTCAAATTTAACCCTGCTGGAACCCAGGTATTCAAGAGGTAAATCCAAAATGTGTCTTTTCATATGTTCAAAAGCAAAATCTTTGCAGTGTTTGGTTTGCCTGTTATGCATTGTGATAAAATGACTAGACACATTAGATACTGTATTTTTTGGACTATAAGACGCAATGGACCATAAGATGCACCTAGGTTTTAGAGAAGGAAATTAGGGAAAAATTAAGCAAAAAAAATTGTCAATTCTGTACTGTAATATCCCCTATCCTGGCATGCATGGCTCCCTCATCCCTATCCTGGTATGCATGGCCCCATCTTTATCCTGGTGTTATTGGCCCCATCACAGTCCTGGTTTGGTTTGTACCATCCCTATTCTGGTATAATTGTCCCCATCCCGGTCCTGGTATGATTGGCCCCATCCTTTTTCTTTTATAATTGACCCCATCCCGTTCCTGGTATGATTGGCCCCATCCTTTTTCTTTAATAATTGGCCCCATCCTTTTTCTTTAATAATTGACCCCATCCCGTTCCGGGTATGATTGGCACCATCCTTTTTCTTTTATAATTGGCCTCATCCTGTTCCTGGTATCCATGGCCCCATCAGGAAAGATGAAAAAAAACATTCTTACCTTCCTCCTCTCCCTCGAAGTCGCAGTGTCCTGCTCCGGTGCCAGAAGGTGCTTAATGCTTGTAAGCAGCACATGGCAGGGACATCATGCGCTGCTCACAAGCAGAGCCCAGCTGCCGGAAAACTCACCGGCAGGGTCGGACTGGGGCACCAGGACACTGGAGAATCCTCCGGTGGGCCCACCCTCAGACCCAGCTCTTGCCACCAACAAAGGGGGCCTTCTCCATCTGCAGCCCCTTTATGAAGTGCACAGACAGTGTACAGCATTCCTTACAGTGAATAACGCTGTGCATCATCTGAAGTCCTTGCTGGTGTTTACCAAACTCCCCTACATCCTCCCTCTCTCTATCCCTGCAACTGTCAGGTTAACTTGAGAGTGAGGGGGGGCATCTCATAATGCAGAAGAGGTTAGACAGGGGGCGGGAAGATGTTTGCAGCACAAGTGAAGAACCAGTACCCAGTAAGTATACATACTGTATATATGTGTACCTGTGTGTGTATCTGTGCAGTATACAGTGTGCGTGTCTGTATATGTACATAGTATGTGTGTACATATATACTGCATATAGTATGATTGTGTATATCTGTGGTGCATGTGTGTGTGCATATATATATATATATATATATATATATATATATATATATATATATATATATACAGTACAGACCAAAAGTTTGGACACACCTCATTTAAAAATTTTTCTGTATTTTCATGACTATGAAAATTGTAAATTCACACTGAAGGCATCAAAAGTATGAATTAACACATGTGGAATTATATACTTAACAAAAAAGTGTGAAACAACTGAAAATATGTCTTATATTCTAGGTTCTTCAAAGTAGCCACCTTTTGCTTTGATGACTGCTTTGCACACTCTCGGCATTCTCTTGATGAGCTTCAAGAGGTAGTCACCGGGAATGGTCTTCCAACAATCTTGAAGGAGTTCCCAGAGATGCTTAGCACTTGTTGGCCCTTTTGCCTTCACTCTGCGGTCCAGCTCACCCCAAACCATCTCGATTGGGTTCAGGTCTGGTGACTGTGGAGGCCAGGTCATCTGGCATAGCACCCCATCACTCTCCTTCTTGATCAAATAGCCCTTACACAGCCTGGAGGTGTGTTTGGGGTCATTGTCCTGTTGAAAAATAAATGATGGTCCAACTAAACGCAAACCGGATGGAATAGCATGCCGCTGCAAGATGCTGTGGTAGCCATGCTGGTTCAATATGCATTCAATTTTGAATAAATCCCCAACAGTGTCACCAGCAAAGCACCCCCACACCTCCTCCTCCATGCTTCACGGTAGGAACCAGGCATGTAGAGTCCATCCGTTCACCTTTTCTGCGTCGCACAAAGACACGGTGGTTGGAACCAAAGATCTCAAATTTGGACTCATCAGACCAAAGTACAGATGTCCACTGGTCTAATGTCCATTCCTTGTGTTCTTTAGCCCAAACAAGTCTCTTCTGCTTGTTGCCTGTCCTTAGCAGTGGTTTCCTAGCAGCTATTTTACCATGAAGGCCTGCTGCACAAAGTCTCATAACAGTTGTTGTAGAGATGTGTCTGCTGCTAGAACTCTGTGTGGCATTGACCTGGTCTCTAATCTAAGCTGCTGTTAACCTGCGATTTCTGAGGCTGGTGACTCGGATAAACTTATCCTCAGAAGCAGAGGAGACTCTTGGTCTTCATTTCCTGGGGCGGTCCTCATGTGAGTCAGTTTCTTTGTAGCGCTTCATGGTTTTTGCCACTGCACTTGGGGACACTTTCAAAGTTTGCCCAATTTTTCGGACTGACTGACCTTCATTTCTTAAAGTAATGATTGCCACTCGTTTTTCTTTACTTAGCTGCTTTATTCTTGCCATAATACAAATTCTAACAGTCTATTCAGTAGGACTATCAGCTGTGTATCCACCTGCACAACACAACTGATGGTCCCAACCCCATTTATAAGGCAAGAAATCCCACTTATTAAACCTGACAGGGCACACCTGTGAAGTGAAAACCATTCCCGATGACTACCTCTTGAATGCCAAGAGTGTGCAAAGCAGTAATCAAAGCAAAAGGTGGCTACATTGAAGAACCTAGAATATAAGACATATTTTCAGTTGTTTCACACTTTTTGGTTAAGTATATAATTCCACATGTGTTAATTCATAGTTTTGATGCCTTCAGTGTGAATATACAATTTTCATGAAAATACAGAAAGATCTTTACATGAGAAGGTGTGTCCAAACTTTTGCTCTGTACTGTATATATATATATATATATATATATATATATTTATTTATATATATGCATGTACATACAGTATATGTGTGTCTGTGTATATTATATTTGCATATTGCATGTGTGCAGTATATTGTGTATATGTATGTGAGCATACTGTATATAAACTGAATGTTTCTGTGTGTATATACATTATATAAGTCCTTGTACACACTGTATGTCCATGAGCCATCCGTGTGCTGTACGTGTGCCGTCCATGTTTAACATTGCAAGTATGTGAAAGGCTTTGTAATTTCATTTCCAGTATCCATACCGGAAAAACACGGATGGCGCATGGACGGCACAGTGAATGAAAACACTGGTGACACTGATATCGGTGTAACACGTACGTGTTTTATATGGACATGTGAAGGGGCCTAACAGTGTTGTTGGTGGGGCTGGCTTGATGTGCTGCTTCCATGTTGCTGCTGGGTGATCCCTACATATTCTCAACATACTATGAGCTAATCTTGTGTATTTGCATTACTGAGTAGATGCTAAGAATATGCAGAGATGGCTTATAGGCAAATTTGATCTCCAATTTTTAAAATTGGGAAAGGTGAAATTCTTATTTCTTTGGGAATTATACATTTTGTTCAGTAAAGTCGGTTGTATATAATATTTATTTTTATCTCGTAAATAATACTCATTTTTTGTTATTGCACTTTAATGGGTACTCCCATATTTCCAGGATGTGCCACAATAGTAGATGTGGTTCTTACAAATGGAACAGGCATCTGTTTCGGTGTTAGTGGAGAGATGGTCAGAATTTTGTCTACCTCACCACTTACATCACTGTGTGATGGGACCCCGTGCTCAATATAGATGCAAGTTCCATTTGTGGGACTTCTACTTAAAGGAAATGTCAACTTTCCAACAGGCCCTGAACGAGACATAAGTGTTTCCTTTTTGCCTGGAGTGTTTCTTTAGTTAGTTATTTATACATGAAGTTAAATTGGTTATTTATTGGCTAATTATTATTATTATTATTCACTATTATAGCGCCATTTATTCCATGGCACTTAACATGTGAAAAAGAGTCTTCTGGTTCAAATACACTGATATTACCTCATTTTGCAACAGAATTGGTATTATTTCTATAAAAATGCAAGGTGGGCCCCAAGAATGATTTTTCTCTGGTGGGCCCAAGGTACACCAGTCCGACGCTGCTCACCGGGACCGTTCATTGGAGATCACGGTAAGTATCCATTCCTCTTCAGTAGCGCGAACTGTCAGCCACCTGCTTCCTGCTGGGGCCGGCGGTCACGTGTGCCGATACTTAAGAGAAATTAATATTCTGAATACTCATTTTTCTTAAGTATCGGCACACGTGACCGCCGGCAGCAGCAGGAAGGCTACAGCTGTCAGTGCGTGCTACTGAGAGGAATGGATACTCACCGCGATCTCCGATGAACTGTCCCGGTGAGTATTCCGGTAGCTGTGCTCGCTCTGCTTGTGAGCAGCGCATGACGTCCCTGCCATGTGCTGCTTACAAGCGTTAAGCAGCTGCTGGCACCAGAGCAGGATGCTGCGAGGGAGCGGAGGAAGGTAAGAGTAATGTTTTGCTTTTTTAATCTTTCCTGATGGGGTCATGGATACCAGGAACAGGATGGGGCCAGTTATAAAAGAAAAAGGATGGGACCAACATTCCAGGAACAGGATGGGGCCATTTATACCAGGGATGCCAGAAAAATGAATATGCATTGCCCTCCATGCCCATGGGCATGGAATGCAGTGCATATTGATTTCTCTTTAGCAGCGGGCACAGGAGTTAGCCACAGCCGACGGCTCCAGCCTCCTGTGACCCGATGCTCCGCCGAAACCGCTCCCCCACCTCCCCACCACAGCCAGAGCCCATACATCTGGACTATAAGATGCACCCCCCATTTTCCTCCACATTTTGGGAGTAAAAAAGCCCGTCTTATAGTCCGAAAAAAACGGTATATTGCGGTGTGAGTAATATCATATAAGTGCTCATGTATCCTTGAACTTAATTTTCTGGTGGTACAGCCAATATATTTGAGGTTACAATCAATACACACTATCATATAAACAACGTATTCAGAATCACAATTAAGATATTGTTTGATCTTATAATTATTCGTGTTGGTGAAATCAAAAAAGATAACGTTTTTTGAGAAAAAGGACACATTTTACATAGAGACGGACCACAATTATGGCATCCCACACAGGATAACCAATGATGTGATGTGGAATTTTTATTGGGATTGTAAAAACTGGTTGACAGAATTTTACCAATTGTGGGTGCTCGCCATGTTTAACAGTCCTTCTATGACTTGTTTTGCATATCGGTCATTGATGAAGCAGAAGGAAGGACCTGATGGAAAATAGTCAGATGAAAGGTGTTTTCTGATAACGGCTTGAGGTTTATCTGAGATAATGACATGTTCGCCATATGTATCTGGTGTAATACCATGATCATCTGTTGCAAAAAGTGAAAATATCAGATATACCGGTATCTCTGAACTCCTGATACAGTCATCTGCCAAGAATAAAATTGATTTTATTATTTTTAAATTACACTGCATTGTAAAAATTTCAATATCATTTATACATTTTCATGCAAATTGTAATACAAATCAATTATCAATTGACTAAAAATGTAGAGTACAAAGGAAGGACAATTAGATTATGACGATAGGCCTCCAGGTTGCCCGGTTTCAATTTTTCACTTCTCTGTTGGATTTGTCTTTTCCAAAGATTCATGTTTTACTTCACCTTTTACCAGTTATATCAGGGTGGGGAACCATTTATGCCAAGACCTATTTTCGTATTTATGCCATCATTTGGTTGTTGTGCAAAACTATCAACTTGAAATTTATCCTTCTATATTTGGTCAAACATTTAATGAACTCAGCCCTAATGTGATGGCTGGAGCTGCATCTCTTTGATAAGACTGTGTTGTTAGGGGGTATTAATTATGTTGCTACTCGCAACTGCTTTTCTAGGTTTGTATTGGTATGGAGCACAGTTAAGTCTTTCTGATAACTCACAGCAGGAAGTTATACCAAACATAGAGATATATTACACTGCATGTCTCCTCACAGTGAGAAATTCATCACTGCTCATGTTTTATAGCAGAGGGAGGTTGGCTGTATACCTCACAAAGAAGATACAGAGTATGCCGTTTAAATCACATAGGAGACACCAAAACTGATGTATACATCACATAGAATACACTGAGACTGCTGTATACACATTACATAGGAGACACCAAGACTAACATAAACATCACATAGGAGACATTGAGACTGCTGTATGCCAATCACATAGGATACACTAGGGGCTGCAGCATATACAGCACGTAGGAGACACTGGGGTGGAACCTACACATCACATGAGACATTGGGGCTGGAGTATATTCATCACATATGCCACTGACAAATACAACTCATCATGAAAAAAGAAGCCCTAATACAACTGCAATGGAATGTAAAAGTTTGGACATTCCTGAATAAAATTACTTGTGAATTGTGAACAGCTAAGCAAGTTGAAGATGAAATGATCTCTAAAAGGCCTAAAGTTAAAGATGACATATTTCCTTTTTATTTCAGGCAAAAAATATATTTTCATCTTTTACATTTTGAAAAATTACACAATGGAAAATGGGCAGGTGCAAAAATTTGGGCACCCTTGGAGATTTGTGTGCTCAGATAACTTTGACCAAGGTTTCAGACCTCAATTAGCCTTTTAGGGTATGTGCACATATTGCGGATTCTGCTGTGGATTTTTCCGCAGTGGATTTGGAAAATCCGCAGTGCAAAACCACTGCGGTTTTCACTGCGGATTTTCTCGCGGTTTCTTCTGCGGATTCCTCTGCGGGTTTTCAACTGCACTTTTCTATTTGTGCAGGTTGAAAACCGCTGCGGAATCCGCAGAAAGAATTGACTTGCTGCAGAAAATAATCCGCTGCGTTTCCGCGCGGATTTTTCCGCAGCATATGCACAGCGGGTTTTTTCCCCATAGGTTTACATGGTACTGTAAACTTTGGGAAAACTGCTGCGGATCCGCAACGTCAAATCCGCTGCGGATCCGCAGCAAAATCCGCAGCATGTGCACATGGCCTTAAGGTTATGGCTTGTTCACTACAGAGGCGTATCTAGGGGGAAGCAGCCAGGGCATGTTGAGCCACCTAATGCGGCGGTCCAGAGTGTCTCCCCTGGCGGCTGCATTCTGCCGCCCCCGGGAGTCAGCTGTTCTCTGTGCCGACTGTCAAGCTGACAGCCAGCACAGAGAAGCTGCAGCTCCCCGGCTCCCAGTGTTCAATTGTACTGGCATCTTGAGGAAAGGACTGAGGGTCTGCAGCATGGAGCCGTGTGAGGAGATTACCGAGGGGCTGAACCATGGAGGTGAGGAGAGAACCGAGGGGCTGCACCACGGAGGTGTGAGGAGAGGACTGAGGGGCTGCACCATGGACCCTTGTACAAATGGGAATGAGGACGCAGGACTCGGTGTGAGTGCTCTGAGGATGTATTTTGGAAAGGGTTTGAAGTTAATTGAGTGGGGCTGCATAGGGAAGATGATGATGAGGTGCTATGTGGGGATGATGAGGTGGTGTGTTGTGAATGGGGGGATGATGAGGGGCTGTGTGGTGGAAGATGAGGGGCTGTGTGAATAGGGGGATGATGAGGGACTGTGTGAGAAGGGGGGATGATGAGGGGCTGTTTGGAGAAAGGAGAATGATGAGGGGCTGTGTGGGGAGAAGATTAGGGGCTGTGGGGAGAAGGGGGTGATGAAGTGCTGTGTAGTGAATGGGGGATGATGAGGAGCTGTGGGGAATAGGGGGATAAGGGGCTGTGTGGGGAATGGGGGGTGATGAGGGGCTGTGTGGGGAGAAAGGGGGCATGATGAGGGGCTGTGGGGAGATGATGAGGGGCTTTGGGGAGATGGGAGGATGATGAGGGGCTTTGGTGGAGAAGGGAGGTGAAGAGGGGCTGTATGGGGGATGTGTGGGGAATGGGGGGATGAGAGGCTGTGTGGAGGATGATGAGGGCCTGCGTGGGGAATGGGGGGGATGATGAGGGGCTCTGTGGAGGAGTGATGAGGGGGCTTTGTGGGGAAAGGGGGGATGAGGGCCTGTGTGGGGAATGGGGGGATAATGAGGGGCTGTGTGGGGAATGGGGGGATGATGAGGGGCTGTGTGGGGAATGGGGGATGATGATGGGCTGTGTGGGGAATGGGGGGATGATGAGGGGCTGTGGGGAATGGGGGGCTGTGTGGGGAATGGGGGGATGATGAGAGGCTGTGTGGGGGATGATGAGGGCCTGTGTGGGGAGTGAGGGGGATGATGAGGGCCTGTGTGGGGAGTGAGGGGCTGTGTGGAGGTTGATGAGGGGCTGTGGGGGGATGAGGGGATGGGGTTGATAAGGGGCTGTGTGGGGAATGGGGGGATTTATTGTGTGTGGGGAGAATTGGAGTGGGGATGGGCAGTTTAATGTGTGTGGGGAGATTTGTAGTGGGGATGGGGGGATTTAATGTGTATCTGCGAATTGGGGACACAAAATGAAGAGCAAAGGGGGAGATGGAGGGAAAGTATGAGGAAAGAGTACGGGAGAATGGGGGGCATGTACGAGGAAAGAGTACAGGGGGCATGGGGGGCATGTATGAGGAAACAGTAGGGGTGAATGGTTGGCATGTATGAGGAAACAGTACGGAGGAATGGGGGGCATGCATGAGGAAACATGTATGAGGGTGATGGGATGTGTGCAGACACAGTATGGGGAGTCAGGTGAGCAGGCAGTATAGAAACTGAGGGGGTAAATATATAAGACAGTTTGGTGAAAAGAGGGGATGTGAGAGGAGACAGTATGAGGAGGGAGGGGAATAGTGTGAGGGGATAGTATGGGGGGAGAAAAGTGAGTGGGCACAGAATAGAAACTGAGTAGTGGGAGCGTAGCATGGAGGGACAGTGTAAGGGCACAGCCAGAAAGGGACAGTATACCAAGGAGGGGGAGTTTGATGAAAGAGTACAGTATAAATACTGGGCCCTATGGTGGGGACACAGTGTGAGAGGAAAATGTGAAGAGGGGGCCGGTATGGAAAGGAGAGGTCAGTGGGAAGAGCATGTACCATAAGAGGGACAGTGTGGAAGTCATATTTTGTGCAGATAATATAGTGAGAGGCAATTTTTTATTCAGGAGGATTATAATGACACTTCTATCTTTAAGGGCATCATGTGGAGATTTTCTGCAAAAGAGTGGAGAAGATGGAAGTCTGCAGAGACGAGCTGTGGATGAGAAAACTCATCATGGGGTCTGGACAAGATGAATAAAAGGAGAACTGCTCCAGAAATGACAACATCTATAAGGTACCTGGATGTAAATGTTATTTTTGATACTAACTAAATCTTATGTTTTTATTTGTTAGGCGCATTAAAGGGGATGTTCAGGTTTGTAATGAGTCTGCAGTCATTCTTTGTGACTGCAGACTTCTGAATTTTCACAGTGCACTGCATGCTGTGAGCATTCTCTCGTGCTGGGGATTTACATACATGCATCATGCGCTGACTAGACATGTGTGGCCTCACTCACTGAAAATGAACAGACCGAGGCCGGGCACGTCTAGTCAGAATGTTGTCAGAAGTATACAAATCGCATGATTGTGCTGACATGACCGTCCACCGGCAAGGGAGAATCCTAAAAGTGTGCAGTGCATTAGTTGTGAGAATTCAGAAGCTGCGATGTCAGGATTCAGCTCTGCAGGTTCCAGTAGTCATCACATGGACACTTCACTCGTATGTGACTTTCATACTTGTGGTCCTGTGACAACGAGCTTCTCTTCCTGCTTCTCTCAGTTTTTCACTGAACATTGAGAGCATTAGGGAGAGGAGTTTGTGGGTACATGACAAAGTGTGCAAATCGCATATGTCATTGGTGGGGGCAACAAACTGAATTCTTGCCCCGGGTACCAGAAATCCTAGATACACCTCTGGTTCACTATCAATGTTAGGAAAGACCAGGGGTGCCCAAACTTTTACATGGCATGGTATAATTACGAAAAATACTAAAAAATACCATGGCTCCTGAAATACAGTTAGGTCCATATATATTTGGACAGAGACAACATTTTTCTTATTTTGGTTATAGACATTACCACAATGAATTTTAAACAAAACAATTCAGATGCAGTTGAAGTTCAGACTTTCAGCTTTCATTTGAGGGTATCCACATTAAAATTGGATGAAGGGTTTAGGAGTTTCAGCTCCTTAACATGTGCCACCCTGTTTTTAAAGGGACCAAAAGTAATTGGACAATTGACTCCAAGGCTATTTCATGGACAGGTGTGGGTAATCCCTTCGTTATGTCATTCTCAATTAAGCAGATAAAAGGTCTGGAGTTGATTTGAAGTGTGGTGCTTGCATTTGGAAGGTTTTGCTGTGAAGTAAACATGCGGTCAAAGGAGCTCTCCATGCAGGTGAAACAAGCCATCCTTAAGCTGCGAAAACAGAAAAAACCCATCCGAGAAATTGCTACATTAGGAGTGGCAAAATATACAGTTTGGTACATCCTGAGAAAGAAAGAAAGCACTGGTGAACTCATCAATGCAAAAAGACCTGGGCGCCCACGAAAGACAACAGTGGTGGATGATCGCAGAATAATCTCCATGGTGAAGAGAAACCCCTTCACAACAGCCAACCAAGTGAACAACACTCTCCAGGAGGTAGGCGTATCAATATCCAAATCTACCATAAAGAGAAGACTGCATGAATGTAAATACAGAGGGTTCACTGCACGGTGCAAGCCACTCATAAGCATCAAGAATAAAAAGGCTAGACTGGAATTTGCTAAAAAACATCTAAAAAAGCCAGCACAGTTCTGGAAGAACATTTTTTGGACAGATGAAACCAAGATCAACCTCTACCAGAATGATGGAAAGAGAAAAGTATGGTGAAGGCGTGGTACAGCTCATGATCCAAAGCATACCACATCATCTGTAAAACACGGTGGAGGCAGTGTGATGGCTTGGGCATGCATGGCTGCCAGTGGTACTGGGTCACTAGTGTTTATTGATGATGTGACACAGGACAAAAGCAGCCGAATGAATTCTGAGGTATTCAGAGCCATACTGTGTGCTCAGATCCAGCCAAATTCAGCCAAACTGATTGGTCGTCGTTTCATACTACAGATGGACAATGACCCAAAACATAAAGCCAAAGCAACCCAGGAGTTAATTAAAGCAAAGAAGTGGAATATTCTTGAAAGGCCAAGTCAGTCACCTGATCTCAACCCAATTGAGCATGCATTTCACTTGTTAAAGACTAAACTTCAGACAGAAAGGCCCACAAACAAACAGCAACTGAAAACCACTGCAGTGAAGGCCTGGCAGAGCATCAAAAAGGAGGAAACACAGCGTCTGGTGATGTCCATGAGTTCAAGACTTCAGGCAGTCATTGCCAACAAAGGGTTTTCAACCAAGCACTAAAAATAAACATTTTATTTAAAATTATTGAATCTGTCCAATTACTTTTGGTCCCTTTAAAAACAGGGTGGCACATGTTAAGAAGCTGAAACTTCTAAACCCTTCATCCAATTTTAATGTGGATACCCTTAAATGAAAGCTGAAAGTCTGAACTTCAACTGCATCTGAATTGTTTTGTTTAAAATTCATTGTGGTAATGTCTATAACCAAAATAAGAAAAATGTTGTCTCTGTCCAAATATATATGGACCTAACTGTAGGACAATTAAACAAACAAAAAAAATGTCCTGAAGACCAAAATGGGCACCTCGTTTAGAAGTTGATGGAATGCCCAGCCTCACCCCCTCTGTCAATCCCTGCACTGGCTCCCCATTACCCAGAGACTCCTGTTCAAAACCCTAACCATGACAAAGCCATCCACAACCTGTGTCCTCCATACAACTGTGACCTTGTCTCTCGGTACTTACCTACACACAACCTCCGATCCTCATAAGATCTCCTTCTATACTTGCATCTTATCTCCTCTTCCCACCATCGCATACAAGATTTCTCCTGCGTATCACCCCTACTCTGGAACTCTCTACCCCAACATATCAGACTCTCGCCTACCATGGAAACCTTCAAAAAGAACCTGAAGACCTACCTCTTCCGACAAGCCTAAAACCTGCAGTAACCACAGATGGCCCAAACCGCTGCACGACCAGCTCTGCCCTCGCCTACTGTATCTTCACCCATTCCTTGTAGATTGTGAGCCCTCGCGGGCAGGGTCCTCTCTCCTTCTGTACCAGTTATGACTTGTATTGTGTAAGATTATTGTACTTGTTTTTATTATGTATACCCCTCCGCACATGTAAAGCGCCATGGAATAAATGGCGCTATAATAATAATAATAATATTAGGGTCACGTAATTTCATATATAAACATGTGATCCCCATACAGAATGCAAACATAGATTTAGGCCTCAATCAGACGACATTTGTTTTTTTTCAGTTTATAAATTGAAATAATATATATTTCTAGGTGTTGGACCCATTTTTTGTCCGTAAGTCCGTTTTCCAATCTGTTTCATATATTTTTTGGGTTTGCCAAAGCCTCTCATATCAACTGCTCAGTGAAGAATGAACAGTACTCATATGACTACACGGATGCCACAGAAGTGTCGTCAGTTTTTTCTATAGACACAATCACTTGGACAGGAAATTTTACTCTACAAATCAAATGAAAAACAGATGTCTTCTTTTTTGGATGACAGCCTCAGGCTGTGTCCACACTTTTGTTTAGAAATTTTCTTTTTTCAGTTCCATTTTTGGAATAAGCAAACAGGATTCATGTTCAAAACTGATATGTTGTACAACTGTAAGGAGGTTGCTTTCCCTGCTCCTTGCCTGGAACCACATAGTCAGACAGCTGGGTTGTTGGGGGGAAGACTTTCTGCCCTGGACAGAGGGGACGAGGGGACTGCTGGGAAGAGAGAGGTGTGGTCAGAAAAGAGCGGGAGAGCAGAGGGAAGGCAGCGCGCCAAAGAGAGGGCAGGCTGCAGCGCCGTGCTCCCCTAAAAGTAGTGCTCCCCGTGAGGGCACTGAGGCTGAGATACCCACCAGAGTGAAGGCTGGATGTGGGGGTGTAGATTTGGAAGCCTCCTGAATCAGAGACAGTGACTGTGCAGCCCCGGTGACCGCAGTGACAAGCAAAGATCCCTGAGTGTGATAAGTAACTGCCCAGTGTGTGTGTGACACCGTTACTACAGAGAGACTGTCAGCCTGGTGCACAGAGGCTCTTGCAGCAGCGACGGAGACTGTGCTATTTCCTGGTTCCAGTTTCACTTTGAGAAGAACAGGCTGCAAAAGTTTAACCCCGGAGTCTCCAGTTCTCAGAAGACAGGAAAGACTTCAGACTCTTCAAGTGTTGCTGGTGACTGTACCCACATTGGAATAAGGACCCTTCAGTCAGGACCTCCCTGGACTGATAAGTTACAAGAACACTCGTTAACCCTTTCGTTTCCGTTTAACTGTTTACTATTGATTTACCTCTATTAACCCCCTGTTTACTCCCTGCGAGGAGAATCTACTCCTGTTAATAAATTCCCCTCAACAGTTGGTCTGTCTGTTCCGTGGTGACATACGCAACCCTGCACTCTATTACACTTGGCGTAGTTGGCAGGATGTCACACGGTAGCGCGGAAGGGGCAGACCAAGCAGTTGATGGAGGTCCCAGGTCTAGCATCTCCCTGGGAGCCATGTTACTGTAGCTAACCTGCCAAGATTTTCAGGGAGTAATGTCATGTTGCGGGGTTGGACGGAGCGCATCCGAGGGATGATGCGGATGCATCCTATGACACCGGCTCTGCAGGCGGAAATAGCTGTGATGGCCCTAGAGGGGGATGCACGGGACTCTGTTATGCTCAGACCCCCCCAGGCGAGAGATACCCTGGACAAAGTATTATGTATACTTGAGGAGACGCATGGGGACCCCACTGACGTAGGGGAGCTGCGCATGCGACTGTTCCGCCGGGTACAAAGAGAGGGGGAGACCGTGACGCAATATATGAACGCACTGCAAGAGCTTCATACTGCCATTATACGGAAGGACGGCATAGGTGTGGGGTCAATTGACGTTGTACTGCGAGACCAACTGGTGACAGGCTTGCGAGATGTGTTAGTGAAACAGGCCCTGCGAGAGCGCATGCGCGTAAAGCTAGATATGACTTTCTCTGAGGTCGGGAGTGAGGCACGCACGCGCGAGCGAGAGCAAGGGGTGGTAGGGCCAGTGAGAAAGGTATGGAGCAGGGAGGTAACAGCCCCTCAATGGGTAGAAGACTTGAAGACGGAGGTTAAGCGAGTCCGTGAGGAGGTGGCTGAATATAAGAAGATCCCTGCTGCAGAGTACAGCCCTCCAGTGCGAGAAAGAGAGACCGCCCCCCAAAGTGAGACTGGTGCCGCTCAGCCAAGACGACTGCCTAGATGCTACAACTGCGGAGCACCCAGTCACAATGAAGAGGAGGCGATGTGGACCCGAGATTCCCAGCTGAAGATAAGAAGAATCTGGGAGGAGATTGAGAGTCTGGGGAAAGCCCTTACTGCCGTTTTGGGGACCAGCGGCATACCCCGAGGTAACGTGCGGAAGCCGCCAGAAAAAGATAGAGGAGAGGTGCGCAGCATGAAGATGGCTTCAGTGGTGGCCCCAGAGTGTAACTCCATATCCTGGGGTGAAGAGCAACCGCAGATGAGAGATGTCCCCCGCCGAGGTCGACGATCCAGACTGAAGCGCCCTCCAGACCGACGCAGGCGTGAGTGCTGGTTGTGCAGAAAGGTGGGACACATGTCCAGAAATTGCCCTACCCGAGAAGAGCGGTGGCAGAGATCCGCTCACCCCTCTGAGGGTCCTGCTAACTGGAGGGAACGTCGCCCCTGGAGGGAATGGTACGGCAGGAAGAGAAGAGTTCCACCTAGGACAAGACAGTACCACAATGTCGGACGCCAAGGAGAGGTGGAGAAGGTGTCAAGCATCTCTGGTGAAATGACTGCGCTGTCCCAACGCGTAAAAGTGAGCCTAGTGGATCTACAGCCTGGGTCTGAAGGTTTTATTGGTGAGACTCAGCCCGGAGGAAAGAAAGTGACGTTCACTCAAGAAGACCACCGAAGTGCTTTACTACCTTGCCCAGCACGAGTTCCCGAAGAAGGAGAGAAAGTGCCAAGTGTTCCTGTGACACTCGTTTTCAAGGTCCGAGCCAATGAGAAGGAGAAACCACTGATGTCATCCCCCGAGGTGAAGAATGTGCTGGCTGTCAGCTCACCAGTTCCTGATCGGACAGGGGAAATGGAACAGCTGTGTGAGACAGGGCGTGTGGTTGAGAAGCCCTGGGAAGTGATGTCCGCAGAGCCCGGCGCAGATGACAAAGAGTCCGGCCTGCATGGTCTTAATTCATCTGGCTCAAGCTTTGACGAGAATGCTCCTGTCAAAGAGAGGGGGAGCTATGGAGAAGAATTACTTGTACTAAGCCCCCAGACTGAGGAACCCGAGCAAGAAGCCCCTACGCAAACACCTGCCACTGGCAAGGCTAAGAAGAAGAAGAAAAAGAAGAAGACAGCAGTTGTTGATGAAGCAGAGAAAGCATATCTCAACCTGACTGATGAGCAGCTCCTAAACCATTTAGTCTGGAAGTATGTACAAGAAGAAAGGCAGAAGGAGATGCGAGAATCGCAGGTATCTGACTCCCCTCCAAAGAACAAAGAGAAGCACGAAGAGTCCTCGCCCGTGGAATGGCGAGCTTTAAGAGAGGGGGAATGTAAGGAGGTTGCTTTCCCTGCTCCTTGCCTGGAACCACATAGTCAGACAGCTGGGTTGTTGGGGGGAAGACTTTCTGCCCTGGACAGAGGGGACGAGGGGACTGCTGGGAAGAGAGAGGTGTGGTCAGAAAAGAGCGGGAGAGCAGAGGGAAGGCAGCGCGCCAAAGAGAGGGCAGGCTGCAGCGCCGTGCTCCCCTAAAAGTAGTGCTCCCCGTGAGGGCACTGAGGCTGAGATACCCACCAGAGTGAAGGCTGGATGTGGGGGTGTAGATTTGGAAGCCTCCTGAATCAGAGACAGTGACTGTGCAGCCCTGGTGACCGCAGTGACAAGCAAAGATCCCTGAGTGTGATAAGTAACTGCCCAGTGTGTGTGTGACACCGTTACTACAGAGAGACTGTCAGCCTGGTGCACAGAGGCTCTTGCAGCAGCGACGGAGACTGTGCTATTTCCTGGTTCCAGTTTCACTTTGAGAAGAACAGGCTGCAAAAGTTTAACCCCGGAGTCTCCAGGAGTCTCCAGTTCTCAGAAGACAGGAAAGACTTCAGACTCTTCAAGTGTTGCTGGTGACTGTACCCACATTGGAATAAGGACCCTTCAGTCAGGACCTCCCTGGACTGATAAGTTACAAGAACACTCGTTAACCCTTTCGTTTCCGTTTAACTGTTTACTATTGATTTACCTCTATTAACCCCCTGTTTACTCCCTGCGAGGAGAATCTACTCCTGTTAATAAATTCCCCTCAACAGTTGGTCTGTCTGTTCCGTGGTGACATACGCAACCCTGCGCTCTATTACACATCCAATGAAAACAGAAGCAGAGTGGTCCCATTTATTATGGGGTACCTCAGGGTACTGATATGTGTCCTTTTTAGGCATGTGTGAGTTTACTATAATTTGCATTTTTCTCTTACTCATGCATTCAATAAAATGATAAAAAAAGAAAAATTGCTAAATCCCTGTATGTGTCTTTTGATGTCTATCAAGATTTCCTTTCACTGTAAAACATTTCTCACATTCTGAACATGAATATGGCTTCACTCCTGTGTGAATTCTCTGATGTTTAACAAGATTTGATTTCTGCATAAAACATTTCCCACATTCTGAACATAAAAATGGCTTCTCTCCTGTGTGAATTCTCTGATGTACAACAAGTTTAGATTTTTCACTGTAACGATTCCCACATTCCGAACATTGAAATGTCTTCTCCCCTGTGTGAGTTCTCTGATGTACAACAACCTGTGTTTTCTGTTTATAACATTTCCCACATTCTGAACATGAAAATGGCTTCTCCCCTGTATGAGTTCTCTGATGTCTAACAAGATTTGATTTCTGCATAAAACATTTCCCACATTCTGAACATAAAAATGGCTTCTCTCCTGTGTGAATTCTCTGATGTACAACAAGTTTAGATTTTTCGCTATAACGATTCCCACATTTCGAACATTGAAATTTCTTCTCCCCTGTGTGAGTTCTCTGATGTACAACAACCTGTGATTTCTGTTTATAACATTTCCCACATTCTGAACATGAAAATGGCTTCTCCCCTGTGTGAACCCTCTGATGTATGACAAGATGTGCTTTCTTATCAAAACATTTACTGCACTGTGAGCATGAATATGGTTTTACTTTTTTAAGAGCTAGTTCATGTTTACCAGTCCTTCTATGACTTTTGTTTTGCACATCGGTAATTGATGAAGCAGAAGAAAGAACCTGTTGAAAATGATCAGATGAAAGAGTTTTTCTGAGAATGAATTGAGGTGTATCTGGGATAATGGCATGTTCTTCATATGTATATGGTGTAATACTATAACCATTTGCTGCAAAATCTGAGAATATCAGATGTCCCTCTGAGCTCCTGGTATAGTCATCTGAAAAGAATAAAAGTGAATTTATTGTTTTTCAATAATACTGCACTGAAATCATATCAATATTATCAATATTATGTATTGTATTTTATATATTTTCATATAAATTGTAATACAAATCAATTATTAAATGACTAAGAAAGTAGAGCAAGGGGACCATGGCCCTAAATGATAAAATGCAGATCTTCTCCATTGACCATCACTGAACTCATTGTTTATCCCATGAATACGTTTGGGTAAGCCAGGATTAGGATCTACCTGTCACATGGCTCCATGAAGATGTTCAGAGAAGCCAGGTTGTGACCCTCTGGTCACCTGGCCTTGTACCTCAATGGAAACCTCAATAAAAATGCTCAGCTGCCTAAGCTTGTTGTTACCTCTTTTCTGTGTGTCACAGGTAGGGGTAGTCGGCCCTGGAAGTCACAGCTGGTTTTAATCCCGGTGAGTCAGCAGAAGGGTGAGACTATGTAAATTTGCACTATCCTGGGTATTTTGCTGGGACTGTTCTATGTGTTATTTGCCTGTTTTGTGGTTCAATAAAGTGTTGCCATACTGTTTTACCTTCACCTTGTGTTGTCTGAGTAGTATTATGCTCACGGTAAAAGGAGAGCGGTTGTTGGGATGATCCTTGGTCCATGTGGTCTCGAGCTAGCGAACCAGAGCACCCACTGACCTCCGTGTCTTCACAAGTTTCTACAAGAATCCAACTTGGAACAACTACTATCAAGATCTTCTTCTGAATCTAATAACATCTTAGAACAGCTCAGTTACTTCAATTCCTACTTCTATAGAACTTGATTATCCAGTCTTGAACTGAACATTTTTTCCTCAAAAGCTCAAGTGCTTTAAATGGACACTAACATGTATACAAAGCAACAGCTAATTAAGACTTTTGTTTATTTTTCTACTAACCTATATTTTCCTTTTCAAATTTAAGCAGACAAGGAACTTATGCACTGGCTAATGTTAACATACTTATTTACTGTACTTAATATGACTCTGTTTAATGTTAAAATGCAACTAATATTAAGGTTAGTTTTAAGTAATGTATACTTGTTATTTTCCTTTTCCCTATCTTTCTAGGAAATTTCCTTGTTCCATCTCCCCTCATGTTTTTCTTTTCCTGATAAAAATTTGTTATATTTCCTCCACCCCCACCATTTCCTCTCCCACTCTTCTTTCCTACAGAATTGTTGTTCCACTTTTTTTTCCTTTAAAAATTTCCAAAATCCTAATAAAAGTTATTGAAACACAAAAATATGTTTAAAAAATGATGCTGAGGTATATTAGACATGTAGAAAGTGTTACTTAATAATTATTTATTTTTATTGGTACAGCTATCTATTTTACGCCCTGAAAAATTTGAAGTTCATCAATTGCAAATTTTTACAAATTGTCATAAAATTTCCAATTTTTTCATAAGTAAATGCAAATCATATCAACCGATATTTAGCTCTAACATGAATTACAATGTGTCACGAAAAAAAACATTCTCAGAAACACTGGAATATGTTGAAGCATTCAAGAGTTATTACGACATAAACTGACACTGGTCAAAGGGGGCTCTGCCAGGATAGTAAAAATAGGCTTCACCAGTAAGGAGTTAAAGGGGCTGTCCAGTCCAAAATGATAAATCCGCATTTACTCTGGGTGACTGCAGACTTATGGATCACCCCAGCGCACATGCTGTGGGAATTCACTGATTTCTGATCCAGGACAAGCTTGTACGTATGTGTTATACATACTCCTGGCCAGAACCCGATTAGTGGGTGTCCATACATTTGTCGGCCACATCCACTTTTCGGCTGCGTCACTAGACGGGGTGCGGCCTAAAAGTGTATGGACCGAGGCCACGCCCACCAGTCGGGTATGCATAACGCATACATACCTGCCGGTCCTGGCTCAGAAGCTGGAAAATCCCCGCAGAGCACGTACAGAGAAACTGCAGACTTATCAGTTTGGACCGGATAACCTTTTTAAGTGATAAATCTTTAAGTCTCAAGTCCACATAAAAATACTCAATGCAACAAACCTTAAAAAAATTCAACACATAATTATACCATCTGGTGACTGAAGAGAACCTGTGACTTCTTGGCACTGAATTGTTACTACTCACCTGTGCAGTTATCTGTAGGAATTTCCTCTTTACACCGCTCATCACCTCTCACATATGTCTCTGTAGTATTAATATGGGTCAGATCTTTACCCTGGAATAAATGTTTTAAAGTCACAAACAGATAGAGAAGTCATTTGAAATGATTCAATAAACCCCAGAAACAATAGTAATGCATATGGTGACCAAAAATTACACCGCACTTGGCGTTCGATGTGTACTTGGCAAAGGCTCATGTCCCCAACTGGTGAGTCAGACAGAGGGTATGCATACACAATGTCTTTTTCAGGCAGATTCTACCTTGAACCCATCTGCAAAACAATGAACTGCAAAGCGACTTTCCACGCGTATGTTCCGTCTTCTAAGGGTATGTGCACATGACATTTTTTCAAGGGAGTTACAGAACGGTAAATAAACGCTACAAAGTTATTCAATACAATTAATAAAAAGCAGGAAGCCAAAATATAACCAAAAAAATGACTGAAAAGATGAAAAAAGACCCTTTAAAACAAAGGACGATGGCATTGACTGAAGCATCTTCTGCTTGAAAATTTTGCCAGGTTTTTCAAACAGATATTGTGTGCACGTACCTTAAGGGTGCACATACTTTTTAATAAATAGTTCAGGTCCTCATACACATTAAATCAGGGTTGGCCTAGCAAATGGTTTTCATCGAGTTTGTCCGACAGTTTGATGTGTATCGGTACCCCTGACTGATGAAGTCAGTGGAGATAATGATGTCCAATTGCAGACTGCAGATCCTTTTGCTCTCTAAGAGATAAGCCACCACCAGACAATTCTTGCATAGCAGTTCTCTCATTGAAAACAAAAGAGCGGTTGGCAGCATCAGGGTGATAGGGCGAGAGTAAAACGTTAAAACAGGATGAGTACCAACATCAGGACATACATTCATCATCAGAACCATCATCGGTACATGAATACAGCTCCAGAACCATCACCACTACATGAATACAGAACCAGAACCATCATCATTACATGAATACAACACCAGAATCACAATCAGTATGTGAATACAGCATGAGAGCCATCATCAGTACATGAATACAGCACCAGATCTACCTTCAGTACATAGATAGATCACCAGAAGAATCCATATATAAATACATCTTCAGATCCATTGCCAGTATATGAATACAGCACCAGAATCATCATCAGTACAGCAAGACAGCACCAAACTTAGTACAACAATCAATTGCAATGTCAGGTTTAGCCTTCACAAATGTATGCCATGAACTTGCAACTTCCAGCATGTTCTTAACAATGATAAGGGAACGAGGGGAGTTGTAGTTACTATACATCATCAGGCTGTGGAAAATAAGGTAACCACAGTACTGATTAGATGTAGGCAAAAGCACTATTAAACATTTAAAGAGTAACTTAAAGGAGCACTCCCACTGAGATTTTAATGCATTAAATGTCTGTGTATGTGAATGTACTCACCTACTGCTGTTTTCCCCTGTGTTCTCTGCTTTTCAGTGACATCATCACAATTGTGACTACCCAGCTGACTCTATACTGTATGTGACAGAAGTCTATTTTACAATTAAAGCCTATGAAGCCTCGTACTGGTACTCCATATGTTTACATTGTAAAAGTAAATTCTGGGTCAGGTAAAGCACAGCATGACCTGGACAGTCTGCAGAGTGGTAAGTCACTGAGGAGAAAGGTGCTGGACACATAAGACCGCATCAATATGTGAATGTATTAATGCACTCAAACCACAGTACATGCACATACAAACATTAAATGAATAAAACAAGTAGTGGGAGTGCTTCTTTAACTTTTAGGGGCTATCTAATATTTTTTTTTATGACTCACAATCCTGAGCAGATTGGTACAGGTCTTGGTCCTGACTCCTGAGACCCCACAAATTTCTCAAAAGACCTTTTCGAAGTGCACAGGTCAGGAGACAGGAGCCCATGACTCTACTACATCTGCTGTGTGCTGTGTGTGACTTGTTTTGAGCGATTTTTGGCGAAAATTAAAGGGCCTAAAACATGTATAAAAAGTTGACAAAAAGTTTAGTCATACTCTAATGTGCATAATCAACAACCAAATATCCGTCTATTTAAACAGGCTGTCAATCACCAGATGCACAAGCAAAATGTTCGTTCATTGGGTGAAATGGTTTTCTTAACAAAAATGCTATGCTACGCGCACATATTGATCAAATTATCAACTGTCCTGTGCACACATAACTGCGATCAGCCAGTCTACATGTTGTCATGACTGCAGATTGGCTTGATATAAGTGGCTCAGCAGTCGTTTAATGGCTGTAATTCTCCATTTTCAATACACCCTTAAACTCAGGAAGTTTATAGATGACATCTACTCTGATTCCTCATTCCTTTCTTAGACATCTGATCCTGACCCCTTGATGACTTTTCACATCCAGAGTTCGTCTCTGCAGAAGACCGCCACACTGTCCTTCGTTATTAATTATACCTACCACACGTTGCTTACTTATAAACTATGATCTCCATGCTATACATGGCTCTAAGTGCCCCTTCTAACAAACTATCCCCCTCACACAGCCACTAGTTCATATTGAACCACCTCTTCACACTGCCCCCTGACTATTCAACCCTTGTGGCTCTTTCTACCACAGGTTAAACAGCTGCCATGAAGAGATTAATTTGGCTGGCCACAATAATTAAGTAAGCCCCAGTGTAAAAATATCCATCCAGAGATATCAGGGATTCCCAGGATGTGCCAAGAAAATATTACAATATTAATCCATCTCCGCCAGCCTGAAGCGTTGATGCTGGATGCTGTTCCTTGAAAATCCCTACAAGGTTGGTAGTTTATCATATAATGGTCCTGGTGAATGTTGCACCGATGCTCATGTTTGACGTCAGTTAGATGATTCAATCTTCTAATTTTAATTTGGATTACAACGTATAACTCATCACTTCATTTTATGGGTTACGGATCTCACACCATGTGCTAAAGCTCCAATCAGGAGAGGCAGTAATCTCTAATAAATTGGCCATTCAGTGTATTATACTGGTGGATAAAACAAGACTGAACACAAGACCTTCACAGCCTTCTACACATCATAGGGGAGATCTCATGACACCTTCTCTCCATCTACCTGATGATCCTGAGGAACATTCGGATCTTCTTGTTTACAGTCCTGTGGAAGAAAAGGATGGGGACATCTCTCTGGTGTTGTCCTCTCACAGGATAGAACTGGAGGAAACAGATACAGGGACTGAATTCATTCTTTACATACAGATAATTATAGGCCGTGTGTATTTAGTCCTGTCTATTACCTGGTGGTGTGAGGGGCTGGGGAATCTCCATCATGACGTCCTTGTACAGATCTTTGTGTCCTTCTAAATACTCCCACTCCTCCATGGAGAAATAGAGGGTGACATCCTGACACCTTATAGGAACCTGACACATACAATGATAGAGTCATCCCCCGATCCCTCCATAGTGTTACTGTATAATGTCCCAGCATTCTCAGCAGTGTCACCTCTCCAGTCAGCAGCTCAATCATCTTGTAGGTGAGTTCTAGGATCTTCTGGTCATTGATGTCCTCATGTATCAGGGGGTGAGGTGGAGGCCCTGTGATTGGGCTCAGGGGTCTTCCCCATCCCTCAGACACAGGGGCCTGACAGCGCTCACTAGAGGTCTTCTTCACTACTGTGTAATCCTGGTTATGGAGAGACACATTAATAAACCTCACTACAGACATTTCCAGAGTCCTCACCTCTCCAGTTCTGTCCATCTGTTATTCCCATAGATAAGAATGATGTAATGTGACGTCATCAGAATCTCTCACCTCTCCAGTAAGCCGGAAGAGGATCTCTAGGGTGAGGTGTAATATCCTCTCCGCCATCTTGTCCCTGTCCCTATCCATCCTTGTAGGGTCACTCAGTAGAATTCTCTTATATAGAAGATCTCCACTGAGAGGATCCGATATTGTAGGGACCTGAATGGGGAGAAGATGACGATGTAACATCATAAAGATCCCATGTAAGAAACCTCCGGAGCTGTTACCGGCGTCACATGATCACTACATCCAGTCATGGCCCCGTCCTGCCCCCGGTATAACACACAGTCCTATTATAGTCACATACAGAGATTTATCACAGGCTCAGCACTGAGGGGGTTAATGTCCCCTGCGCCCAGTAATGGGGAATCTCCAGCACCTACCTCCACCTGCAGAGCCGCACACCACATATATGGCTGCTCTGTGCGCACAGGACCTGTGATGAGGTCACAGGAGGGGAGGAGTCAGGGGGTCACATGATCAGGGGCCTCAGTCTGCAGGACTCTGCTGTGCTAGTTGCAAGACTGAATTTAGACAAAGTAGGGCCCGAAATACTCATATGTTGCTCCATCACACAGAAACATTTCGGTTGTATTTACATGCTCTGAGTTCAGGCTGCTAAATGAGCGTGATTGACAATATTGAAGTCGTTCGACACTTGCTTCCCAGAGTCTTTCCATCTGTTGAGGAACAATGATGGAGAAAGAACAATCACTAGTAGATTCATCTGTCCTCATACAATATCATGTTACCAGCATGATATCTCCAGTTTTCAGCAGGCGATGTGCTGCTGAGAACAATGATGTCTGTCAGGATGGTGGGAGAGTAGTATCCCCACTCTGTCAGGATGATAGGAAGGTGGTATTCCCAGTCTGTCAGGATGGTAGGAAGGTGGTATTCCCAGTCTGTCAGGATGGTAGGAAGGTGGTATTCCCAGTCTGTCAGGATGATAGGAAGGTGGTATTCCCAGTCTGTCAGGATGGTAGGAAGGTGGTATTCCCAGTCTGTCAGGATGGTAGGAAGGTGGTATTCCCAGTCTGTCAGGATGGTAGGAAGGTGGTATTCCCAGTCTGTCAGGATGGTAGGAAGGTGGTATTCAGAGTCTGTCAGGATGATAGGAAGGTGGTATTCCCAGTCTGTCAGGATGGTAGGAAGGTGGTATTCCCAGTCTATCAGGATGGTAGGAAGGTGGTATTCAGAGTCTGTCAGGATGGTAGGAAGGTGGTATTCCCAGTCTGTCAGGATGATAGGAAGGTGGTATTTCCAGTCTATCAGGATGATAGGAAGGTGGTATTCCCAGTCAGGATGGTAGGAAGGTGGTATTCCCAGTCTGTCAGGATGGTAGGAAGGTGGTATTCCCAGTCTGTCAGGATGGTAGGAAGGTGGTATTCCCAGTCTGTCAGGATGATGGGTGCTAAGACACAAGGGTTATGTACAAACCAGGGGAGATGATAAATCTGAACCCCACAGGTTCCTATTCAGACAAGGCAATCCCTACCCTGACTCTGATTTGTCCCTGCCTGAATGCAAAAGTTGGCACCTTAAGATTACGTAATTGCATCCTCATTCGAAATTTGCTGACCCTGAGTGTCCTTAGCTGCACCCTAAACTACACACAGTGCATACTCCAAAACAACAACCACAGAAAGGAATGCACACAAGCCGAGATTGAGAAGCTGGGCTAAGGACGTGTTCACACAGACATACAGGAAAAAAATAAGAACCAACAAACAGAATACGTGAATAACCTCCCAGACCTTAAAACTAAGAAAAGGGTACTGGGGATGTAGCAAAAGCAACAGGAGAGGAGTCAGGTAAGATAAACCTTAGCTGAGAAGCTGGATCTCCAAACACCATCAAACTTGGAATATTGACAGCAAAAACTGCAAGTTCATGGTGAGAATAAATAGTTCCTCCCAAGATGTGGTAGGCAAACCAAATGAGGAAGCAAAAACACCTGCATAGAAGCAACACGGCAAAGCAAAGACAAGTGTATTATCAGCAGTGAAGAGAGACAACACAGGCTGTGGTCCAACAGAAAGGGAAACCGACCACCATCCAGAGGTCACTTGATCGAGTCTCGGAGTTCCCCCATTCTACGAGGGGCCACTTGACCCTCAGAAACCCTCACGCTTATAGAACTCTCTAATTTATATCAAAAGACTGACCGTCACTTCCAAACAGAAAGACAAATGTGATCAGTTGCAAGTTAAGAGAGCCACTTGAAATTCTTGAAATGCTATAGTATGCAAAGGAATTGCATTACCGCTATAGAAAATAAGTTAAGGCAATGTCAGACAATACGCATGCAGATCATCCAAATTAGCCCAGTAGTTATCTTCTGGACCTTACAAAACCCTTCCATTTGACGAGATACTGCAAATGGAGCCTGAGCTGCCTGGATCCTAGAACCTGCTCAATTTCATACTCCCAATCCCCCTCCAGATTCAACTCCATAATGTCTCGGGGACCAGCTGTCCCTTCAAATTTCTTTAAAAAGGGAAGAATGGAAGGAATTGCTGATTTTCCAAGCTACAAGGATTTGAAGCTTAACAGTCACGGGATTCAAAATTTTGGTAATTCTATAATGACCTAAAAAAACTGGGAGCAAACATCCTAGAAGCCGCCTTAAGATGTAATTTTCTTCAAGGATAACCAAATAAATTCACAGACCCTAAAGACAGTGGCCTTTCTACGTCTGCAGTTGGTATCTTTTTTGACCGTCACTGGTTACCAAAAGAACCCCTTCTACCTTCTTCCTGGCATTAATTACATAGTTACATAGGTTGACTACTAATACTAGGTCCATCAAGTTCAACCTTCCTCCACCAATTGTACATATTGTCATTAATTTAATTATAACGGACAATGTTATATGTATTAAGGAAATAATCCATTAAGGAAATAATCCAACCCTTTTTTAAAAGCTGTTATAGCATTTGACATTACTACCTCTTGGGTAGGGCATTCTCCATTCTGGCTGCTCCAACTGTAAAGAAATGTTTCCTATTTAGCTGCTGGAATCACCTTTCTTCTACCCGTAATGAGTGCCCCCTGGTCCTTAGTGTTTTCTTTGGAAATAATAAGTCATGTGCCACTACTTTGTACTGACCACACATATATTTATACATGTAAATGAGATCCCCTGTGAGACGTCTTTTTTTTCTAAGCTAAACAAACTCAACTTCTCCAACCATCATTTGAGAGGCCTTCCATCCCTTGTAATCATCTAGTTGCCCACCTTTGAACTGACTTTAACTTCTGAATATTCTTTTAAAAATGAGGAGCCCACAGCCTGATCCTATAGATGTGGCCTCACAAGTGATTTATAAAAGGGTAACAATTCGTTGGGATCTCTGAATTTTATCTTTTTTACACCCTAAAATCTTGTTTGCTTTTGTGGCTGCTGCTTGACATTGAGTATTGCTGCTCAGCTAACTTGAAACCAGAATACCCAAGTCCTTCTCCTGTTCTGTAGTCCCGAGTATACTCCCATTTAATGTATATGCAGCAATAGGATTACTCTGTCTTAGGCCGGGATCACACATGCGAGAAATACAGCCAAGTCTCGCATGTTAATACCCGGCACTCAAGAGTGGAGCGTGTGGCTGCATGTATTGCTATGCGGCCGCACGCTCCACTCCCGAGTGCCGGCGACAGTGCCAGGTATTAACATGCGAGACTCTGCCATATTTCTCGCATGAGTGATCCCGGCATTAGGTGCATTACTTTACATATATCTACATTAAATCTCATTTGCCAAATATTTGCTCATTCAGTCATCTTGTCCAGAGTGTTTTGCAATATTTTAATGTCAAAGTCAGATTTTAATGTACTACATAGTTTTGTGTTATCAGCAAAGACTGACACCTTACTCTCAATCTCATACACTAGGTCATTAATAAAGAGGTTGAAAATAATCGGTCCTAGCACAGATCCCTGAGATCCCCACTGCTGATTATATCCAATTACAGAACGTACCATTTATGACAACTCTTTGTTTCCTGTCATTTAGGCAATTCCTTATCCATTTTCATATAGTTACCCCCAAGTCCATGGTTTTGTAGTTTCAGTATAAGACCATTGTGATACAATATCAAATGCCTTTGCAAAGTCCAGATAAATCACATGAGCCACATTACCAACATCCAGATTTGCACTTACCTACTCATAGAAACCCAACATGTTGGTTAGACATGACGTATTTTTCATGAATCCATGATGGTTGTCATTTATTATATTATTCTCTGCAATATACTTCTGCGTGTCATTTCTTATAATGCCCTCAAAAACTTTGCACAATACTGATGTCAGACTTACTGGACGGTAGTTGCCTGGATCCACCTTCTTACCCTTCTTAAATATCGGTACCACATCAGCCATCCTCCAATCCTGTGACACCACAAGTTACAAGAGAGTCTAAGAATATGAGATACATCGGTCTGTCAATTACTGAGCTCAATTCCCTCAGTATCCGTGGATGAATGCCATCTGGGCTGGGGGATTTGTCAATGTTTAATTTGCTCAGACGCATGCATACTTCTTCTTGTGTAAAACTAGTTATATCAGATGGTGAACTTTGATTTTTGCCTTGTTGAAAGATCCCTGGATCTTTCATTGGTGAACACAGATGAAAAATGCCTGTTTAATATCTCTTCCCCCTGTGCAGCGGCGGGAACTCGACACCTAACAAATGGCCCCACATATTGCCATTAACAGTATGATGGCCAGACAAATTGCTCTATACAGTATAATGACCTCACATAGTGCTCCATACAATATAATGGGCCCACACAGTGTTCCACAAAGTATAATGGATCCACATAATGATCAATACAGCATAACGGCTCTACATAGTGCTCCATGCAGTATAATGAGCCCACATAGCGCTCCATACAGTATAATGGGCCCTCACAGTGCTCCATACAGTATAATAGGCCCACATAATGCTCCATACAGTATAATGGGCACCTCATAGTGCTCCATATAGAATGGCCTCACATATTATACTGTATGAAGCACTATGTGAGGCCATTACACTGAATGGAACACTATGTGGGGCCACTATACTATATGGAGCACTCTATGGGCCTATTATTCTGAAGCCATTGTACTGTATGAAGCACTGGCTTCAGAATAATAGGCCCATAGAGTGCTTCATATAGTATAACGGCCCCACATAGTGTTCCATTCAGTGTAATGGCCTCACATAGTGCTCCATACAGTGTAATGGGCCCACGTAGTCCTCCATACAGTAAAATGGCATCATGTAGTGATCCATACAGTATCAAAAAACTGACCGGCATATTCGTAAATTTTTTATATTTGTAGTACATACCTTCTGACTGAGCTCTCCTCACATCAGCCTAAGGCGTTTTTAAACAGATCTTGCCCCTGCTTGCCCATATAGTTGTACGTTTTAACCCGGAAGAGGTGTAGGGTCCATACAAAGATGTATGCCTTGTTGCTGACTGTTGGGCTCACGTGAACTTGCCAATTTGTGTGCTAAGTAACTTCATTATTTAACCTGTTTTCTACAGCAGTAATGTAGTTCCAAGTTCATATATCTAATATTTAACTATTATAGCGCTTTAGAGTGCAGCTTTAATTTAGTTCCATACAGTATAAAGGGCCCACATAGTGCCACATACAGTATAATGGCCCCACATAGTCCCCATAGAGT
Organism: Ranitomeya variabilis; assembly: GCF_051348905.1. NCBI lineage: Eukaryota > Metazoa > Chordata > Amphibia > Anura > Dendrobatidae > Ranitomeya > Ranitomeya variabilis. Next base: position 632,034,628 of record NC_135235.1, read on the forward strand.
ATATTGGCTCCACATAGTGCTCCATACAGTATAAAGGGTCCCACAAAGAGCCCCATACAGCATAATGGCCTCAAATAAGGGTCCATACAGTATAATAGGCCACACATTAAAAAAATAAATACTTACCTCTGCCTGTTCCCCCGCTGCTCTGGTCTCTTCATGGAGTCTTCAGAACCTCTGTACATCTAGGTACAGTGGGTGCGTTGTAATGACGTCATCGTGCCCACTGTGCTGACACGTCAGATGCAAATGGGGAATAATGGGAGAGGGAGTATTAGCTGACACTCCCTTCTCTGTCATTGCTTTCAACTGTAAAGGCATCTAAGATGCCAATATACAGTGGGGAAAATAAGCATTTGATACACTGCCGATTTTGCAAGTTTTCCCACCTACAAAGAATGGAGAGGTCTGTAATTTTTATCGTAGGTACACTTCAACTGTGAGAGAAAGATTAACAAAAATACAGAAAAACACATTGTATGATTTTTACATATTTAATGCAATAAAATGCAAATTAATTAAAGTATTTGATTCAATACAAAAATAGAACTTAAAGGGAATCGGTCAGCACATTTGACCTGTCTAAGAAATTAATATGGGCATACAGGTTATACAATGCTGAAAAAGTCCTACCTGTATGCCTCACATGCTTTGTTGTTGAGAAATCATCTTTTGTCATTTTATATAAATGACCTCTTCCAGGCTCTGGGGAGAAGGTTGTCTGGAAGATAACTCTGCCTCCAGAGCTTGTTTTAAATATAAGAGAGCGTTACCATTGTGATTTATAATGGCCGCTCTCCTAATCTCATTGCAGAACTCTGTATGATTATAACTGACACATCTGCAGGTTCTTCTCAGCTTCAACTTCCGTCTCACAGGCTGAGTATACTTGTCTTTTTGTATCCTGGTCTGTAACGGGTTAAATTGCATTCACACATGATTGGACAATGTTGTTTTTAAATGTTCCCATGATTCCGTGTATTTATACTATGACTACTACCCTGGGTGGGGGAGGGGACAGATCAGGGTAGATATAGGAGCATAGCAAAACACGAGAACCCGGTGTCTCCACCTTCAGGAGTAATCCGGGGGACAGGGACAGGAAAGAGAGGCCCTAGCTCTAGGGAACTAGTTAGCGCCCACAGTTCAAACACCATCGTGACAGACACTTTAATATTATATACATAACATATATAAAGTACTTAACAGACGGGCTGGATGTTGGACGGCAATTGTCCTGATCATGTACAGCAGAATTCTTCATTGCAGATGTCACATCGAACAGAAGAGAGCTACATCAGACAAGTTATGTATGCAAATGTTATGTTTCGCACATAGGTGTATTATATGGATACTAATTGCTTTTCATTAACAATTAATCATTGGTAATTGTATACATTTTCTGATAATCAAATGGCCCAAATTATTTTCCGTTTTTGTTTTCGGTTTTTCTTACCTGATAAAAGAAAAATAGCTACTTCCCTGTGTGTGTCCTTTGATGTCTAACAAGATGTGAATTCAATATAAAACATTTCCCACATTCTGAGCAGGAAAATGGCTTCTCCCCTGTGTGAATTTTATGATGTACAATAAGTTCTGATTTAGTTTTAAAACATTTCCCACATTCTGAACATGAATATGGCTTCTCCCCTGTGTGAATTCTCTTATGTACAACAAGATATGAGCTTGTTTGAAAACATTTCCCACATTCTGAACATGAATATGGCTTTTCCCCTGTGTGAACTCTCTGATGTGTAATGAGACGTGATTTCTCTATGAAACATTTTCCACATTCTGAACATAAAAATGGCTTCTCCTGTCTGTGAATTCTCTGATGTATATCGAGATGTGATTTCTGAATAAAACATTTTCCACATTCTGAACAAAAAAATGGCTTCTCTCCTGTGTGAATTCTCTGATGTGTAACAAGCTTGGATTTCACGCTAAAACATTTCCCACATTCTAAACATGAATATGGCTTCTCCTCTGTGCGAGTTCTGACACGCTGTGATTTCTGTCTAAAACATTTTCCACATTCTGAACATAAAAATGGCTTCTCGCCTGTGTGAATTTTCTGATGCATCACAAGATCTGATTTATCATTAAAACATTTCCCACATTCTGAGCAAGAAAACAGTTTCTCCCCTTCTCCTAGTTCATGTTTATCAATATGTCTATGACTTCTGTTTTGCATATCGTTCATTGATGAAGGTGAAGAAAGGACCTGTTGAAAATGATCAGATGAAAGATTTTTTCTAAGAACCGCTGGAGGTGTATCTAAGATAATGACATGTTCTTTAAATGTATCTGCTGTGATATCATGATCATCTGTTGCAGAATCTGAAAATATCAGATGTCCCTCTGAGCTCCTGGTACAGTCATCTGCTAAGAATAAAAGTGATTTTATTATTTTTCATTAACACTTCATTGAAATCATATCAATTTCATGTAACGTATACATTTTCATGCAAATTGTAATACAAATCAATTATCAATTGACTAAGAAAGTAGAGCACAAAACATGGACTATTAGATTATGATGTTAAGCCTCCAGGTTGCGCGGTTTCACTCTTTCACTTCTCTGTTGGATTTGTCTTCTGCATAGGTTCATTTTGCCTGTCATCAATCATTACCAGTTTTATCAGGGGTGGGGAAACTTTTTTCTGCCAAGACTCATTTGGATATTTATGCCATCATTCGAGGGCTGTACAAAACTATCAACTTGAAATTTATCCTGCTAAATTTGGTCAAACATTTTATTATCTCACCTCTAATGCGATGGCTGGAGCTGCATCTCTTTGGTGAAGCTGTGATATTAAATGGTATTTATTATGTTGCCACTTACAACTGCTTTTCCAAGTTTGCATTGGTCTGGATGGCAGTCAACTCATTGTGAAAGGTTTTGAAAATAACTCACAGCAGGAAATTGTACCGAACATAGATGTGTATTACACTGCATGTCACCTCACAGCGAGAAATTCACCACTGCTCAAGTAACATTTATATAACTCAAGCAATGGGAGGTCTGCTGTATGTGTCACAAAGGAAAAAACAAAACTGATGTATACATTACATAGAACACACTGAGACTGCTGTATGCACATCACATATGGGACACAGACTGCTGAATATACATCACGTAGGAGTCTATGGGGCTAGAGGTTGTAAATTACTGCACATCCAGTTGGAAGAATGTCTCAGGTGGGGTACCACAGGGCTTTGTCCTGGGCCCTGTCTTGTTCAACATCTTTATCAATGATTTAGATGAAGGAATTGAGGGTGAACTGATTAAATTTGCTGATGACACAAAGCTAGGAGGGATAGCTAATACTAGAGAAGAGAGAGGATTCAAAAAGATATAAATAAACTGGAGCAGTGGGCAGCAACTAACAGCAACAGCAACTAACAGAATGATTTTTAACAGGGAAAAATGAAAAGTACTACATCTGGGCAATAAAAATGAAAAAAGCATATACAGAGTATCAGGAACACGGATAAGCAACAGCACATGTGAAAAACGCTTGGGTATACTAATGGATTACAGACTGAACATGAGTCAACAGTGTGATGCAGAAGCAAAAATACAATTCTGGGATGTATTAACAGGGGCATACAGTCTAGATCACGTGGAGTCATTATTGCCCTCTATTCCTCTTTGGTCAGACCTCCTCTGGAATACTGTTTTGGGCACCACATTTTAAAAAGATATCAACAAACTGGAGCAAGTTCAGAGAAGAGCGACCAGAATGGTGACAGGTCTGCAAACCATGTCCTATGAGGAACGATTTGGGAATGTTTAGCTTGCAAAAAAGAAGACTGAGAGGAGACTTAATAGCTGTCTACAAATATCTCAAGGGCTGTCATATTGTAGAAGGATCATCTTTATTCTCATTTGCACAAGGAAAGACTAGAAGCAATGGGATGAAAGTGAACGGGAGGAGACACAGATTAGATATTAGAAAAAACCTTTTGACAGTTAGGGTGATCAATGAGTGGAACAGGCTATCACCAGAGGTGATGAGTTCTCCTTCAATGGAAGTCTTCAAACAGAGGCTGGACAGACATCTGTCTGGGATGATTTAGTGAATCCTGATTTGAGCAGGGGTTTGGACCAGATGACCTAGGAGGTCCGTTCCAACTCTACCATTCTATGATTCTAGAGGATATAAATCAAATAGGAGACAATGGGGCTGTAAGATATACATTGCATATGAATACCCAACTAAACAAAAATGTCTCATATGAAAGAATACTTTAATATAATATGCAATTAACAAAAATTCAATAAATGCGTAAAAGGCAGAGGGCCTCAAGGGAGGACCATGTGAATAGATCCAGGTAACTCCCTGTATCCATAAACTAAGTTATTGCCTGTATTAACACATCACAGTCGATTATATGGCATGCGGCACTAAACAAGAAATGTTATAATATTAGTAAGCCGGTGCGTACACAATTACAGCAGGCACTAAGTTTATTGAGACAGGAAGTTTAAATTTCAATATATTCGAACCATTTTTGGTCCCTGTGTCCGTTTTTCCAATCTGTGTAAAATCCAGTTTTTCTTCTTGGTCAATGCCTCTAATATTAACTGCTACGTGAAGAATGGACAGCGCTCAGATGACAACACGGATGACATCTGAGTGCAACTAGTTTTTTCATCAGAAGCAGAGTGATCCCACTTATTATGGGGTCCATCTGAATTCTGATGTGTGTCCTTTTTAAGAATTCTAAAGACAATTGCACTATTTATATACAAGAACATAATGCTTGCAAAGAAGAATGCTAATAATTTAAGGACAAAAAATGTATTTTGTACATAACAGTGCAGCCTGTGGCTCACTAGTAATGTTTCTGCCTTCCATATCAGGGGTCCAGAGTTTGAATCTCCTGCACTGCCAAGCTTCAAAAGTAAATTTAGAGACATCCACTGAGGACAGTGTTCGGTGTTAGACAAGACTGTGTATACAGAATAGACAACCATACAGAATAGTGTGAAAAAGTGTGTGTGTGTATTTTTTTTTTCTTTTTTAGTTTAAGCAATTAAATCTTTAGGGGTAAAATCTGAAACAATAATCTGTATGAACAAACCCTAAAAAATTCAACACAGAATTATGGAGAAGAATCTGTGACTTCTGTGCATTTAGTTGTTGCTACTGACCTTGGTGGTTATTTGTAGGGATCTCCTCATTACACCGCTCATTACCCCTCACATGCATCCCTGTAGTATTAATATGGGGCAGATGTTTTCCCTGAAATAAAAGATTGCAAAAGGAAAAAAAAAAAATGTAGAACTTGTATGAAATTATCTAGAAAAAACAAACAACAGTAAAACAACATGGCAACTTGAGAGAGCATGCTCCGCGCTCCCCATCATCTCTGTGCATTGATCTTTTATCATAACTCTTAGTTTGATCAAATAACACTGCTGGGCACAGAAGGTTCATGTTTCTGTTACGCCCATAAATTCCTGTTGGCTACATCTTTCTAAGGCTGGAGTCACACACAAAGTATAAAAATACGGTCCACTTTATACAGACCAAATACGCAGAAATGTTCCCTGAACAGTGATCCGTATGTTATCCGTAGGCATGGTGTGGCTGCGTATTTAGCGCATGTAAACCTCCGTATGGCATCCGTACGGCGAGATTTTCTCGCCGGCTTGCAAAATGAACATATAATGGATCCATGGGTTCAAATATTCTTGAAAACATATATACAGTCTATATATACACTCACTGGCCACTTTATTAGGTACACCTGTCCAACTTCTTGTTAACACTTAATTTCTAATCAGCCAATCACATGGCGGCAACTCAGTGCATTTAGGCATGTAGACATGGTCAAGACAATCTCCTGCAGTTCAAACCGAGCATCAGTATGGGGAAGAAAGGTGATTTGAGTGCCTTTGAACGTGGCATGGTTGTTGGTGCCAGAAGGGCTGGTCTGAGTATTTCAGAAACTGCTGATCTACTGGGATTTTCACGCACAACCATCTCTAGGGTTTACAGAGAATGGCCCGAAAAAGAAAAAAAATCCAGTGAGCGGCAGTTCTGTGGGCGGAAATGCCTTGTTGATGCCAGAGGTCAGAGGAGAATGGGCAGACTGGTTCGAGCTGATAGAAAGGCAACAGTGACTCAAATCGCCACCCGTTACAACCAAGGTAGGCCTAAGAGCATCTCTGAACGCACAGTGCGTCGAACTTTGAGGCAGATGGGCTACAGCAGCAGAAGACCACACCGGGTACCACTCCTTTCAGCTAAGAACAGGAAACTGAGGCTACAATTTGCACAAGCTCATCGAAATTGGACAGTAGAAAATTGGAAAAACGTTGCTTGGTCTGATGAGTCTCGATTTCTGCTGCGACATTCGGATGGTAGGGTCAGAATTTGGCGTAAACAACATGAAAGCATGGATCCATCCTGCCTTGTATGGAGCATCTTTGGGATGTGCAGCCGACAAATCTGCGGCAACTGTGTGATGCCATCATGTCAATATGGACCAAAATCTCTGAGGAATGCTTCCAGCACCTTGTTGAATCTATGCCACGAAGAATTGAGGCAGTTCTGAAGGCAAAAGGGGTCCAACCCGTTACTAGCATGGTGTACCTAATAAAGTGGCCGGTGAGTGTATATCTTTATATATCTATATCTACAGTATGTATAATGTATATATATATTATATATATATATATATATTTTTTTTTTATTTATTTATTTTATTTGTTACTACGCGATATCAGACAGGCACTAGGATTTCAATCTTCGGTTGTTTCTATTTTGACTTTCTAATTTTCTGTTTTTATTTATATATATTTTTTCTGTTTTGTAAAACCCCTTTTTGCACTAGATAACATTGAACTGTTCTGAGGAAGGTTCACTTAGGACTGAAAACGTTCAACAAGACAATTGGTTCTATGTCTGGACGCGAAATAAATTGAATTTTCTTCTCTTTATAAATGATTGAGTGCCAAGTTATTTTGGATATTTGCTAGTAAAGTCCTGCAGTGTTGGACTCTGACAAAGTAGAGGGAATTTTTCTATAATCTTACATGACATAACAGAGGAGAAAGAAGAGATGGTGGAGAAATATATTTCCCATTAGTAGACAATTTATATAGTTCTGGCATATTTTTTCAAATGCTTGAAGGCCAACTGTCACAGCTCTTTTGTCAGGTGTCCCGGGACCAGGGGCTCCTTCCCTGTCTAAAACGCTAGGGGTGCCCTAGCTCGCCCTATTCCCCAGATTACATCTGATGGTGAAGACACCAGGGCCACGTACCTAGCCTTAGCCCCTGAATCCACCATCAGTGTGTACCCCTCCCCCATCTAGGGAAGAGGGGATTAGTAAAGAATCGTAATTCACCAACCAGACTAACAAGGTAATATGAACAGGGATAAAAGGAAAATATCAATCATACAAATATACACACAGAAACAGAGGTATTCACCAGGGAGTGGAGGATTGGGTCAAACCAACGTAGAAGGAGGGGAATTATCACAGACCCAAAACCTAGCAACAGTCTCAGAAAAATACACCAAATGCTTTCTGAAATAACCAACAACCAACAACCTCCAGCAATGCAGTAAAAGCTACCTCTGACCAGAATTGCTAACCAGGGCCCAGATTATATAGGAGATGGAAGTAGCTAGCAGTGAACAGCTGGGCCTTAATGTAGGAAAGTTTCCAGGAGCTCTCAACTAAGCAGATTAACCCATGCACTGCTAAAAGAAACCTGTACCATTTAATATGAAGGTGAAGTGCTTCTAATCAGTGCAGCATTAGGATATATCAGATGCTGTGGACTTCTGGCTCTTCTCTGTAGCGGTAAACCCGAGACACAGTTAACTTCTTGTTTAAGGCAGAGAGAGGTGTCATAAGAGGCAAAAAGTGGGGGATAAATTGCCTGTAGAAGTTGGCGAATCCCATGAAGTGCTGGATGGAATGCAGACCTTGAGGAAAGGGCCAGAATAGAACAGTAGAAACATTCTCTGGATTCATTTTGAGACATTGGTTAGAGACGGACAATATAGCAGAGAAAATCAAGGAGGTTTTTTCCAAGAGATATTTAGGCAAACAAGTTATTCTCCCAGGGGCAATGCAGAACTTGATGGATGTATTCTGTTTGGGAGGGAAGATCAGGAGATAATATCAGGATATCATCCCAATACACAACCACAGAAACAGAGTTAGGATCTCGGAAGATATTATTAACAAACTTCTGAAACATTGAAGATTCCTTACACAACACCTCAAGTGCATGACCAGATACCCTTAGATGACAGTCACGGGTATTAAAGCAGTCTACCATTCAAAGCCCTTACAGATATGAATCAAGATGTAAGCCCCAATTTAGAGAAGAATATCTTAACTCCCCGGATTATGTCAAAAAGCTCAAAAATCAAAGGAAAGGGATATTTGTTCTGAATCATGATTTTGTTAAGGTCTCGATAGTCTTTAAAAGGATGAACGGAACCACCCTTCTTCATCACAAAGAAAAAAAATGGCACCAGCAGGAGAGGAGGACTTCAGAATGAATCCCTTGGATAAATTCTCTTGCATGGATTCAGACACGGTATGGGTCTCAGGTAGAGAAAGGGGATATATTTGGCTTCAAGGAGAAGTGCCAGGTAGGAGGTCAACTGGGCATTCACATATTTGGTATCGACACGTCCGGAATGACCCAACCTGTAAAACTGTCCCATTAGTTAACTCCTTCAACGAAACCGTTAAAACAATAAATAAATAACAAGTTAAAAAAAAACCTATGCTTTATCATCATACGCTGAACAAAAAGTGGAATAAAACAATCAAAATGATGAACGTAATTGAAAATGGTATCTCTGAAAACATCATCTTATCCTGAAAAATACAAGCTGCCATACAGCTCTGTCAGCAGAAAAATATAAAAGTTATAGCTCTCAGAAAAAAGAAATGCAAAAATAATTGTTTTTTTTGTGTAAAAGCCGAAAACATGACAAAACTATATAAGTGTAGTATTGCTGTAATCGTACTGACCCGAACAATAAAACTATGTTCACACTAGGCATTTTTTTAATGTAAACTTTCTGCTGCGTTTTACAGTACCAGCAAAGATTTCCGAAATCTCATGCACACCTTGGTATTTCTGTCATCAGCATTTTGTCCTCTGCATGATTTTTTGCACAATAGAGCATGTCACTTCTTTCAGCGTTTTTCACTCATTAAAGGGAACCTGTCACCTCGTTTTTTCGGTATGAGATAAAAATACTGTTAAATAGGGCCTGAGCTGTGCATTACAATAGTGTAGTTTGTGGACCCCGATTCCCCACCTATGCTGCCGAAATACGTTACCAAAGTAGTCGTTTTCGCCTGTCAATCAGGCTGGTCAGGTCGGATGGGCGTGGTGTCTTCCCCCAGATCTTGCGTAGTTTTCCATTGGTGGCGTAGTGGTGTGCGCATGTCCAAGGTCCCGAATCCTGCACAGGGGTGTGAAAATAGCAGCGATGTCCGTTATTCCATTGGTGATCGGTGGGCGCGGCCATCTTGCTTTGGCCGCGCGTGCACAGAAGCGGCGCTCTGCTGGCCGCGGCTTCAGGAAAATGGCCGCGGGCATCCGCGCGTGCGCAGATGGCTATCGCGGCGGCCATTTTCGTGAAGCCGAGATGCGAACTCTGCTTCACGAAAATTGCCGCCGCGCTAGCCTTCTGCGCACGCGCGGATGCCCGCGGCCATTTTCCTGAAGCCGTGGCCAGCAGAGCACCGCTTCTGCGCACGCGCGGCCAAAGCAAGATGGCCGCGCCCACCGACCACCAATGGAATAACGGACATCGCTGCTATTTTCACACCCCTGTGCAGGATTCGGGACCTTGGACATGCGCACACCACTACGCCACCAACGGAAAACTACGCAAGATCTGGGGGAAGACACCACGCCCATCCGACCTGACCAGCCTGATTGACAGGCGAAAACTACTACTTTGGTAACGTATTTCGGCAGCATAGGTGGGGAATCGGGGTCCACAAACTACACTATTGTAATGCACAGCTCAGGCCCTATTTAACAGTATTTTTATCTCATACCGAAAAAACGGGGTGACAGGTTCCCTTTAAAAGCAATAGGTGGTGAATAACACAGTTATCAGGTTTTGCAGAGTTTTTAATGAAAAGTACAGCAGTATGTGAAACCCGTTTATTTTTGTGATTTTCCCAGGTTTACCATCTTGTCTTGATCACCTGAGATGGCAGTTAGGATTAGTACAGTTTAATTAAATTAGTGATGTGTAAAAAAGCAAACATTGGATGACTAAAGGTACCATCACATTAAGCGACGCTGCAGCGATATAGACAACGATGCCGATCGCTGCAGCGTCGGTTTCGTCGTTGTGTGGTCGCTGGAGAGCTGTCACACAGACCGCTCTCCAGCGACCAACGATGCCGTAGTCCCTGGGTAACCAGGGTAAACATCGGGTTACTAAGCGCAGGGCCGCGCTTAGTAACCCGATGTTTACCCTGGTTACCAGTGTAAATGTAAAAAAAACCCAAACACTACATACTTACATTCCGGTGTCTGTCGCGTCCCCCGGCGTCCGCTTCCCTGCACTGTCTAAGTGCAGGGAAGCGGATGCCGGGGGACGCGACAGACACCAGAATGTAAGTTTGTAGTGTTTGGGTTTTTTTACATTTACAATGGTAACCAGGGTAAATATCAGGTTACTAAGCGCGGCCCTGCGCTTAGTAACCCGATGTTTACCCTGGTTACCAGTGAAGACATCGCTGAATCAGCGTCACACACGCCGACTCAGCGATGTCAGCGGGTGAGCCAGCGACGAAATAAGGTGCTGGCCTTCTAGCTCCGACCAACGATGTCACAGCAGGATCCTGATCGCTGCTGCGTGTCAAACACAACGATATCGCTATCCAGGATGCTGCAACGTCACGGATCGTTATCGTTGTTAAGTTGTTCAGTGTGAAGGTACCTTAAGGAGTGAAATTGAACAACGCCTGAGCAACTCAATGGCAGGCCAAACTGTGAACATCTAAAGTGTCCTACAACTTAAAAGACGTGAATACTTTTCTGACCAATGATGACAAAAGTATTCTCCAAGTGATAACTTTATTGGACAACCAGAAAATACTGGTTAGCCAATAAAGGTATCACTCCGAGAATACTTTTTTGTCATCATTGGGCAAAAAAGTATTGACATCAATTTTTCTGGCTAACACGTTACCACAATATAATTTGTTATTGTACATCACTACAGCTATGTCTTAGGTATACTATTTCAGACCAATTAACCTTCCCCAGCTATTACATTTGTATGGGTATTTTTTCATGAACATACAGTGGGGCAAAAAAGTATTTAGTCAGTCAGCAATAGTGCAAGTTCCACCACTTAAAAAGATGAGAGGCGTCTGTAATTTACATCATAGGTAGACCTCAACTATGGGAGACAAACTGAGAAAAAAAAAATCCAGAAAATCACATTGTCTGTTTTTTTATCATTTTATTTGCATTTTATGGTGGAAAATAAGTATTTGGTCAGAAACAAACAATCAAGATTTCTGGCTCTCACAGACCTGTAACTTCTTCTTTAAGAGTCTCCTCTTTCCTCCACTCATTACCTGTAGTAATGGCACCTGTTTAAACTTGTTATCAGTATAAAAAGACACCTGTGCACACCCTCAAACAGTCTGACTCCAAACTCCACTATGGTGAAGACCAAAGAGCTGTCAAAGGACACCAGAAACAAAATTGTAGCCCTGCACCAGGCTGGGAAGACTGAATCTGCAATAGCCAACCAGCTTGGAGTGAAGAAATCAACAGTGGGAGCAATAATTAGAAAATGGAAGACATACAAGACCACTGATAATCTCCCTCGATCTGGGGCTCCATGCAAAATCCCACCCCGTGGGGTCAGAATGATCACAAGAACGGTGAGCAAAAATCCCAGAACCACGTGGGGGCACCTAGTGAATGAACTGCAGAGAGCTGGGACCAATGTAACAAGGCCTACCATAAGTAACACACTACGCCACCATGGACTCAGATCCTGCAGTGCCAGACGTGTCCCACTGCTTAAGCCAGTACATGTCCGGGCCCGTCTGAAGTTTGCTAGAGAGCATTTGGATGATCCAGAGGAGTTTTGGGAGAATGTCCTATGGTCTGATGAAACCAAACTGGAACTGTTTGGTAGAAACACAACTTGTCGTGTTTGGAGGAAAAAGAATACTGAGTTGCATCCATCAAACACCATACCTACTGTAAAGCATGGTGGTGGAAACATCATGCTTTGGGGCTGTTTCTCTGCAAAGGGGCCAGGACGACTGATCCGGGTACATGAAAGAATGAATGGGGCCATGTATCGTGAGATTTTGAGTGCAAACCTCCTTCCATCAGCAAGGGCATTGAGGATGAAACGTGGCTGGGTCTTTCAACATGACGATGATCCAAAGCACACCGCCAGGGCAACGAAGGATTGGCTTCGTAAGAAGCATTTCAAGGTCCTGGAGTGGCCTAGCCAGTCTCCAGATCTCAACCCTATAGAAAACCTTTGGAGGGAGTTGAAAGTCCGTGTTGCCAAGCGAAAAGCCCAAAACATCACTGCTCTAGAGGAGATCTGCATGGAGGAATGGGCCAAAATACCAACAACAGTGTGTGGCAACCTTGTGAAGACTTACAGAAAACGTTTGACCTCTGTCATTGCCAACAAAGGATATTTTACAAAGTATTGAGATGAAATTTTGTTTCTGACCAAATACTTATTTTCCACCATAAAATGCAAATAAAATGATAAAAAAAACAGACAATGTGATTTTCTGGATTTTTTTTTCTCAGTTTGTCTCCCATAGTTGAGGTCTACCTATGATGTAAATTACAGACGCCTCTCATCTTTTTAAGTGGTGGAACTTGCACTATTGCTGACTGACTAAATACTTTTTTGCCCCACTGTATGTCTTGCATGGGTGACCTGTGTTCATGGTTCTGTGGTGAAAGCAAAACTAAACTTTCAGATCCTGAAAAACAAAGCAAAAAATGCACCAAAACCTGCGCATTTGATGCTCCTTCTTTCATGCTAAGAGTGCAAGTTTTGCTGCAGAAAAAAAATGCTGAAAAAACACCTAGCGTGAACATAACGATCAGCAACCTTATCAATTTTACCACATGTGGAATGGCATAAAAACAAACAAACAAAATTCCTGAATTGCTGGTTTCTGTTAATTCTGCATTCCAAAAATCATAATAGAAAGCAATCAAAAACTGTCAAGTGCCCAAATATGGCACCAATAAAACCATGAACTCATCCCAAAAAAAAAAACAAGACCTCACATAACTCTGTCAGCCGAAATATGGACAAATTATAGCTATCAAAATATGGCATCTTTTAGTGTATGACAGCAGCGAAACATAAAAATACTATATAAATCTGGCATTGCCTTTCATTGCACTGACCCAAAGAATTAAGTCATCTAATCACTTATACTGTACAAGGAACGGTGTAAAAAATAAATTAAACCAATTCTTCACCTGCTGTTGATTTGTTAATTCTACCTCCCAAAGACCACAGTAAGCCTTGGCTCACATTTATCCTGCGCTCTAGCGTAGAGCGCTTACACTGGAGTTTCTGTTTAAATCTCTGAAATACATGATTCAGATGGAACCCCGGGTAGAAGATTCCTCATAATGAGACAGATGGAGGCACTGTGGACACTGTCTGTCTTTTTATTAGGAGCGCATAAAAGTGCTGTCGGACACAGTTTTGTGCACTTCCCAAAAACACATGCACAGAATCACTGGGATACTTTGGAGCGTTACAGAGTTATTACTACATAAAGTGACACTAAGGCTACTTTCACACTAGTGTCGGTACGGGCCCGTCGCAATGCGTCGGGCCAACGTACCGACACATGCTGTGAAGTAAAAGCACAACGGAGACAGCGGATGCAGTTTTTCAACGCATCCGCTGCCCCATTGTAATGTCCGGGGAGGAGGGAGCGGAGTTCCGGCCACACATGCGCGGTCGGCAATGGCGGACACGACACACAAAAAAAGTTACATGTAACTTTTTTGTGCCGACGGTCCGCCAAAACACGACGCATCCGTCGCACAACGGATGCGACGTGTGGCCATACGTCGCAATGCGTCGCTAATGTAAGTCTATGGTGAAAAAAACGCATCCTGCAGACAACTTTGCAGGATGCGTTTTTTCTCCTAAACGACGCTAGTGTGAAAGTAGCCTTATCAGCTTTTAAAACTGAGGCTAGGTTATTAATGCACAAGTGGCTCGGTCCTTAAGAGGTTAAGCTTGCCTATATATCATTGTTTTCAAGAAATATGATATTCTATGCACACAGAACATTCATATTAACAGTTGTTTGGTGCACACACACACACACACCACACACACACAAACGAGTGCCGCCGGCCTGTCTACAGGTTATTATACGACAGCAAATAACTTTATATAGCGGGTTGGTGGTCATTTAATGGCCTGGATTCTCCAATGTAAATACTACCTCAGACCCAGAGGCACCTTATACAGTGACCAGCAAAAGGGTAAGAATGTTTTGAACTTTTGACTTTCAGGCTCCATATCTCACCATCCACTACTGCCTTGTTTGTGAGACTACCATCATTTTACAGACAATCATCTTGGCTATCTAATACATAAATTTGACTTGCAACTACACTGCTCAAAAAGATAAATAACACAATATAACTCCAAGTCAATCACACTTCTGTGAAATCAACCTGTCCAGTTATGAAGAAACATCGATTGTAAATCAATTTCTCCTGCTATTGTGCAATTGGAACAGACAACAGGTAGAAATGATAGGCAATTAGCAACACAACCCCTATAAAGGAGTGGTTTTGCAGGTGATGACCACAGACCATTTCTCTGTTCTCATCCTTTTTAGCTGTTTTGGTCAATATTTCATTATGTCATTGCTCTCACCCCTAGAGGTAGCATGAGGCAGTGTCTTCAACCCACAAAAGGTTGCTCAGGTAGTGCAGATCATCCAGGATGGCGAGCTATAGCAAGAAGGTTAGCTGTGTCTATCAGCACAGTGTCCAAAGCAAGGAGAAGATATCAGCAGACAGGGCAGTACACTCGGAGACATGTAGTGGGCCATAGGAGGGCAACAACCCAGCATCAGGAAAGCTACCTCCTCCTTTGCACAAAGAGGAACAGGAGGAGCAGCGCCAGAACCCTGCAAAATGACCTCCAGCAGGCCACTAACATGCATGTGCCTGCTCAAACTGTCAAAAACAAACTCCATGAGGGTGGTATGAGAGCCCGATGTCCACAAGTGGGTGTTGAGCTTACAGCATAATACCATGCAGGGCGATTGGCAGATTCAACATTGGTGCCCTGTACACTTCACAAATGAGAGCAGGTGCACACTGAGCACATGTGACAGAGTCTGGAGAGGCCATGGAGAATGTTCTGCTGCAACATTTCCAGCATGACTGGTTTGGAAGTGAGTCAGTAATGGTGTGGGGAGGCATTTTTTTGGAGGTCCGCACACCTCTCCATGTGCTAGTCAGAGGTACCCTGACTGTCATTAACTACAGAGATGAGATCCTCAGATCCATTGTGAGAGCATATGCATGTGCAGTTTCCTTTTGATGCATGACAATGCTAGGCCTCATGTGGCTGAAGTGTGTCAGCAGTTCCTGCATGATGAAGGCACTGATGCTATGGACTGGCCTGCCTATTCCCCACACCTGAATCCAAACAAGCACTTATGGGACATTGTGTCTCATTCCATCCCCCGACGCCACATTGCACCACAGACTGTCCAGGAGTTGTGTGATGCTTTAATCCAGGTCTGGGAGGAGATCTCTTAGAACATCCACCACCACATCAGGAGCAGGTCCAGGCGTTGTAGGAAGGTCATACAGGCGCGTGAAGACCACACACACTACTGAACCTCGTTTTCTTGTCTTGAGGCATTTCCACTGAAGTTGGATCAGCCTGTAATTTGATTTTCCACTTTGATTTTGAGTATCATTACAAACCAGACCTCCATGGGATATTCATTTTGATTTACATTGATCATTTTTATGTTTTAATGTTCTCAACGCATTCCACTATGTAATTAATAAAGATTTGCAAGTGTATTTAGCATATGATTAGTCATGCAGATTCTTGTCTTGTCATTGCGTTGTTACGGTTTTGCTCCTGGTAGTGATTTGACTAGTCCACTCCAAAATATTTACACGTTTCCCCTTTAACCACTCGAGTGTTGCTTGAGCATTATGCTTTGTGTCAGTGTCTTGTTGGAAGGTGAACCTCCACTTCAGTCTCAAATCACTGACAGATTGAAATAGGCTTTGCTCATAAAATATCACTGTATTTCACACCATTCATCTTCCCCTCGACTTGGACCATTTTCCCTGTCCCTGCTGACGAAAAACATAACCACAGCATGATATCGCCACCACCTTGTTTCACTGTGGGGATGGGGTATCTGGAGTGATAAGCTGTTTTGGTTTGTCACCAGACACAGCGTTTACCTTCGTGGCCAAAAAATTCAATTTTGGTCTCATCTGATCACATACCTTCCACCATATATGTATTTTGGCAAACTCAAAACAAGCCTTACAATTTTTCTGTGAAAGTAAAGGCTTTTTCTGCCCTCTCTTCTATATAGAACACCTCTATGGAGTGTACTGCTTATTGTACTGCTTATTGTGGTTGTATGGACATATACTCCAGTCTCTGCTTAGGAACTCTGCAGATCCTTCAGGGCTACCTTTGGTCTCTGTGCCGCCTCTTTGATTAATGCCAGGGATGACAGTTCTGGTGGCAGGTTTGTTGTTGCACCATGTTCTTTCCATTTCATGATAGTGGATTTGATGATGCTCCAGAGGATCATCAGAGATCTGTACTTTTTTCTTTAATAACCCAACCCTGACTTGTACTTCTCAACAACTTTGTGCTGGACTTGTCTGGAGATCTCTTTGGTCTTCATGGTGTTGTTTGGTTAGTGGTTCTTCTTGCTTAATGATGTTGCAGGCTTTGTGGGCTTTCAGAAAACGTGTGTATATACTGATAGACCATTTGACACTTAGATTGGACTTCTGTTCGCTAAGCATGTGACTTATAAAGGTAATTGCTTGCATCAGAAATTTTTAGGGGCGTCATCACAAAAGGGGCGAGTACATATGCACATGACAATTTTTAGCTATTTGATTCCATAAATTTTATTTATGCCTATATTTTTCTCACTTCACCAACTTAGACTATATAGCGCTGATGGATCATACACAAACCGCATTATAAAAATATTTAAAACATAGGTTGTAATGTAACAAAACAGGTAAAAGCCAAGGTGAATAACTTTATAAGGCACTATACCCAAGTAAGTCAACCAGTATGCACCAACTTTGTGAACGTGTAAAAGAGACCTGGGATCAGATTTCGGTCGAGACATGTTTGAATCTAATTGAGAGCATGCCCAGAAGCATTCGGGCAGTGTTGAAAGCCAAAAGGTGGATTTACAAAATAATAATTCAAATTTAGATATTTAGGAGCACGACAGTAACAATGCAGTGACATATCAAGAATCGGCATAACTAATAATATGCTAAATAATTGCTAGTCATTTTTATATATGAGATAGCCAAGATGATTGTCTAAAAAATGATGGTAGTCTAACTTTCAAAGCAGTAATGTATGGGGAGATATGGAGCCTGAAAGTCAAAAGTTCAAAACATTGTTACTCTTTTGCTCTTCACTGTAGGTAACATCTACTGCGATTGGAATTGTTCTCATTCCTTTCTTAGTCATCTGGTCATGATGCCATTATGACTTTTCACATCCACAGCAAGTCTGTCACGACTCTGTTGTCGGGTGTCCGGGGACCAGGGACTCCTTTCCTATCCCTAACGCTAGGAGTGCCCTAGCTCGCCCTGTTCCCCAGGTTACTTCTGATGGTGAAGATGCTGGAGCTGCATACCTGGTCTTAGCTCCTGAATCTGCACTCAGCCTGTACCCTTCCCCCACCCAGTGCAGAGGGCAGTAGTAGTGTACTGTAATACACCAATTAGACTAACAAGGTAATACGAACAGGGGTAACGAAAAATACCAAACTTATAAATATACACACACAAATAAAAGAGGGATGCACCGGGGAGTGGAGGATCAGAATAAACCAAAGTAGGAGAATAATGGGAACTATCAAACACTCAAAATCTAATAATAGTCACAGATAAATCCACCAAACGCCTTCTCCAAACCATCAACAACCTCTAGCCATGTGACAAAAGCTAGCTATGACAATGAGTGCTAGTCAGGACTCAGTTTATATAGGAGATGGGAGTGGCTTACAGTGCACAGCTGAGAGCCTTAATGCTCCAGGAGCTCTCAACAGAGCAGAATAACCCTTGCACTGCCCAAAGAAATTTACACCGTTTAATAAGAAGGTGAAGTGCTTCTAATCGGTGCAGTAGGAGAAATCAGACATACAGGCTTCTGGCTCCTCTCTGTCGCAGTAAACCAGTGACATAGTCTCTACAAACTTTCTTCTTCTCTGCTCCAATCAGAAAAAGACTGTTGTCTCTAATAATTTGGCATTTTAGTATAAGGGCTTATTCAAAAGTCAGTATTTTTCATTTGTGTTTCTTTACCAAAACTTACAGAGAAAAACTATCATTTAAATATTGACTGTTCTGTCTTTTCAGGAAACTCTTTGTTTTCACATACAAGTACTGATGAAATACTGAACAAAAATACTGATGTGTGAATAAAGCCTTATACCGAAGGAGAAAACAAGACTGAACACAAGACCTTCACAGCCTTCTAGACATCATAAGGGAGATCTCATGACACCTTCTCTCCATCTACCTGATGATCCAGAGGAACATTGGAATCTTCTTGGTTACAGTCCTGTTGAAGAAGAGGACGGGGACATCTCTCTGGTGTTGTCCTCTCACTGGATAGAACTGGAGGAAACACATACAGGGACTGAATTCATTCTTTACATACAGATAATTATAGGCCGCGTGTATTTAGTCCTCTCTATTACCTGGTGGTGTGAGGGGCTGGGGAACCTCCATCATGACGTCCTTGTACAGATCTTTGTGTCCTTCTAAATACTCCCACTCCTCCATGGAGAAATAGATGGCGACATCCTGACACCTTATAGGAACCTGACACATACAATGATACCGTCATCCCCGATCCCTCCATAGCGTTACTGTATAATGTCCCAGCATTCCCAGCAGTGTCACCTGTCCAGTCAGCAGCTCAATCATCTTGTAGGTGATTTCCAGGATCTTCTGGTCATTGATGTCCTCATGTATCAGGGGGTGAGGTGGAGGCCCCGTGATTGGGCTCAGGGGTCTTCCCCATCCCTCAGACACAGGGGCCTGACAGCGCTCACTAGAGGTCTTCTTCACTACTGTGTAATCCTGGTTATGGAGAGACACATTAATAAACCTCACTACAGACATTCCCAGAGTCCTCACCTCTCCAGTTCTGTCCATCTGTTATTCCCATAGATAAGAATGATGTAATGTGACGTCATCAGAATCTCTCACCTCTCCAGTAAGCCGGAAGAGGATCTCTAGGGTGAGGTGTAATATCCTGTCCGCCATCTTGTCCCTGTCCATATTCATCCTTGTAGGGTCACTCAGGAGAATTCTCTTATATAGAAGATCTCCACTGAGAGGATCCGATATTGTAGGGACCTGAATGGGGAGAAGATGACGATGTAACATCATAAAGATCCCATGTAAGAAACCTCCGGAGCTGTTACCGGCGTCACATGATCACTACATCCAGTCATGGCCCCGTCCTGCCCCCGGTATAACACACAGTCCCATTATAGTCACATACAGAGATTTATCACAGGCTCAGCACTGAGGGGGTTAATGTCCCCTGCACCCAGTAATGGGGAATCTCCAGCACCTACCTCCACCTGCAGAGCCGCACACCACATATATGGCTGCTCTGTGCACACAGGACCTGTGATGAGGTCACAGGAGGGGAGGAGTCAGGGGTCACATGATCAGGGGCCTCAGTGTATGCAGGACTCTGCTGTGCTGGTTGTCATGGTGCTGGATGAGGGGAAGTTTATGTGTGGGGTCAGGAAGGGTTTACAGGGTGGATGTAGCAGAGTCGTGTGTGTACGAGGTGTATGTAGTGGAGCCGCTTCTCTTATACTACGTGATTATACACGGTGTAATATCAGCTTTATCTTATCTGGCCTGTTTTATCGTCCATATTCTCGTTTTCTAGTTCTGGAGATCTTTCCCCTTATCTGGAGTCGTCTCAGTGGGATTTTTTTCAGCTCCCTACACAAATTGGTTATTGGAGCACAATTGTGAATACAGCTCTGGCTACATGGGCGCCGCTTCATTATTTGTATTTTATTTATTTATTTATTTTATTGTATTTGTTGATGGGTTTTTTAGCCAAATTTTTCTTGAACCACTTGCACCATTTTGAATTTTGTGCAATCGTTGTTTTGGTCTTTTACATATTTTGTGACTTTTTGGTTCAGAAGGTCTCATGTGCCACTTGTTCTGCCCTTTCCAATGAAAGACAGGGGTTCGTTCAAGCATTAAAGAGTTTCACTACTATAGTTTTGGTTTGCTGTGTTATAGCACCACCCAGTGGTGGTTAAATTTATTACCTGTGTTTTTCAGTAATAATCAGAGTGTTGCATTATGGGATTGCACCAAAGCATCATGGGATAGGGGAATCCCCCATTTTCTCTCTGTGTATTTTCCTGTACACTCGTGTTAATCTGCTGTGTTGGAACTACTTCACTTACTTGCCACCCTGGTTAGTTTATCCGGTAAGATTGTTATCTCTGTTCTTGCAATATAGTGTTCTACTAATGTGATTATTGCATAGCAGCTAGTACTTAGGAAATCTATTACCAGTCACTTGCTGTATGTAGTTATATGTAGAAGTTGCATCATCCTGTATACTTTTCTATTAGTTGTAAAGTATCAGCTGTATTGTTATTTGGCTCAATACTTATACGTATCATGTATATTCTTATAGTTTTACCGCATTTCAATACCTGTTACCAATAAACAAGTTAGACTACAGAGAACAGTCTGCTTATTGGAAGACAGAAGTGGTTTATGCTGTATGTTGGATCACACACCGTATCAACGTGTATGAAGACAGAACACCACTTAAGAAATTATTAAAAAGTCATGACAATTCCAGATGTAAATAAAATAATTGCAGGGGCCACTGGAGTATAATGTTTGCGAATTTTTAAAAAAGTCGTAATGAATCAGTCAGAAACATGTGAAAGACCCAAACCCTGTTCACAATGATGAACATTAGCCCCTTAAGGACAAAGCCACTTTCTAGATTAATGACTGGGCCTTAACCCCTTTCCGACATCGAGAGTAATAGTATGCCGATGTCGGACACCCTCACTTTGATGTGGGCTCCAGCGGTAAGCCCACATCTTTTCCAGCACATGTCAGCTGTTTTGAACAACTGAAATGTGTCCGCAACAGCCAACCACCGGGCGGAAATCCTGCCCATCAGCGCCCGTGTCACATGACCGCAGATCGCCGATGGGTTAGCATGACAACCAGAGGTCTCCAGTAGCCGGTGGTCAGAGCTCATAGCAAGTCAGCAATTCTACATACAGGCGATCTGATCATCGCCTCTACGTAGAAAAGGTTATCGGGTTATGGCAGCTTCTAGCCTCCCATGGAGGCTATTGAAGCATGCCAAAATAAAAAAATATATTTTAAAAAAATATTTAACCCCTTTAATCCCTAAGCGTGGATTGCACGTTAATGACCAGGCCAATTTTTACAATTCTGACCACTGTCCCTTTATGAGGTTATAACTCTGGAATGCTTCAATGGATCCTGATGATTCTGACATATTTTCTCGTGACATATTGTACTTCATGATAGATAGTGGTAAACTTTCTTTGATATTACCTGCGTTTATTTGTGAAAAAACGGAAATTTGGCGAAAATTTTGAAATTTTAGCAATTTTCCAACTTTGAATTTGTATGCCCTTAAATCACAGAGATATGTGTGGCATATGTGTGGCACCCCAGGAGTTCGGTTACCACAGTAGTGCTGTCTTGCTCACGGGGAGGATAGTGCCATGTCTGGAGACAAGTGAGGTTTCCTTTGGTATGTTTACACACACAACACCTTCCACTTCCAGGCCAGGAGGGGGAGCTCCAAGCCCTGTTTAGGGCAGCTTCCCTCAATAAAGATCTTGGTTTGGAGGCGGAGTGAGCTCAGTTTGTAGCAGGAGTCTGTGTGCGAGGACAGACAGGAGTGGAGCACAGAGGAAAGAGAGAGCTCCAGGAGGCCATGAGCAGGCCTCTGAAGAGTATCAGCGCAAGAATCCGGGAGCCCGAGGCTTTTGTGGATTATAAAACACAGAGCAGAACCGGAGGGTATTGTTCTACAAGGACTTTGCCCATAATTACCTGTGGCACAGTAGCACCTAGGATCCTGGAGTCACCGAGAGCAGACCCCAGTTCACACGGCCCGAGCTGCCTGCCATACAGGTACCTGTCCTAGGACAGCAGAACGATTAAAGACTTTGTTGAGACACTTACTGGCAGCAGGGACTTAGAGACAGAAACCGCAGAGTGGTAGGCTCCCACCTAACTTACCCAGGGGAACTCGCTTGTCTCTGGACTGCCCGGACTTCTCTGCCTGCCCTGTCATCTGGTGCTCTGGACTGTGGATGCTGAAGTCTTCATTGATTACTTCTATTCTCTGAAGCTGCTCATTGTGTCAAGCCCCGGCCTTAGGCATTCCAAACTATGATCAGCCATTTTTCTTATTTTGCACAGAGCAGGGAGGACATGCTACCGCAGTACTGACACAGCAACATGGAGAGAAACAGCTACGACAGTTTGGCGCCCGAACAGGGGCCGTGTAACCAGCCACCTTATTCGGAATCCGTATGTGGGAGCTTCCTGAGAGATTGGACATGCAAGCAAACACCAGCTGCAGCAAGGTGAGAAATGTTATTCTTACAATCTGTTTGCACCTGCAATCTCTCTTCCGGATTTCTCCATACCTCTGGGTGAAGGCTGTAAACACGGTTCAAAGAATCCAAATCACCAGTGAGTTTTGTGTTTGTTTTGTCTGTTTATGTCCGTATGAGAGTTGAATTATAGAGTAATAAGATGATAATTGTGATAATTGTTATCTGTATTATTTGTCAATATCCTAATTGGTTGTGTATTTGTTTAGTGTGTAAGTGTGTAATACAAGAGCTGGGATAGGCTCTGTGCAGTGTTGTTATTTTGGTCATTTTGGATTGGCAGTGCATTATATGAAGCTGTATTTTGTATAAGGCCGTGGTTTTTGTTGTTTGGCCTTAAAGTGTTTTCAGAGTGTCAGTGGACACTGCTGCAGTTTTATTTATATAGAGTTGTGTTAATTCCAAAGTGCAAAATAGGCAGGCTGTGTGAACCTTGTATGTATGTCTATGAGAAGCTCTGATTGAGATAAGGGATTTTCTTCTTGTAAAAATCAACTGAAGGAGAAAGAAAAAAAAAAACAGTCCCTGAATGAGCACGTATGAATGAGTGATCACATAAGTATCATTACTTATCTAACTGTTGTTGAGGGTCCGGATGAATGAGTTGTGGATGTTTTTAATGTACATTTAATTTACATCTGAGATTCAGTGAAACCTGTGTTATATATGGTTTGACACTGGATAGGTTTCTATGTGTGTCTATGTGTGTTTTGGCCGGACGCAGTCAGAATCAGCCTATTCAAGTTATGCAGTGATTTGCCTGTATAGAGAAACTTTTTAATTCCGAGAGGATGAATGTTTGAATGTTTTGTAGAGATTAAGTCTGAAAACTGCTGCACTCCGTTTCTGTGTAGAAGACACCAAGCTCTTATCTGTGCAAAATACCAGATGGGAGGAGGGAGGCAGACCCCTGCACGACTTGCTTGAGATTTCTCCCCTCGGTGCTGTGGGCCAGAGGAAGGGGGGCATAGGGCTGTGCTCAAATATTGTCCTTGGTTTGGTACACGCTGAGAGATTTGTGTTTAAACAATAGTACAATATTGTAAGTTGCAAATTGAAAGTGATTGAAAGATTGGTAAAAAGATTCTCCTGCTTCAAGTTGAGTGATTGATATAGCAAATTGAGGATCAACAGAGGAGGTAGCCAACTGCACGGCTGATGTAGTGTACGGAGTAACCTGCTACAGTCAGTCTACGGCATTAGGTGGTGTAACCTTGCCGTCCATGGAGCTGTGCTAGCCAGCTGATTTACCGAGTGGTAGGTAGTGAACCTGCTCGGTAAAATCCTTTAAGTCCACCGAGTGGTAGGTAGTGCACCTGCTCGGTGCCACCGAGTGGTAGGTAGGGAACCTGCTCGGTGTTGTTGAGCGGATAAGTTGAAGCCATGGGCAACTTATTCTGTGTGCAGTCATGGCCCCCAATGGGATCCAAAAACCGCTGTATAGATTGGAAAAAGGAAGCAGTGAAAGATGTAAAACCAATATTGAAAAAGGCAAAAATGCCAGTGAGTGGATGTTTGGTTGTTCAAAAAGGCACAGACAAAGGAGGAAAATAGCAAGTGAATAAATGGCGTCTGAGAGTGTGCAGCAGGACGGAAGTAAGGTGTATTATGAATGTTTTGATGCTTAAAAGTCCGACTATGACACATTACTGCTACCGTTATACCTTTGTATAACCAGAGACCCAGACAAGACAGATGGACTGTGGTCAGACAAACCCAAACTGGAGAAATACTTGTATGATCTGTGCTGCAACCCGACCTAAGAGAATTACACTGAATCCTGTCCGGACAAGATCACATGTAGTGACATAAGAAGCTGACACAGGATTGTGGTTGGTGGATAGTGGGGACATTAACTTTTGGGAGAAGGCTGACAGTAATCCTTTTGGGAAGGAGCTGTAGACCAGCATGTCATGTCACCCCCAACCGGTCATCTAGTCACCCCCACCACCAGAGAACCAACCACATCAGGTAGGGTAAAACAGATACAGGAGTATTATCCCTGGAGGCCCTCTGACTAGCTAGCTACGCTAAAACAATTGGCTGACCCTGAGAACCAACCTTTCCTATTTTTCAGATAAAGACAATATGATGGACGTATAAGTGCACCTGGGCAGGCCTAGGGAGATAGTGAGCACAAAAGCAGGTGACTTGCTAGGACACATAATTAAGACATACAGATGTGACAAAAGGAGAGAGTGTAGAGATGTACTTTGGACAGTTACAGCTGAAATGGGAAGACATGGGGTACAGTCCAGTAAACCCACTTGATGTTAAAGTATTGGTAAATACATTCATTGACGGTATGACCAAAGACTTACGAGACGCAAATACAGAGATCCAAAAGACCTGAATGGAGAAATGTAGATCCAAAAGATCTCCTGAAAGTCGCTGAAGAGTTGAACAAACTAGGACAAGACGACGTGTCATGTATGCTGGAGTACAAGGAAAACAGTAGAGACGCAGTGAGGGACCTAAGGACTTAGAAACAGTAAAGTGCTGGAATTGTGAAGAAAATGGACACTCAGACCAATCTTCCACTTCCTTCACCTCCAGACTAGGAAACTGACAACCCAGTGACAAATGTGTGCCCTGTTCTTGTTCCCTCCGGACCTGGTCCTGCCTTGATGGCCACCATAACAATGCCGGGAGGGAAGGAGACAGAATTCTTGATTGACACTGGGGCAGCTGGAACTGTGGTACACAAAGGCTTGATAATGCCAGACATGATTACTGACGAGACTGTGGAATGCGTGAGTGTAGAAGGACAAGCGACTGAAGCCCCTTTGACTAAACAAATAAGACTAGAATCACGAGACAGCCAAGAGGTGCTTACAAACTTATTGTTAGTGACAATACCCCTATGAATTTTCTGGGAGCAGAGTTGAGTGCTGGCTAGGCCGCCATACAGTACTCTCCTGAGGGTATTACAGTCACAAGTCCCC
Source organism: Ranitomeya variabilis (assembly GCF_051348905.1). Lineage (NCBI taxonomy): Eukaryota > Metazoa > Chordata > Amphibia > Anura > Dendrobatidae > Ranitomeya > Ranitomeya variabilis. The sequence continues at coordinate 632,060,562 of NC_135235.1, forward strand.
TTTCATATAAACACTTGGTGCAGAGAGACTCCAGGGTCTTCCACGTGCACATTATACCACAGGTAAATCATGCCCTAGTATAGTTACACTTAAGTCCATTCATTTGCCAGTTTAGTAGTTTCCTTACACAAGGTGGTATAGTTACCGTGTATTTCTAGGTTGTCTTCATATGATATATAGTTTTTTTAGCCATTCATTATATTGGCTCAAACCATAGTCACTGTTTATTTGTCCTTTCCACTTCTTATACCTTATCGCAAGCAACTGGTATTTGGTATTCTTCAAATCCCTTCTTTTGTATTTGAAACTGTTAGTTATGGATTTATATAGGGCTGCTACCTTCTTAAAATAAGCTTGTGCTTTGCTGTGGCCTATGGCATTGTGCTCTCCCATTTTATGACTCAGTATCTTTCGTAAATATATATATTTTCATATATATAATTTTCTTTTGGTAACATATTCTGTGAATCAAATTTAGTTTTCTTAAAAGGTACTCTACCCAATCAAATACGGGTATAAATAATATTTGGACATTAATGTCTGACTTATATAGACACTTGTGTAATATTGCAGAACTGGTGTATATGGCAAGAGTAGTGAAAGTCATACCTGACACCAGAATATCTGAGGACAGGGAAAAGAGTCAGGTACCAGACACTGTTTGGGCAAGGGGAAAATCTGATGTGGGTCGGCTTTAATTATTAAATTAAAAGAAGGAACCACTCCTCTTTGGTTAAAGCAATACCCCTTAAGTCTAGTCAAATCAATGGCCCTGAGCAGGGATATTAAAGAGTATGTTAAGGCAGGGGTTCTGGTGCAAAGATCTTCCCCCTGCAACACCCCTTTGTATCCAATTAAGGAAAAAAGGACCCAAGGGTTCCCCTGACACAGAATAGTTCAGGACTTACAGTGAGTGTGATCTCAATTGTCCCTAATACACACACCGAACGGTTACAAAATGTTTCACAGTCATTAATTTGGCAAAATACATTCTTTTCTGTACCCTTGCACCCTGACTGACGGCATCTTTTCTCTTTTACTCGCAAAGGTAAACAATACTGTTGGACGGTCCTCCCAAAAGGGGGAAAGAACTCCCCAACCATCTATTCAACAGCAATGGCAGGGATTCTTGAGCAGTGGCAACCACCTCATCCACAGACTGTACTATTGCAGTACGTGGATGAACTCTTGCTCTGCTGCCCGGACCAGACGTCCTGCAAGGAAGCTACAGTTTCCTTGCTGTGTTTTTTTTTGGCAGAGAAGGGTTGCAAGGTCTCACGTGACAAATTACAGTATTGCAAACAAAAGGTGACATTTTTAGGACATTGTATTGCTGAAGGTACAAGACACCTGACTAAAGACAGGGAGCAGGCAATACAAAATCTCCCTTTACCCAGGTCACACCAGCATTTACACATTTCCCTAGGTTTGGTGACCTACTGTAGGCCTTGGATAAGGTCTGCTTCACAAATGATGCAACCACTCTATGACAGGTTGTCATCAGACCCCTACAATCTCACTCAAGAAGCAATTGAGGCATGTGAGCTCACACTGACTTTTTCTTTTGACAATTTGTTCCCCACATGACATTAATGCCATACTCGTACAAGTTCAACCAAAAACACCTGTCTATGGATAGACAGATCAGACTTGAATGTGCTCTAATACTAATTCCTGAATATGTCACCCTCAAAAGACATAATGTTCTGAATCCAGCCACTCATCTGCCTGTGGATTCAGAAAAGGGGGAATTGGTGACAGCATTAGAAAAAAGAAGGAAAAAAAAAAAAAAAGTACTCTGGTACGTTGACGCACAAACATGACTGCATAGGAACTGATGAGTCAGGAGACAGTATGTTTTACATATGTTCATGAAAAACCTGTTCCTAATGCATATGTTGAGGTTTTTATTTTTGTAGATGGCTCCAGATACCACCAGGATGGGCGATTCTACACTGGACATGCAGTAGTATCCTCACATGAGGTAATCCGAGTTGAACCACTCCCTCCTCACATGTCGGTGCAGGAGGCAGAGTTGAAGGCACTCACTGAGGCGTGTAGAGCTGCTGCAGGTAAAGTCGCTAATATTTACACAGATTCGAATTGTGCATGGGGAATATCCCATGATTATTGCCCCATCTGGAGAAGCAGAACGTTTCTTACACCAGCCGGTAAGCCCATTAAAAATGCAGAGCTGGTGAAACAATTAGTGGAGGCATTGACGTTACCAGTCCAGGTTGGCATCGTCAAGGTAACAGCACACACGGACGGTGACTCTGTGGAGGTAGAGGGCAACAGAAGGGCGGACGAGGCTGCTAAAGTAGCAGCAAGGCGGCCTAGGGAGCAGTGGACGGTGGCGGGGAGTCAGCGTATTCCAATGTCCTGAAATCCCTCCAGCTGCCCAAACAGAGAAGGACCACGGGGGAGAATGGGAGCTGAGCTGAACTCAAGAAGAGTTTTGGGAGAATAAGGATAAATTGTATATACCAAGGTCCCTGTTCCTAATTATGGCACAAGCAACACTTGGCCCCACTCACACCTCAAAATGTCACATGTGTCCATGGTAGATGCCTTCCGGATCGCTCCTGGTTTCAGTTACGCAGCAGCAAAGCTCGTACGGTCATGCCTCATCTGTGCACAGCACAACCCAGGTAAAACAGTAAAAATCCCTAAGAAAGCGACACCCAGGCCTCTCTACCCGTTTCAGAGACTGCAGACTGGCTACATACAGCTACCCAAGGTAGGAGTGTGTGAAAAATGTCCTAGTATGTGTAGATCTCTTCTCTGGTTGGCTGGAAGCCTATCTGGTAAAATGTGCAAATGCTAAAGTGACTGCAGACAAACTGATGAAAGAACTGATCCGCAGGTATGGTGTCCCAGAAACCATAGAGAGCGATAGGGACACACACTTCACGGGAAAAATAATGAGGGAAGTCATGCAGGCCCTGGGAGTACAGCAAGCATATCATGCACCATATAGATCACAAAGTAGTGGGAAAGTGGAAAGACTAAATGGGACACTTAAACTGAAAATTCAAAGGCCATGGCAGACACAGGAAAGAGCGGGGTAGAGTGCTTGTCTCTTGCACTCGTCAGTCAGACACACTCCAAATAGAAAGACAGACTTGTCTCCTTTTGAAGTCCTGTTTAGTAGTTTGCCAAAGACTGGTCTGTACTACCCACAGGTGCTACAAATGCAACACGGTGCTATAACAGCCCATGTCCAGGTCTTGCAGAAAAGACTTAATGTGGTGCATAAACATGTGTTTTCATCCATTCCAGATCTTAATGCCAGTGCGGACGCACATCTGCTGAATCCAGGTGATTGGGTGGTCATACACAGACACGTGAGAAGGAGCCTATATCCACGGTTTGACGGCCCGTTGTAAAGTCCAGTTGACCACATTCACTTGAGGGAACGCCCACCTGGATCCATGCCAGTCACTACAAAAGATCTTTTCACTAGCAGAAAGACTGTTGTTCTAATCACCTTGCTGGCAGTGGTAGGATGTTTGCACCTTACAGAGACACTGAATACACTTTTAAATGTCGACAAGGACAAAAACTGCTGGACTGTTGGATCTGTACACACAGCCCAGTATCTGCAAGGACTATGCTGTACTTTGCCATACCCCAGGAGCCAAGGAGGGTATTAACACCACACTGCATACACAATGAGACTTGGACTCAGATTTTCTTGGTTCCTTAAAGTTATTAATAAGACTAATACAATATAGAGACTCCTTTTTAAATCCAGCCGATTGGCTTAGCGGCCTAGAGGGAGGATTATTTTTGACTTGACTTGACAGACTTGTATGCAAATTTTGTTGCTTTGCTTATTGTTTTATGTAGCCGTAAAAGCGCTAATATATGTATTACCTAAGGCTGAACCTTCTGTAGTGTATCAAAAGCCCCGTATGGCCACTGCTGACGGGGGAGGTGAGTGTCCACACTGAAGGTGGATGGGCGAAGCAGGTAGAAAGCCCCCTTGTGGGTACTAGACCCATGAGACAGTAGCTCCTTTGTGGACATCAGCTAACCCCGTAGCAAAGGTTATACCATTTACAAAAGGGGGAAATTGTTATAGAAGGGTTAATAGGTTGCCTTTAACTGCCTTCCCTTTAAGTGCCTCTTGCCTTTAATTGCTAGAATTACTAGAATCTGTTAACGCAGTAGTCTGATGGTCTCCCCTCCAAGGAGACTACACTTCTTATCATGTATGTTCTCAATAGTCAGTCACAACATGTTTTTGGTATGTTGTGAGGAATAAAGGTCAGTATGACCCTGGGTGATGGTGGGGGCTACATGAGTTACATTGAAATACATTTTGTGTAAATGGTATAAAACATTGTTTTGGCTTTTAATATATCAGATAAAAGTGACTTGCTCACAGGATATGTGTGAGGTGTCCTTTGTCTCCAAGCGCGCTTGTAAAATAATGGGCGTAATTCCACAATTAGGCCTCACTGGTGATCTGTCAGCTGACATTTGGGTCAGAATGAAAACAGCTACGACAAAGGTAAAGAGACTGCAACCTTGTGTCCTCGTTCTTCTCTGCACCTCTCACCATTCACCATCTATACACCGGAAGCCCTGGGGATATACTTCACCTGTGGGAAGATATATCATCTAGCTGCCATAACATTCCACAGCGGACCCCCTAAAGCAGAGTCGGTCATCCTGACCAAATACCGCAGGTGGCGTCACGATCATAAACTCTATCCCTCTAAAGACCTTTCCCTTTTACATGGGCGCCCTGGTCGCAGCCACCGTGACATCCCCCTGTGAAGTACCAGACCGGTACCGAGTAACCCCTAGCCCTCGGGGTGACTCATCTTGGCATCACGAACAGGATCTACTGACCCTGAAAATTGGGTCATGTGCACATGTGCCTAACTGTTTTGCGCCAGAGACTGTGTATTGTGAATTGCAGCCAGAATCTGCCATTGCCGCACCGTGTGGAGCGTGAGGAGGTGGAGACATACCTTCGTGGGTGGAGCCAGGCAAAAAGAGTGCGAAGCAGGAAAACGGGTGCCGCGCTGCTGAGAAAACCGGAAGTGAAGACATACAGCAGAGCCGCAAGAAAAGACGCTGCAAAGTGCCGAACGGAGCACCGGAGGTACCATCGCAGATTCCGGAAAGGAGATCCGACTTCTACCAGGTTAGCGAGGGGACAGAGCCATGTCCAGTCCGGGAGGGGAGTTGGCGGCGGTCGCAGCCGCGGACCTCATAGCACCCCCAGGCCCAGCAGCGGACGCACCTGCCGGCCTAGTGATGCTCCCGGGCCCCGCGGAGAGCGCAGCCGCAGTCCCCGTACCGCTAGTCGAGGCCGCAGCCCCCATAAGCCGGCCGGACACCGCCACAGCTACAGCAGCCATCATGCCCTTGTCCATGCCATACATACCTGGAGCAGCCTGGCTCCCGCAATATTCTGTTCACCGATTTTAAAGAAAGACTCTGTAGCCTGTTTGAAGTGTATCTCCTAACAGAGCATCAGAAGATTAATATTCAAACTGGCCAACTGTCTGGAGTGGCCCTGAGGGAGCTGAAATCCTGGTCAGCTGTGGATAAAGGGACTGTGCAGCAGATCTTTGCTAAGCTTAAAGTCACCTTTGACACTCGCACCGCTACAGAGATAAAACTGAAGTTCTTCGGATGTAAACAAAAAGCCCAGGACAGTATAGGGGACTATGCTCTTAATTTTCAGGAGGTGCTCCCGGCTGTTAATCAAGTAGACCCTAACAGCGTACAGGATGCAGATAAACTCTTGAAAGAGCAGTTCATTGAGGGGCTTATATCTCAAACCCACAAGGCTCAATTACGTATCCTGGCTTTGCAGAACCCTAACCTAGACTTTGCGCAATTTAAGGACAACGCCATCCGGGTGTTGCACGAACCTCCACCCAGCCGTGCGGTAGCTCCTAAGCAGCCAGCACTCAAGTACCACCAGGAGGTGGCGCCATATCCTCAAGTCCCTACTGAGGCTGATGCCCAGGTCCTCGATGATGATTCTCCCGCAGGACTACATCTCCAGATGCAGGAGCTGACCATGAACTTTGCTGCATTAGCCCGGACAGTGCAGTCCCTACAGGAGGCCCCCAAGGAGAAGATCAAGCTGGCTTCCAGACCGGAGGATGTTCCCTGGCGACGACAGAAGAGGATCCTGCTGACCAGAGGGAGAGACAACGATCACTATCATCAGGACGGACGACCCATCTGCCGCCGCTGCAACCAAGCAGGACACATTGCAAGGTACTGTCATTTAAACAAGCGACCCCTGGGGCAGAGGGCCAATCCCCAAGAGTAGGATGACCAGGCCCAAACAACTGGCAAGCCAAATACGTTGGAGGACGACCTGTACTCCCCATTGTGACTGTATCCCCATGAATGCTTTGTTGGACACTGGTTCTCAGGTGACAACTATGCCTTACATTCTATATAAACGTTATTGGACTGATACAGACAATACCAGTGGCCCTGATGATGATTTCACCAGAGTAGCCAGTAACGGTCAGCCATTACAAGTGGGATACAAAGAGGTCACCATTAAAGTGGGGTGGGTAGAGTTAAAGTCCCAAGGGATTGTGATTGTTGATATTGATCGACGTGAATGCAACCCCATGATGACCATTGGCACTAATGTTATTGAAAATTGTCTGTCCGAGGTTATTGTCTTGTTACAGCAGGTGGCTGAAACAGCTGGTTCCAGTGAACAGAGAGTCCTACAGAAAGAAATCAGGGCTCTGGTACAAAGACAACAGGTAGAACTGTCTGGTGGAGAAATTGGCAGAGTTACAGTGAGTGATCCAATCCCCATTGCAATACCCCCCAGAAGTGAAATGTTGATATGGTGTCGGGCATCAATAGGTATCAGAGGTAAAGACTACCAGGCGCTAGTAGAACCTGTATATTCTGATAGTAGGTCTTGGATCCTGACAGCCAGAGGGGCGGTTAAAGTCCGCAAAGGGAGAGTACCAGTACTTTCTGGAGAGGAAGAAGTTCACCTAACCAGATATGCCACAATTGCCAAACTGTTTACTGTTTATAATAATGTGATACAGGTGGCAGAACCCTTGGTCCCATCGACCCAGGCGGAGGACAAGGGCTCTGCAGGTCGAATGGAAGATTGGTGTCAAAAATTGCACGTGGGCACTGATTCTACACCTGCACACCAGAAACAAGGGGCTAACAGCGTGGTCCAAGAGTATGAACACGTCTTCAGTAAACACCACCTAGATTTTGGTCAGGTAAAAGGGGTACAACATCACATCCCCACGTGTAGTCATCCACCCATTAAGGAGAAGTACCGGCCTGTACCTCCAGCTCATTACCAGTGTGCCGAAAGTATGTTGCGAGAGATGAAGGAGGCTGGAGTAATCAGAGATAGTTGTAGCCCCTGGGCAGCTCCATTAGTCCTCGTCAGAAAGAAAGACAACACCATGAGGATGTGTGTAGATTATAGGCAGATAAACCGCATTACACACAAGGATGCATACCCATTGCCCAGAATAGAAGAGTCCTTAGCTGCTCTAAAATCTGCTAACTACTTCTCTACCTTGGATCTCACCAGTGGGTACTGGCAGGTTCCCGTAGCAGAGGCGGACAAGGAGAAGACAGCCTTCACAACACTGATGGGTCTCTCGGAGTTCAATTACATGCCATTTGGATTGTGCAATGCCCCAGGAATGTTTCAGAGGATGATGGAATGCTGTTTCAGACACAAGAACTTCGAAACTGTCTTGTTGTACCTGGACGACGTCATTGTCTTCTCCAAGATGTATGAGGATCATCTGAAGCACCTGGCAGAGGTGTTTGAAGCCCTGTCCAACTTTGGCTTGAAGGTAAAACCCTCAAAATGTCATCTGTTGTAATCCAAAGTGCAATACCTGGGCCATGTGGTGAACTCAGAAGGAGTGGCCCCAGATCCAGACAAGGTCACCGTCATAAAGAACTGGCCAAAACCCAGTAACCTCCATGAAGTCCGACACTTCCTCGGTTTGGTAGGCTAATACCGAAGATTTATGAAAGACTTCACTAAGATAGCCACACCACTGCAAGACCTGTTAGTGGGCCAATCCATGAAAATCAAGGGTAAGAATACCCCATTTGACTGGGACGACGGGCTGGAGAGAACCTTCACTTGATTGAAGTTGGCTCTCATGGGAGAAGAAGTACTGGCCTACCCAGAATATGACCAACCGTTTGTGCGGTGTACAGATGCCAGCAATGTGGGGTTGGGAGCAGTACTGTCCCAAGTACAAAAAGGCAAAGAGAGAGTAATTGCATACGCCAGCAGGAAGCTGCGCCCCACAGAAAGGAACCCCAAAAATTACAGCTCCTTTAAGCTGGAATTCCTCGCCATCGTCTGGGCAGTGGCAGAGAGATTCAAACATTATCTAGCCTCTGCAAAATTTACAGTCTACACGGATAACAACCCGCTGACCCACTTAAAAACTGCAAAACTCGGTGCTTTGGAGCAGCGATGGATGGCTCGGCTGTCCAATTACAAATTCACCATGAAATACCGTGCAGGGCACAAGAATGCCAACGCAGATGCGTTGTCCAGAATGCCCAACCTACCAGATGTGGGAGAGGATCAAGAAGAACTCAAAGAAGTAGATCTGCCAGCGTTCCATCGCCCTGGAGCGACTCATTACTCTCATTACGTGAGAAAAAGGCGAAAAAACAAACGTGGAACCACGCTGAATCCGTTGCCCCACCGTGGATGGGTGGAAACGCAGGATAGCGACCCGCAATCCGTCTGGTGAAAGAACTGCTGACACAGGCAGACTTGCACCCTGGTCCAGATGATCCACAAGAAACACAGTGACTCTGGAAGGAAAAAGGCAAACTATTCATCTACGATGGTAAACTGTGCAGAAACATAGATCCACGCACACATGAGCTAGTCTGGCAGATAGTGGTCCCAAGACGAGATGCGCCCTTGGTTCTAGAAGCGTACCACGACGGAGCAGGACACTTTGGAAGGAAGAAATTGGAGATCCTGTTACATGGAAGATTCTACTGGTCTGGCATGAGGAAAACCATAGAGAAGTGGTGCCGTGAGTGTGGCCCATATAGTCTGCGCAGAAAGGACCATGACAGCCAAAGGGCTCCCCTACAGCCCATAGTCACCAAAAAGGCACTTGAATTGGTGGCCTTAGACCATGTGAAGCTAACCCCAAGCCGGTCAGGCTATGTCTGCGCTTTGACTATTGTGGATCACTACTCCAGATTCCTTGTGGTTGTACCTGCAAGGATCAGACAGCAAAGACAGCAGCCCAAGCCTTCCAACAGTACTTCTGTAGACCCCATGGATACCCTGAGAAGGTGCTCGCTGACCAAGGTCCAGCCTTTGAAGCAGAGGTATTCCTGGAATTCTCCCACCTGTACGGATGAAAAAAGATCAGAACAACTCCGTATCACCCAAAAACAAATGGAATGTGTGAGAAAATGAATCAGATAGTGATTGATCTCCTGAAGACATTGCCTTCACACGAAAGGAACTTATGGCCAGAAAAGTTACCAGACTTAGTAGACTTATACAACCATGTCCCAGTAAATTCCACCAACTGTACGCCAGCATACTTGATGAGGGGAAGGTCCAGTCAACTACCTGTCGATCAAGACATGGGAGTCTTAACCCCAGAAGATATCTCACCAGATACAGATTGGGAAACTGAGAGAAAAGAAAAGTACCGCCAAGTGCAAGAATGCGTAGAGAGAAGTTTAGCACAAGCCAGACAAAAACAAGAATGAGACTTTAACCAACATGCTCCTGCAAGTCCCTTGTCACCAGGTGAACAAGTGCTCAAGCGTAAAAGGAGAAACTTGATGACCAATGGGAAGCGGAACCGTATACTATCCTGCCTTCAAACTTCGACAACCCAAAAGTCTGTCTTATCAGTAAAGATGGAGGAGAAACTTCGACGGCAGTATCAAGAGACCATCTGAAGATATGCCCTGATAAATTGAGGAACAGAGAAACAGACCCAGGAACATCTCCACCTATGGAAACAGAGGAAAAGAAAATTCGCACTGTTCTTGGAGATTTTCCCCAGTCTTGGACTCAAGTACATCAGGCCATAGTGATACCTGTCTTAACATTTCCCCAGCCGGAAACACAAGAAGAAGCGACTCAGAACCATCCAGAACCTGAAGAGACTCCGCACCAACAGGTTCAAGCAGCCAGTGTCACCCCAGCAGTGGAACCAGAAAAATCCACCCTCTGCTATTGGTGAATCTGCCATGCCTACAGTAAGTAGAAGTAGTCCCAGAAGGTCCAGTATACCAGTGCTACATAGACTCACAGAAGTGTAGCCATAAGACAGTGCACTACACCAGTGGTAGCAAGAATAGTGAATCCTGTCAGGTCACTAGCAATCGCTGTACTGCGTAGGTCTACTAGTAACACCAAGGGCCAAATCCCAGCTCGTTACAGGGACTAAAAATGTCAATAATTACTGTTATTTGTTTGAATTTCTTGCTTATCTTTGTTACAGGTTTAAAATGGACATTGAGGTAATGGACAATGCTTACCCGAAAACTTTCATTATAAATAGTTTGGCACCCTCATGGTGCACACTGGTTCTGCCCATATGCGGTGTGGGTAGAGCCTTTGTTTGTTTCATCTGACCAAAGACAATACCAGATGAACTTTTATAGACTTGTTTTTGCAACGTTCAAGTGTCCTCACCTCCCATAAAGGGAAGCCAAAGTTTATTATTGTTCAAATGTTTGTCAAATTGTTTGCATTATTTAACTTGTATTTTGTTATTCTCTTTTCCCAGTCCAGGAGTACTGGATTTAATGGGGGGGATGTGGCACCCCAGGAGTTCGGGTACCACAGTAGTGCTGTCTTCCTCACGGGGAGGATAGTGCTATGTCTGGAGACAAGTGAGGTTTTCTTTGGCAGGTTTACACACACACACCTTACACTTCCAGGCCAGGAGGGGGAGCTCCAAGCCCTGATTTAGGGCAGCTTGCCTCAATAAAGATCTTGGTTTGGAGGCGGAGTGAGCTCAGTTTGTTGCAGGAGTCTGTGTGCAAGGACAGACAGGAGTGGAGCACAGAGGAAAGAGAGAGCTCCAGGAGGCCATGAGCAGGCCTCTGAAGAGGATCAGCACAAGAATCCGGGTACCGGGAGCCCGAGGCTTTTAAAACACAGCAGAACCGGAGGGTACTGTTCTACAAAGACTTTGCCCATAATTACCTGTAGCACAGCAGCACCTAGGAGCCTGAAGTCACCGAGAACAGACCCCAGTTCACATGGCCCGAGCTGCCTGCCATACAGGTACCTGTCCTAGGACAGCAGAATTATTAAAGACTTTGATGAGACACTTAGTGGCAGCAGGGACTTAGAGACAGAAAGCGCAGAGTGGTAGGCTCCCACCTAACTTACCCAGGGGAACTCGCTTGTCTCTGGACTGCCCGGACTTCTCTGCCTGCCCTGTGATCTGGTGCTCTGGACTGTGGGTGCTGAAGTCCTCAGTAAAGGTAAAGAGACTGCAACCTTGTGTCCTCGTTCTTCTCTGCACCTCTCCCCATTCACCATCCATTGTGAGTACGCTGATATCCCATATGTGGGGGGGAACCACTGTTTGGACGCATGGCAGAGCTCGGAAGGGAAGGAGCGCTGTTTGGAATGCAGACTTAGATGGATTGGTCTGCGTCACATTGCATTTGCAGAGCCCCTGATGTACCTAAACAGTAGAAACCCCCAAGTGACCCCATATTGGAAACTAGACCCCCCAAGGAACTTATCTAGATGTGAGAACTTTGAAGCCCCAAGTGTTTCACTACAGTTTATAACGCAGAGCCATGAAAATAAAAAATCTTTTCCACACAATTTTATTTTTTAGTCCCCAGTTTTGTAATTTCCCAAGGGTAACAGGAGAAATTGGACCCCAAAGGTGTTGTCCAATTTGTCCCGAGTACGCTGATAGCCCATATGTGGGGGGGAACCACCGTTTGGGCGCATGGCAAAGCTCGGAAGGAGCGCCGTTTGGAATGCAGTCTTAGATAGATTGGTCTGCAAGCGTAACGTTGCATTTGCAGAGCCCCTGATGTACCTAAACAGTAGAAACCTCACACAAGTGACCCCATATTGGAAACTAGACCGCCCAAAGGAACTTATCTAGATGTATTGTGAGAACTTTGAACCCCCAGGTGCTTCACTACAGTTTATAACGCAGAGCCGTGAAAATAATCTTTTTTTTCACAAAAAAATTATTTTTTAGCCCCCGGTTTTGTATTTTCCCAAGGCTAACAGGAGAAATTGGACCCCAAAAGTTGTTGTCCAATTTCTCCTGAGTACGCTGATACCCCATATGTTGGGGTAAACCCCTGTTTGGGTGCACAGGAGAGCTCGGAAGGGAAGGAGCACTGTTTCACTTTTTCAACGCAGAATTGGCTGGAATTGAGATCGGACATCATGTCGCGTTTGGAGAGCCCCTGATGTGCCTAAACAGTGGAAACCCCCCAATTCTAACTGAAACCCTAACGCAAACACACCCCTAACCCTAATCCCAACCCTAACCATAACTCTAACCACACCCCTAACCCGAACATGCCCCTAACCCTAATCCCAACCACACCCCTAACCCCAACACACTCCTAACCCTAATTCCAACCCTAACCACACCCCTAACTCCTACACACCCCTAACCCTAATCCCAGCCATAACAGTAACCACAACTCTAACCCTAATCCCAACCCTAATCCAACCGTAAATGTAATCCAAACCCTAACTTTAGCCCCAACCCTACCCCTAACTTTAGCCCCAACCCTAACTTTAGCCCCAACCCTAACTTTAGCCCCAACCCTAACCCTAACTTTAGCCCCAACCCTAACTGCAGCCCCAACCCTAACTGTAGCCCTAACCCTAACTTTAGCCCCAACCCTAACCCTAACTTTAGCCCCAACTCTAACCCTAACTTTAGCCCCAACCCTAACCCTAATTTTCGCCCCAACCCTAACTGTAGCCCTATCCCTAACTTTAGCCCCAACCCTAACCCTAATGGGAAAATGGAAATTGATTTACTTTTATAGCATGTTTTTTAGCGGATTTTTATGATTGGCAGCTGTCACACGCTAAAAGACACTTTTTATTGCAAAATATAGTTTTTGCGTCTCCACATTTTGAGAGCTATAATTTTTCCATATTTTGGTCCACAGAGTCATGTGAGGTCTTTTTTTTTTGCGGGACGAGTTGACGTTTTTATTGGTACCATTTTCGGGCACATGACATTTTGTGATCGCTTTTTATTCTGATTTTTGTGAGGCAGAATGACCGAAAACCAGCTATTAATGAATTTCTTTTTGGGGGGGGGGGGCGTTTATACCGTTCCACGTTTGGTAAAATTGATAAGGCAGTTTTATTCTTCGGGTCAGTACGATTACAGCGATACCTCATTTATACTTTTTTTATGTTTTGGCGCTTTTACACGATAAAAACTATTTTATATAAAAAATAATTATTTTTGCATCGCTTTATTCTGAGGACTATAACTTTTTTATTTTTTCGCTGATGATGCTGTATGGAGGCTCATTTTTTGCAGGACAAGATGACGTTTTCAGCGGTACCATGGTTATTTATATCTCTCTTTTTGGTCGCGTGTTATCCTACTTTTTTTTCGGCAGTATGATAATAAAACGTTGTTTTTTGCCTCGTTTTTTTTTTTTTTTTTTTTTTTTTTACGGTGTTCACTGAAGGGGTTAACTAGTGGGACAGTTTTATAAGTCGGGTCATTACGGACACGGCGATACTAATTATGTGTACTTTTATTGTTTTTTAAAAAAATGTATTTAGATAAAGAAATGTATTTATTGGAAGAATTTTTTTTTCTTTATTTAGGAATTTACAGCAGACAGTATCACACAGGATAGGATTAGATACATGGCTCAGCAGACAGTATCACAGAGGATAGGATTAGATACACGACTCAGCATATAGTATCACACAGGATAGGATTAAATACACAGGTCAGCAGTCAGTATCACAGGATAGGATAAGATACACAGCTCAGCAGACAGTAACAAACAGGATAGGAGTACATACACAGCTCAGGAGACAGTATCACACAGAATAGGATTAGGTACCCATCTCAGCAGACAGTATCACACAGGACAGAATTAGATACAAAGTTCAGTAGATGGTATCACACAGGATAGGATTAGATACACAGCTGTTATGATCCGGTGACCTTGGAGCCGCATGAGAGACTTTCTCAGGAGTAGGTGGCACCTGTACTGACCGCAAACCCTAAACTAACACCGCAACTAGAAGTAGCTGTGGGATGTACCTAACACGTCCTAGACACCTCGACACAGCCGGAGGACTAAATACCCCTATAGATGGAAATGGGAATTCTATCTTGCCTCAGAGCAGAACCCCAAAGGATAGGCAGCCCCCCACAAATATTGACTGTGAGTATAAGAGGAAAAACACACGCAGGCAGAAAAACAGGATTTAGCAAAAGAGGCACTTCTAGCTAAATAGAAAAGGATAGGACAGAATTCTAAGCGGTCAGTATTAAAATCCTAAAAATATCCACAGCAGATAATACAAATATTCTACATCTAACTAAAGACATAGAAAGTATATCTGCATCTCCTGAGAATCCAGCATGGCTGAAAAATCCAAACAAAGTCTAAGCTGGACAAAAACACAATGAATTGCACTGAATTGCAAAGCACACTGCATGTGTGCACAGAGACAAAAAAACAGACACTTATCTTAGCTGAATTGGCAGCAGGGCATGAGGAGCCAGAGAGAGATGCAATCCCTCCAAGTACAATGGACAACTGGCATGGACTCATGGATCCTGCACACCTAAATACCTAATAGAGCTGCAATCAGCAGAAACACCTGCCTGGATTACAACCCCAAGACAACTGAACTACCACCAACAACCATCGGAGGGAGCCCAAGAGCAGAATTCACAACAGTACCCCCCCCCCCTTGAAGAGGGGTCACCGAACCCTCACCAGAGCCCCCAGGCCGATCAGGACGAGCCAGATGAAAGGCACGGACCAAATCAGCAGCATGGACATCAGAGGCAAAAACCCAAGAATTATCCTCCTGGCCATAACCCTTCCATTTGACAAGGTACTGAAGCCTCCGCCTCGAAAAGCGAGAGTCCAAAATCTTCTCAACCACATACTCCAACTCCCCATCAACACAGGAGCAGGAGGATCAACAGAGGGAGCAACGGGCACCACATATTTCCGCAATAAAGATCTATGGAAAACATTATGGATGGCAAAAGAGGCCGGAAGGGCCAAACGAAAAGACACCGGATTGATAATCTCAGAAATCCTATAAGGACCAATAAACCGAGGCTTAAACTTAGGGGAAGAAACCTTCATAGGAACATGACGAACCAGACCAAATCCCCAACCCGAAGCCGGGAACCAACACACCGACGACGGTTAGCAAAACGCTGTGCCTCTTCCTGAGACAACACCAAATTGTCCACCACATGAGCCCAAATCTGCTGCAACCTGTCAACCACAGAATCCACACCAGGACAATCAGAAGGTTCAACTTGTCCCGAAGAAAAACGAGGATGAAAACCAAAATTACAAAAGAAGGGCGAAACCAAGGTAGTCGAACTAGCCCGATTATTAAGGGCAAACTCGGCCAATGGCAAGAAAGCCACCCAATCATCCTGATCAGCAGACACAAAGCATCTCAAATAAGTTTCCAAAGTCTGATTAGTTAGCTCGGTCTGGCCGTTTGTCTGAGGATGAAATGCGGAAGAAAAAGACAAATCAATGCCCAGCCTAGCACAAAAGGCCCGCCAAAACCTAGAAACAAACTGGGAACCTCTGTCAGACACAATATTCTCCGGAATACCATGCAAACGAACCACATGCTGAAAAAACAACAGAACCAAATCAGAAGAGGAAGGCAATTTAGGCAAAGGCACCAAATGAACCATCTTAGAAAACTGGTCACAAACCACCCAGATAACCGACATCCTCTGGGAAACTGGAAGATCTGAAACAAAATCCATAGAAACATGCGTCCAGGGCCTCTCAGGGACCGGCAAAGGCAAAAGCAACCCACTAGCATGGGAACAAGGCTTGGCCCGCGCACAAGTCCCACAGGACTGCACAAAAGAACGCACATCACGCGACAAAGAAGGCCACCAAAAGGACCTACCAACCAAATCTCTGGTACCAAAAATACCAGGATGACCAGCCAACACAGAACAGTGAAGCTCAGAAATCACTCTACTAGTCCATCTATCAGGAACAAACAGTTTCCCCACAGGACAGCGGTCAGGTTTGTCAGCCTGAAATTCCTGCAGAACCCGTCGCAAATCAGGGGAAATGGCAGAAAGCACCACCCCTTCCTTCAGAATGCCGACCGGCTCAAATACCTCAGGAGAATCAGGCAAAAAACTCCTAGAGAGGGCATCAGCCTTAACATTCTTAGAACCCGGAAGATACGAGACCACAAAATCAAAACGGGAGAAAAACAGGAACCATCGAGCCTGTCTAGGACTCAGCCGCTTGGCAGATTCGAGGTAAATCAGATTTTTATGATCGGTCAAGACCACAATACGGTGCTTGGCTCCCTCAAGCCAATGTCGACATTCCTCAAACGCCCACTTCATAGCCAACAACTCCCGATTGCCGACATCATAATTGCGTTCCGCAGGCGAAAACTTACGGGAAAAGAAGGCACACGGTTTCATCAAGGAGCCATCAGAATTCCTCTGAGACAAAACGGCCCCTGCCCCAATCTCAGAAGCGTCAACCTCAACCTGAAACGGAAGAGAAACATCTGGCTGACGCAACACCGGGGCAGAAGTAAATCGGTGTTTAAGCTCCTGAAAGGCAGAGACAGCCACAGGGGACCAATTCGTTACATCAGTGCCTTTCTTCGTCAAATCGGTCAGGGGTTTAACCACACTGGAGAAGTTAGCAATGAAACGGCGATAAAAATTAGCAAAGCCCAAAAATTTCTGAAGGCTCTTCACAGATGTCGGTTGAATCCAATCATGAATGGCCTGAACCTTAACCGGATCCATCTCTATAGATGAGGGAGAAAAAATAAAGCCCAAAAAAGAAACCTTCTGCACTCCAAAGAGACACTTAGACCCCTTCACAAACAAAGTATTATCACGAAGGATCTGAAATACCATCCTGACCTGTTTCACATGGGACTCCCAATCATCGGAAAAAATTAAGATGTCATCCAAATATACAATCATGAATTTATCAAGATAATTCCGGAAGATATCATGCATGAAGGACTGAAAAACAGATGGAGCATTAGAGAGCCCGAATGGCATCACAAGGTATTCAAAATGGCTTTCGGGCGTATTAAACGCAGTTTTCCATTCGTCACCCTGCTTAATACGAACAAGATTATATGCCCCCCCGAAGGTCAATTTTAGTAAACCAACTAGCCCCCTTAATCCTGGCAAACAAATCGGAAAGCAAAGGTAAAGGGTATTGAAACTTGACCGTGATCTTATTCAAGAGGCGATAATCAATACAGGGTCTCAAGGAGCCATCCTTCTTAGCAAAAAAAAAAAATCCTGCTCCCAACGGTGAAGAAGATGGCCGAATATGCCCTTTCTCCAAAGACTCCTTAACATAACTCCGCATGGCGGTATGTTCCGGCACAGACAGGTTGAAAAGTCGGCCCTTAGGAAACTTACAGCCTGGAATCAAGTCAATAGCACAATCACAGTCCCTATGGCCTATGCGGTGGAAGGGAACTGGACTTGGGCTCATCGAATACATCCTGAAAATCAGACAAAAACTCTGGAACTTCAGACGAGGAGGAAGAGGAGATTGACATCACAGGAACGTCATTATGAACCCCCTGACAACCCCAACTAGTCACAGACATAGACTTCCAATCCAACACAGGATTATGTATCTGCAACCAAGGAAAACCCAGCACAATAGCATCATGCAAATTATGCAACACCAGAAAACGACAATCTTCCTGATGGGCTGGCGCCATGCACATGGTCACCTGTGTCCAAAACTGGGGTTTATTTTTAGCCAAAGGTGTAGCATCAATGCCCCTTAAGGGAATAGGGTTCTGCAAAGACTGCAAGGGGAAACCACAACGCCTGGCAAATTCAAAGTCCATTAAGTTCAAAGCGGCGCCTGAATCCACAAACGCCATGACAGAAAATGACGACAATGAGCAGATCAAGGTCACAGATAACAGAAATTTAGGTTGTACAGTTCCGATGGTAACTGAACTAGCGATTCTCTTTGTACGCTTTGGGCAGACTGAAATGACATGAGAAGCATCGCCACAATAAAAACACAACCTATTCTGACGTCTGAATCCTTGTTGTTCCGTTCTAGACAGAATCCTATCACACTGCATAGGCTCAGGCATCTGCTCTGAGGACAACGCCACAGCGCGCACAGTTCTGCGCTCCCGCAAGCGCCGATCAATCTGAATGGCCAGAGACATAGAATCACTCAGACCAACAGGCGTGGGAAACCCCACCATAACATCTTTAACAGATTCAGAAAGACCCTTTCTGAAAATTGCCGCCAAAGCATCCTCATTCCATTTAGTCAGCACAGACCATTTTCTACATTTCTGACAATACAATTCTGCCGCTTCTTGACCCTGAGACAGGGCCAACAAGGTCTTCTCCGCTTGATCCACAGAATTTGGTTCATCATATCATCATATAATAATCCTAGAGCCTGAAAAAAGGCATCTACATTAAGCAAGGCCGGATTCCCAGATTCCAGGGAAAATGCCCAATCCTGAGGGTCGCCACGCAGCAGGGAGATGACAATTTTAACCTGCTGAATGGGATCACCAGAGGAACGAGGCTTCAGAGCAAAAAACAGTTTACAATTGTTTTTAAAACTCAAAAATTTGGACCTGTCCCCAAAAAACAAATCAGGAGTAGGAATCCTAGGTTCTAAAAGCGGAGTCTGAACAATATAATCAGAAATACTCTGTACCTTAGCAGCAAGCTGGTCTATACGAGAAACTAATCCCTGAACATCCATGCTAGCACAAGACTCCTCAGTCACCCAGAGGAAAAGAGGGAAGAAAAGACAAAGCAGGCTACAGAAAAAAAAATGTCTCTTTCTTCCCTTCTTCTGAGATGCATTTAACTCATTGTTGGCCAGTTGTACTGTTATGATCCGGTGACCTTGGAGCCGCATGAGAGACTTTCTCAGGAGTAGGTGGCACCTGTACTGACCGCAAACCCTAAACTAACACCGCAACTAGAAGTAGCCGTGGGATGTACCTAACACGTCCTAGACACCTCGACACAGCCGGAGGACTAAATACCCCTATAGGGTGAAATGGGAATTCTATCTTGCGTCAGAGCAGAACCCCAAAGGATAGGCAGCCCTCCACAAATATTGACTGTGAGTATAAGAGGAAAAACACACGCAGGCAGAAAAACAGGATTTAGCAAAAGAGGCACTTCTAGCTAAATAGAAAAGGATAGGACAGAATTCTAAGTGGTCAGTATTAAAATCCTAAAAATATCCACAGCAGATAATACACATATTCTACATCTAACTAAAGACATAGAAAGTATATCTGCATCTCCTGAGAATCCAGCATGACTGAAAAATCCAAACAAAGTCTAAGCTGGACAAAAACACAATGAATTGCACTGAATTGCAAAGCACACTGCATGTGTGCACAGAGACAAAAAAACAGACACTTATCTTAGCTGAATTGGCAGCAGGGCATGAGGAGCCAGAGAGAGATGCAATCCCTCCAAGTACAATGGACAACTGGCATGGACTCATGGATCCTGCACACCTAAATACCTAATAGAGCTGCAATCAGCAGAAACACCTGCCCGGATTACAACCCCAAGACAACTTCACTACCACCAACAACCACCGGAGGGAGCCCAAGAGCAGAATTCACAACACACAGCTCAGCAACAGGATGTGCCAAAGGAGAGGTCCTTTTCATTCCAAGAATTCCTCTGATTCCATCTGATTTGCCTTTTGATTTTAAACGCCTCCAGTTTCTACTTCGACTGGAATTTGCAATGTCCATTAACAAGGGTCAGGGACAGTCCTTGAAAGTAGTAGGGATTGATTTGCAATCTCCATGCTTTTCTCATGGTCAACTTTACGTGGCCTGTTCAAGAGTTTGAACTGCCAAAAATCTGTTCATCTTTGCACTGGAAGGAAAAACCAAAAATGTTGTTTATCCAAAAGGCTCTTGAATGAGTTGAAAATAAAATAATATCAATACTTGAGTCATCGTTTAGTTAATTTGTGTTGCAAATCTGTATTGTTGAGTATATGATATGAAATGTTTTTATGTGCAATATAATCATTGTAATTTGTTATAACTAACCACAGTTAGTTACTATGCCCGGGCAACGCCGGGCTCTTCAGCTGGTATCCAAATATTTACCAGTTTTACATCAAGATGACACCTTCAAAGAAAGAGTTTACAAAGGCTGTCAAGTTGTCTCTAAAAGAGGCAAATCAGCAGGAGAAATTTTGTCTCCTAATTTATTTGTGTATCAAAATTCTGGAAAACCATGTTAGAGTCAAAAAGGATTTTATTGGTGAGGAGATAGTAGGCATGATGTCTGTACAGTGGGTACGGAAAGTATTCAGACCCCTTTAAATTTGTCACTCTTTGTTTCATTGCAGCCATTTGGTAAATTCAAAAAAGTTCATTTTTTCTCATTAATGTATACTCTGCACCCCGTCTTGACTAAAAAAAAAGAAATCTAGAAATTTTTGCAAATTTATTAAAAAAGAAAAACTGAAATATCACATGATGTATTCAAACACTTGGCTCAGTATTGAGTAGAAGCACCCTTTTGAGCTTGTACAGCCATGAGTCTTCTTGGAAATGATGCAACAACACACCTGGATTTGGGGATCCTCTGCCATTCTTCCTTGAAGATCTTCAGTTCCGTCAGGTTGGATGGTGATCACTGGTGGTCAGCCATTTTCAGTTTTCTCCAGAGATGCTTATACATACATCACACCACAAACAGTGGGAGGGAATAAACGGGTGCTGTCATGGGCTCCAAGAAATTCCGATACCAGTAAGGAACTATGTCTTTCTCCCTCCCCCATGACAGCACCACAGAGAGAATTACAGAGAAATGTATCTTAGGGAGGGACCATAGCCTGTAGAACCCTTCTCCCAAAGGTAAGATCAGAAGAAGAGGCGAGGTCCAGCCAATAGTGCTTGAAAAAGGTAGAAGATGATTACCAAGTGGCAACCTTACAGATCTGCTCTATTGATACCTCCGACCTTTCTGCCCAGGTTGCCACTGCCCTTGTGGAAAGAGCTCTCAGACCATCCATGGCAACTAGATGAGTAGGCCAACCATATTGCATCTCTTATCCATCTCACCAAGGTACTTTTGGAGGCTTTGAGTCCCTTTTTAGGCCCCTGAAAGCATACAAACAGAGATCCTTCCGTCCTACATTCCTACACCCGAGTGGACTCTAGGTACTGAACCAAACATTTTTTACATCTAAGGTGTGGAATTTTTCTTCCTCCATATTTTTGGGGTTAGAACAAAATGAAATAAGGACTACCTCTTGGGACCTGTGGAACCAAGATGCTACCTTGGCTAAGTAAACAGGGTCAGGTTTTAAAAGAACCCTATCTTCTATGATCTTAGTAAAGGAAAGGCCTTGCGGATAAGGCCTGTATGTTGCTTACTCTCCGAGCTGATTTTAGAGCCACTAGAAGGACTCTTTTAAGGGACAGGAATTTGAGAGGGACCGAATCCAAATGTTAGGGCTGATAGGACTAAATTTAGATCCCGTGACTCTAATTTCTGGCTGATAATGAGCCTAGATCTTGCAGAGGCTCTAATAAATCGCGCTACATATGGACTACCTGCTATGTCTTGATAATATAAGGCCCCTAGAGCTGCTACCTGAACTTTTAAGGTGCTGGTCACCAGGCCTCCTTCCAACCCCTTCTGCAAAAATTTTATGATTGTTGCAATTGGAACTTCATCCTGGATTCTCATTCCTGAGGTGGATAAGAATTTCCACCAGGTTTTACCATAAGCTCTAGTGGTGACAATTTTCCTACTCTTGAGCAGGGTGGAAACCAAGTTAGGTGAAAATCCTCTATCCCTCAACAACACCCTTTTGAATTCCATGCTGTTAAATGTAGGTTCGCTGCCTGAGGGTGAAACAACGGTCCCTGAAAAAAGGGGTCCGGTATTTCCGGTAGAACCTAAGAATCGGTGATAGACATCATCCTCAGCCAGGAGAACCAAGTTCTTCCTTGCCAAAAGAGGGCTATCAGTATTATTCTTTCCCTGTCCTCCCTGATCTTCCTTAGGATCGCTGGGATGAAAATGACCAGGGGAAAGGCATAGTCCAGGCTCTGATCCCATTGGATCATAAAGGCGTCTAGAGCCTGAGGGAGTCTACCTTTGTGTTGTTGACATTGGCAAAAAGACCTATGACCGGGAGACCCCACATTTCCACAATACGTTTGAAAACAGACTCCTTCAGCACCTACTCACCTTGTCTCAACTGAGTGCGGCTCAAAAAGTCTGTCCTGTGATTTTCTACCCCCTGAATGTGTAGTGCCGACAAGAATAGGAGACTGCTTTCCACCATCCTGAAAATCTGAGGTGTTCATCAGGGTCCATGACCTGGTTCCCAGTTGATGGTTTATATAGGCCACCACCACCTGATTGTCCAAAAAAAATCGTACATGATGATGTCACAGGGCATTCAGGAATTCTAACAGGGCATAACTCACTGCCAGTAGCTCTTTTTGGTTTGAGGACACCTTGAGCTCCTGCCCCTTCCTGACCCACTGAGTAACCTTGTTGCCCAGGTGAGCCCCCCATCCTGTGGGGCTTGCATCCGTGGTAACTACTAGGGACACTTTTGTTACGCAGGGGACCCCTTTGGTAAGATTGCTCATATTTTCCCACCCACTCAGGAAACGAATAGTAGCCAAAGACAGTCATAAGCCCTTCCAAGGTAGCTAGAAGGAATATAGAGCTCACATAGGGTCTTATCCGAGATAAAGGGAATATTCATGAGAGAGAATATAAATTCACTCACCTATTATGGTTGTGTGAGACACAACCACTGCACTTAGCATTGGTGGCTGCTGCAAGCCCCGATGTGATGATCCTTTGCTAGGTGAAGAGAATGGGGCATCAGACTGCGCTGCTCGCCTGTCAGGATAATGTACCAGAGAAGTCCAAGTAGATGTAATAGAGAATAGACTTTATTACTACGCGTTTCGTGGTGATCACACCACTTCCTCAGGACAGTCTACACACATACACATACAGGGTCTTGTATTTATAGCAAAAGAAGGCACATGGAGACGCCTCCTTTCAGAAAGGTGCCACACCCAGAGGGCGGGGAATCAGACTTAAACACATATTCAAACACATACTGTATGTACATCATAAAACACACGAAACAATCATAAAATATAATTGAGTATAGCACTTAAAACCATTGCTCATACATGTAGAAATCTAAATACAGAGAAACACATTAAAAAGAGTAGTAGTTTGCAAGCTGGGGGAGTGCTTGAACCTACGGTGTTAAAACATTTATTCTTTGACAGGACCCTGCTACTGATGTTTTGAAACATTGAGCCGTGGGTGGATTTGATTAGATTGTTTTATTTGGTGCTAGTTTCACAAGGGAAACAAAAACAACAACAAAAAAAAAAACAAACGAAAAAAGTCCCTGAGAATTTTCCTTTTTTTTCTCTCTTTTTTCCTTCCTCCTTTCTTTTCCTTCTCTTTCTCCTTCTTCTTCTCTCTTTTTCTCCCCTTCCTTCTTTTCCCTTTTCCTTTTGTAATAAAAATAAATAAAAACAAACGTTATAACGTGCAGAGGAATAATGAGGTTTGGATATTTCTATGGATTCTGCTCTGTTCCCCTGTAGAACCTCATTATTCCTCTGCACGTTATAACATATGTTTTTATTTTTTTTTTAAAAAGGAAAATTCTCAGGGACTTTTATCGGGGTTTTTTTTTTTGTTTTGACCCCTGGACGAAGCTTTCCTGAGCGAAATGTGCGTCGGGTGCGGGTCCCTGGCTGGTGGTCTATACTGGTCTGATGAAGGTCAAATAGACCGAAATGTTACAAATCGACTTTTGGGAGCATCAAATAAATATAATTGCATGAAACTCTGAGTGCCGGATTTTTTCTCATATATTTTTTTTTGTTTTCCACTTTTATCTCTTTGATTTCACAGACTCTTGTGAAACTACCACCAAATAATGCAATCCAATCCAATCAAATCCACCCACGGCTCAATGGTTCACAACATCAGTATCAGGACCCTGACAAAGAATAAATGTTTTAACACCGTAGGTTCAAGCACTCCCCCAGCTTGCAAAAGTTATTCATTTACTTAACTACTCTTTTTAATGGGCTTCTCTGTATTTAGATTTCTACATGTATGAGCAATGGTTTTAAGTGCTATACTCAATTATATTTTATGATTGTTTTGTGTTTTATGATGTACATGTGTTTGAATATGTGTTTAAGTCTGATTCCCCGCCCACTGGATGTGGCGTTTTTTTGAAAGGAGGCATCTCCATGTGCCTTCTTTTGCTATAAATACAAGACCCTGTATGTGTATGTATAGACTGTCCTGAGGAAGTGGTGTGATCACCACGAAACGCGTAGAAATAAAGTCTATTCTCTATTACCTCTACTTGGACTTCTCTGGTACATTATCCTGACAGGCGAGCAGTGCAGTCTGATGCCCCATTATCTTCACCTAGAAAAGGATACGCCCTTCCAAGTGACCTTTTAGTGAGGTTTGTTTTTTTAAAATATTCCAATGGAGGTCTCTGGTGTGTATCAGGGCCCACTGGACTGCTGGCAAGCAAGCTGTCAGGGAACCTAGCAGGGACATGGCCTTCCTCAAAGTCATGGATGGGTTTTGTGAGGCTCTCAATACCTGATCTATTATCTTCCCCTATTCTCTACTGGGAAGCGGCATTCTTGCTTCCGGGAGTCCATTATCAGTCCTAGGAACTCTTGTACAGTCTTTGGCTCCAGCCTTGATTATTTTCAGGTTTGAAAGCCAGTCCAGGTCTACTAAAGTAGTCATTCTGTGTAGCTGTTCTCTGCAAAGTTGAGCTGAGTCCCCTATTACCAGAAAGTCATCCAAATAAGGGACAATCAAAATGTTCTGTTCCCTCAGGTACACCACAGCCTCCACCACTAATTTGGTAAATATCCAAGGGGCCATCGATAACCTGAAGGGAAGGGCCTTGTATTGGAAAAATTGTATTTCTCCTTTTATGGAGACCACCACCCTGAGGAACCTTTGAAAGTCTTTGTGTATAGGGACATGGTAATATGCGTCACTGAGATCCAGAACTGTCATGAAGCAATTGGGAAACAATATTTTGATGGCTGACTTTATTGACTCAATCTTGAACTTTTGTGTTTTTACATACCCGTTCAATTTTCTCAAGTTTATAATTGTCCGGTATGATCTGTCTGGTTTGTTTACCAATAACAATGGGGAGTAGAATCCCTACCTCCTTTTCCGAGGAGGGAGCTCCTGGAGAACGGCTTTGCTCACTAGGTCCAAAACCTCGCACTCCAGGGCCTCTTTTTCCTCTGAAGAGGATCGTAGGTAAGTCATTACAAAGTTCTGGGGAGGAAGTGAATGGAAGTCTATCCGCAGGCCCACCCTGACAAGATTTAATATCCAGGGACTGTTCAAAATTTTCTCCCAGGCTGGAAAGAAATGGGATAGTCTGCCCCTCACCTGGGAAAGACCGTCACCTCGAGGGCTTCCTATCACGAGAGGAACTTACGAAGGAGAATCCCTTGTCTTTATTCATCCCATCTACTCTGCTCTTTTGGGGGCCTCCTCTGGAAGAATTTCCTACTCTGAAAGGACTGTTTGAAAGTGGGAGTGGCCTTCTTATTCCCTGTCTTCTGGAGGATGTCAGCCAACGTTTCTCCAAACCAAAACTCTCCTTCACAGGATTGAGCATAATTTTTATTTGGTTTGCAGGTCTCCCGGCCAGCATTTGAGCCAAAATGCCCTGCGGGCTACGTTTGAGAGAGCTGCAGACTTAGATGCTAATCTAACTGAGTCGGCTGAAGAATCTGCCAAAAAGGCTGCTGCCCTCCGTATTAAAGGGATAGACTCTAGCACTTCATTCCTGGGCACCCCATTCCAGAACTGTTTCTCTAGCTGATCTGCCCAAATTATAAGGGATCAAGACATGCAGATAGCTGCTATCGTGGGCCTCAGATTACTCCCTGATGTTTCCCATGCCGCTTTAATGAAGGAATCTGCCTTCTTGTCTAACGGGTCTTTTAAGGTTCCCGTGTCTTCAAAGGGGAGGGCAAATTTTTTAGAGGACTCTTCTACCGCAACATCTAATTTCGGGGCTTTATCCAAGGATTTCGATGCTGAATCCTTGAAGGGGTATTTTCTTTTTAGGGATGGTACTGAGGAATTTTTCCTAACAGGTCTCTCCCACTCTTGTTTTTTTTAAACAGTGCCTGTACATTTTCATTCAGGGGAAATGATCTCCACTTTACCTGGGCCATTCCCCCAAACATTATGTCCTGCACCTTTTTTTTAGGCCGAGGGTCTATCACCCCCATAGTGGATCTCACCACCTCAACCAGGCTTTCTATCTCCTCTAGAGGAAAACAATGGTGCCCCCCAACTTCCTCGTCTGAGGATGAGGAAGAGTCTGATATATCTGAGTCTTTTTCCTCGGAGCTACAGGACTCATACTGAGGGTGCTTGGCTGCTTTCTGACCTTATTCCCCTATGTGAGGGATCTAAAGTACTTTCGACCTCCGATTTAATCACTGATCTTAGCTCAGAGGCGAAGTTTGGGGTTTCTTTACACAACACTTGCTCTATGCAGGAATGGCATAGTTTCTTATCACAGGTGACTGGTAACTCTGTTACACATGGGGCAACTTCTGTGTTTGGATTTTCCCACTTTTTTACTTCCCTGAATAATGAAAGAGAAAAGAAGGGGGACCCAATTAGAAGGTGAACTTTTACAAAGATCACTCACCAATCAGACGCAGCCGTGGGTACCGATTCTGGAGGAGGAATGTGGGCTTTTTGAGGACGGAGACTTGTCCATTGTGCTGGATATTCTGCTATGCTGAGAAGAATGGCTGATGGAATGTCCACTCCACTTGCCTGCAGAATCATGCCTCTTGGGTTGCTATTTGTGCCTCTGGCACTGCTGCCATGGCGACCGCTGCTGTGGTTTGCTGTCCTCCATCATGCCGGGAACCGCTTGTTGCAGGGAGCATCTTCATGTTTTCCTGCCTTTTAAATTAGCTGCCCGGCGTTATCAGCTCTACTTCCGGTTTGCCCCGGAAGTACCTCCTTCTTTTCATGACCTCCCTGGCCGCATCATCAGGGGTCACTTCGGCGCGTCCCGGCCAGAAAACCCGGAAGCCCTGCACCTGCATTCTGGTGCGGTGGCTGTGCTGCCCCGCTCACCCTGCAAGATCCATCGGTCTCAGCGGTGGCGACTTCAGGGCACCGCATCAGCCGCAGCAGGGGCCTTCCTGCTGCCTGAACCGTACTGGCTGGACCTGACCCATCTTCATCTGGATCTTCATTCCAGGTACACTGAACTGAAGTTTCCCAGTCAGGGACAGGAAACAAAAACTGATGCGAGGACAGGAAACAGCCCTTTTATCTGTAGGTTTCCAGTACCTGAAGGGCGGTTCCCCTTTGTCCGTGGTGCTGTCATGGAGGAGGGAGAAATATGTATTTGATCCCCTAACTGTCATGGTTCTCAATGGCAAGAGAACGTAGTTAAGCATACAAAAAGGACTAGCTCTTGGAAGATGGGAACTCGAGCTGACTGTGAGCTAAACCTACCGCACAAATAACAGTGGCCGGGTAGCGTGCCTACGTTTTATCCCTAGACGCCCAGCGCCAGCCGGAGAACTGACTGACCCTAGCAGAGGAAAATACAGACCTGGCTTACCTCTAGAGAAATTTTCCCCAAAAGGCAGACAGTAGCCCCCACATATATTGTCGGTGATTTCAGAGGAAATTGACATACGAAGTATGAAGATAGGTTTAGCAAATTGAGGTCCGCTTACTAGATAGTAGGAAGACAGAAAAGGGAACTTCACAGTCAGCTGAAAACCCTTTCAAAACACCATCCTGGAATTACTTTAAGACTCTAGTATCAACTCATGACACCAGAGTGGCAATTCCAGCTCACAAGAGCTTCCAGCCTCAGAAATAAACAATCACAGAGAACTGGAACAAAAATGCAAAACAAACTTAGGACTACAAGTCCAACTTAGCTGATAGTAGTCTAGGAGCAGGAACATGCAACAGAAAGGCTTCTGGTAACATTGTTGGCCGGCATAGAAATGACTGAGGAGCAAGGCTAAATAGACAACTCCCACATCCTGATGGAAACAGGTGAACAGAGGCGATGAAGCACACAAGTTCAGTACCACCAGTGACCACCGGGGGAGCCCAGAAACCAAATTCACAACAGTACCCCCCCCTCAAGGAGGGGGCACCGAACCCTCACCAGAACCACCAGGGCGATCAGGATGAGCCCTATGAAAGGCACGGACCAAATCGGAGGCATGAACATCAGAGGCTGTCACCCAAGAATTATCCTCCTGACCGTAGCCCTTCCACTTGACCAGATACTGAAGTCTCCGTCTGGAAACACGGGAGTCCAAGATCTTCTCGACAACGTACTCCAACTCACCCTCAACCAACACCGGAGCAGGAGGCTCAACGGAAGGCACAACCGGTACCTCATACCTGCGCAACAATGACCGATGGAAGACATTATGAATAGAAAAAGATGCAGGGAGGTCCAAACGAAAGGACACAGGGTTAAGAATCTCCAATATCTTGTACGGGTCGATGAACCGAGGCTTAAACTTAGGAGAAGAAACCTTCATAGGGACAAAACGAGAAGACAACCACACCAAGTCCCCAACACAAAGACGAGGACCAACACAACGACGGCGGTTGGCAAAATGCTGAGTCTTCTCCTGGGACAACTTCAAATTGTCCACCACATGCCCCCAAATCTGATGCAACCTCTCCACCACAGCATCCACTCCAGGACAATCCGAAGACTCCACCTGACCGGAAGAGAAACGAGGATGAAACCCCGAATTACAGAAGAAAGGAGAAACCAAGGTGGCAGAACTAGCCCGATTATTGAGGGCAAACTCCGCCAAGGGCAAAAAGGCAACCCAATCATCCTGATCCGCAGACACAAAACACCTCAAATAAGTCTCCAAGGTCTGATTAGTTCGCTCGGTCTGGCCATTAGTCTGAGGATGGAAAGCAGACGAAAAAGACAAATCAATGCCCATCCTAGCACAGAACGCTCGCCAAAATCTAGACACGAATTGGGTTCCCCTGTCAGACACGATATTCTCCGGAATACCATGCAAGTGAACCACATTTTGAAAAAACAGAGGAACCAGCTCGGATGAGGAAGGCAATTTAGGTAAGGGAACCAAATGGACCATCTTAGAGAAACGGTCACACACCACCCAGATGACAGACATCTTCTGAGAAACAGGGAGATCAGAAATAAAATCCATGGAGATGTGAGTCCAAGGCCTCTTCGGAATAGGCAAAGATAACAACAATCCACTAGCCCGAGAACAACAAGGCTTGGCCCGAGCACAAACATCACAAGACTGCACAAAACCTCGCACATCTCGCGACAGGGAAGGCCACCAGAAGGACCTAGCCACCAAATCCCTGGTACCAAAGATTCCAGGATGACCAGCTAACGCAGAAGAATGGACCTCCGATATGACTCTACTGGTCCAATCATCAGGAACAAACATTCTACCAGGCGGGCAACGATCAGGTCTATCCGCCTGAAACTCCTGCAAGACCCGTCGCAAGTCTGGGGAAACAGCAGATAATATCACTCCATCCTTAAGGATACCTGTAGGTTCAGAATTACCAGGGGAATCAGGCTCAAAACTCCTAGAAAGGGCATCCGCCTTCACATTTTTAGAACCCGGTAGGTAAGAAACCACAAAATTAAACCGAGAGAAAAATAACGACCAGCGCGCCTGTCTAGGATTCAGGCGCCTGGCAGACTCAAGATAAATCAAATTCTTGTGGTCAGTCAATACCACCACCTGATGTCTAGCCCCCTCAAGCCAATGACGCCACTCCTCAAAAGCCCACTTCATAGCCAAGAGCTCCTGATTACCAATATCATAATTTCGCTCAGCGGGCGAAAATTTACGAGAAAAGAACGCGCAAGGTCTCATCACGGAGCAGTCGGAACTTTTCTGCGACAAAACCGCCCCAGCTCCGATTTCTGAAGCGTCGACCTCAACCTGAAAAGGAAGAGTAACATCAGGCTGACGCAATACAGGGGCAGAAGAAAAGCGGCGCTTAAGCTCCCGAAAGGCCTCCACAGCAGCAGGGGACCAATCAGCAACATCAGCACCCTTCTTAGTCAAATCAGTCAACGGTTTAGCAACATCAGAAAAACCAGTTATAAATCGACGATAAAAATTAGCAAAGCCCAAAAACTTCTGAAGGCTCTTAAGAGAAGAGGGTTGCGTCCAATCACAAATAGCCTGAACCTTGACAGGGTCCATCTCAATGGAAGAGGGGGAAAAAATGTACCCCAAAAACGAAATCTTTTGAACCCCAAAAACGCACTTAGAACCCTTTACACACAAGGAATTAGAACGCAAAACCTGAAAAACCCTCCTGACCTGTTGGACATGAGAGTCCCAGTCGTCCGAAAAAATCAAAATATCATCCAGATACACAATCATAAATTTATCCAAATATTCACGGAAAATGTCATGCATAAAAGACTGAAAGACTGAAGGGGCATTTGAAAGACCAAAAGGCATTACTAAATACTCAAAATGGCCCTCAGGCGTATTAAATGCGGTTTTCCACTCATCCCCCTGCTTAATTCGCACTAAATTATACACCCCACGAAGATCAATCTTAGAGAACCACTTGGCCCCCTTTATTCGAGCAAACAAATCAGTAAGCAGTGGCAAAGGATACTGATATTTAACCGTGATTTTATTCAAAAGCCGATAATCAATACACGGCCTCAAAGAGCCATCTTTTTTAGATACAAAGAAAAAACCGGCTCCTAAGGGAGATGACGAAGGACGAATATGTCCCTTTTCCAAGGACTCCTTAATATATTCCCGCATAGCAGCGTGTTCAGGCACAGATAGATTAAATAAACGACCCTTTGGAAACTTACTGCCCGGAATCAGATCTATTGTACAATCGCAATCTCTGTGCGGAGGTAGTGAACCAAGTTTAGGCTCCTCAAAAACGTCACGATAATCAGATAAAAATTCCGGAATCTCAGAGGGAATAGATGACGAAATGGAAACCAAAGGTACGTCCCCATGAGTCCCCTGACATCCCCAGCTTAACACAGACATTGCTTTCCAGTCGAGGACTGGGTTATGAGATTGCAGCCATGGCAATCCAAGCACCAACACATCATGTAGATTATACAACACAAGGAAGCGAATAATCTCCTGGTGATCCGGATTAATACGCATAGTTACTTGTGTCCAGTATTGTGGTTTATTACTAGCCAATGGCGTGGAGTCAATACCCTTCAGCGGTATAGGAACTTCCAGAGGCTCTAAATTAAACCCACAGCGTTTGGCAAAGGACCAATCCATAAGACTCAAAGCGGCGCCAGAGTCGACATAGGCGTCCGCGGTAATAGACGATAAAGAGCAAATCAGGGTCACAGATAGAATAAACTTGGACTGTAAAGTACCAATTGAAACAGACTTATCAACCTTCTTAGTACGTTTAGAGCATGCTGATATAACATGAGTTGAATCGCCACAATAGAAGCATAACCCATTTTTTCGCCTAAAATTCTGTCGTTCGCTTCTGGACAGAATTCTATCACATTGCATAATCTCTGGCGCCTTCTCAGTAGACACCGCCAAATGGTGCACAGGTTTGCGCTCCCGCAAACGCCGATCAATCTGAATAGCCATTGTCATGGACTCATTCAGACCTGCAGGCACAGGGAACCCCACCATAACATCTTTAATGGCATCAGAGAGACCCTCTCTGAAATTCGCCGCCAGGGCACACTCATTCCACTGAGTAAGCACAGACCACTTACGAAATTTTTGGCAGTATATTTCAGCCTCATCTTGCCCTTGAGACAGGGCCATCAAGGCTTTTTCAGCCTGAATCTCTAAATGAGGTTCCTCATAAAGCAACCCCAAAGCCAGGAAAAACGCATCCACATTGAGCAACGCAAGGATCCCCTGGTGCCAAAGCAAATGCCCAATCCTGAGGGTCGCCCCGGAGCAAGGATATTACAATCCTGACCTGCTGTGCAGGATCTCCAGCGGAGCGAGATCTCAGAGACAAAAACAATTTACAATTATGTTTGAAATTCTGGAAGCGAGATCTATCCCCGGAGAAAAATTCAGGCAAAGGTACTCTAGGTTCAGATATAGGAGCATGAATTACAAAATCCTGTAAACTTTGAACCTTCATAGCGAGATTGTTCAGACCTGTAGCTAAACTCTGAGAATCCATTTTCATCAGGTGAAGTCAGAACCATTCAAGGATTAGAAGGAGAGAGAGACGAAGGCTGCAGTAAGCAGAGATGCTAGGAATCAACTAATGAGCAAACTCAGAAAAAAAAAAATAAAATTCTCTGCAGACTTCTTTTCTCTCCTTTCTTCTGCCAATAATCTTAACCCTTGGTCCGGCCAAACTGTCATGGTTCTCAATGGCAAGAGAACGTAGTTAAGCATACAAAAAGGACTAGCTCTTGGAAGATGGGAACTCGAGCTGACTGTGAGCTAAACCTACCGCACAAATAACAGTGGCCGGGTAGCGTGCCTACGTTTTATCCCTAGACGCCCAGCGCCAGCCGGAGAACTGACTGACCCTAGCAGAGGAAAATACAGACCTGGCTTACCTCTAGAGAAATTTTCCCCAAAAGGCAGACAGTAGCCCCCACATATATTGTCGGTGATTTCAGAGGAAATTGACATACGAAGTATGAAGATAGGTTTAGCAAATTGAGGTCCGCTTACTAGATAGTAGGAAGACAGAAAAGGGAACTTCACAGTCAGCTGAAAACCCTTTCAAAACACCATCCTGGAATTACTTTAAGACTCTAGTATCAACTCATGACACCAGAGTGGCAATTCCAGCTCACAAGAGCTTCCAGCCTCAGAAATAAACAATCACAGAGAACTGGAACAAAAATGCAAAACAAACTTAGGACTACAAGTCCAACTTAGCTGATAGTAGTCTAGGAGCAGGAACATGCAACAGAAAGGCTTCTGGTAACATTGTTGGCCGGCATAGAAATGACTGAGGAGCAAGGCTAAATAGACAACTCCCACATCCTGATGGAAACAGGTGAACAGAGGCGATGAAGCACACAAGTTCAGTACCACCAGTGACCACCGGGGGAGCCCAGAAACCAAATTCACAACACCTAACCATTAAGAGTTCTGGCTCCTACAGGTCGGTTAGATGATCCTAATCAATTCACTACCTGCAATAAAGATGGCTGTCTTACATAGACACCGTTATAAAAGACTCCTGTCCACAGACTCAATCAGACAGACTCTACCCTCTACAACATGGGCAAGACCAAAGAGCTTTATGAGGATGTCAGGGACAAGATCATTGACCTGCACAAAGCTGGAATGGGCTACAAAACCATAAGTAAGACGCTGGGTGAGAAGGAGACAACTGTTGGTACAATAGTAGGAAAATGGAAGAAATACAAAATGACTGTCAATCGAGATCGATCTGGGGCACCATGCAAAATCTCACCTCGTGGGGTATCCTTGATCACGAGGAAGGTGAGAGATCAGCCTAAAACTACACAGTGGGGGGGAACTTGTTAATGATTTCAAGGCAGCTGGGACCACAGTCACCAAAAAAACCATTGGTAACACATTAAGCCATAAAGGTTTAAAATCCTCCAGTGCCCACAAAGTCCCCCTGCTCACCAAGGCACATGTGCAGGCCCATCTGAAGTTTGCCAAAACCTGGATGATTCTGTGAGTGATTGTGAGAAGGTGCTGTGGTCAGATGAGACAAAAATTGAGGTCTCTGGCATTAACTCAACTCACCGTGTTTGGATGAAGAGAAATGCTGCCTATGATCCAAAGAACACCATACCCACAGTCAAGCATGGAGATGGAAACAGTATATTTTGGGGGTGTTTCTCTGATAAGGGCACAGGACTATTTCACCGCATCAATGGGAGAATGGATGGAGCCATGACCCGTAAAATCCTGAGTGATAACCTGTTAGCCAGGCACCGGGATTCTCCCACCGCACAGGGTAGATCCCAAGCCTTGCCTGCATCAGCAGTCTACCATTCATCTTTGGCCACTGCAGGTGCTGCTGAGCATAGACGTCAGTCTCAGCGTCTTGCTCAGGCTCGAGCTGTTCGTCTGGTTACTGCTGGCTCTTCAGCCAAACCTATGGTAACCAGCGGTAGACAGCAATGAGCGAATGCTCTGTACACTAAGTCCAGAAATCACTCTACTGAGCATGCTCGAGATGTGGTGACGTCTCATTGGTGGTTGGTCATAAGCTGATCAGTTGATGTGGCAGCTCTGGATTGGCCCGCCTGCAAGGTCCTGTCCGACTGCACATAAACTGAACATATAAAAGGGTCTCAGAGGCGTATGTGGGTGCGCTAGTATCAAACACTTTACATGTGTGTATGAGTCTATGCAACAGTGTGGTCTTTGTCAGCATGCGCTCAGGGTCGGCGATATGCCGTTAGAATTCCAGCACCTCTGGAGAGGAGTTTGTGTGGATGACTTCAGGGCTGGCATTTAGCGATTAGAATTCCGGCACCTCCGGAGAAGAGTTTGTTGTGTGCTTTTGCTGACTGAGTGACCACTGTTTGCTACTTTCCCCAAGAGCGGGCTCCAATCACCTGTGAGGTTAACAGAGATCGTATTTAGCGTCATTTCTATTTCATTTCTGTGTGCGAGTGACACAGCTCTATAGCAGAGCATCTGTTTCGTTACTGTGTGCGAGTGACACAGCTTCATGTGTAGTTCACTGAGTGACTTTTAACTCGGTGTTTGCTAGCAATCGCTCGCATTGGCTTCCGTCATTGTTCACATTAGCTGCAGTTCTACATCTCTGCACGGTGGACCCCAGGTTGCGATTGCACTACTCTATTACATTTATTTAGTGCAATCCGCCAACCCTAACACAACCTCCTTCCCTCCGCCAGGACATTAAATATGGTTCATGGCTGGGTCTTCCAGTAAGACAATGACCCAAAACATACAGCCAAGGTAACTAAGGAGTGGCTCATAAAGAAGCACAATAAGGTCATGGAGTGGCCTAGCCAGTCTCCAGACTTTAATCCCATAGAAAACTTCTGGAGGGAATTGAAGCTTTGAGTTGCCAAGCAACAGCCTCAAAATCTTAATGATTTAAAGATGATCTGCAAAGCGGAATTGACCAAAATTCCTCCTGACATGTGCGCAAACCTCATCATCAACTACAAAAAATGTCTGACTGCTGTGCTTGCCAACCAGGGTTTTACCACCAAGCATTAAGTCTTGTTTTCCAGAGGGATCAAATATGTATTTCTGCAAAATCCAAATAAAGTTACATAATTTATACAATGTGATTTTCTGGATTTTATTTTTGATATTCTATCTCTTAATGTTAAAATTAACCTACCTGTAAAATTATAGACTGTTCATGTCTTTGTCAGTGGGCTAACTTAAAAAATCAGAAAGGCATCAAATACTTATATATTTACCGTATATACTCGAGTATAAGACTACTCGAGTGTAATCCGAGACCCCTAATTTTGCCACCAAAACTGGGAACACTTATTGACTCGAGTATAAGCCTAGGGTGGGAAATGCAGCAGCTACTAGTAAATTTCAAAAATAAAAATAGATACCAATAAAAGAAAAATTGATTAAGACATCAGTAGGTTAAATGTTTTTGAATATCCATATTGAATCAGGAGACCCATATAATGCTCCATACAGTTCATGATGGGCCCCATAAGATGCTCCATACAAAATACGCCCCATATAATGGTCCATAAAGTTCATGATGGGCCTCATAAGATGCTCCATACAAAAATATGCCCCGTATAATGCTGCACAAAGGTTAATAATGGCCCCATAAGATGCTCCGTATTAAAATACATCCCATATAATGCTGCACAAAGGTTAATGATGGCCCCATAAGATGCTCCATAGAATAATACACCCCTTATAATGCTCCACAAAGGTGGATGACCCTATAGAATGCTCTATAGCATAATATGCCCCATATGCTGCTCCATAAAGATTGATGGCCCCATAAGATGCTCCCTAGCATAATATGACCCATATGATGCTCCATAAAGGTTGATGGCCCCATAAGATGCTCCCTAGCATAATATGCCACTTATGCTGCTCCATAAAGGTTGATGGCCCAATAAGATGCTCCATAGCATAATATACCCCATATGTTGCTCCATAAAGGTTGATGGTCCCCATAAGATGCTCCATAGCATAATATGCCCCATAATATGCACTTTTTGGAAGTGCATTGAACAGCAAGGTGGATTGCTGCTGAGGGGAAAGAGAAAAAAACCCAAATCTCTTTAAATCTTCAGCTTAGTGAGTGTGAACGAGCTGAGTGTGACCTGAGCGTAAGTGCAAACGGCAGTAAGTGTGACTTGTGATTCAATGACTTTGGATTCAGGGTGTTTCCAAGGGAGGAAATGCTATCTGTGTTTTATTAATACTTTGCATTTATTTTTTATTTAACGTTTCTGTGTGGTGCAATCCCCATTAGGAAATGTGCTCCACTATTGTTAATGCCATCCAGTGCACATCTTGCCACATGTATGCAGTCCTTGATCAGCCGGTCGAGGGTGCATACTGCTGTGCGAGATGTGAGCACGTTGAGCATTTGGAAGCCCAGATACTGTATCTAAATGTGCAGCTGGCAACATGACAATATGGAAAGGAGTCTTCTGGTCACTGAGCAGACGCTCAATGGGATAGATGAGGGGGGATGGCAGGATGGAGCTGCAGAACAATGGAGTAGCAAGCTGGGTGACAGTTAGAAGGTCGGGTAGAGGGAAGAGTGCCAAGGAGGCTAGTCTTGACCTAGCACACCCCAATAAGTTTGTTAAGTTGTCAGATGAGGGGGGTGCCAGTACAAGGGTAGCAATGCTGCAGCCAGGCATGTCCTCTGAAAGCCGGAGGAGTGTCTGCTCCAGTACGGGGGGAAATAGGAGAGCAGGGCAGGCCAGACAGGTGCTGGTAGTGGGGGACTCAATCATTAGGGGAACAGATAGGGCAATCTGTCACAAAGACAGGGATTGTCGAACAGTGTGCTGCCTACCTGGCGCTCGAGTCCGACACATCGCTGATCGGGTGGACAGATTACTGGGAGGGGCTGGTGAGGACCCAGCGGTCATGGTGCGCATTGGCACAAATGACAGAGTTAGAGGTAGGTGGAAGGTCCTTAAAAACGATTTCAGGGAATTAGGCTGCAAGTTGAAAGCAAGGACCTCCAATGTGGTATTTTCCGAAATACTGCCTGTACCACATGCCACGCCAGAGAGGCAAAGGGAGATTAGGGAGGTTAATAAGTGGCTCAAGAATTGGTGAAGGAAGGAGGGGTTTGGGTTCCTGCAGAACTGGGCCGACTTCTCAGTTGGCTACAGGCTCTACGCTAGGGACGGGCTGCACCTCAATGGGGAAGGTGCAGCAGTGCTGGGGGAGAAAATGGCTAGAAGGTTGGAGGAGTGTTTAAACTAGGGAATGGGGGGGAGGGAATTCATTTTATAGGAGGGGAAGATAGTGCAGATAGAGACCTGGGCACAAATAAGGAAGTTGGGGGTGGTGGTGGCATGAGGGGTGGGGTTAGAACAGTTAGTAATTTAAGAAAGAATAGAGGTACAGAGAGGAACATCAAGTGCATGTATACTAATGCCAGAAGCCTCACCAATAAAATGAAAGAATTAGAATTAATGTTGTTGGAGCATAATTATGAAATGGTGGGGATATCTGAGACATGGCTGGGTGAGAGCCATGACTGGGCTGTTAACTTGCAGGGCTATGTTCAGAAATGACTGAACAGATAAGGGAGG
Source organism: Ranitomeya variabilis (assembly GCF_051348905.1). Taxonomy (NCBI): domain Eukaryota; kingdom Metazoa; phylum Chordata; class Amphibia; order Anura; family Dendrobatidae; genus Ranitomeya; species Ranitomeya variabilis. Next base: position 632,098,692 of record NC_135235.1, read on the forward strand.
GGGAGGGGTGTGTCTATATGTAAAATCATCCCTAAAACCCATCCTGAGTGATAATATAGGTGAATCTAATGAAAATGTAGAGTCCCTGTAGGTGGAGATAAGAGGAGGGGGAAAAATAACAAATTACTGATAGGGGTTTGTTATAAGTCTCCAAAAATAATGGAAGCAACGGAGAATATCCTCATAAAGCAAATAGATGAAGCTGCGACTCAAGGAGAAGTCATTATTATGGGGGACTTCAACTACCCTGAAATAGATTGGGGAACAGAATCCTGCAGTTCCAGCAAAGGTAATCGGTTTTTGACAAATATGAGAGACAATTACCTTTCTCAACTGGTTCAGGACCCAACAAGAAGGGGGGCACTGCTAGACCTAATATTAACAAACAGGCCAGACCGCATATCAAATATAAGGGTTGGGGGTCACTTGGGGAATAGTGATCACAAAATAATAAGTTCTCATGTATCCTTTAATAAGATGTGTAGTAGAGGGGTTACAAGGACACTAAACTTCAGGAGGGCAAAATTCCAACGGATGAGAGAGGATCTTGGTGAAATTAACTGGGACGATATCCTGAGACATAAAATTACACAAAGAAAATGGGAGACGTTTATTAGCATCCTGGATAGGACCTGTGCACAGTATATACCGTATGGGAATAAACATACTAGAAATAGGGGGAAACCAATATGGTAGAGGTGTAAGGGGCGCAATAATTGACAAAAAGAAAGCATTTAGAGAATTAAAGGAAGTAGGTAGTGAGGAGGCATTAAATAAATACAGAAAATTAAATAAATTCTGTAAAACGCAAATCAAGGCAGCAAAGATTGAGACAGAGAGACTCATTGCCAGAGAGAGTAAAAATAATCCCCAAATATTCTTTAACTACGTAAATAGTAAGAAACTAAAAAATTATAGTGTTGGCCCCCTTAACCCCTTCACCCCCAAGGGTGGTTTGCACGTTAATGACCGGGCCAATTTTTACAATTCTGACCACTGTCCCTTTATGACGTTATAACTCTGGAACGCTTCAACGGATCTTGGCAATTCTGACAATGTTTTCTCATGACATATTGTACTTCATGATAGTGGTAAAATTTCTTCGATATAACTTGCGTTTATTTGTGAAAAAAATGAATATTTGGCGAAAATTTTGAAAATTTTGCAATTTTCCAACTTTTAATTTTTATGCCCTTAAATCACAGACATATGTCACGCAAAATACTTAATAAGTAACATTTCCCACATGTCTACTTTACATCAGCACAATTTTGGAACCAAAATTTTTTTTTGTGACGGAGTTATAAGGGTTAAAAGTTGACCAGCAATTTCTCATTTTTACAACACCATTTTTTTTAGAGACCACAAGTCATTTTGAGGGGTCTATATGATAGAAAATACCCAAGTGTGACACCATTCTAAAAACTGCACCCCTCAAGGTGCTCAAAACCACATTCAAGAAGTTTATTAACCCTTCAGGTGTTTCACAGGAATTTTTGGAATGTTTAAATAAAAATGAACATTTAACTTTTTTTCACACAAAATTTATTTCAGCTCCAATTTGTTTTATTTTACCAAGGGTAACAGAAGAAAATAGACCCCAAAATTTGTTGTACAATTTGTCCTGAGTACGCTGATACCCCATATGTGGGGGTAAACCACTGTTTGGGCGCATGGCAGAGCTCGGAAGGAAAGGAGCGCCATTTGACTTTTCAATGCAAAATTGACTGGAATTGAGATGGGACGCCATGTTGCATTTGGAGAGCCCCTGATGTGCCTAAACATTGAAACCCCCCACAAGTGACACCATTTTGGAAAGTAGACCCCCTAAGGAACTTATCTAGATGTGTGGTGAGCACTTTGACCCAACAAGTGCTTCACAGAAGTTTATAATGCAGAGCCGTAAAAATAAAAAATCATATTTTTTCACAAAAATGATCTTTTCGCCCCCAATTTTTTATTTTCCCAAGGGTAAGAGAAGAAATTGGACCCCAAAAATTGTTGTGCAATTTGTCCTGAGTACGACGATACCCCATATGTGGGGGTAAACCACTGTCTGGGCGCATAGCAGAGCTCGGAAGGGAAGGAGCGCCATTTGACTTTTCAATGCAAAATTGACTGGAATTGAGATGGGACGCCATGTTGCGTTTGGAGAGCCCTTGATGTGCCTAAACATTAAAACCCCCCACAAGTGACACCATTTTGGAAAGTAGACCCCCTAAGGAACTTATCTAGATGTGTTTTGAGAACTTTGAACAGTTTATAACGCAGAGCCGTGAAAATAAAAATTCTTTTTTTTTCACAAAAATGATTTTTTAGCCCCTAGTTTTGTATTTTCACAAGGGTATCAGGATAAATTGGACCCCAAATGTCCAATTTGTCCTGAGTACGCTGATACCCCATTTGTGGGGGGGAACCACTGTTTGGGCGCATGACAGAGCTCGGAAGGGAAGGAGCGCCATTTGGAATGCAGACTTAAATGGATTGGTCTGCAGACGTCACGTTGCATTTGCAGAGCCCCTGATGTACCCAAACAGTACAAACCACCCACAAGTGACCCCATATCGGAAACTAGACCCCCCAAGGAACTTATCTAGATGTGTTGTGAGAACTTTGAACCCCCAAGTGTTTCACTACAGTTTACAACGCAGAGTGTTGTGAACTCTGTTTTTGGGCTCCCTCTTGTGGTCACAAGTGGTACTGTGTGAGTGCTGTCTTTGGGCTCCCTCTGGTGGCTCTTTGTGTCATTCTGCAGGTCTGAGGCTGGTTCAGCTGTCTCGTTATCTGTTAGCTGGTTTCTTATTTAGCTCACCTGGACTTTCAGTGGTTGCCTGCTGACGATGTATTCAGTGCTATTTTGATCTCTCCTGAATCCCTTCGTTTTCAGTCTCGCCAAGAGAAGCTAAGTTTCTGTTTGGTTATTTTTTGCTCATCAGTGTTCAATATGTTTCTTGGTTATTTATTTGTCCTTGTCCAGCTTGCTAATATGTGATTTCCTTGCTTGCTGGTAGCTCTAGGGGGCTGAGTTTCTCCCCTCACACCGTTAGTTGGTGTGGGGGTTCTTGTATTCTCAGCGTGGATATTTTGTATAGGGTTTTTTACTGACCGCACAGTTCCCTGCCTGTCTTCTGCTATCTAGTATTAGTGGGCCTCATTTGCTGAATGTTTTCATTTCTACGTTTTGTTTTTTCCCCTTACCTCACCGTTATTATTTGTTGGGGGCTTCCTATATCTTTGGGGTCATTTTTCTGAGGCAAGTGAGGTCTTACTTTCTCTATAGGGGTAGCAAGTTTCTCAGGCTGCGTCGAGACGTCCAGGAATTTAGGCACGTTCACAGGCTACCTTTAGTGTGTTTGTTAGGATCAGGTTTTGCGGTCAGTCCAGTTACCACCTCCCTAGAGCTCGTTCTATGTTCAGTAACTTAGCTAGTCCATTCTGTGATCCTCAGCCACTAAGGATCATAACAGTACAGCAGGCCAAAAAAGTGTTTAATGCATCGCAGAAGTGGGATAAGAGAAGTCCTGAGTACAATTATTATTTTTTTTTCCTCTCCCTTTGCTGCAGTCTGTCCAGCTTCTCTCATCCCCTTAATCTCTGGGTGGCTTTGAGTTCAGCTGCAGACATGGATATTCAGAGTCTGACTTCTAGTGTGGATCATCTTGCTGCAAGGGTGCAAAGCATTCAGGATTTTGTTGTTCACAGTCCTATGTCTGAGCCAAAAGTACCTATTCCTGAGTTGTTTTCTGGAGATAGATCTAGGTTTCTGAATTTTAAGAATAATTGTAAATTATTTCTTTCTTTGAGACCTCGTTCCTCTGGTGATTCCGCTCAGCAAGTTAGAATTGTTATCTCCCTGTTACGTGGCGACCCTCAAGATTGGGCTTTCTCCTTGGCGCCAGGAGTTCCTGCATTGCTGAATGTGGATGCGTTTTTTCTGGCGCTTGGATTGCTTTATGAGGAACCTAATCTTGAGAACCAGGCAGAAAAGGCCTTCCTGGCTCTCTCTCAGGGCCAGGATGAAGCTGAGGTGTATTGTCAAAAATTTCGGAAATGGTCGGTGCTTACTCAATGGAATGAGTGTGCCCTGGCTGCAAATTTCAGAGAAGGTCTTTCTGAAGCCATTAAGAATGTTATGGTGGGGTTCCCCACGCCTGCAAGTCTGAATGACTCAATGGCTTTGGCCATTCAGATTGATCGGCGTTTGCGGGAGCGCAAATCTGCGCACCATCTGGCGGTGTTTTCTGAACAGAGACCTGAGTCTATGCAATGTGACCGAATTCTGACCAGAATTGAGCGGCAAGATCATAGACGTCAAAATGGGTTATGCTTTTACTGTGGTGATTCAACTCATGTTATCTCAGCATGCTCTAAGCGCGTAAAAAAAATTGCTAAATCTGTCACCATTGGTACTATACAGCCTAAATTCATATTGTCTGTTACTTTAATTTGTTCTTTGTCTTCCTATTCGGTTATGGCTTTTCTGGATTCAGGTGCTGCCCTGAACCTGATGGATTTGTCGTTTGCCAGGCGCTGTGGTTTGGTCCTGGAGCCTTTGGAATTCCCTATTCCACTGAGGGGAATTGATGCTACACCATTGGCTGAGAATAAGCCTCAGTATTGGACTCAAGTGACCATGTGCATGACTCCTGTACATCAGGAGGTGATTCGCTTTCTTGTGCTGCATAATTTGCATGATGTTGTCGTTTTGGGTCTGCCATGGCTGCAGGCTCATAATCCAGTTTTGGATTGGAAAGCTATGTCTGTTTCAAGTTGGGGTTGCCAGGGGATTCATGGCGATGCTCCTTTGGTGTCAATTGCTTCTTCCACTCCTTCTGAGGTCCCTGAGTTTTTGTCGGACTACCAGGATGTATTTGATGAGCCCAGATCCGGTGCCCTGCCTCCTCACAGGGATTGTGATTGTGCTATAAAATTGTATTCCTGGTAGTAAGTTCCCTAAGGGACGACTTTTTAATTTGTCTGTACCAGAACATGCCGCGATGCGGAGTTATATAAAGGAGTCTTTAGAGAAGGGACATATTCACCCGTCCTCCTCCCCTCTTGGTGCAGGATTCTTTTTTGTGGCCAAGAAGGATGGTTCTCTGAGACCTTGTATAGATTATCGTCTTCTAAATAAAATCACAGTCAAATTTCAGTATCCTTTGCCATTATTATCTGATCTGTTTGCTCGGATTAAGGGGTCCAGTTGGTTCACCAAGATAGATCTTCGTGGTGCGTATAACCTTGTGCGTATTAAGCAGGGGGATGAATGGAAAACAGCATTTAATACGCCCGAAGGCCATTTTGAGTACTTGGTGATGCCTTTTGGACTCTCTAATGCTCCTTCTGTGTTCCAGTCCTTCATGCATGACATCTTCCGAGAATATCTGGATAAATTTATGATTGTGTATCTGGATGACATTTTGGTCTTTTCTGAGGACTGGGAGTCCCATGTGAAGCAGGTCAGGATGGTATTTCAGGTCCTGCGTGCTAATGCCTTATTTGTGAAGGGCTCAAAATGTCTCTTCGGAGTACAGAAGGTTTCCTTTTTGGGTTTTATTTTTTCTCCTTCTACTATTGAGATGGACCCAGTCAAGGTCCAGGCTATTCATGACTGGACTCAGCCTACATCTGTTAAGAGTCTTCAGAAGTTCTTGGGTTTTGCTAATTTTTACCGTCGCTTCATTGCTAATTTTTCTGGCGTGGTTAAACCCTTGACGGATTTGACCAAGAAGGGTTCTGATGTGACTAATTGGTCTCCTGCGGCCGTGGAAGCCTTTCGGGAGCTGAAGCGCCGGTTTTCTTCGGCTCCAGTTTTGTGTCAGCCTGATGTCTCTCTTCCTTTTCAGGTTGAGGTTGATGCTTCTGAGATTGGAGCAGGGGCTGTTTTGTCGCAGAGAAGCTCTGATTGCTTTGTGATGAAACCTTGTGCTTTCTTTTCAAGAAAGTTTTCGCCTGCCGAGCGGAATTATGATGTTGGTAATCGGGAGTTGTTGGCTATGAAGTGGGCATTTGAGGAGTGGCGACATTGGCTCGAGGGAGCTAAGCATCGTGTGGTGGTCTTGACTGATCACAAGAATCTGATTTATCTCGAGTCTGCCAAGCGGCTGAATCCTAGACAGGCTCGTTGGTCGTTGTTTTTCTCCCGTTTCGATTTCGTGGTCTCGTACCTGCCTGGTTCGAAGAATGTAAAGGCTGATGCTCTTTCTAGGAGTTTTGTGCCTGACTCTCCGGGAGTTTCAGAGCCGGCTGGTATCCTCAGAGAGGGAGTGATTTTGTCTGCCATTTCCCCAGATTTGCGACGAGTGCTGCAGAAATTTCAGGCGGATAGACCTGACCGTTGCCCACCAGAGAGACTGTTTGTCCCAGATAGATGGACCAGCAGAGTTATTTCCGAGGTTCATTCTTCGGTGTTGGCAGGCCATCCTGGGATTTTTGGTACCAGAGATTTGGTGGCTAGGTCCTTCTGGTGGCCTTCCTTGTCGCGGGATGTGCGTTCCTTTGTGCAGTCCTGTGGGATTTGTGCTCGGGCTAAGCCTTGCTGTTCTCGTGCCAGCGGTTTGCTTTTGCCTTTGCCTGTCCCGAAGAGGCCTTGGACGCACATTTCCATGGATTTTATTTTGGATCTTCCAGTCTCTCAGAGAATATCTGTCATCTGGGTGGTGTGTGATCGTTTTTCCAAAATGGTCCATTTGGTGCCCTTGCCTAAGTTGCCTTCCTCCTCTGATTTGGTTCCTCTATTTTTTCAGAATGTGGTTCGCTTGCATGGCATCCCTGAAAATATTGTGTCTGACAGAGGATCCCAGTTTGTGTCCAGATTTTGGCGGATTTTTTGTGCTAAGATGGGCATTGATTTGTCTTTTTCGTCGGCCTTCCATCCTCAGACGAATGGACAAACCGAGCGAACTAATCAGACCTTGGAACCTTATTTAAGATGTTTTGTTTCTGCTGATCAGGATGATTGGGTGACTTTTTTGCCATTGGCCAAGTTTGCCCTTAATAATCGGGCTAGTTCTGCTACTTTGGTTTCGCCTTTTTTCTGCAATTCTGGTTTTCATCCTCGTTTCTCCTCGGGTCAGGTCGAGCCTTCTGACTGTCCCGGGGTGGATTCTGTGGTGGATAGGTTGCAGCAGATTTGGAACCATGTGGTGGACAATTTGAAGTTGTCACAGGAGAAGGCTCAGCGCTTTGCCAACCGCCGTCGCGGTGTGGGTCCCCGACTTCGTGTTGGGGATTTGGTATGGCTGTCTTCTCGGTATGTTCCTATGAAGGTCTCCTCTCCTAAATTCAAGCCTCGCTTCATCGGTCCTTATAAGATTTTGGAAATCCTTAACCCGGTGTCATTTCGTTTGGACCTCCCAGCGTCGTTTGCCATTCATAACGTGTTCCATAGGTCTTTGTTGCGGAGGTATGTGGTGCCTGTGGTTCCATCTGTTGAGCCCCCTGCCCCGGTGCTGGTTGAGGGCGAATTGGAGTACGTGGTGGAGAAGATCTTGGATTCTCGTGTTTCTAGACGGAGGCTTCAGTATTTGGTTAAGTGGAAGGGCTATGGTCAGGAGGATAATTCCTGGGTTGTCGCCTCTGATGATTTGGTTCGTGCCTTCCATGTGGCTCATCCTGATCGCCCTGGGGGTTTTGATGAGGGTTCGGTGACCCCTCCTCAAGGGGGGGTACTGTTGTGAACTCTGTTTTTGGGCTCCCTCTTGTGGTCACAAGTGGTACTGTGTGAGTGCTGTCTTTGGGCTCCCTCTGGTGGCTTTGTGTCATTCTGCAGGTCTGAGGCTGGTTCAGCTGTCTCGTTATCTGTTAGCTGGTTTCTTATTTAGCTCACCTGGACTTTCAGTGGTTGCCTGCTGTCGATGTATTCAGTGCTATTTTGATCTCTCCTGAATCCCTTCGTTTTCAGTCTCGCCAAGAGAAGCTAAGTTTCTGTTTGGTTATTTTTTGCTCATCAGTGTTCAATATGTTTCTTGGTTATTTATTTGTCCTTGTCCAGCTTGCTAATATGTGATTTCCTTGCTTGCTGGTAGCTCTAGGGGGCTGAGTTTCTCCCCTCACACCGTTAGTTGGTGTGGGGGTTCTTGTATTCTCAGCGTGGATATTTTGTATAGGGTTTTTTACTGACCGCACAGTTCCCTGCCTGTCTTCTGCTATCTAGTATTAGTGGGCCTCATTTGCTGAATGTTTTCATTTCTACGTTTTGTTTTTTCCCCTTACCTCACCGTTATTATTTGTTGGGGGCTTCCTATATCTTTGGGGTCATTTTTCTGAGGCAAGTGAGGTCTTACTTTCTCTATAGGGGTAGCAAGTTTCTCAGGCTGCGTCGAGACGTCCAGGAATTTAGGCACGTTCACAGGCTACCTTTAGTGTGTTTGTTAGGATCAGGGTTTGCGGTCAGTCCAGTTACCACCTCCCTAGAGCTCGTTCTATGTTCAGTAACTTAGCTAGTCCATTCTGTGATCCTCAGCCACTAAGGATCATAACAGCAGAGCCGTGAAAATAAAAAATCCTTTTTTTCCCACAAAACTTATTTTTTGGCCCCCACTTTTGTATTTTCCCAAGGGTAGCAGGAGAAATTGGACCCCAAAAGATGATGTCCAATTTGTCCTGAGTACGCTGATACCCCATATATTGGGGTAAACCCCTGTTTGGGCACACGGGAGAGCTCTGAAGGGAAGGAGCACTGTTCCTTTTTCAACGCAGAATTGGCTGGAATTCAGATCGGATGCCATGTCCCGTTTGGAGAGCCCCTGATGTGCCTAACCAGTGGAAACCCCCCAATTATAACTGAAACCCTAATCCAAACACACCCCTTACCCTAATCCCAACAGTAACTCTAACCACTCCTCTAACCCAGACACACCCAACCCTATTCCCAACCGTAAATGTAATCCAAACCCTAACCCTATCTTTAGCCCCAACCCTAACTGTAGCCCCAACCCTAGCCCTAACCCTAGCCCTAACCCTAGCAATAACCCTAGCCCTATCACTAGCCCTAACACTAGCCGTAACACTAGCCCTAACCCTAGCCCTAACCCTAGCCCCAACCCTAGCCCCAACCCTAGCCCTAACCCTAGCCCCAACCCTAACCCTAGCCCTAACCCTATCCCCAACCCTAGCCCTAACCCTTGCCCTCACCCTAACCCTAGCCCTAACTCTAGTCCTAACTCTAGGCCTAACCCTAACCCTAATGGGAAAATGGAAATAAATACATTTTTTATTTTTTTTATTTTTCCCTAACTAAGGGGGTGATGAAGGGGGGTTTGATTTACTTTTAGCGGATTTTTATGATTGGCAGCCGTCACACACTGAAAGACGCTTTTCATTGCAAAAAATATTTTTTGCGTTACCACATTTTGAGAGCTATAATTTTTCCATATTTGAGTCCACAGAGTCATGTGAGATCTTGTTTTTTGCGGGACGAGTTCACGTTTTTATTGGTAACATTTTCGGACACATGACATTTTTTGATCGCTTTTTATTCCGATTTTTGTGAGGCATAGTGATCAAAAACCAGCTATTCATGAATTTCTTTTGGGGGAGGCGTCTATACCGTTCCGCGTTTGGTAAAATTGATAAAGCAGTTTTATTCGTCGGGTCAGTACGATTACAGCGATATCTCATTTATATCATTTTTTTTATGTTTTGGCGCTTTTATACGATAAAAACTATTTTATAGAAAAAATAATTATTTTGGTATCGCTTTATTCTCAGGACTATAACTTTTTTATTTTTTTGCTGATGATGCTGTATGGTGGCTCGTTTTTTGCGGGACAAGATGACGTTTTCAGCGGTACCATGGTTATTTATATCAGTCATTTTGATCGCGTGTTATTCCACTTTTTGTTCGGCGGTATGATAATAAAGCGTTGTTTTTTGCCTCGTTTTTTTTTTTCTTCTTACGGTGTTTACTGAAGGGGTTAACTAGTGGGGCAGTTTTATAGGTTGGGTCGTTACGGACGCGGCGATACTAAATATGTGTACTTTTATTGTTTTGTTTTTTTTATTTAGCTAAAGAAATGTATTTATGGGAATAATAAAAATTTTTTTTTTTTATTTATTTAGGATTTTTTTTTTTTTTTTTTACACACGTGAAGAATTTTTTTTTTTACTGTTTTACTTTGTCCCAGGGGGGGACATTACAGATCGGTGATCTGACAGTGTGCACAGCACTCTGTCAGATCTGCGATCTGCTGTGCAGGGCTGCAGGCTTACCAGCGCCTGCTCTGAGCAGGCACTCGGTAAGCCACCTCCCTCCCTGCAGGACCCGGATGCCGCGGCCATCTTGGATCCGGGACCTGCGGCGAGGAGGGAGGTAGGAGACCCTCGGAGCAACGCGATCACATCGCGTTGCTCCGGGGGTCTCAGGGAAGCCCGCAGGGAGCCCCCTCCCTGCGCGATGCTTCCCTATACCGCCGGTACACCGCGATCATGTTTGATCGCGGTGTGCCGGGGGTTAATGTGCCGGGGGCGGTCCGTGACCGCTCCTGGCACATAGTGCCGGATGTCAGCTGCGATATGCAGCTGACACCCGGCCGCGCTCCCCCCGTGAGCGCGGCCGATCGAGTATGACGTACTATCCCGTCGGTGGTCATACAGGCCCACCCCACCTCGACGGGATAGTACGTCAGATGTCAGAAAGGGGTTAAAAATAGTCTGGGTGAAATGGTGGATGAGGATGAGGAAAAAGCCAATATGCTAAATGACTTTTTTTCATCAGTATTTACACAAGAAAATTCCATGGCAGACAATATGATCAGTGATAACAAAAATTCCCCATTAAATGTCACCTGCTTAACCCAGCAGGAAGTACGGCGGCGTCTAAAAATCACTAAAATTGACAAATCTCTGGGCCCGGATGGGATACACCCCCGAGTACTGCAAGAATTAAGTACAGTCATTGATAGACCATTATTTTTAATCTTTAAAGACTCCATAATAACAGGGTCTGTACCACAGGACTGGCGTATAGCAAATGTGGGGCCAATATTCAAAAAAGGGACAAAAACTGAACTCGGTAATTATAGGCCAGTAAGCTTAACCTCTACTGTGGGTAAAATCCTGGAGGGCATTCTAAGGGATGCTATACTGGAGTATCTGAAGAGGAATAACCTCATGACCCAATACCAACATGGGTTTACTAGGGACCGTTCCTGTCAGACTAATCTGATCAATTTCTATGAAGAGGTAAGTTCAGGACTGGACCAAGGGAACCCAGTGGACGTAGTATATATGGACTTTTCAAAAGCTTTTGATACAGTGCCACATAAAAGGTTGATACATAAAATGAGAATGGGGATAGGGGAAAATATGTGTAAGTGGGTTAAGAGCTGGCTCAGGGATAGGAAACAAAGGGTGGTTATTAATGGAGCACACTCGGACTGGGTCGCGGTTAGCAGTGGGGTAACACAGGGGTCAGTATTGGGCCCTCTTCTTTTTAACATATTTATTAATGACCTTGTAGGTGGAATACAGAGCGGAATTTCAATATTTGCAGATAACACTAAACTCTGCAGGGTAATTAATAATAATATTACAGGATGATTTATGTAAACTAGAAGCTTGGGCTGATAAATGGCAAATGAGCTTTAATGGGGATAAATGTAAGGTCATGCACTTGGGTAGAAGTAATACGATGTATAACTATGTCCTTAATTCTAAAACTCTGGGCAAAACCATCAATGAAAAAGACCTGGGAGTATGGGTGGATGACAAACTCACATTTAGTGGCCAGTGTCAGGCAGATGCTACAAAGGCAAACAAAATAATGGGATGCATTAAAAGATGCATAGATGCTCATGAGAACATAATTTTACCTCTATACAAGTCACTAGTTCGACCACACTTAAAATACTGTGTACAGTTCTGGTCTCCGGTGTATAAGAAAGACATAGCTGAACTAGAGCAGGTGCAGAGAAGAGCGTCCAAGGTTATTAGAGGACTGGGGGTCTGCAATACCAAGATAGATTATTACACTTGGGGCTATTTAAAACAAATGCTAAGGGGTGATCTTATTATAATGTATAAATATATGAGGGGACAGTACAAAGGCCTTTCTGATGAGCTTTTTAATCATAAACATAAGGATGAATGACCTCGGGGAGATCTGGCTATTCATTGCTTGCGTTGAGAAACACGTGATGGTGTCTCCGCGGCTTTTCGACATGCTTTTTAATCATAGACCTGAGACAGGGACAAGGGGGCATCCTCTACGTCTGGAGGAAAGAAGGTTTAAGCATAATAACAGACGCACATTCTTTACTGTAAGAGCAGCGAGACTATGGAACTCTCTGCCGTATGATGTTGTGATGTTGTAATGAGTGATTCATTACTTAAATTTAAGAGGGGACTGGATGTCTTTCTTGAAAAGTATAATGTTACAGGTTATATACACTAGATTCCTTGACAGGGTGTTGATCCAGGGAACTAGTCTGATTGCCGCATGTGGAGTTGGGAAGGAAATTTTTTCCCCAATGTGAAGCTTACTCTTTGCCACATGGGTTTTGTTTGCCTTCCTCTGGATTAACATGTTAGGGCATGTTAGGTTAGTCTATGGGTTGAACTAGATGGACTTAAAGTCTTCCTTCAACCTTAATAACTATGTTACTATATGCTGCTCCATAAAGGTTGATGGCCCTATAAGATGCTCCATAGCAAAATATGCCCCATATGCTGCTCCATAAAGGTTGATGGCCCCATAAGATGCTCCCTAGCACAATATGCCCCATATGCTGCTCCATAAAGGTTGATGGCCCCATAAGATGCTCCATAGAATAATATGCCCTGTATGCTGCTGCTGCAATTAAAAAAAAAGACATACTCACCTCTCATCACTGGGTGCTGAGTGCCAGGGTCGTGCTTTGGGAGCCAGGTGCTGGAGTTGCCGCTGGCTCAGGCCTCCGGCACTTGCCATATTCACCTGTTCCCGTTCCACCGCCGTGCACCGCTGTGTCTTCCGTCTCTCTGCAGTGACTGTTCAGGCAGAGGGCGTGCACTAACCACGTCATCGCGCCCTCTGACCTGAACGTCACAGCCCGGAACACACAGCCCGGCGGTGGAACAGGGACAGATGAATATCATATGGCTCACCCTCCCCCGTCATACTCACCCTTCCTGGAATGGTCTCTCTGCAAGTCCCTGCTTCTCAGATGGTCTCTGGCGCGCACTGGCAGCTTGTTCCTGCTCCACGCCTATGCGAGTGGAGTCGCGTCCATATTCATTACTTTAATGAGCGGTACCACGTGACCAATGAACACAGGAAGAGCTGCCAGAGACAATCTGAGAAGCAGGGACTTGCAGAGACCACGCCGGGAGGATGAGTATGATGTGACAGCTGCCGCACCCCTGGGACAATGTCTCGAGTATAAGCCAAGAGGGGCACTTTCAGCCTAAAAAAATGGGCTGAAAATCTCAACTTATACTCGAGTATATTCGGTATATATAAATTGGCAATTATAAAGTTAAAGAGGTCATATATATTCTGAGATAATTTAATGTTTTATTACATTTTTTGTCAATAAATTTATGTATGATTCAGGTATGATCCATATAAATAGTGGAATAGTGGTTATGTGCTCTTGTTTAGGCAAACATTACCCCTATAATTTGAAGAATCAGCTGAGTATATTTGTCTTTTTGTATTCTGGTCTGTAATGAGTTAAACTGTATTCATACATGATTGGAGGATGTTAAATGTTCCCATGAATCTGTGTGTTTAGACTATGCCTAAGGGCACTTTATATACAGCTCTGACAAAAATCAAGAGACCACTGCAAGATTTTCAGTTTGTCTGATTTTTTCTCTTTATAGGTATATTTTTGAGTAAAATGTAAATTGTTCTTTTATTCTATAAACTACTGACAACATGTCTCCGAAGTTCCAAGCAATACATTTTGTAGTTATTTTCTGAAAATGAGAAATGGTCAAAATAACAAAAAAATGCATTGCTCGCAGACCTCAAATAATGCAAAAAAAAGTTCATAATCATTTAGAAAGAACTATACTAATGTTTTAACTCAGGAAGAATTTAGAAATCAATATTTTGTGGAATAACCATGATTTTTAGTCACAGCTTTCATGCGTCTTCGCATGCTTTCCACCAGTCTTTCACACTGCATTTGGGCGACCTTATGCCTCTCCTGGTACAAAAATTTAAGCAGTTTTTCTTTGTTTGATGGCTTGTGACTATCCATCTTCCTCTTGACTACATTCCAGAGGTTTTCAATCGGCTTCAGGTGGAGATTGCGCTGGCATAACAGTGATTTGATGTGGTGGTCCTTTATCCACACCTTGACTGACCTAGCTGTGTGGCTTGGTGCATTGTCATGCTGGAAAAAACAGTCCTCAGAGTTGGGGAACATTGCTTGAGCAGAAGGAATCAACTGTTTTTCTAGGATAACCTTGTATGAGGCTTGATTCATATGACTTTCACAAAGAACAACCTGCCCAATTCCAGCCTTGATGAAGCATCCCCAGATCATCACTGATCCTCCCCCAAATTTCACAGTGGGTGCAAGACACTGTGGCTTGTATGCCTCTCCAGGTCTCCATCTAACCATTAGATGACCAGGTGTTGGGCAAAGCTCAAAATTAGACCCATCAGAGAAGATTACCTTACTCCAGTCCTCTGTGCTCCAATTCCTATAGTCTTTGGCAAAATTCAGCCTGGCTCTCCTTTGCTCCTCATTAATGAAAGGCTTTCTCTAGCTTCAGATGACTTGAGTCCTGCCTCTAGGAGCCTGTTAGAAACTGTTCTTGCCGTGCACTTCACCTCAGCTGCCATTTGCCATTCCTTTTGTAGGTCACTTGATGTCATCCTACAGTTGCTGAGTGACATTCGAATAAGATGAAGGTCATCCCGGTCAGTGGAGAGTCATTTTTGCCCTCTGCTGGCCTTGTTTTCCCCAATGTCTGCTGCTTGACCTTGTTGTAATGGACTGCCATCTTAGAAATTTTAAGGATGGAGGCAACATGACGCTCACTGTGTCCCTCTGCTAGTAAAGCCAGAATTGAGCACTTCTTTTCCTCACTCAAGACCTTTCTTTTCAACTCCATTGGCATGGTTAAAAGTTATTTTTTCATTCCTATTACTTTTGGGTTATTACTAGTACTTGTTTGGCCACCCAGCTTCTCCTATTGCAAGAGGATTGTGAACAGCACAGCAGTGTTTTTTTATACTTTCCTTCATTAAATAAGATTTAGTTCCGGTCAGTGGCGTAACTACAAAGTTATGGGCCCCGGTGCGAACTTCCAAATGGGGCCCCCCCCCTACCCCCCCACCTTCCCCCGCCCCCGCAACCCCCCCACCTTCCCCCGCCCCGCTTCCCCTAGATACGCCTCGGACTGTTGCAGGAATCTCCTGCACTGCAACATGGTGTTGGGTGCCAGCACAGCCCGCACAGTGGTATATCCAGCACAGCCCGCACAGTGGTATATCCAGCACAGCCCGCACAGTGGTATATCCAGCACAGACCGCACAGTGGTATATCCAGCACAGACCGCACAGTGGTATATCCAGCACAGACCGCACAGTGGTATATCCAGCACAGCCCTCACAGTGGTATATCCAGCACAGCCCGCACAGGGGTATATACAGCACAGCCCGCACAGGGGTATATACAGCACAGCCCGCACAGGGGTATATACAGCACAGCCAGCACAGGGGGTATATAGAGCACAGCCCTCACAGTGGTATATCCAGCACAGACCGCACAGTGGTATATCCAGCACAGACCGCACAGTGGTATATCCAGCACAGACCGCACAGTGGTATATCCAGCACAGACCGCACAGTGGTATATCCAGCACAGCCCTCACAGTGGTATATCCAGCACAGACCGCACAGTGGTATATCCAGCACAGCCCTCACAGTGGTATATCCAGCACAGACCGCACAGTGGTATATCCAGCACAGACCGCACAGTGGTATATCCAGCACAGACCGCACAGTGGTATATACAGCACAGCCCGCACAGTGTTATATACAGCAGAGCCCGCACAGTGGTATATAGAGCACAGCCCGCACAGTGTTATATACAGCAGAGCCCGCACAGTGGTATATACAGCAGAGCCCGCACAGTGGTATATCCAGCACAGACCGCACAGTGGTATATCCAGCACAGCCCTCACAGTGGTATATCCAGCACAGCCCGCACAGGGGTATATACAGCACAGCCCGCACAGGGGTATATACAGCACAGCCCGCACAGGGGTATATACAGCACAGCCAGCACAGGGGGTATATAGAGCACAGCCCTCACAGTGGTATATCCAGCACAGACCGCACAGTGGTATATCCAGCACAGCCCGCACAGTGGTATATCCAGCACAGCCCGCACAGTGGTATATCCAGCACAGCCCGCACAGTGGTATATCCAGCACAGACCGCACAGTGGTATATCCAGCACAGACCGCACAGTGGTATATCCAGCACAGACCGCACAGTGGTATATCCAGCACAGACCGCACAGTGGTATATCCAGCACAGACCGCACAGTGGTATATCCAGCACAGACCGCACAGTGGTATATCCAGCACAGACCGCACAGTGGTATATCCAGCACAGACCGCACAGTGGTATATCCAGCACAGACCGCACAGTGGTATATCCAGCACAGACCGCACAGTGGTATATACAGCACAGCCCGCACAGTGTTATATACAGCAGAGCCCGCACAGTGGTATATAGAGCACAGCCCGCACAGTGGTATATACAGCAGAGCCCGCACAGTGGTATATACAGCAGAGCCCGCACAGTGGTATATACAGCACAGCCCGCACAGGGGTATATACAGCAGAGCCCGCACAGGGATATATACAGCAGAGCCCGCACAGGGATATATACAGCACAGCCCCCACAGGGGTATATACAGCACAGCCCCCACAGGGATATATACAGCAGAGCCCGCACAGGGATATATACAGCACAGCCCCCACAGGGGTATATACAGCAGAGCCCGCACAGGGATATATACAGCACAGCCCCCACAGGGGTATATACAGCACAGCCCGCACAGGGGTATATACAGCACAGCCCGCACAGGGGTATATACAGCACAGCCCGCACAGGGGTATATACAGCACAGCCCGCACAGGGGTATATAGAGCACAGCCCACATCTCATCTCATCCCCCCCCCCCCCCCGATAATGGCCCCACAGTCCGGTTAAAAAGAAAAAAAAAAAAAAACTCTCCTCACCTTTCCTTTTGCCCGCGCTGCTCCTGGCGGCTGCAGTCTGCCCAGGACACTGCAGGTGCGCGATGATATGACGTCATCGCGCACCCGCAGTGTACTGTCAGAGGCAGAGCGGGGAATGATGGGAGAGGAAGCGTCAGGTGACGCTCTCTCCTCCCATCATTGCATTGAACTATACCGGTGTCATAGACGCCGGTATAGTTAAATGCGGCGGCGGCGGCGGCACTGGGGGGGTTCCGGGGGAGGAACAGTGCAGCGGCCCACTACTGGCATCGGCTCTTCTGGCATTTGCCAGAAGTGCCCGATGGCCAGCCTGGCCCTGCTCAGACCTGCCGGCCCGGGGCCCCTGACCTGCGGGGCCCGGTCGCAATGGCGACCGCTGCGACCGCGGTAGTTACGCCCCTGGTTCCGGTGATCTCCTAATCAGATGCAGATTAAGTAGAGTGAGGTGTACTCTGGTTGGAATTCAACTGACACTGGAATGGAATGGCTGTCAGACATGTAGAGAAGCTGATTTTTATAAAACTGTGCAGTGGTCTCTTAATTTTTGCCAGAGCTGTATGTTATGTATATAATAATAAAATACTTAACAAACCGGCTGGGTGTTGGTTGGCAACTGTCCTGATAATGAATAGCAGCAACTCTCCATTGACGATGTCACATCAAACAGGAGAGAGCGGCATCTTTTATGTAAATATTATATATATATATATATATATATATATATATATATATATATACACACACAGTACACACCAAAAGTTTGGACACACCTTCTCATTTAAAGATTTTTCTGTATTTTCATGACTATGAAAATTGTAAATTCACACTGAAGGCATCAAAACTATGAATTAACACATGTGGAATTATATACTTAACAAAAAAGTGTGAAACAACTGAAAATATATCTTATATTCTAGGTTCTTCAAAGTAGCCACCTTTTGCATTGATGACTGCTTTGCACACTCTTGGCATTCTCTTGATGAGCTTCAAAAGGTAGTCACCGGAAATGGTTTTCACTTCACAAGTGTGCCCTGTCAGGTTTAAGTGGGATTTCTTGCCTTATAAATGGGGTTGGGATCATCAGTTGTGTTGTGCAGAAGTCTGGTGGATACACAGCTGATAGTCCTACTGAATAGACTGTTAAAATTTGTATTATGGCAAGAAAAAAGCAGCTAAGTAAAGAAAAACGAGTGGCCATCATTACTTTAAGAAATGAAGGTCAGTCAGTCTGAAAAATTGGGAAAACTTTGAAAGTGTCCCCAAGTGCAGTTGCAAAAACCATCAAGCGCTACAATGAAACTGGCTCACATGAGGACCGCCCCAGGAAAGGAAGACCAAGAGTCACCTCTGCTTCTGAGGATAAGTTTATCCGACTCACCAGCCTCAGAAATCGCAGGTTAACAGCAGCTCAGATTAGAGACCAGGTCAATGCCACACAGAGTTCTAGCAGCAGACACATCTCTACAACAACTGTTAAGAGGAGACTTTGTGCAGCAGGCCTTCATGGTAAAATAGCTGCTAGGAACCCACTGCTAAGGACAGGCAACAAGCAGAAGAGACTTGCTTGGGCTAAAGAACACAAGGAATGGAGATTAGACCAGTGGAAATCTGTGCTTTGGTCTGATGAGTCCAAATTTGAGATCTTTGGTTCCAACCACCATGTCTTTATGCGACGCAGAAAAGGTGAACGGATGGACTCTACATGCCTGGTTCCCACCGTGAAGCATGGAGGAGGAGGTGTGATGGTGTGGGGGTGCTTTGCTGGTGACACTGTTGGGGATTTATTCAAAATTGATGGCATACTGAACCAGCATGGCTACCACAGCATCTTGCAGCGGCATGCTATTCCATCCGGTTTACGTTTAGTTGGACCATCATTTATTTTTCAACAGGACAACGACCCCAAACACACCTCCAGGCTGTGTAAGGGCTATTTGACCAAGAACAAGAGTGATCGGGTGCTACGCCAGATGACCTGGCCTCCAGTCACCAGACCTGAACCCAATCGAGATGGTTTGGGATGAGGTGGACCACAGAGTGAAGGCAAAAGGGCCAACAAGTGCTAAGCATCTCTGGGAACTCCTTCAAGATTGTTGGAAGACCATTTCCGGTGACTACCTCTTGAAGCTCATCAAGAGAATGCCAAGAGTGTGCAAAGCAGTCATCAATGCAAAAGGTGGCTACTTTGAAGAACCTAGAATATAAGACATATTTTCAGTTGATTCACACTTTTTTGTTAAGCATATAACTCCACATGTGCTAATTCATAGTTTTGATGCCTTCAGTGTGAATTTACAATTTCCATAGTCATGAAAATACAGAAAAATCTTTAAATGAGAAGGTGTGTCCAAACTTTTGGTCTGTACTGTATATATAGTTCATACATAGATGTATTTTATGGATACTAATTGCTTTTCTGTAACAATTAATCATTGGCAATTGTATACATTTTCTAATAATCTAATGCTCCAAATTGTTTTCCCTGTTTTTTTGTAAGTGTGACTTTACTATAACTTGCTTTCTTCTCTTACACATTTAAAAAAAATCATAAATGGAAAAGTTGCTACTTCCCTGTGTGTGTTTTTTGATGTCTAACACGATTTGCTTTCAATGTAAAACATTTTCCACATTCTGAACATGAAAATGGCTTCGCCCCTGTGTGCATTTTCTGATGTACAACAAGTTCTGATTTCGTTTTAAAACATTTCCCACATTCTGAACATGGATAAGGCTTTTCCCCTGTGTGAATTCTCTGATGTACAACAAGATATGATCTTGTTTTAAAACATTTCCCACATTCCAAACATGAATATGGCTTTTCCCCTGTGTGAACTCTCTGATGTGTTACAAGATGTGATTTCTCTACGAAACATTTTCCACATTCTGAACATAAAAATGGCTTCTCCCCTGTGTGAATTCTCTGATGTGCAAGGAGATGTGATAGCTCATTAAAACATTTCCCACATTCTGAACATGAATATGGCTTCTCCTCTGTGTGAGTTCTCTGATGTACAATAAGCTGTGATTTCTGTGTAAAACACTTGTCACATTCTAAACATGAAAAGAACTTCTCCCCGGTGTGAATTTTCCGATGCCTAACAAGATCCGATTTCCCATTGAAACATTTCCCACATTCTGAGCAAGAAAACGGTTTCCCCTCTTTAAGAGCTAGTTCACGTTCATTAGTCCTTCTATGACTTTTGTTTTGCACATTGGTCACTGACGAAGCAGAAGAAACAACAGGTTGAAAATGATCAGATGAAAGATTTTTTTGGAGAAAGGCTTGAGGTGTATCTGAGATAATGGCATGTTGTTCATATGTATCTGGTGTAATACCATAATCATCTGCTGCAAAAGCTGAAAATATCAGATTTCCCTCGGAACTTCTGGTACAGTTATCTGCCAAGAATAAAAGTAATTCATATGTTTCAATAACACTGCCTTGAAATCATATCAATATCATAAAATGTATACATTTTCAAGCAAATTGTAATACAAATCAATTACACAGATATGCAAAATTCGGGTTGCTAAAATCTTTTTCAAATCCAATGGCCAATTCGCATGTTTTCTAATGTCCAGATTTAAAATAAACAGTTCCATTTTACCATCATGTATGGATTATGCACAAATTGCAAGCGAAATTATGTACAAGCAAGATAAACAAGAAAAATCTTTTTTGTAGCCAAAAATGTACACAAGATTATATATAAAAATATATTGGAACAATCACTCTGCAACTTTATTGGAAATTAATTCTTGCATTCTTTTGCCTTCAAATCTTCTTCTGATAACTTCTCTTATAGAAGGCCTGCTCAGGAGTCGTGATGAAGACACATCGAAAAGTGAGTAGGTGAGGCAGGCAGGGGTCCACTCCTTATAACTATACCTTACCAGCAAGTACTTGTTTATCTTCTGCACTTTAGCCCACTTGCGGTCTTGCACTGTCAGCACTTTATCTTCACACGGACATATACAAACAGCCATGTGCTGTTACTTTTACTTCATATGAGAGCATTGCCTTATACTGTGTGCATGGGAGTAACTTTAGCCCACTTGCGGTCGAGCACAGTCAGCATTTTATCTTCACATAGGCATATACAAATAGTCATGTGCTGCTACTTTTGCTTACTTGGTTTAAAATACTCAGTCCCTCTTTTTTATTGCTTAATTAGCTTGTAGGGGTTGTGTTTGTTATATTAGTGCCTGCAGTAACAAATCACAGAGAATAATATGCGGCACTAAAAAAAAAATTATTATTATAATATTACTAAACTGATGCGTACACAATTACTGCAGGCACGAACTTAGTGTATCGAGAAATTAATTTTTCATATGAGATCTTTGTAGCTCCTTTTTGTTCAGTTCGGAATTAATATTTATTGTGGGTGTGTCTCTAGTATTAGATCTATTACTATTTGGCGCTGGTAATTTGTTGGTTTTAGTACATCACATAGTATACACTGAGATTGCAGCATATACATCACACAGGAGACACCGGGGCTGAAGTATAGGAGACACTGAGTGTTCGTTCAAGAAGGAATTAAATGGCCAGCTGCTGGCAAAACACCGCTGTGAGCCCAAGAACTGTGGTCCCCTGGAATCAACCAGCAAGCTAAATAAAATCATCAAAGGATATAAACTGCCCGTGTGCGGGAGGTTCCCCATTCCTGAGTTATATGGTCAATGGAGACCCCTAAAGGGGTCTGTAATTCAGTGGTATTAGGTGGTGCTTGTTTCATACCTTCCCTGTCAGATACATGCAGTCTAGCACAGAGCAGGGCAAAGGGGTGGATTTAGAAGAAGCCATGGATTTGGAGCCTGTGTGGGGTTTTGTGTTTTTTCTGAAAATAAGTAGTAAATTCAAGAATGGAGAACAGGTCCATTATATTCTTTTACACATGATTGCGGCCAGTGGAAACATTGTCTTCCATCATGAATGTATGCAACACAAATAATGGAAAATTTTAAACATAAAAAAATAAAAGAATTGCTGTTTTTTTCTATTTTTTCCTATAAAGAGTTTTATGTACCCCCAAATCCTGCCACTGATTAATACAACTCATCATGAGAAAAACTAAACCATCATACAGTTATGATGATGGGGAAAAAAAAAACAAATTATGGATCTTGAAACGGGACAAGTAAATGAAAAAGAAAAAGATTGTCCTAAAAACCCAAAATGCGCACCTCCCTGAGGGGTTGATGGACACATCTGGGTAATGTGTTTTCGTGTATGAAGATATAACCCCCATACAGAGTGTGAATGTAGACTTTGGCCTAAATCATTCTACATTTGTTTCAGTTTATACATTAAAAAAAATTAAGATTTCAATATGTTGCATCCATTTTTTGTCCCTTTGTCCATTTTTACAAACTGTGTGGCATTTGACAAAGCCTCTAATATCAACTGAAGAAGATCGTTGGGTACAGCCGGGACCAGCTGCTTGGAAAGCATCACCAAACCAGGGATTCAAGCTTGAGGAGGATAATTTGCATATTCCAGGTGCCTTCTGGGAAAAGCAAAGAGTCTCCCTCAGCAAGAAGATCGTTGGGTACAGCCGGGACCAGCTGCTTGGAAAGCATCACCAAACCAGGGATTCAAGCTTGAGGAGGATAATTTGCATATTCCAGGTGCCTTCTGGGAAAAGCAAAGAGTCTCCCTCAGCAAGAAGATCGTTGGGTACAGCCGGGACCAGCTGCTTGGAAAGCATCACCGAATTTTTGCCTGTAGGACATTATTGCAAGAAAGCTTGGCTGAGTAGATTACACACGAAGGAAAAGACACAGCAAGTCAGCAGGATCTAGGAGCAACATGGCAGATGTGACAACCTACATGGTGAGCTGCTGCATGTGCTACATGTTCACAGATCGACCAGAAGAAGAATCCAATTTCACCTGTCAGAAGTGTAGACTAGTGGCCCTTTTAGAAGAAAAGGTGCGAGGTCTGGAAGAAAGAATAGCAACTTTGAAACTCATCAAAGAGAATGAAGACTTCCTAGACAGAACAGAAGCATCTCTACTGGTCACAGAAGGTGAAAAAAGTGTCAGAGAACCTCCAAAAGCAGATGAGTGGAAGCATGTGACCAAAAGAAGCAAGAAGACCATGGAGAAATCACCAACCACACAACTGAAGAACCGATATCAAATCTTTGTAGAGGATGAAGATGGCACACCTAAGGATGAAGCAATACCAGCAAGCAAAAAAGAAAAGGGCACACAGCAACAAGTGACAGCAAAAAGTACAGCCAAGAAGCAACGAAGAGTAGTGGTGGTGGGAGACTCACTACTGAGAGGCACAGAATCAGCCATCTGCAGACCGGACATAACCGCAAGAGAAGTATGCTGCCTTCCAGGTGCGATGATCAAGGATGTGACCGATAGGATACCAAAGCTCTTCAGCTCCAAGGACGTCCACCCATTTCTGCTGATACATGTTGGCACCAATGACACGGCAAGGAAGGACCTACCGACAATCTGCAAGGACTTTGAAGAGTTGGGGAAGAAAGTAAAGGAACTGGATGCACAGGTAGTTTTTTCTTCTATCCTTCCAGTAGACGGGCATGGCACCAGGAGATGGAACAGGATCCTTGATGCGAACAACTGGCTAAGACGGTGGTGCAGACAACAAGGATTCGGATTCCTTGACCACGGTGTGAATTACTTGTACGATGGACTCCTCACCAGAGACGGACTACACCTCAACAAACCTGGGAAACACACATTCGCCAGAAGACTCGCTACACTCATCAGGAGGGCGTTAAACTAGAAGAAGAGGGGACGGGAAGAAAAACATTAGACTCGAACAAAGAAGACCCAGGAAAACATACTCAGAAGGGAGGTAAGAACATTTCTAAAACAATCCACAGCGAGGAGATTGGAACAAAACAAAATCCTCTAAACTGCATGCTCGCAAATGCCAGAAGCCTGACAAACAAGATGGAAGAACTAGAAGCAGAAATATCTACAGGTAACTTTGACATAGTGGGAATAACCGAGACATGGTTAGATGAAAGCTATGACTGGGCAGTTAACTTACAGGGTTACAGTCTGTTTAGAAAGGATCGTAAAAATCGGAGAGGAGGAGGGGTTTGTCTCTATGTAAAGTCTTGTCTAAAGTCCACTTTAAGGGAGGATATTAGCGAAGGGAATGAGGATGTCGAGTCCATATGGGTCGAAATTCATGGAGGGAAAAATGGTAACAAAATTCTCATTGGGGTCTGTTACAAACCCCCAAATATAACAGAAATCATGGAAAGTCTACTTCTAAAGCAGATAGATGAAGCTGCAACCCATAATGAGGTCCTGGTTATGGGGGACTTTAACTACCCGGATATTAACTGGGAAACAGAAACCTGTGAAACCCATAAAGGCAACAGGTTTCTGCTAATAACCAAGAAAAATTATCTTTCACAATTGGTGCAGAATCCAACCAGAGGAGCAGCACTTTTAGACCTAATACTATCTAATAGACCTGACAGAATAACAAATCTGCAGGTGGTCGGGCATCTAGGAAATAGTGACCACAATATTGTACAGTTTCACCTGTCTTTCACTAGGGGGACTTGTCAGGGAGTCACAAAAACACTGAACTTTAGGAAGGCAAAGTTTGACCAGCTTAGAGATGCCCTTAATCTGGTAGACTGGGACAATATCCTCAGAAATAAGAATACAGATAATAAATGGAAAATGTTTAAGAACATCCTAAATAGGCACTGTAAGCGGTTTATACCTTGTGGGAATAAAAGGACTAGAAATAGGAAAAACCCAATGTGGCTAAACAAAGAAGTAAGACAGGCAATTAACAGTAAAAAGAAAGCATTTGCACTACTAAAGCAGGATGGCACCATTGAAGCTCTAAAAAACTATAGGGAGAAAAATACTTTATCTAAAAAACTAACTAAAGCTGCCAAAAAGGAAACAGAGAAGCACATTGCTAAGGAGAGTAAAACTAATCCCAAACTGTTCTTCAACTATATCAATAGTAAAAGAATAAAAACTGAAAATGTAGGCCCCTTAAAAAATAGTGAGGAAAGAATGGTTGTAGATGACGAGGAAAAAGCTAACGTATTAAACACCTTCTTCTCCACGGTATTCACGGTGGAAAATGAAATGCTAGGTGAAATCCCAAGAAACAATGAAAACCCTATATTAAGAGTCACCAATCTAACCCAAGAAGAGGTGCGAAACCGGCTAAATAAGATTAAAATAGATAAATCTCCGGGTCCGGATGGCATACACCCACGAGTACTAAGAGAACTAAGTAATGTAATAGATAAACCATTATTTCTTATTTTTAGGGACTCTATAGCGACGGGGTCTGTTCCGCAGGACTGGCGCATAGCAAATGTGGTGCCAATATTCAAAAAGGGCTCTAAAAGTGAACCTGGAAATTATAGGCCAGTAAGTCTAACCTCTACTGTTGGTAAAATATTTGAAGGGTTTCTGAAGGATGTTATTCTGGATTATCTCAATGAGAATAACTGTTTAACTCCATATCAGCATGGGTTTATGAGAAATCGCTCCTGTCAAACCAATCTAATCAGTTTTTATGAAGAGGTAAGCTATAGGCTGGACCACGGTGAGTCATTGGACGTGGTATATCTCGATTTTTCCAAAGCATTTGATACCGTGCCGCACAAGAGGTTGGTACACAAAATGAGAATGCTTGGTCTGGGGGAAAATGTGTGTAAATGGGTTAGTAACTGGCTTAGTGATAGAAAGCAGAGGGTGGTTATAAATGGTATAGTCTCTAACTGGGTCGCTGTGACCAGTGGGGTACCGCAGGGGTCGGTATTGGGACCTGTTCTCTTCAACATATTCATTAATGATCTGGTAGAAGGTTTACACAGTAAAATATTGATATTTGCAGATGATACAAAACTATGTAAAGCAGTTAATACAAGAGAAGATAGTATTCTGCTACAGATGGATCTGGATAAGTTGGAAACTTGGGCTGAAAGGTGGCAGATGAGGTTTAACAATGATAAATGTAAGGTTATACACATGGGAAGAAGGAATCAATATCACCATTACACACTGAACGGGAAACCACTGGGTAAATCTGACAGGGAGAAGGACTTGGGGATCCTAGTTAATGATAAACTTACCTGGAGCAGCCAGTGCCAGGCAGCAGCTGCCAAGGCAAACAGGATCATGGGGTGCATTAAAAGAGGTCTGGATACACATGATGAGAGCATTATACTGCCTCTGTACAAATCCCTAGTTAGACCGCACATGGAGTACTGTGTCCAGTTTTGGGCACCGATGCTCAAGAAGGATATAATGGAACTAGAGAGAGTACAAAGGAGGGCAACAAAATTAATAAAGGGGATGGGAGAACTACAATACCCAGATAGATTAGCGAAATTAGGATTATTTAGTCTAGAAAAAAGACGACTGAGGGGCGATCTAATAACCATGTATAAGTATATAAGGGGACAATACAAATATCTCGCTGAGGATCTGTTTATACCAAGGAAGGTGACGGGCACAAGGGGGCATTCTTTGCGTCTGGAGGAGAGAAGGTTTTTCCACCAAAATAGAAGAGGATTCTTTACTGTTAGGGCAGTGAGAATCTGGAATTGCTTGCCTGAGGAGGTGGTGATGGCGAACTCAGTTGAGGGGTTCAAGAGAGGCCTGGATGTCTTCCTGGAGCAGAACAATATTGTATCATACAATTATTAGGTTCTGTAGAAGGACGTAGATCTGGGGATTTATTATGATGGAATATAGGCTGAACTGGATGGACAAATGTCTTTTTTCGGCCTTACTAACTATGTAACTGCTCAGTGAAGAATGGGCAACACTCAGATGATAAACATGGATGACATCGGAGTGTTACCAGTTTTCTCACAGACACAATCACTTGAACGGGAAATTTTTCTCTATAAATCAAATGAGAAACAGACTTCTCCATTCTTAGGGTGACAGCCTCGGGCCGTGTTCACACTTTTGTTTGGGAGTTTTCTTTTTTCTGTTCCATTTTATTATTATTATTTTATTTCTATAGCACCATTGATTCCATGGTGCTGTACATGAGAAGGGGTTACATACAAATTACAGATATCACTTACAGTAAGCAAACTAACAATTACAGACTGATACAGAGGGGAGAGGACCCTGCCCTTGTGGGCTTACATTCTACAGGATGGTGGGGAAGGAGACATTAGGGTGAGGGTTGCAGCAACTATGGTGTTGGTGAGGCGGTAGCTTCGGTAGTGGTGAGGAGGCAGCAGGGTCAGTGCAGGCTGTAGGCTTTCCTGAAGAGGTGGGTTTTCAGGTTCCGTCTGAAGGATCCGAATGTGGTTGATAGTCGGATGTGTTGGGGCAAAGAATTCCAGAGGATGGGGGCTATTCTGGAGAAGTCCTGGAGGCAGTTGGGTGAGGAGCGGATAAGTGTGGAG
Source organism: Ranitomeya variabilis (assembly GCF_051348905.1). NCBI lineage: Eukaryota > Metazoa > Chordata > Amphibia > Anura > Dendrobatidae > Ranitomeya > Ranitomeya variabilis. The sequence goes on from NC_135235.1 coordinate 632,126,291, forward strand.
AAGAGAAGGAGGTCTTGGGAGGACCGGAGATTACGTGAAGGAAGATATCGGGAGATTAGTTCAGAGATATATGGAGGAGACAGGTTATGGATGGCTTTGTAGGTCAGTATTAGTAGTTTGAACTGGATACGCTGAGGGAATGGGAGCCAGTGAAGAGATTTATTAGTCGGAATTAGTCGGGCAGCAGAGTTAAGGATGGACTGGAGAGGTGCAAGGGTGTTAGCAGGGAGGCCACAGAGGAGGGTGTTGCAGTAGCCAAGGCGGGAGATGATGAAGGCATGCACAAGCATTTAGTAGACAGGAGGTGGAAAGAGCTTGGATGTGCGGTTTGAAGGACAGGGCAGAGTCAAGGGTTACTCCGAGGCAGCGGATTTCCGGTACGGGGGAAAGCGTGATGTCACTAATTGCGATAGATAGGTCAGGTATGGAAGATCTATGAAATGGGTGAAAGATGATAGGTTCAGATTTGTCCACATTGAGTTTGAGGAAGCGAGAGGAGAAGAAGGAGGATATGGCAGATAGACACTCCGGGATTCTGGACAGCAGAGAGGTGACGTCTGGGCCAGAAAGGTAGATCTGAGTGTCATCAGCATAAAGGTGGTACTGGAATCCATGGGACTTTATGAGTTGTCCCAGGCCAAGTGTATAGATTGAGAAGAGTAGGGGTCCTAGAACAGAGCCTTGGGGGACTCCAACAGAGATTGGGTGGGATGAGGAGGTAGTGTGGGAGTGGGAGACGCTGAATGTGCGGTTGGAAAGGTATGAGGAGATCCAGGATAGGGCGAGGTCTTTGATGCCAAAGGAGGAGAGGATCTGTAGTAGGAGGCAGTGGTCAACTGTGTCAAAAGCAGAGGACAGGTCTAGAAGGAGGAGTATAGAGAATTGTCCGTTAGCTTTCGCTGTAAGTAGGTCCTTAATGATTTTGGTCAGGGCTGTCTTAGTGGAGTGATGGGGCAGAAACCAGATTGTAGATTGTCAAAGAGCAAGTTGGATGAGAGGTGGGAGGAAAGTTCAGAGTGGACGTGCTGCTCCAGGAGTTTGGAAGCGAATGGGAGCAGCGATATTGGGCGACAGCTGGACATAGCAGTTGGATCGAGGGTTGGCTTTTTAAGGATAGGCGTAATTGTGGCATGTTTGAAAGCAGAAGGGAAGGTGCCAGAAGTTAGTGATAGGTTGAAGAGGTGGCTTAGGGATGGGATAAGTGTGGTGGTGAGGTTGGGGAGGAGGTGGGATGGGATCAAGCGCACAGGTGGTGAGGTGCGATTTGGAGAGGAGACAATTAAGCCCCCCCTTCAGTGATCTTGGAGAGGGAGGTTATTGGGTTTGGGCATTGGTCTTGTATACAAAGGGGTTGTGGTGGTTGAACAATGAAGACTTGCCTTGTTTGGTGGATCTTAGTTTTAAAGTGTGTGGCAAAGTCCTCAGCAGAGATGAGGGGGCAGTGGTGGGCGGAGGACGGAGTTAAAGGTTTTGAATAACTGTTTGGGGTTCGAGGATAGGGAGGATACGTGGGTTGTGAAGTAGGCCTGTTTAGCAGAGGTGAGAGCCGATTTAAAAGCGAGTGTTGCCTGTTTGAATGCAGTGAAGTCGTCTTGCGAATGTGTTTTCTTCCAATGCCGCTCTGCAACCCTGGACAGTTGTTGGAGCTTTTTAGTGGTGTTATTGTGCCAGGGTTGTCTATTGATACCTCGCACTCTGCCATGAACGAGAGGGGCAACCGTGTCAATAGCTGATGCAAGAGTGGCATTGTAGAAAGCAGTGGCACTGTCTGTCTCATGGAGTGAGGATATTTTAGGAATATAATAGGATTCATGTCAAAAATGGATCTGATGTACAACCAATGCAAACAGAAGCAGAGTGGTCCCATGTATTATGAGTTCTTATATGTGTCCTTTTTAAGAATTCTGAAAACAATTGCACCATTTGCATATTGGAATATTATGCTTGTAGAGAAGGATGCTACTAAAGTTTTCAGGATGACAAATGTATTTTGTACATAACAGTGCAGCCTGTGGCTCACTAGTAAAGTTTCTGCCTTCCATATCAGGGGTTCTGAGTAGAGTTGAGCGAATTTGGTCGGCTGTGTGACAGTCACTACACATGCACGGAGAGCCTGTTTGTTGGGCTCACCATGCATGTGCTGTGACTGTGACAAATCCGCGGCACATGCAGCGTCGATCAGCTAATCAGCTGGAGCGATCCAGGAAGCCGGGTTCTCTCTGCAGCTTATTCGGTAAGCGCTATAGCTTTCCGAATAAGAGGGAACCCGAGCAAATTCGCTCAACTCTAGTCCTGACTTCAAATCCCCAACACTGACAAGTTTAAAAAGTAAGACAAGATTGTGAATACAGAATAGTGTGAAAAGGGGTGTGTGTGTGTGTGTGTGTTTTTTTTGTTTAAGCCATTAAATCTATATGTGTAAAATCTAAAGAAACAATCTGTGTGAACAAACCCTAAACATTTCAACACATAATTATATCATCCAGTGACTGAGTAGAACCTGTGACTTCTCCGCATTTAGTGGTCACTACTCACCTGGGTAGTCATATGTAGGAATCTCCTCTTTACACCGCTCATCGCCCCTCACATATGTCTCTGTAGTATTAATATGGGGCAGATCTTTATCCTGAAACAAATACTACAAGTCAGACGGATGGAGAACTCGTATGAAATTATTTAACAAAACAAACAACAGTAAATCAACGAAGGGGGCACAGTAATCAGGATTACAATATTTTCTTAAACAATTGAAAAAAAAATGTATTCATAAGACAGATAAAGACAACTGATCTGCTCAAAATTAAAGGGCTTAAAATGCATAAAAAGCTCTGACATGTGTAGGTACTCTCTAACGTGCATATACATTAGATGATAGTCGACAAATAAATATTGTTCTATTCACACAGGCAGTCAATCACCAGAAGCAAAAGTTTCAGGCACCGTCAACTGACCAGCACGGCTAGAGATGTGGGGACCAATTTCAGTATTCCCCGCTCTCTGATCACTGTTTACACGCAGTCAATCACATGTGATTGACAGAAGAAGCCGAAACAGCACTTCCCACGCACAATCACCACTGGCAGCTTGGCTACGTTGACAGACAAGCTCCTGTGGAAGAGCCAAGGCAGGTGCCTACACCAACACTGGTTGATTGACCCGCCAGATGCCACAATCGATAGCAATCATGGCACTAAAAAGGTTGTGACATGCCATGGTATTAAATGTTTGTGAAACACCCATGGTGCCAATATGATCACTGCACCCCTAGATGAGTTCATCGTAAAATGGGTTCACTTATGAAGGGGGGATTGTCCTGCTGTCCTGACACCTCAGGGGCTCTGTAAATGAAATGTGGCATCCACGAACCATTCCATGCAAGTCAAAAGCAAGGCAAGAGCAACATTTTTGTAGAAAAAAATTGAAATTAAATGTTTCATTTTCACATTCCAATGATACACAATTCTGTGGAATACCTATGGGTTTAAAATGTTCACAAAAGTCAAATGGTGCTCCTTCCCTTCTCAGCACTATTAGTTTGTCACCACATATGGGGTATCGGTGTACTTAAAAAGAAATTGCACAGCAAATTTTACTGTCTGTTTTCTCCTTTTACCCTTGTTAAAATGAAAAGTTTGGGGCTAACACAAATAAAAATTTTCATTATTTTCTCCCACATTGTTTTAATTCCTCTGATAGACCAGAAGGGTTAACAAACTAATTGAATGTGGTTTTGAGCACCTTAAGGGGTTCAGTTTTTAAAATTGACTCACTTTTGTGTATTTTTTGTCATATAGGTACCTCAAAGTCACTTCAACTGTGAGGTGGTCCCTAAAAAAAAAAAAGTTTTGTAAATGTTCTTGGAAAAATGAAAAATTGCTGATCAACTTTTCACCCTTCTAACTTTCTGACAAAGAAAAATCATGTTTAAAAATCATGGTGATGCACAGTAGGCATGTGGTAAAGGTTATTTGTTAATTGTTTCGTGTAGTGTAACTCTGATTTAAGGGCATAAAAATTCAAAGCATGAAAATTGCGGAATTTAAGTTTTCTACTAAAATTTTCAATATTTTCATAAATGCAAATTATATTGATCAACATTTACCACTAACATGAAGTACAATGTGTCCCAAAAAAAGTCTCAAAATTACTGGGATCTGTTGAAGCGTTCTAGAGTTATTACCTCATAAGGTGACAGTGGTCAGATTTTAAAAATGAAGCTTGGTTATTAACGCACAAAGTGGATCGATACTTAAGGGGATAAGCTTGCTTAAATATCATTGTTTTGAAGAAACATGCTATTCTATGCACACAGAACGTTAATGTTAACAGTTGTTCACACACACAGGTTCTTACTATACGACTGCTGATCGTCTTCATTTAGCAGGTCAGTGGCTTTAATGGCCGTGATTCTCCATTGTAAACACACCCTATCACCCAGGCACCTTACAGGTGACATCTACTCTGATTGGAGCTGTTCTCATTTCTTTCTTAGTCATCTGGTCCTGATGCCATTATGACTTCACATCCACAGTTCGTCTCTACACACTTTCCTTTTCTCTGCTCTAGCCAGGAAAACACAAGAGTCTCTAACAAATTGTCCATTCAGTATAAATTTCAGTATTCTTCAATTGTGTTTTTTTACCAAAACCAGGAGAGGAACTTACAGAGAAAAACTATAATTGAAGATTGATAACTGTTCTGTATTTTGGAGAAACCCCTGGTTTTGGCATACAAATACTGCTGAAATACTGAACAAAAATACTGATGTGTGAATAAAGCCATAAATCGGTGGATAAAACCAGACTGAACACAAGAAAGTCACAGCCTTCTACACATCATAGAGATCTCATGACACCTTCTCTCCATCTACCTGATTATCCTGAGGAACATTGGGATCTTCCTGTTTACAGTCCTGAGGAAGAAGAGGACGGGGACATCTCTCGGGTGTTGTCCTCTCACCGGATAGAACTGGAGGAAACACATACAGGGACTGAATTCATTCTTTATATACAGATAATTATAGGCCGTGTGTATTTAGTCCCGTCTATTACCTGGTGATGTGAGGGGCTGGGGAACCTCCATCATGACGTCCTTGTACAGATCTTTGTGTCCTTCTAAATACTCCCACTCCTCCATGGAGAAATAGACGGCGACATCCTGACACCTTATAGGAACCTGACACATACAATGATACCGTCATCCCTCCGATCCCTTCATAGCGTTACTGTATAATGTCCCAGCATTCCCAGCAGTGTCACCTCTCCAGTCAGCAGCTCAATCATCTTGTAGGTGAGTTCTAGGATCTTCTGGGCATTGATGTCCTCATGTATCAGGGGGTGAGGTGGAGGCCCCGTGATTGGGCTCAGGGGTCTTCCCCGTCCCTCAGACACAGGGGCCTGACAGCGCTCACTAGAGGTCTTCTTCACTACTGTGTAATCCTGGTTATGGAGAGAGACATTAATAAACCTCACTACAGACATTCCCAGAGTCCTCACCTCTCCAGTTCTGTCCGTCTGTTATTCCCATAGATAAGAATGATGTAATGTGACGTCATCAGAATCTCTCACCTCTCCAGTAAGCCGGAAGAGGATCTCTAGGGTGAGGTGTAATATCCTCTCCGCCATCTTGTCCCTGTCCCTATCCATCCTTGTAGGGTCACTCAGGAGAATTCTCTTATATAGAAGATCTCCACTGAGAGGATCCGATATTGTAGGGACCTGAATGGGGAGAAGATGACGATGTAACATCATAAAGATCCCATGTAAGAAACCTCCGGAGCTGTTACCGGTGTCACATGATCACTACATCCAGTCATGGCCCCGTCCTGCCCCCGGTATAACACACAGTCCCATTATAGTCACATAGAGATTTATCACAGGCTCAGCACTGAGGGGGTTAATGTCCCCTGCGCCCAGTAATGGGGAATCTCCAGCACCTACCTCCACCTGCAGAGCCGCACACCACATATATGGCTGTTCTGTGCGCACAGGACCTGGGATGAGGTCACAGGAGGGGAGGAGTCAGGGGTCACATGATCAGGGGCCTCAGTGTATGCAGGACTATGCTGTGCTGGTTGTCATGGTGCTGGATGAGGGGAAGTTTCTGTGTGGGGTCAGGAGGGAGGTACAGGCTGGATGTAGCAGAGGCGTGTGTGTACGAGGTGTGCGGAGCGGAGCCGTGTGTGTACAAGGTGTACAGAGCGGAGCCGTGTGTGTACGAGGTGTGCGGAGCGGAGCCGTGTGTGTACGAGGTGTGCGGAGCGGAGCCGTGTGTGTACGAGGTGTGCGGAGCGGAGCCGTGTGTGTACAAGGTGTGCAGAGCGGAGTCGTGTGTGTACAAGGTGTACAGAGCGGAGCCGTGTGTGTACGAGGTGTACAGAGCGGAGCCGTGTGTGTACGAGGTGTGCGGAGCGGAGCCGTGTGTGTACAAGGTGTGCAGAGCGGAGTCGTGTGTGTACAAGGTGTACAGAGCGGAGCCGTGTGTGTACAAGGTGTACAGAGCGGAGCCGTGTGTGTACGAGGTGTGCGGAGCGGAGCCGTGTGTGTACGAGGTGTGCGGAGCGGAGCCGTGTGTGTACAAGGTGTGCAGAGCGGAGTCGTGTGTGTACAAGGTGTACAGAGCGGAGCCGTGTGTGCACGAGGTGTACAGAGCGGAGCCGTGTGTGTACGAGGTGTGCGGAGCGGAGCCGTGTGTGTACAAGGTGTGCGGAGCGGAGCAGTGTGTGTACAAGGTGTGCAGAGCGGAGTCGTGTGTGTACGAGGTGTACAGAGCGGAGCCGTGTGTGTACGAGGTGTGCGGAGCAGAGCCGTGTGTGTACGAGGTGTGCGGAGCGGAGCCGTGTGTGTGCGAGGTGTACGGAGCGGAGCCGTGTATGTACGAGGTGTGCAGAGCGGAGTCGTGTGTGTACGAGGTGTACGGAGCAGAGCCCTGTGTGTACGGGGTGTACAGAGCGGAGCCGTGTGCATACGAGGTGTATCGAACTGAGCCGTGTGTGTACAAGGTGTACGGAGCGGAGCCGTGTGTGTGTAAGGAGGTGGTGGGGACCCTCATGTACCTTCTCTCCTTAACTCTGTTCACCTGTGTCATATGCAGCACCCTGATGTTTTACTATTGTGTGCACTGTAATGTAAATGTATTTGTCGTGTGTTGCGTATAGGCTTAAGGATAGATTAGGAAGTAGTGCAGGACCATAGGGGGATTAGAATAGAGGGGGCACATTAGAGATAGAGAATAGGATAGATAAGAGTGTTAGGTTAAGCACAGGCAGCAAGGGGTTATTCAGTGGGGAGGAATTAGAACAGAGCAGCACAGAGCAAGAAGGGGGGGATAGGACAGATACTTGCTGGTTCTGTCATACACCTGGGCAGGCTGCCTAAGGCAAGGATGTGTGAGTAGAGAGAACAAAGGGATAAGTCTGCGGATTTTATTAAGGGGCCCCAAGCTGGAGAACAGTGTAAATGGGCACCAGCACGACAGGATCATCCCCAGGAAGGATTCGGGTTCTAAGACCGGGGCAAGAGCAGCTGAGATGGCGTTGCCAGAACCTTTTGCTAATGGAACCGGACAAGGGGCTGACAGGGAGCTGGTGACATAGAAAGTACAGATGAGACATGGATTGTCCAAACAGGCTGCGCGGATGGCAGATAAAAGTAAGGCCCAGATGGGACATGGATTGTCCAATGATACGGCCAGGATTGCCAGGCAGTGGGAGCTGCTGGAAGGAACAGGATCTGTCCGGATGACAGGGAAAGCGCAGGATGTGAGACTCTGTGAGAATCGTACTTCCAAAGTGCTGTGTGCTTATGTTATTAGTAAAGTTGAACTGCTGGCAAAGAACTGTGATTCTGTGGTATTTCCTGGGACCTGGAAGTCAGAAGTTGGAGTGACAGAGATAACCAACAGTATGGCAGTACCAGAACTTTATTTATCTTTTCATGTACAAGGTGTCCGGTGATCACTGTTGCTTAGTGAACTCACCCACGACTACCACCCCTTGCCACCTTGTTACACTTGGCGTAGTCGGCAGGATCGAATTCAGAATCCCTGCAGCTACAGGGCTAGTGGGAAAGTCCCCTGGGACTTGTGGACTAGTGACTGAATTGCGGTCCAAGATGGCGCCGAACCCTGACAAGAAAATGGCAGTGGCGTGAAAACACAGAGGTGCCGCCCATCGTGGGCATCCTGAGTAGCGGAGCCGTGTGTGTACAGGTGTACGTAGCAGAGCCGTGTGTGTTTGAGGTGTATGGAGAGGAGCCGTGGGTGTACAAGGTGTATGGAGCGGAGCCATGGGTGTACGAAGTGTACGGAGAGGAGACTTGTGTGTATGAGGTGTACATAGCAGAGCCGTGTGTGTACGAGGTGTATGTAGTGGAGCCGTGTGTGTACGGGGTGTACGTAGTGGAGCCGTGTGTGTGCGATGTGTACGTAGTGGAACCGTGTGTGTACGAGGTGTACAGAGCGGAGCCGTGTGTGTATTAGGTGTACGTAGTGGAGCCGTGTGTGTACGAGGTGTACAGAGCAGAGCCGTGTGTGTACAAGGTGTACGGAGTGGAGCCGTGTGTGTACTAGGTGCATGTAGTGGAGCCGTGTGTGTACGAGGTGTATGGAGTGGAGCCGTGTGTGTACGAGGTGTACAGAGCAGAGCTGTGTGTGTATAAGGTCAACATTTTAGGAACATATCGAGGAATAAATTATGTGCCGTTAGCAGCCTACCGTAGCAATTTTGACCACCCCCATTTGCCATTTCTTTCTGCCCCGACAGGAGCGGCCTTTGATTAGCTAGGGCTGGAGTGATGTCATCTGTGCGTTCTGCTTATCTCTAGTTGGGATCTGTGGATGATTTATTGTTCCTTGATTCACAGTCGAAGCCACCAGAAATCTCTCATGTTTATGTAGCTTCACTATAAGGCCGGCGTCACACTTGGCGTAAGACAATACGCCACGTATTATACGTCCGTACTACGGCCGTAATACGGAGAAATGTTCCCAAAATAGTGATCCGTAGTCAGGGTGTGTCAGCGTATTTTGCACATGGCATCCTCCGTATGTAATCCGTATGGCATCCGTATGCCGAGATTTTCTCGCAGGCTTGCAAAACCGACATCTAATGGATTTATGTGCTCAAATGTTCATTAAAACATATATACAGTATATATATATATATATATGTCATTGAGACACATATATATATATTCTGTATTTAGATTTCATTCAGCGCGATATCTGTGAACAGCCGGTAATTCAATTGCCGGCTTTTCATTTCTCCTGCACAAACCCGACAGGATATGAGACATGATTACATACAGTAAACCATCTCATATCCCCATTTTTTTTTGCATATTCCACACTACTAATGTTAGTAGTGTGTGTGCAAAATTTCAGCGCTGTAGCTGCTAAAATAAAGGGTTAAATGGCGGAAAAAAATTGGCGTGGGCTCCCGCGCAATTTTCTCCGCCAGAATGGTAAAGCCAGTGACTGAGGGCAGATATTAATAGCCAGGAGAGGGTCCATGGTTATTGGCCCCCCCGTGGCTAAAAACATCTGCCCCCAGCCACCCCAGAAAAGGCACATCTGGAAGATGCGCCTATTCAGGGACTTGGCCACTCTCTTCCTACTCCCTGTAGCGGTGGGATATGGGGTAATGAAGGGTTAATGTCACCTTGCTATTGTAAGGTGACATTAAGCCAGATTAATAATGGAGAGGCGTCAATTATGACACCTATCCATTATTAATCCAATTGTATGAAAGGGTTAAAAAACACACACACACATGATTTAAAAGTATTTTAATGCAATAAACACAGCGGTTGTTTTAATAATTTATTGCTCTCTCAATCCATCAGCAACACCCTCGCTTGGAAAAATTATAAACGCACAAGATACATACCTTCAGCTGAACCGTCACGTCCCACGATGTAATCCATCTGAAGGGGTTAAAAAATATTTACCTGCAGGAGCCCTGCAAATGCAGCTGTGCTCCGTGCCTGTAATCCCCGGCGAATGAATGAAATGTAGGTCATTGACCTATAGTTACCTTCAGTCGCGGTGATGCGCCCCCTGGTGGATGTCCTCATATGACCTGGAGCGTGGGAAAAAGTTCCCAGGCTGCAGTTCATGAGAACATCCAGCAGGGGCGCATCACCGCGACTCAATGTAAGTATAGATCACTGCTTTCCTTTCAGCACCCGGGGTTTACAGGCACGAGCGAGTGGTTTATTGCAGCTCGTGCCTGTAATATTAGTTAACCCCTTCAGATGGATTACCTCGTTGGACGTGATAGGACATCAGAAGGTATGTATCTTGTGCGTTTATTATTTTTCCAAGCGAGGGTGTTGCTGATGGATTGAGAGAGCAATAAATTATTAAAACAACCGCTGTGTTTATTGCATTAAAATACTATTAAATCATGTGTGTGTGTGTGTTTTTTAACCCTTTCATACAATTGGATTAATAATGGATAGGTGTCATAATTGACGCCTCTCCATTATTAATCTGGCTTAATGTCACCTTACAATAGCAAGGTGGCATTAACCCTTCATTACCCCATATCCCACTGCTACAGGGAGTGGGAAGAGAGTGGCCAAGTGCCAGAATAGGCGCATCTTCCAGATGTGCCTTTTCTGGGGTGGCTGGGGGCAGATGTTTTTAGCCACGGGGGGGCCAATAACCATGGACCCTCTCCTGGCTATTAATATCTGCCCTCAGTCACTGGCTTTACCCCCTTAACCCTTTATTTTAGCAGCTACAGCGCTGAAATTTTGCACACACACTACTAACATTAGTAGTGTGGAATATGCAAAAAAAATGGGGATATGACATGGTTTACTATATGTAAACCATGTCTCATATCCTGTCGGGTTTGTGCAGGAGAAATGAAAAGCCGGCAATTGAATTACCGATTTTTCACTAACACCGCTGCGTATTTCTCGCAAGTCACACTGCTGGTCCGTGTGGAATCCGTATTTTTCTCGCCCCCATAGACTTTCATTGGCGATTTTTTTGCGCAATACGCTGACAAATGCAGCATGCTGCGATTTTGTACGGCCGTAGAAAGCCGTATATTACGGATCCGTAATATACGGCTGATAGGAGCAGCCCCATTGAGAATAATTGTGCCGTATGTTATGCGAGTTTTACGGACGTAGTTTCTGCGCTCTTACGTCCGTAAAACTCGCATGTGTGACGCCGGCCTAAGACATCTGGATTTTTGGTATCTATAGTGCCGTGTTCACACGTTTCATAAATATTGTTTTTTTTGTTTTCTGCAGGATCCGCACCAAACTACACAATAACAATCTTCTCTGATTTTTGTATCTTTTCTGCCTTTTCCCCATTATTTGATGCAGTTTTGGTGCAGATATGAAGTCGTGTTTTTAAGGTGTTTTTTATTCCACAGCAAAGCTTTGGATTCTGCATTTAACTGTAACTGTTTTTAGGCTCCAACAAACCCGCACATGTTTGGGCCACCAGGGGCCTCAGTTTTCATGAAATCACATCCACTTTGCTCGAACAGTACAACACAATAGAATTTCTATACAAAAAAAGCAGCAGAAAATATGCAGCATTTACACTACATGTGAACACTGTCTAGAAGTCCAAACAAAGTGGATGTGATTCCATGAAATCACCACCCTCAGTGCATCTGAAGACGCTGCTGAATTGTGCGGTTTTGGTGTTTTTTTCTCTATCAGCTTCTATGTGGAGCCTTAACAAAGCAAAAGGGAAAAAGGCAACACTTGCATTTTTAAGTGCAGAATCAAAGCTTTTCAGTAGCATTAAAAAATAAAAATGTAGCTTCACATCTGCACCAAAACGCATCAAATATGGGGAATGAAAGAAAGGAAGCAAACACATAATAATCAGAAAAGATTGTTATTGTGTCATGTGATGCAGACACCTGCAGAAAAGCATTTACGCTACATGTGAACACAGCCTCAACGTTACATCTTTACTATTTTTTATAGGTTTAATGGAGAAAAAATATCAATGACGCCCTTTTTTACACCATTTACCAATGCCCCATCAATAATGTAATCTCTGTTGTGCAGTTTGGTACGATTATAGGGACTCCAAATTTGTCCATGTTATTTATGTTTATTTTTTTTTTAAAAAGCACATTATAAATGACATTACTGTAATAGCTGTTCATTAGAAATACACTGCTATCAGGGCTGCCACTAGGAATTTTCAGGGCCCCCTTGTGACTTCACCTAGGTTCCACCCCAGCCCTGCCTCCACCCCTCGAACTGTCCACAGTAAAAATATTTTTTAAGCTTCCACCACGACAAGGTAGACTTTTTTGGCCAGGCCCTACTCTACTCTATCCTATTAATCATTTGTTAAAATATCCAATACAATTTAGGTATATTTGTATTTTTCAATTTTTACAATGACCAATAATATCACATATAGGGGACAAATACCACCGCACCATGACCAGATCACATATTACCACCACATAGTGACCTATAATACCACATACAAGGAACAAATACTGCCACACCATGTTCAGACCACATATTACCACCACAGTGGCCGAATAATATCACAAACAAGGGACAAATACCACCGCACCATGTCCAGACCACATATTACCTCCACAAGGTGACCAACAAAACCACATACAAGGAACAAATACCGCCACACCATGGCCGGACAACATATTGCCACCACATAGTGACTGAATACTAAAATACTGATCAGTAGTAAAAAAAACACAACACTAATATCACCATAAGTGTCATTACACACAGGAGATCTGTACTTAGCATGCAGTGTCTGTGTACAGGTAATACAGTGATCACTGGTGACATTATACACAGGAGCTCTGTATATAGTGTAAAGGTAATGCAGTGATCAATGGTGACATTGTACACAGGACCGCTGTATATAGTATACAGTGTATAGTGTCAGTGTACAGGTAACACACTGACTCACCAGTGACATCTCTAGGTGAAGTCCTTTAACTTTGCTTTTCATCTTCATCCAGCACAGACTGCCGTCACTTCTTCCTGCTAGGGCTAGGCTCTGCAGGAAATAACAGTTATCTAGAGCTCCGCTTGCAGAACACATTACTTATTTTTTTCCCTAATTCTAAACTACACCAGATGAAAAGAGGCGACAGTGTTGCTCTGAACAGCAACAGGAGCGCCTACCCAATTTAAAACAGTATTCTCAAAAAATAAAGTAAATACCTCACTGCAGTAATAATATCCCCCATCCTGGCCCCGTGTATCTCATTCCTGGCTCCAGCCATATGTTCTCCCATCCTGCCTCCATGTGATGTCCCATCCTGCCCCATCTGTCCCATGATCCTGCCCCATCTGTCCCATGATCCTGCCCCATCTGTCCCATGATCCTGCCCCATCTGTCCCATGATCCTGCCCCATGTGTCCCATGATCCTGCCCCATCTGTCCCATGATCCTGCCCCATCTGTTCCATGATCCTGCCTCATCTGTCCCATGATCCTGCCCCATCTACCCTATGATCCTGCCCCATCTGTCTCCATCCTGCCCCATGATTCTGCCCCATCTGTCTCCATTCTGCTCCATGATTCTGCACCATGTGTCTCCATCCTGCCCCATGATCCTGTCCCATCTGTCTCCATCCTGCCCCATGATCCTGCACCATCTGTCTCCATCCTGCCCCATATTCCTGCGCCATGTGTCTCCATCCTGCCCCATGATCCTGTCCCATCTGTCTCCATCCTGCCCCATGATCCTGCCCCATATGTTTTCATCCTGCACCATGTCTCCATCCTGCCTCCTGTGTCTCCAATCCTGCCCCGTCTCCATTCTGCCCTCTTGTCTCCATTCTGCCCCCGCATCTCCAATCCTGCCCCTTGTCTCAAATCCTGCCCCTGCGTCTCCAATCCTGCCACCGTTCTCCATTCTGCCCCTTGTCTCCAATCCTGCCCCTTGTCTCCATTCTGCCCCTTGTCTCCATTCTGCACCCTTGTCTTCAATCCTGCCCCCATGTCTCCATTCTGCCCCTTGTCTCCATTCTGCACCCGTGTCTTCAATCCTGCCCCCGTGTCTCCACTCCTGCCCCTTGTGTCCAATCTGCCTTGTCTCCCATTCTGCCCCGTGTCTCCAATCCTGCCCCTTGTCTCCATTCTTCCCCATGTCTCCAATCCTGCCCGTGACTCCCATCCTGCCCCTGTGACTCCCATCCTGCCCGAGTCTCCAATCCTGCCCCGTGTCTCCATTCTGCCCCGTGTCTCCAATCCTGCCCCTTGTCTCCATTCTGCCCCTTGTCTACATTCTGTCCCCATGTCTCCAATCCTACCCCCATGTCTGCAATCCTGCCCCCATGTCTCCATTCTGCCCCTTGTCTCCATTCTTCCCCCATATCTCCAATCCTACCATGTCTCCAATCCTGCCTCCATGTCTCCATTCTACTCCTTGTCTCCATTCTGTCCCTTGTCTCCCATTCTACCCCATCTCCAATCCTGCCTCTTGTCTCTATTCTTCCCCGTGTCTCCCATCCTGCCCATGTCTACAATCTGGCCCCCATGTCTCCAGTCCTGCCCCCATGTCTCCAATCCTGCCCCCATGTCTCCATTCTGCCCCCGTGTCTCCCATCCTGCCCCAGTGTCTCCATTCTGCCCTCCCTACCGCTTTCAATTTAAAAAAAATCTGTCTTCTTACGTTGCCGCGCTCCTGCGGCGATGATGATCTGGGATCCAGACGTCTCAAGCACGCACTCTCCGGCGGTGTGCGCGCTGGTGTCAGCTGCCAACCTCCGATTGGCTGGCGGCTTTAACTATTGCTGTTACGGGCCCGGTTCACTTACTGCACGGAGCAGAAGCCTGCCACTGGGGCCCGATCAGGGCCCCCTCTGCTGATCGGGCCCCATACGCCAGTCAGGGCAGTAATGCCCTGACTGCTATGTGCATATGTATCTCTGTGTACCTGTATAATCTGCTTCTGGTTTCACCGCCTGCAGTACAGCTCAATATTACCAAATTCTCCTATGTTTATCATTGTGGGCTGTGGCTCATAGCTATACATGCTACCTGTGAACATGAGATTATTTATTTAAGTTATGTCAGAGTAGAGAGATGAGGACCCACCTTCGAGGAGGAGGATCCATGGAGTGATGTCGGCGTCTGAGAGAGATGAATAATAGAAGTCGGGACAAAGCCCTGATGTCCCAGGACAGTAGGACTTAACCCTCAAATCGGGATGGTTCCGCCCAACTCAGGACGGTTGGGGCCTATGTTACTTTACAAAGAGAATCCAATACACTGCTAGATTGTTTTTATAAGAATTACCATTACATCATCTTTGGTTTATTAAAACTGTAATAAATCTATATATTTAATAGGGGAGAAAGTCCCATCCACCTTGCTTAACATGGCAAATCTTCTTTATTACAATTTCATTAAAAAGACGTAAGAGACATTCACCATGAGTAATAAAGTAAAATAAAAAAACAATATAAATGTACACCAGTTTTACACCAACATGATACCTTTAGCAAACCGTTCACAAAGGCTGTCAAGTTTCCAAAAGAAACAAATCACTAGGAGATATTTTGTTGATTTAGTTGTGACGAAAAGTTCTGTAGATACATTGTTGAGTCAAAAACATTTTATAGCTGTGGAGGTAGTAGATACAACCTCTGCATATGAGCAGTTAAGGTTGCTTTAACACTAGCGTCGGTAAGGGGCCGTCGCGCTGCGTCGGCCCGACGTACCGATGCATACTGTGCAAAAAATGCCCGACATGGGCAGCGGAAGCAGTCTTACGACGCTTCCGCTGCCCCATTGCAAGGTCCGGGGAGGAGGGGGCAGAGTTACATGTAACTTTTTTGTGGCGGCGGTGCTCCAAAACACGACGCAACTGTGGCAATACGTCACTCGCAATGCGTCGATAATGTTAGTCTATGGGGAAAAAACGCATCCTGCAGACAATTTTGCAGGATGCGTTTTTTCTCCTAAACGAAGCAGCCAAAAACGCTAGTGTGAAAGTAGCCTAAGAAAAAGGAAGTATATATATATATATATATATATATATATATATATATATAAAACCACGTTACTGTAAATCACAAGGCGCTAGACAAGTGTGCCCAGAACAGCAGCAGGCAAACCAGTCAATGGGGTGTGCGTGACTAACAGCAAAACAATGTGTAATGTAAAAGGTTGCCGCGCTGAACGGCACTCACAACATGAAGTATCGTCCTGTGTTAAGAATGGCCACTTGTCTGGCGGTGTCCTCCTTCACAGTCCAAAGATCCTTAGCAATGGGAGCGTCCTCCCTGAGATTGCAGTCCCCCGAACAAAACCCGCCGCTGTGTGTCAGCGTTAGCCCTGGCCGATGGCGCCGCCGACAGCGTAGCGAGGTGAGCGGGGGGCGTGGTAGAATAGTGACGTCACCTGTCCGTAACTGACGGTCGTATGCAGAGGCCAATCCCGACGCGTTTCGAGGGCAACGTCCCTCTTTCTCAAGGTATGGCGCCTGCACTGCCGCTGTTCTTATATATCTACCCACGCTCCTGCAGCCTCGTAATTTGACAGTGAATGACACATTTCGCCAGCTGCTGTCTACTTATCCTGGCCCATTATGAGCAGTCAAATGTTACTTTGCAATGTTAAACCATGGATACCCCAGAAAATAATGGCTGCAACTGTGTGCCTGTAAAAAATGTGATATTTATAAACCACAATCTTTATTTAGTTAATAATTAAAAACAAGAATGATGACTAGTATTAAAAACATTATAAAAAAGTATTCTAAAAAAAAAAAAAGCTCACTCCAAACTGCCCATGTATATAACATGAGCAGATTCAGAATGAGTCTATGGATAGCTGTAAAAATACAAATAGTGACGTGATGCCACCTGTAAATTACTGGCAATAAATGTTATTCGCCGTTTCTAAAAATTTATAAAAATGTAACAAAGTATATAAAATCAATAAAATTGTGCATAACTTTATGAGACAACTGTGACCTCTCCGTTATCTCAAAGCTTACTCTCCCAGCACAAAGAACTTTCAAATATATCCGGAGGACGCAAGAACATACTTTATATCCATATCAAAAGACCTTACAGAGCATACAGCTCAATCTCCTGATTCAGTCCTTTGGGGGCCAAAGTGTCTAATGTGAAAATCCATTTGGATTCGATACGGGACATACTCTTAATAAAATCCCCTCCTCTCGGGTTTTTTTTGGACCGTCTGGATACCACAAAACGAAAACCCTTCAATTGAACACGCATGTCTTTCCACGCATTTTGTCTAGATTTGGAATGATGCTCAAAATAAAAGTGGAAAATCAAATTACAGTCTGATCCAACTTCAGTGGAAATGCCTGTAGACAAGTAAATGACGCTCAGTGATGTATGTGGCCTTCTCGTGCCTATATGACCTCCCTACAACGCATGTGGATAGTCCTGATGAGGCGGCGGATGTTCTCCTGAGGGATCTCCACCCAAACCTGGATTAAAGCATCAGTCAACTCCTGGACAGTCTGTGGTGCAATGTGGCATTGGTGAATGGAACAAGACATGATGTCCCAGACATGCTCAATTGGATTCAGGTCTGGGGAATGGGCAGGCCAGTCCATAGCTTCAATGCCTTCATCTTGCAGGAACTGCTGACACCCTTCAGCCACATGAGGCCTAGCATTTTAATGCATCAGAAGGAACCCAGGGCCCACTGCACCTGCATATGGTCTCACAATGGGTCTGAAGATCTCATCCCAATACCTAATGGCAGTCAGGGTACCTCTGGCGAGCACATGAAGGGCTGTGCTGCCCTCCAACGATATGTCTCCTAACACCATTACTGACCTACTGGCAAACCAGTAATGCTGGAAGATGTTGCAGGCAGCTGAACTTTCTACACGGCGTCACCAGACTGTTACATCTGTCACATGTCCTCACTGTGAACCTCCTCTCATAAGTGAAGAGCACACGGTGGCAATGTCAAATCTGACAATTTTGGTGTTCTCTGGCAAATGCAAATCACACTGCACAATGTTGGGCTGTAAGCATAAAACCCACTTATGGACGTCGGGCCCTCATACCATCTGTTTCTGACAGTTTGAGCAGAAACATGGATGTTAGTGGCCTACTGAAGGTCATTTTGTAGGACTCTGGAATTGCTCATGTTCCTCCTTGCACAAATTAGAACGTAGCAGTCCTGCTACTGGGTTGTTGACCTCCTATGGCCCCCACCACGTCTCCTGGTGTACTTGCTTGCCTTCTGGTATTTGTTCCATGCTCTGGTCACAATGCTGACAGACACAGCTACCCTTCTTGCCATAGCTCTTATTGATGTGGCAACCTGGATGAGCTGCACTACCTGAGCAACTTCTGTGGGTTGTACTGTAGACACCGCCTCATGGTACTGTACCTCTAGGGGTGAGAGCAATGACAAAATGCAAAAGTGACCAAAACAACAGCCAAACGGGTTTGTCTTGCTAATTGCCTATCATTTCTACCTACTGACTGTTCCATATGCACAACAGCAGAAGAAATTGATTCACCATCAGTGTTACTTCATAACTGGACAGGTTGATTACACAAAAATGTGACTGACTTGGAGATACATTGTGTTGTTCAAGGGTGAGATCACACTGGGCTTTTTTTCAGCTTTTTTTTCTGCAGCAATTTCTGATTTCTTGGCAAGGAAAGACGCTGTTTTTGGTTGCGTGGTTTTTTTTGAAGTTTCAGTGCATTTTTTTCATGTGTTTTTCTAAGTAACTTGTGTCTCTTTGTGCATGCTAATAAAGTTGAGTGCCCCAAGAAAGAAAAAACTTCCTGTAGAAATATACATCTAGATCCTTTGAAAAGCCGGCAATTCAGCAGCCGCGTACAGTAAAATCACAGCATATACACATAGAATAAATACATAGATACATAGATGTCAGTGACACACACACACACACACACACACACACTGTTCAAAAAAATAAAGGGAACATTAAAATCCCACATCCTAGATATCACTGGATGAAATATTCCAGTTGTAAATCTTTATTCATTACATAGTGGAATGTGTTGAGGACAATAAAACCTAAAAATGATCATTGTAAATCACAAGTATTATCCCACGGAGGTCTGGAGTTGGAATGATGCTCAAAATCAAAGTGGAAAATGAAGTTACAGGCTGATCCAACTTTAGTGGAAATGCCTCAAGTCAAGGAAATAATGCTCAGTAGTGTGTGTGGCCTCCACGTGCCTGTATGACCTCCCTACAATGCCTGGACATGCTCCTGATGAGGTGGTGGATGGTCTCCTGAAGGATCTCCTCCCAGACCTGTACTAAAGCATCTGCCAACTCCTGGACAGTCTGTGGTGCAACGTGACGTTGGTGGATGGTACGAGACATGATGTCCCAGATGTGTTCAATCGGATTCAGGTCTGGGGAACGGACGGGCCAGTCCATAGCTTCAACACCTTCATCTTGCAGGAACTGCTGACACACTCCAGCCACATGAGGTCTGGCATTGTCCTGCATTAGGAGGAACCCAGGGCCAACCTCACCAGCATATGTTCTCACAAGGGGTCTGAGGATCTCATCTCATCTCGGTACCTAATGGCAGTCAGGCTACCTCTGGTGAGCACATGGAGGACTGTGCGGCCCTCCAAAGAAATGCCACCCCACACCATTACTGACCCACTGCCAAACTGGTCATGCTGAAGGATGTTGCAGCCAGCAGATCACTCTCCACGGCATCTCCAGACTCTGTCACGTCTGTCACATGTGCTTAGTGTGAAGCTGTTTTCATCTGTAAAGAGCACATGGCGCCAGTGGCGAATTTGCCAATCCTGGTGTTCTGTGGCAAATGCCAAGCGTCCTGCACGGTGTTGGGCTGTGAGCACAACCCCCATCTGTGGATGTTGGGCACTCAGACCATCCTCATGGACTCGGTTTCTAACCGTTTGTACAGATACATGCACATTTGTGGCTTGCTGGAGGTCATTTTGCAGGGCTCTGACAGTGCTCCTCCTGTTCCTCCTTGCACAAAGGCTGAGGTAGCAGTCCCCCTGCTGGGTTGTCGCCCTCCTACTGCCCCCTCCACGTCTCCTGGTGTACTGGCCTGTCTCCTGATAGCGCCTCCAGGCTCTGGACACTACACTGACAGACACAGCAAACCTTCTTGCCACAGCTCGCATTCATGTGCCAACCTGGATAAGCTACACTACCTGAGCCACTTGTGTGGATTGTAGAGTCCGTCTCATGCTACCATGAGTGTGAAAGCACAACCAACATTCAAAAGTGACTAAAACATCAGCCAGAAAGCATTGGTACTGAGATGTGGTCTGTGGTCCCCACCTGCAGAACCACTCCTTTATTGTGTCTTGATAATTGCCAATAATTTCCATCTGTTGTCTATTCCATTTGCACAACAGCATGTGAAATTGATTGTCAAACAGTGTTGCTTCCTAAGTGGACTGTTTGATTTCACAGAAGTTTGATTTATTTGGAGTTATATTCTGTTGTTTAAGTGTTCCCTTAATTTTTTTGAGCAGTGTGTGTGTATATATATATATTTATATATATATATATATATATATATACATACATACTGTATATGTATATATTACATAGATAAAGAAAAGAAAAAATGGCAATTGTTCTGCCACGTACAGTAAAATCACAGCAGGACCCGACAGGATACAGTAATATACAATTAGTACAGTGCGTGTGCAGATTATTGTACATGTAATTCTTAAAAGATTATTTTTCTGAAAAAAATGGCGTGAGCTCCCGCATAATTTTCATAACCAGCAGAGGGAAAGCCGACGGCTGGGGCCGATGTTTATAGCCTGGGAAGGGGGTAATACCCATGGAGCGTCCCACACTATTAATATCAGCTCACAGCTGTATACATAACAGTTACTGGCTATTAAAAGGAATAGCCATGGATACTGACCCCCCCAGGCTAAAAACATCAGCTCTCAGCCACATCAATAGTAAAAAGATCTAATGTTAAAAATAATAAAAAAAATTTAAAATCATTATATACTCACCTTCCGGCGCCTTTCCCGCTCCTCGCGACGCTCCGGGCCATGCATTGCGGTCTCGCAAGATGATGACGTAGCCATTATTCGATGAATAACGGCGATCGTAACACTGCGGATGGTAAAAACTGACCCAAATTGTGTTCTACAGGGTCTCGGCTACCCCGGAGATTTTCCAATGCTGGGGGGCGCTATACCCTTATTTCTTAGTTCCGTTAAAAAGGGGCGCTGAGCTGAGGGGTTAAATTGTATTCACATATGATTGGACAATGTTGTTCTTAAATATGTTCCCATGATTCAGTGTGTTTAGACTATGACTAAGGACGCTTTGTCTGCCAGAAAAACACCAGTCTGTTACTCATGGTGAATATCTGTTACATCTTTTTAATAGAATTCTAATAAAAAAAATTGACATTTTAAACAATGTGGATGTGCTGTTCTCCCTTACTAAATCTACATTGAGTGTTGATGATCTACGACTGGACTGGCACCTACAGATCTTGGACTGCATCTCAATGATTTTAACAGACATGGTAAGCCCTTTTACAGACTTTGTTATTATATACACAATATTTATATTTAAAAGACCGGCTAGGTGTTGAATGACAGCGGTCCTGATCATGTATAGCAACATCTCTCCATTGCTGATATCACATCAAGAGAGAGAGGCATCAGACAACCTGTGTATGTAAATGTTAAATATATTATGTGTATGGTTCATTACGCAGGTGTATTATATGGATACTAATTTGCATCTCAATAACAAATAATCATTGGTAATTGTATACATTTTCCAATAATCTAATGCTCTAAATGTTTGCCCCTTTTTCTTGTAGCTGTGTGACTTTACTATAACTTGTATTTTTTTCTTACACTTTTTCATTACAATGATAAAAAAAAGAAAATCACTACTTCCCTTTGTGTATCCTTTGATGTCTAACAAGATTTGTTTTCTCTGTAAAAGATTTCCCACATTCTGAACATGAATATGGCTTCTCCCCTGTATGAATTCTCTTATGTTTCACAAGATGTGATTTCTGAAAAAAACATTTCCCACAATCTGAACATGGATATGGTTTCTCCTGTGTGTGAATTCTCTGATGTACAACTAGATTTGATTTCTTTCTAAAACATTTACCGCATTCTGAACATAAAAATGGCTTCTCTCCTGTGTGAATTTTCTGATGTCTATCAAAATCTGATTTCCCATTAAAACATTTCCCACATTCTGAACATAAAAATGGCTTCTCCCCCGTGTGAATTTTCTGATGTCTAACAAAATCTGATTTTCCATTAAAACATTTCAAACATTCTGAACATGAATATGGTTTAGCCTGTGTGTGAGTTTTCTGATGTACAACAAGCTGTGATTTCTGTATAAAACATTTACCACATTCTGAACATAAAAATGGCTTCTCTCCTGTGTGAATTCTCTGATGTATAACAAGTTTGGATTTCTCATTATAGCTTTTTCCACATTCTGAACATGAATATGGCTTCTCCCCTGTGTGAATTCTCTGATGTGTATCGAGATGTGATTTCTTATTAAACCATTTCCCACATTCTGAACATGAATATGGCTTCTCCTGTGTGTGATTTATCTGATGTACAATAAGCTGTGATTGCTGTATAAAACATTTCCCACATTCTGAGCATAAAAATGGTTTCTCCTCTTTAAGATCTATTTCATGTTCAACAGTCCATTTATGACTTTTGTTTTGCATATCGGTCATTGATGAAGCAGAAGAAAGGACCAGTTGAAACTGATCAGATGAAAGATTTGTTCTGAGAAGGGCTTGAGGTATATCTGAGATAATGGCATGTTCTTCATATGTATCTGGTGTAATACCATGATCATCTGCTCCAAGATCTGAAAATATCACATGTCCCTCTGAGCTCCTGGTACAGTCACCTGCCAAGAATAAAAGTGATTTTATTATTTTCCAATAACACTGCAATCAAATCATAGTAATATCATATATTTTCATACAACTTGTAATACAAATCAATTGACAAAGAAAGTAGAGCAAAAAGTAGGAACTATAAGATGATGATGTTGGGCTACCTGGTTGTGCCGTTTCAATATTTCACTTCTCTGTTGGATTCGAATTCTCCATAGGTTCATGTTTCACTCTGCCTGTCACCAATTGTTACCAGTTATATCAGGGGTGGGAACCTTTTTTCTGCCAAGACCCATGTGGATATTTATGCCATCATTCAGGGGCCATACAAAACTATCAACTTTAAATTTATCTTGCTATATTTGGACAAGCATTTAATTAACTCACCCCTAATGTAATATCTTGAACTGCTTCTATTTGGTGAAGCTTGTGATGTTAGATGGTATTGATGATGTTGCTACTCGCAACTGCTTTTCCAGGTTTTAGTCAGTCTGAAGCAAAGTCAACTCTTTCTGGTGATAAGTTTTATAAAGAACTCACAGCAGAAAGTTGTACTGAACACAGATGTATATTACACTTCATGTCTCCTCGCAGTGGGAAATTCATCACTGTGCATGTTACATTTAGAGAATTCAAGCAGTGGGTTGTCTGCTGTATACATCACATAGGAGATACTAAGATTGCCATATACATCACATGGGAGATGCCAAAACAGATGTATACATCACAGAGGAGACACTGAGGCTGCTGTATATACATCATGTAAAATACCCCAAGACTGCTGAGTATACATCACATAGAAGATACTTGGGCTGCAGCAAATACATCACATTGGAGACACTGGGGCTGGAGAATTTACATCACATAGTAAACAGTAGGGCTGCAGCATATACATCACACAGGAGACACTAAGCAGTGAATACAGGAAAGGAGAACAAGACCTTTATATGTTTTTATACATGATGGCAGCCAATGGAAACATTGGCTTCCATCATGAATATGTAAATGTGGGAGCACTGGGGGATATGAAAATAAATTTGCAGCAGTGTCCTCTGTAAGCCATTGTTGCCAGTCCCCAGTTCTTTCATTGTTCACCTATTTTAAACGCTATGAGCACCTTTGAGGGCAAAAACAATCCGTAACTACACATGTTATTAAGTTTCTGTAGTTAATCAAGTTGCTCTTATCGGTTTTTAGCATTGAACTTTCCTTTTTATCAGAAACACTCATAACTGTTTTTTTTACCTCTTTGATGTGTCTACATTTTCCCTCTGGGGGCGTTTCCCCAGCGCTGGTCACATGGTATGTTTTGATTTCACATGAACTAGCACAGCACAAGCTCAGCTTCTCCTTCTCAACTTTCTAAGGTTGTTTGCCATAACCTCACCCACACACTGCCGTCGAGGAGCAGGGGCGCCAAGCTCGTCATTAAAAAGGATGCCAACACCTCCGCTGACAGGCAGGGTCAAGACAGGGACAGCTGTACCCCGTGTCCAGAATATGCATTATACTGACTGTAAGCCCATTTTTCTCTCCCCCCTCTTATTGAAAAGTATACATTTTTTAGTGTATCTACATTGTTGGAGACACTTTATTCTTACCAACAGTTTTTCACCCAATCCATATAGGGCCTTCAAGGGGTAGAAGGGATAGTCAAAGGTGAATGGGGCGCCATCTGCCCAGGAATAGGGTGCCACCCAACCTCTGCGGATAGGTAGGGCGGATTTAGTTATAGATTAGGGTCAGGCACTCCCTTCGGCCTTTCCTATCTAGTGCCTTTTTAGTATTTCTTATTTGGTGATGGTATTGGTTTGATTTGCACTGGTTGCTATTTTTAGATTGAATAATAAAAGTTATCTTTTAATATAGTGATTTAGTTGGGGTCTTTTTCTGTGAATTTGTTAACACTGCATACTCCCAAAATTATCTTTTCTGCGCTGTGATTAGTCAGTCATTTTACGCCTAACTCCTTATTTATTCTATGCCATTTTCTAATTTACTTTCTTTAAAAATGCCCTACTGTTCCTTAGCTACACTGTCTGTCTTCTTTTGTTTTACTTCATGTCTGATGACGATTCGTTTGAGAGTCCCCTGTTATGATCCTAGTGGCAAGGATCGCAAGTTTGACTAGCTAAGTAACTAAACCGACGACCAGCTCTGGGGAAGTGGTATCTGGATTGACCGCAACCTGATCCTATCCGCAAACAACTATAGGCAGCCGTGGAACGTTACCTGAAAATCCTAGACGTCTCTTCACGGCCTGAGAAACTACCTATTCCTAGAGGGAAAGTAAGTCCTTACTTGCCTCAGAGAAATGACCCCAAAGATATAGAAAAGCCCCCCACAAATATTAACGGTGAGTTAAGGGGAAAGCACAAACACAGAGATGAAATAGATTTAGCAAATGAGGCCCGCTAACACTAGATAGCAGAAAATAGGAAGGGAGCTGTGCGGTCAATAGAAAACCCTAAGCAAAATATCCACGCAGAGATTGCTCGAGCCCCCACACCAACTAACGGTGCGGGGGAAGCAACTCCATACCCCAGAGCTTACCAGCAGCAAGAACTCACATATTAGCAAGCTGGATTAAACTCATCATACACTGAAATCATATTGCAGACTGATGAGCAAAAAATAATCAAACAGAAACTTAGCTTCTCCAGAAGAGACTGAAAACGAAGATAATCAGGGGAGATCAGAATAGCACTGAATACATCGACAGCCGGCAACAAGTGGAGGTGAAGCAGAGCTAAATAGGAAACTCCCTAGTGCATAACGAGGCAGCTGATTCAGCCACAGATCCACAGGATAACAAACAAAGCCACCAGGGGGAGCCCAAAAACAAAACTCACACAATAACACCTGTCACCACAAGAGGGAGCCCGAAAACAGAGTTCACAACAGTACCCCCCTCTTGAGGAGGGGTCACCGAACCCTCATCAAAAATCCCCAGGGCGATCAGGGTGAGCCACATGGAAGGCACGAACCAAATCAGCCGCATGAACATCAGAGGCGACAACCCAGGAATTATCCTCCTGACCATAGCCCTTCCACTTAACCAAATACTGAAGCCTCCGTCTAGAAATACGAGAATCCAAGATCTTCTCCACCACGAATTCCAATTCTCCCTCAACCAGCACAGGGGCAGGAGGCTCAACCGAAGGAACCACAGGCACCACATACCTCCGCAACAACGACCGATGGAACACATTATGAATAGCAAACGATGCTGGGAGGTCCAAACGAAATGACACAGGGTTAAGGACTTCCAAAATCTTATAAGGACCGATAAACCGAGGCTTGAACTTGGGAGAGGAGACCTTCATAGGAACAAAGCGAGAAGACAACCACACCAAGTCCCCAACGCGAAGTCGGGGACCCACACAGCGACGGCGGTTGGCAAAGCGCTGAGCCTTCTCTTGTGACAGCTTCAAATTATCCACCACATGATCCCAAATCTGATGCAACCTACCCACCACAAGATCCACTCCAGGACAGTCAGAAGGCTCCACCTGACCCGAGGAAAAACGAGGATGAAACCCCGAATTACAAAAAAAAGGCGAAACCAAAGTAGCAAAACTAGCCCGATTATTAAGGGCAAATTCGGCCAATGGCAAAAAAGCCACCCAGTCGTCCTGATCAGCAGAAACAAAACATCTTAAATAGGTTTCCAAGGTCTGATTAGTTCGCTCGGTCTGGCCATTCGTCTGAGGATGGAAGGCCGACGAAAAAGACAAATCAATGCCCATCTTAGCACAAAAGGTCTGCCAAAATCTAGACACAAACTGGGATCCTCTGTCGGAAACAATATTCTCAGGGATCCCGTGCAAACGAACCACATTTTGAAAAAACAGCGGAACCAACTCGGAGGAGGAAGGCAACTTAGGCAAGGGCACCAAATGGACCATCTTAGAAAAACGATCACACACCACCCAGATGACAGACATTCTCTGAGAGACAGGGAGATCTGAAATAAAATCCATGGAAATGTGCATCCAAGGCCTCTTTGGGACAGGCAAAGGTAACAGCAAACCACTGGCACGAGAACAGCAAGGCTTAGCCCGAGCACAAATTCCACAAGACTGCACAAAGGAACGCACATCCCGCGACAAGGAAGGCCACCAAAACGACCTGGCCACCAAATCTCTGGTACCAAATATTCCAGGATGGCCTGCCAACACCGAAGAATGAACCTCGGAAATAACTCTGTTGGTCCATCTATCTGGGACAAACAGTCTCTCCGGTGGACAACGGTCAGGTCTATCCGCCTGAAACTCCTGCAGCACTCGTCGCAAATCTGGGGAGATGGCAGACAAAATCACCCCTTCTCTGAGGATACCAGCCGGCTCAGAATCTCCAGGAGAGTCAGGCACAAAACTCCTAGAAAGAGCATCAGCCTTCACATTCTTCGAACCATGCAGGTACGAGACCACGAAATCAAAACGAGAGAAAAACAACGACCAACGAGCCTGTCTAGGATTCAGCCGCTTGGCCGACTCGAGATAAATCAGATTCTTGTGATCAGTCAAGACCACCACATGATGCTTAGCTCCCTCGAGCCAATGTCGCCACTCCTCAAATGCCCACTTCATAGCCAACAAATCCCGATTACCGACATCATAATTCCGCTCAGCAGGCGAAAACTTTCTTGAAAAGAAAGCACATGGCTTCATCACAGAGCCATCAGAGCTTCTCTGCGACAAAACAGCCCCCGCTCCAATCTCAGAAGCATCAACCTCGACCTGGAAAGGAAGAGAGACATCTGGCTGACATAAGACCGGAGCCGAGGAAAACCGGCGCTTCAGCTCCCGAAAGGCCTCCACTGCCGCAGGAGACCAATTAGTAACATCAGAACCCTTCTTGGTCAAATCCGTCAAAGGCTTAACAACACCAGAAAAATTAGCGATGAAGCGACGGTAAAAATTAGCAAAACCCAAGAACTTCTGAAGACTCTTAACAGATGTAGGCTGAGTCCAGTCATGAATAGCCTGAACCTTGACTGGGTCCATCTCAATAGTAGAAGGGGAAAAAATGAAACCCAAAAAAGAAACCTTCTGGACTCCAAAAAGACATTTTGAGCCCTTCACAAATAAAGCATTGGCACGCAGGACCTGAAACACCATCCTGACCTGCTTAACATGGGACTCCCAATCATCAGAAAAAAACAGAATATCATCCAGATACACAATCATAAATTTATCCAGATACTCGCGGAAGATGTCATGCATAAAGGACTGAAAGACTGAAGGAGCATTAGAAAGTCCAAAAGGCATCACCAAGTACTCGAAATGGCCTTCAGGCGTATTAAATGCAGTTTTCCATTCATCACCCTGCTTAATACGCACAAGGTTATACGCACCACGAAGATCTATCTTGGTGAACCAACTAGACCCCCTAATGCGAGCAAACAGAACAGATAACAATGGCAAAGGATACTGAAATTTGACCGTGATTTTATTCAGAAGGCGATAATCAATACAAGGTCTCAGGGAACCATCCTTCTTAGCCACAAAAAAGAATCCCGCACCCAGAGGGGAGGAGGAGGGGCGAATAAGTCCTTTCTCCAAAGACTCCTTTATATAACTCTGCATAGCAGCATGCTCCGGCACTGACAAATTGAAAAGTCGTCCCTTAGGAAACTTACTACCAGGAATCAAATTTATAGCACAATCACAATCCCTATGAGGAGGTAGAGAACGGAGTTTGGGCTCATCAAATACATCCTGGTAGTCCGACAAAAACGCAGGGACTTCAGAAGGAGTGGATGAAGCAATTGACACCACAGGAGCGTCACCATGAATTCCCTGGCAACCCCAACTTGACACAGACATTGCTTTCCAATCCAGGACTGGATTATGAGTCTGCAACCATGGCAGACCCAACACGACAACATCATGCAAATTATGCAGAACAAGAAAGCGAATCACCTCCTGATGAACAGGAGTCATGCACATGGTCACTTGCGTCCAGTACTGAGGTTTATTCATAGCCAATGGTGTAGCATCAATATCCCTTAGTGGAATAGGGAATTTTAAAGGCTCCAAAACAAAACCACAGCGCCGGGCAAATGACAAATCCATCAGGCTCAGGGCAGCACCTGAATCTACAAAAGCCATAACCGGGTAAGATGACAGGGAACAAATCAGGGTAACAGACAAAATGAACTTAGGCTGTAAAGTACCGATGGTGACAGATTTATCAATCTTTTTTGTGCGCTTAGAGCATGCTGAGATAACATGAGCTGAGTCACCACAATAAAAGCACAACCCATTTTGCCGTCTATAATTTTGCCGTTCACTTCTGGTCAGAATTCTATCACATTGCATAGACTCAGGTGTCTGTTCAGAAGACACCACCAAATGGTGCGCAGGTTTGCGCTCCCGCAAACGCCGATCAATCTGAATGGCCAGAGTCATTGACTCATTCAGACCTGCAGGCGTAGGGAACCCCACCATGACATTCTTAATGGCTTCAGAAAGACCCTTTCTGAAATTTGCAGCCAGGGCACACTCATTCCATTGAGTAAGCACCGACCATTTCCGAAATTTCTGGCAATACACCTCTGCTTCATCTTGCCCCTGAGAGAGGGCCAACAAAGCTTTTTCAGCCTGGTTCTCAAGATTAGGTTCCTCATAGAGCAATCCAAGGGCCAGAAAAAACGCATCCACACTGAGCAATGCAGGATCCCCTGGCGCCAATGCGAAGGCCCAATCTTGAGGGTCGCCGCGCAAGAAAGAAATAATAATCTTAACTTGCTGAACGGAATCACCAGAGGAACGAGGTTTCAAAGAAAGAAACAATTTACAATTGTTCTTAAAATTCAGGAACCTAGATCTATCTCCAGAAAACAACTCCGGAATAGGTATTCTAGGCTCTGACATAGGACTGTGAACAACAAAATCCTGAATACTTTGTACCCTTGCAGCAAGATGATCTACACTGGAGGCCAAACTCTGGATATCCATGTCAGCAGCTGAACTCAGAGCCACACCAAGATTAAGAGGAGGAGAGAAGCTAGACACACAGCAGCTAGACACATGGCAGCAAAAAAAAAAAAAATCCTCAAGGCTTCTCTTCTCCTGCTTCTGCCATGCAATTAACACTTTCTGGGCCGGCTGTACTGTTATGATCCTAGTGGCAAGGATCGCAAGTTTGACTAGCTAAGTAACTAAACCGACGACCAGCTCTGGGGAAGTGGTATCTGGATTGACCGCAACCTGATCCTATCCGCAAACAACTATAGGCAGCCGTGGAACGTTACCTGAAAATCCTAGACGTCTCTTCACGGCCTGAGAAACTACCTATTCCTAGAGGGAAAGTAAGTCCTTACTTGCCTCAGAGAAATGACCCAAAAGATATAGAAAAGCCCCCCACAAATATTAACGGTGAGTTAAGGGGAAAGCACAAACGCAGAGATGAAATAGATTTAGCAAATGAGGCCCGCTAACACTAGATAGCAGAAAATAGGAAGGGAGCTGTGCGGTCAATAGAAAACCATAAGCAAAATATCCACGCAGAGATTGCTCGAGCCCCCGCACCAACTAACGGTGCGGGGGAAGCAACTCCGTACCCCAGAGCTTACCAGCAGCAAGAACTCACATATTAGCAAGCTGGATTAAACTCATCATACACTGAAATCATATTGCAGACTGATGAGCAAAAAATAATCAAACAGAAACTTAGCTTCTCCAGAAGAGACTGAAAACGAAGATAATCAGGGGAGATCAGAATAGCACTGAATACATCGACAGCCGGCAACAAGTGGAGGTGAAGCAGAGCTAAATAGGAAACTCTCTAGTGCATAACGAGGCAGCTGATTCAGCCACAGATCCACAGGATAACAAACAAAGCCACCAGGGGGAGCCCAAAAACAAAACTCACACAATAACACCTGTCACCACAAGAGGGAGCCCGAAAACAGAGTTCACAACAGTCCCCAGTGCATCCTGGGATGTTCAAATGAAGCATCATCAGAGCAGGGGGCAGAGGCTGCGGTCCCTGTCACAGCTGCTGTCCCCTTCCTGAAACAAAGCATCATGAGTGACACTCATTTCAGGGGCTGGTCCCTGCTCAGTTCCCGTTGCTTCCTGTGCGCTACCCCATCTCCATTGCACAGAGTCCGCTCTGTTGTCGGCTTAGATGAATAGTAATAAGCCGGCAGCAGACAGAGCAGGGACCAGCCCCTGAAACAAGCGTCACTTATGATGCTTTGTTTCAATGAGGGGACTGTGTGTCATCCATTTTTTTTTTTATTTGTCCAAAAATCCCAAGTAAACGGTTTTTCGAAGAATGGACAGCACTCAGATGACAACACGGATGTTTTTGTTTTGTTTGTTTTTTAAAAACAAGGGTGTAGTCAGCTTACTATTCGCTGTGTTTGGACTCCCTGATGCCAGCCAACGCCTTGAACGGATCAGGTAGAGCAGTCAAAGTAATCAGAAAGGAAAAAGGATCCAGGGATGGGCGGGGATGGCTAAAAAAATAACTTTTAATGTAGAATTGTAAAAAATGAAAAACACATATTGTCAAGCACTGCACAGAGTTAGGTCAGATCAACGCGTTTCTACATGCGTCTTACTCATGATCAAGAGTAAGACGCATGTCGAAATGCGTTGATCTGACCTAACTGTGTGCAGTGCTTTACAATATGTGTTTTTCATTTTTTACAATTCTTCATAAATTAAATATAAAGCAGACGCCTCCTCCTGCTGGCTGACAGCCTCAGGCCGTGTTCATGTTTCCTGTATGTGTGGTATCTGTTTATTTCACGGATGTACCCATTGTAACCTATGGTGCTAGGCACATGTCTGTGTTTTTTCATGAACTCCGTGTCCGTGCTACACACACGAACACAGGTCTGTTTTTTTCCGGCAGCACGGATGACAAGGGCAAGTGCAATTCTATGAAAAGCACATACAGCACATGGATATCAACCGTATTTAGCATAAGTATAGGAGAAGCTATTGTAATTTATTTCTTTATCCGTATCGGAAAAACACTGATGGTAAAAAAGGACACACAGATGACACACTGATGGAAAATGATGATGACGCCGGTACTGTTTTTTCATGTATGTGTCTTATATGTTAAAAGAAGGAAGGAAGCCTCAGGCCGTGTTCACACTTTTGTTTGGGAGTTTTCTTTTTTTCTGATCCATTTTAGATTTAAGAAAACAGGATTCATGTTCAAAACTGATCTGTTGTACAACTAATGCAAACAGAAGCAAAGTGGTCCCATTTATTATGGGGTCACTGTGTTTCGATACATGTCCTTTTTAAGAATGGAAGTTCTGCATGATGAGCTTTTTAAATAATATACTGGAATATTATGCTTGTAAAGAAGAAAGTTACTAGTAATGCTTCTGCCTTCCATATCAGGGGTCCCGAGTTTGACCCCCAACACTGACAAGTTTCAAAAGTGAATTTAGAGACACAGTGTCCAGTGTTATACAAGACTCTAAATACAGAAAAGATAACCATACAAAATAGTGTGAAGCGATTTTTTTTTCTTTTTTTTTTCTTTTCAAGCGATTAAATCTTTAAATGTAAAATTCAGATAAACAAACTCTGTGTAAGAGACTCAAAAAAATTAAACACATAATTATATCATCCAGTGACTAAAAAGAATGTGTGCCTTCTCAGCATTTAGTGGTCACTACTCACCTGGGTAGTCAAATGTGGGAATCTCCTCTTTACACTGAGTATCTTCCCTCGCATATGTCTCTATAGTATTAATATGGGGCAGATCTTCACTCTGAAACAAAGATTGTAAAAGTCACAGACAGATGGAGAACTTGTATGAAATTATTTAAATACACAAACAATAGTAAATGACCCTGGCGACTGTGAGAGAACATACTCCATATTGTCTTAGTATAACAATCCTTTCTCATAACTCTTGGTTCGATCAAACAACACTGCTGGGAGGATCAATTTCACATTTCTATTCATCCCCCGGGCTTGGACTGGCCCACAGGAGAACTGGAAAATCCTCCGGTGGGCCCCTGTGCTACAGCGGGCCACCACCCTCTTATCTGAGCAGTACTTGGCACTGTATACTTCAATCACTATGTACAGACAAAGTAGGCATCATATTAATTAAACACTCTACCCAGTTCATTGTTATATAAATTTGTGATTGAGGATGATGTCACATTTACATGTAGGTGAAAAGTGGGGCCCTGGAATTGGTTACTGTTGGGCCCATGGCACAATAGTTCGACACTCTTCAACTCCATAAATTCCTGTTGGCTACATCTTTCAACAGGAAGTTTTCTTCATGACACTATTTAAACTTGAGCTGTCCATAAATAAAGCAGAAATACTGCTTAGTACTAGTGATGAGCGAGTTTGCTCGTTACTCGAGTTTTCCGAGCATGCTCGGGTGTTCTCCAAGTATTTGGGGCATGTTTATAGATTATGTTTTTGTCTCCGCAGCTGCATGATTTGCGGCTGTTAGACAACCTGAAAACATGCAGGGATTGCCTGTTTTTTAGGGAATTCAGCTGCAGAGACAAAAACATCATCTACGAGCACGCCCAAAATACTTGGAGAACACCCGAGCATGCTCGGAAAACTCGAGTAACAAGCACACTCGCTCATCACTACTTAGTACACTATGCTAAGATTGTGTTATATTGGTTTCCCGAGCAATTGTAAAACACATCTTATTTGTTTAAAAGGCATAGAGGATTGTTGATTTCACTCACAAACATTTGGCACCCGAACAAGGACCAGATGCACATTGTACCAACAGGGAAAGTGAATGTAAAAAGCTGCAGGAGAAGATAGGAACTGTATTCTTGCATTTTTACTTGACTTTCAACTCAGGGTATCCTGTAGTCTGTTTAATGAAGTTCATATTATGTGGGGTTTGAAAGGGTTTCGAAGTGGCTTGGTGCTTACCTACACACGAGTATAGGGTTTGAAAGTGGCTTGGTGCCTACATACACAAGAGTACAAGAGTTTAGCGTTTAGAAGTGACTTGGTGCCTACCTACACAAGAGTATAAGATTTGAATTGGCTTGGTGTCTACCTACACAAGAGTTTAGAAGTGGCTTGGTGCCTACCTACACAGCAGTATAGGGTTTGAAAGTGGCTTGGTGCCTACATACAGAAGAAAAAAGTGTCCCGACACTGTGCTATGTGATTCAAAAGTGTTTACCTGAGGTGTTTATAGGGCAAGTATAGAAACGTGCCTTAGTAGATGGAAACAGAAAACCCAAAGAAAAGACACCAAAGAGAGTGGTTAGAGAACATGAAGGCAAAAATGCCATAACAGATTATAAAAGGATGTTGAAAAGACTGAAATTCAACCATAGGGGAGTGTGAATTTGTCTCAGTAGTAACAGAGCACGAGAGAGCAGTGTGGTTGGTTACAAGACAATGATCTAAAGCTTAGCAGTGAAAGATTGTGAATGAGGAAGTGAATAGAGGGGGAAAGAGAGAAACAACATAGGCAAACCAATAGCTAGCATGCATCCCATTATAATTTCTAATTCAACTGGACTTATCTCAGTGATTAAATTGACTCTGCCTTGAGGCATAACTTTAGATTTCTTAATAGATACTGGGGCCGCCAAGCCTGTTATGCATGGAAATAATGTTTGTCTTTGAGAAATCATCCAGTCATTCCACTCATTTTATGGTGATTGACTTGACAAATACATTCTTTACTGAGCCCCTGTACCCAGACTGCCAGTATTTACTGGATTTTTCGGATTATAAGACGCACTTCCCCCCCCCAAATTTGCAGTACTTTGCTCTTCCCTCAACAGGGCAGACAAAGTACGCCTGCGCCGGAGCTGCAGTGTGAAGACAAGAAGAGGACGTCATCCTATGAAGATGGGAGGCCCCGGACCGGACCGCGACGCCCATCGGATCAGACCACCCGCCCAGGTGAGTATAATCTAACCTCTTTTTCTCATCTTATAGGTTACATCGGGGACTTATCTACAGAATTACAGAATTCTGTAGATAAGCCCCTGATGCCGGTGGGCCTAGCTCATCTTCGAATTTGGGGGTGACAGGTTCCCTTTAAAGGTAAGGACGAGTGATGAGCGAATATACTCGTTGCTCGAGTGGTCTCTGAGCATTTGTGACTGCTCGGAGATTTAGTGTTTGTTGACACAGCTGCATGATTTACGGCTGCTAGCCAGCCTGAGTACATGTGGGGTTTGCCTGGTTGCTAGGGAATCCCCACATGTAATCAAGCTGGCTAGCAGCCATAAATCATGCAGCTGAGGCGAAGAAAACTAAATCTCCGAGCAGTCACAAATACTCGGAGACCACCTGAGCGTGCTCGGGAAAACCCGAGCAATGAGTATATTCGCTCATCACTAGTAAGGACCCTAATTTGAGCAGTCTCAAAGTTCTCTTCGACACTTCTAACTCAGGGAGGTTGGGCTCCTCAGTCACCATCTCATCCTCCTCTCCATCGAGGACATACAGGTGAGACTCCACCATCTATGATTTCTATGGATTTTTTTCCCAAGGGGTCTGGCTTTTGTCCAAAACACTTGGTACAACCCCCTTTTCACACAAGTCCCAAAATAAGGAAAAATCCAGCCCCAATATGACTGGATGTATCAAGTCCTTTACTACTCCGACCTCATAGGATTTCATACCGCAGTCTGTTCCCATGGTCACTCGGGCCACAGGGTAGTCCTTGGCATCTCAGTGTATGGAGCGGATGCAAATTAACTTGTCAGGGATCAAATGGCGGGGAAGTGTAGCACTGATCAGGGTCACCAGACGTCAAGGGTCCAAAAGTCCAAGTACCAGTACCCCACTAACTGACACGGTACACGCCTGCGGCCCCTGCTAGGATTTGAAGTCCACACTACATGCCGGATAGGCATAATAGAAACAACGCTGGCCTAGGCTGCAGTCTATTGGTTCAGGGGACATATGACACCGGGAAGCTATGTGTCCAGGATTGTGACATCACCAACAGACCACATTTTTATCAACAGCCTTTGGGGGGCTCTCAGCGGGATTGGAATGCCCTCCATTTGTGGCTCTGGACCCCCTCCATGGGTGGT
Source organism: Ranitomeya variabilis (assembly GCF_051348905.1). Lineage (NCBI taxonomy): Eukaryota > Metazoa > Chordata > Amphibia > Anura > Dendrobatidae > Ranitomeya > Ranitomeya variabilis. The sequence goes on from NC_135235.1 coordinate 632,162,214, forward strand.
GTTCCAGTACAGGGAAGTGATGATCCCTTGTGAAAACAGACATTTCCCGACAATCTGGTATCTCTCTACTAGTCTAACCAGGTCATCCATGTTTTGATGATCTCCCTGAGCAACTCAGGTCTGTATTGCCCTGGGAAGGAGTGGATGAATCTGTCCATCACCACATGCTCGTCCATCTGGGCAGGAATGGAAGACTCTGGCTGCAACCACTTTGGACTAGATGTAACAAGTCAAACATCTGCAAGCGAGGGGGTCTGCCACCAGCCTACACCCAGTGGTGGACTCGTTGGCCTCTAACCAGGCGTATCAAGATTTTGGTCTTTATCTTGGTGTATTCCTTGTCATCCTGTAGTGCTAAGCCATAATACGCTTTTTTCGGTTCACATGTCAAATATGACCCCAGAACCTCTGCCCACTGCTCTGTCGAAAGCTTTCAAAAACTGTGAGAAAAACTGTATGGTCGACTTCCGCATGGGGTCCTAGACATCGCCAAGGAAACCTGAGAAGCCGATTTCACGTCACACCGGAGCATCATAAAGCATGTGGCCCAGTTGCAGGAGAGGATGGCGAAAGTGATGCCTATCATGAAGGCGCATCTTCTCCAGGTACAGGAGGCACATGCAAGGGTGTATAATTGATCAGCAAGGCTGAGGCAGTTTCAGCCTCGGGATTGTGTGCTGGAGCAAGTTCCTAGCCAAGTTCCTAGCCAAGTGGCAAGGCCCATAAGAGGTGGTGGAAAAACTAGTGGAGGCTAATTACAAGGTACACCAGCAAGGACGAAGAAAACCACACCAAGTATACCATGTGAACATGCTCAAGCTGTGGCAAGATCGGGAGTCGCTGGAAGCTCCTTGCCTGGGTGCCCGTCCCGAAGTCAAAGTAGAGGATGTAACACTTGCAGAGATTCTATCGCTGGCCCTAGAAAAAACAGTATCAGGAACTGCTGCAGCGGAACCGTGACCTGTTCTCGGAGTTGCCAGGGCATAAGTAGGTGGTGGACGTTTTGACAGACGCATATAATGATGAACCTTAAGCCCTATAGAATTCCCGAAGGACGCCGTGAGGTAATATCAAATGAGGTGAAGAGAATGCTAGACCTCGGTAGATGAGTCACAAAGTGGATGGTCAAGTCCCATCGTCCTCGTGCTGAAGCCCGATGGTGAGTGGTGGTTTTGTGACGACTAATGCAGGCTGAATAAGGTGTCCAGTTTTTACATGTATCTGATGTTCTGTGTTGACAAACTCATTGAGAGACTTGGACCTGCTAGGTACATTACAACACTTGACCTTAGGAAGAGCTACTGGAGGATCCCCATGTCCCAGCGATCCAAGCAAAAGACGGCCTTCTCTACACCTTATGGTTATTTTCAATACACCAGAATGCCTTTTAGACTGCAGGGGGACCCAGCTACCTCCCAGAGGGCTAAGGATCGGATCCTAGCTCTGCATAAAAAGTATGCAGAAGCCTACCTTGATGACAATGTGGTCTTCAGCAATGACTGGGGTAGTCATCTACCAAAGGTATAAGCGAGGGTTACCATACGAAAAAAATGTTCCATACGAAAGGAAGTGGACAAGTACTTAGGCTATATTGTCAGGAGAGGCAAAATCAAGCCACAGATAAACAAGGTCGAGGCAATTCAGAAGTGTCTGAAACCGCTTTCCAAGAAGCAGGTGAGGGCGTTTCTTGGAATTGTAGGATATTACCCACAGTTTATCTCAAATTTCTCCATAATTGCAGCACCACTGACGGATCTCCTTAAAGGCACCAAATCAACGATGGCCAAATGGACAGCTGAGACGCGGGCTCTGTGTAAACAATCGGTCCTGGTGGCACCGGACTTTAACAAAGAATTCGTGGTCCAGATGGATGCTTCAGAAATTAGGTTGGGAGCAATACTGTCTCAAGAAACAAATGGGGAAGAACATTCCATCCTGTATCTGAGCCGTAAGCTCTCTTCCTGTGAGAAAAACTATGCCATTTTTGAGAAAGAGTGTTTAGCTATAAAATGGGCAGTGGATATGCTGAAGTATTACCTACTAGGTCATAGGTTTAAACTAGTGTCAGATCATGTGCCTCTGAGATGGTTAAGGGAAAAGATGGGTAAGGGTTTTTAGGCCTCCAGAACTTTAGTTTCCACGTAGAGTATAGACCTGGGAAGTTACATGGTAATATGGATGCTCTCTCCCGATTTCCCCGTTTGATGTCTAAAGGTGCCAAAACTCCCGACTTTGGCCAGAGGGGGGTGATATGTGACAGGGTCACTGGCGTTGTATGTGAGGGGAGATATGTGTCATGAAGGTTGCTATCTTCCATGATGTGAAATCCAGAAGTTTCTCTCCAACATTTTATGTACTGAGGTATTAATCAACCATGACAGGGTTGGTTTTTTTTGTGAGTGGTTGTAAGAGATGGGTGGGATAGCCACTCACCATACCTCCTCCCCAGTGGTGTGGTTGGTGAAGTTAAATGTCTAGCTACTTTGTTTTTTTTTTCTGTTATGTGTTTGGAGACAGGAATGCCTCCAGTCGGTAGCTCCAGTGGGAGCTGAAGTTTACTTAAACCTGAGCGGGTGAATCCTGCAGGCATATGGACTGTGCTATAAGTTCTCTTTTGTTTTGCTATTATGCTAGAAAGGCAGTGTTTATTTGTTAAATCCTGCAATGGTTTAATAAACCAGTAGTAGATTAAACCAAGCAGCGTTGCTCTGTCTACCTCTGAGAGCTGAGCTGAGCAAGTCATCCTATCACTATATTATATATATATATATATATATATATATATATATATATATATATATATATATATATATATATATACACACAGGGCCGCCATCAGGGCATTACTGCCCAGACTGGCGTATGGGGCCCGGTGGCAGAGGGGGCCCCATCTCCTCTGCTCATGCTCATTGGGCCTGGGCCCCAGCGGCAGGCTTCTATTGGTAACTGAACCTGCATCCGAGACGCAGGTTCAGTTACTCTATTGACTATTGATAACCGAAAATCCAAATACATAGCAAGGAAATCTGGGAAGGAATACTAGTGTATATAGTGATAACCCAGATTATTTTTATAATAGCTCCAAAAACTAGACACAAATAAAGAGGAGGACCAGGAGCATATAGTACAAATATATATAAACAAATCTTTATTTATACAAAACATTAAAATCTGGACAACAAAGGTCGTAACAAGTATACCACAACATCACATAAAGAAGGGGGAAAGAAATGCAAACCCCAAGCCTAACCACCCCGACACGCGCGTTGGGGTTCATCCACCGGCGGGATCCCTTCCCCTACTCCCCCCCTTTGCATGGGTAAGTGTATTTGGTATTTTCTGCCGCTGCGACATGGGTTACTTACTATAGTCGCTATGGTGCACTTGCTTTAGACCCCTTGCTGTGTCCTGTCACAGCGGCAGTCTTTCCTCTCTTTCCATACGATTACCTTCAGTAACATGGAGTTTACTGCTTACATCTGTTTACATGATTATTCCCTTCAGTGTCGGGGTGTTTAGGTTTGGGGTTTGCATTTCTTTCCCCCTTCTTTATGTGATGCTGTGGTATACTTGTTACGACTTTTGTTGTCCAGATTTTAATGTTTTGTATAAATAAAGATTTGTTTATATATATTTGTACTATATGCTCCTGGTCCTCCTCTTTATTTGTATCTATTGACTATTGCAGCCTTGCGGGCCCGCACTGCAATGGTTATGGCCACCAGCCAATCGGAGGCTGGCAGCTGACGTCAGCGCGCATCGCCGGCGTATGACGTCATTGTCATTCGCCGGTGAGTGCGCACTGAAACGCCGGGAGGGATCTTCGCTTCGCCGCAGGATCGTGGCCAGGTAAGAAGAAAGGTTTTTTGAATTTTTTTAACTGAAAGCGACAATGTGAACCATGTGTCTCCATCCAGCCCGGCACAGAATGGAGACAAGGGCGCAGAATGGAGACAAGGGGGCAGATTGGAGAAAGGGGGCAGAATGAGACAAGGGAGCAGAATGAGACAAGGGAGCAGAATGGAGACAAAGGGGCAGAATGGAGACAAAGGGCAGAATGAGACAGGGGAGCAGAATGAGACAAGGGAGCAGAATGGAGACAAAGGGGCAGAATGAGACAAGGGAGCAGAATGAGACAGTGGAGCAGAATGGAGACAAGGGGGCAGAATGGAGACAAGGGGGCAGAATGAGACAAGGGGACAGAATGGAGACAAAGGGGCAGAATGAGACAGGGGAGCAGAATGGAGACAAGGGGGCAGAATGGAGACAAAGGGGCAGAATGCGACAAGGTGGCAGAATGAGACAAGGGGGCAGAATGAGGACAAAGGGACAGAATGAGACAGGGGAGCAGAATGGAGACAAGGGAGCAGAATGAGACGGGAGCAGAATGGAGACAAAGGGGCAGAATGAGACAAGGAGGCAGAATGAGACAAGAGGGCAGAATGGAGACAAGGGGGCAGAATGGAGACAAAGGGGCAGAATGAGACAAGGTGGCAGAATGAGACAAGGGGGCAGAATGGAGACAAAGGGGGCAGAATGGAGACAAAGGGGAAGAATGGAGACAAAGGGGCAGAATGAGACAGGGGAGCAGAATGGAGACAAGGGGGCAGAATGGAGACAAAGGGGCAGAATGAGACAAAGGGGCAGAATGAGACAGGGGAGCAGAATGGAGACAAGGGGGCAGAATGGAGACAAAGGGGCAGAGTGAGACAAGGGGGCAGAATGAGACAAGGGGGCAGAATGAGACAAGGGGGCAAAATGGAAACAAAGGGGCAGAATGAGATAAGGGGGCAGAGTGAGACAAGGGGCAGAATGGAGACAAAGGGGCAGAATGAGACAAGGGGCAAAATGAGACAAGGGGGCAGAATGGAGACAAATGGGCAGAATGAGACAAGGTGGCAGAATGAGACAAGGTGGCAGAATAAGACAAGGGGGCAGAATGGAGACAAAGGGGGCAGAATGGAGACAAAGGGGGCAGAATGGAGACAAAGGGGCAGAATGAGACAGGGGAGCAGACTGGAGACAAGGAGGCAGAATGGAGACAAGGGGCAGAATGAGACAAAGGGGACAGAATGGAGACAAAGGGGCAGAATGAGACGGGAGTAGAATGGAGACAAGGGGGCAGAATGGAGACAAGGGGGCAGAATGGAGACAAGGGGGCAGAGTGAGACAAGGGGGCAGAGTGAGACAAGGGGGCAGAATGAGACAAGGGGGCAGAATGAGACAAGGGGGCAAAATGGAAACAAAGGGGCAGAATGAGACAAGGGGGCAGAATGAGACAAGGGGGCAGAGTGAGACAAGGGGGCAGAGTGAGACAAGGGGGCAGAATGAGACAAGGGGGCAGAATGGAGACAAAGGGGCAGAATAAGACAAAGGGGCAGAATGAGACAAGGGGGCAGAATGAGACAAGGGGGCAGAATGAGACAAGGGGGCAGAATGGAGACAAGGGGGCAGAATGAGACAAGGGGCAGAATGAGACAAGGGGGCAGAATGAGACAAGGGGGCAGATGGGAGACACAAGGGCAGATGGAAGACACGGGGTGCAGGATAGAGACATGTTGCACGATGGAGACAGATGGGGAAGGAATATGGGGCAGGATGGAGACAGATGGTGCAGGATCATGGGACAGATGGTGAAGGATGGAGATAGATGGCGCAGGATCATGGGGTAGGATGGATACGATAGAGACAGATGGGGCAGGATCCTGGGACAGGATGGGGAGATCATATGGGGCAGGATGGGACATCACATGGGGGCAGGATAGAACATATGGCTGGAGCCAGGAATGAGATACATGGGATCGGGATGGGGGATATTGTTACCATAGGGGCTAATTAAGGGATATTATTACTGCAGTGATGTATTTATTTTATTTTTTGAGGATACGGTTTTAAATGGAGGGGCGATCCTGTTACTGTTCAGAGTAACACTGTCGCTTTTTTTCTTCATCTGTTGTAGTTTAGAATTTGGGAAAAAAATAAGTCCTCTAGATAACTGTTATTTCCTTCAGAAACGAGCCCTGACTGGATGAAGTAACAGCAGAATGTGCTGGATGAAGATTAAAAGCAAAGATGAAGGACTTCACCTAGAGACGTCACTGGTGAGTCAGTGTGTTACCTGTACACTGATGCTATACACTGTATACTATATACAGCAGTCCTGTGTACAATGTCATCAGTGATCACTGTATTACCTTTACATTATACACTATGTACAGAGCTCCTGTGTATAATGTCACCGGTGATCACTGTATTACCTGTACACAGACACTGCATACTAAGTACAGATCTCCTGTGTATAATGGCACTTACGGTGATATCCGGGTACTCCGGTTTCCTCCCACATTCCAAAGACATACTGATAGGGAATTTAGATTGTGAGCCCCAACGGGGACAGCGATGATAATGTGTGTAAAGCGCTGCGGAATATGTTAGCGCTATATAAAAATAAAGATTATTATTATTTATATTAGTATTGTGGGTTTTTTTATTACTGACCACTATTGTAGTATTCAGTCACTATGTGGTGGTAATAGGTTGTCCGGCCATGGTGTGACGGTATTTGTTCCTTGTATGTGCTATTATTTGGTCACTATGTGGTGGTAATATGTGGTCTGGTCATGGTGTGGTGGTATTTGTTCCTTGTATGTGCTATTATTTGGTCACTATGTGGTGGTAATATGGTGTCTGGTCATGGTGCCGTGGTATTTGTCCCCTGTATGTGGTATTTGTCATTTTAAAATTTGAAAAATAAATAAAAATATACCTAAATTGTATTGGATATGTTAACAAATGTTTAGTAGGTTAGAGTAGGGTAGGGCCTGACCTTGTCGTGGTGGCGGCTTTAAAAATCTTTTGACTGCGGACAGTTCGAGGGGGGAGGACCCCGAAATTCCTAATGGCAGCCCTGTATATATATATATATATATATATATATATATATATATATATATATATATATACAGCTCTGGCAAAAATTAAGAGAAAAAACAGTCCTCAGAGTTGGGGAACATTGCCTGAACAGAAGGAATCAACTGTTTTTCCAGGATAACCTTGTATGCCGCTTGATTCATACATCCTTCGCAAAGAACAACCTGCCCAATTCCAGCCTTGCTGAAGCATCTCCATATCATCACTGATCCTACACCAAATTTCACCGTGGGTGCAAGACACTGTGGCTTGTATGCCTCTCCAGGTCTCCATCTAATCATTAGATGACCAGGTGTTGATCTGGGGATACTTTAGCAAGACTGGAATTGGGCGGTTAATCTACACAAAGGACGTATGAATCAAGCCACATACAAGGTTATCCTGGAAAAACAGTTGATTCCTTCTGCTCAGGCAATGTTCCCCAACTTTGAGGACTGTTTTTTCCAGCGGGACAATGCGCCATGCCACACAGCTAGGTCAATCAAGGTGTGGTTGAAGGACCACCACATCAAATCCCTGTCATGGCCAGCCCAATCTCCAGACCTGAACCCCATTGAAAACCTCTGGAATGTAATCAAGAGGAAGATGGATAGTCACAAGCCATCAAACAAAGAAGAACTGCTTAAATTTTTGTACCAGGAGTGGCATAAGGTCACCCAAAAGCAGTGTGAAAGACTAGGGGAAAGCATGCGAAGACGCATTAAAGCTGTGATTAAAAATCATGGTTATTCCACAAAATATTGATTTTTGAACTCTTCCTGAGTTAAAACATTAGTATTGTTGTTTCTAAATGATTATGAACTTGTTTATCTTTTGCATTATTTGTGGTCTGCAAGCAATGCATTTTTATGTTATTTTGACCATTTCTCACTTTCAGAAAATAAACACAAAATTTATTGCTTGGAACTTGTGAGACATGCTGTCAGTAGTTTACAGAATAAAAGAACAATTTACATTTTACTCAAAAATATACCTATAAAGAGAAAAATCAGACAAACTGAAAATTTTGCAGTGGTCTCTTAACCCCTTAATGACCGCCGATACGCCTTTTAACGACGGTAGTTAAGGGTAATTAAATTATCGGCGCTGTGGAAAAAGTGTATAGCGCTCCCAGAGTCGGATTTTCTCCAGGGTATCGGCTGCCGGGGTAGCCGAGATCCCAGAGAACATGATTCGGGTCGGTTTTTACCGACCCCGGTTTTGTGATCGCCAGTATTAACCGTTTACCGGCGACCGCAAAAAAAAAGAAAGGTCCAATGTGCAATTTAATTTCTCTCTCCTGTGATGTGATCGCACATCAGAGGAGAGAGAAATAGGGTCCCCGATCCCCCCCCCCGATACTCCTTGGCCCTCCTGCTTCCCCCCCATGGGCGACGCCATCTTTTCCGGGAAAAAAATGGGCGCATACGCAGTGTGCCCGCCTAGATCTGCCGGACGGTACCCAGCAGATCTCGGGGTCTCGGCTGCCGAAACCCCAGAGAACATAATTTGGGTCAGTTTTTACCAATCCAGGTTTTGCAATCGCCACTACTAACCGTGTAGCGGCAGCTGCAAAAAAAAAAAGTCTGATGTGCCATTTAAGTTCTCTCTCCTCTGATGTGATTGCACATCAGAGGAGAAATAGGGTCCCCGATCCCCCACTGTACCTCCTGGTGCTCCTCGGCCCTCCTGCTTCCTTTAGTGGGTGCCGCCATCTTTACCCGGGAAAAAAATGGCAGGCACATGTGCAGTGCGCCCGCCGAGATCTGCCGGCTGGCACCAGACAACAATAGGAAGATTTTTACTATTGGTTCATTTTGGTCACTGTGATAAACCCTATCACAGTGATCAAAATTAAAAAAATAGTAAATAACCCCCCCCCCCTTTATCACCCCCTTAGGGAAAAATAATAAAATAAAGAAAATGTATTTATTTCTATTTTCCCATTAGGGTTGGGGCTAAAATTAGGGTTAGGGTTGGGGCCAAAATTGGGGTAAGGGCTAGGGTTGGGGCTAAAAATAGGGTTAGGATTAAGGTAAGACTTCTTTTACACTTACTGTAGTTTTGCGACCCGTTTTTGCGGTCCCAATAGATTTCTATGGGGCCGTAAAAAAGAGCCGCAATAATTCCACAGAGCGCCGTACGCCGTATGGCCATGAGGGCCATATTTACAGGTGTGAAAAAATATCGAACCTGCTCTATATTTTTCATGGCTTACGGACACGGCCCCCATTGTAATTCAATGGGGCCCCATTTTACAGTAATTCAATGGGGCCGCAAAAACAAAGGAAGGTTGTTTTTGCGGTGCACCGTGACTTCTGGTTTTGCGGACCGCCGTTTTTTCGTTCCGTTATTGCGGCAGACCGTGAAATTTGCGGCAATACAGCCCGCAAAAAAGGCCTGCAATAACGGGCCGCAAAAGCCCCGGTAAGTGTAAAAGAAGTTTTAGGTTTGGGATTAGGGTTAGGTTTGGGATTAGGGTTATGGTTAGGGATGGGATTAGGGTTGGGATTAGGGTTAGGTTTGGGATTAGGGTTGTGGTTAGGGTTATGGTTGGGATTAGGGTTAGGGGTGTGGTTAGGGTTGTGATTAGGATTAGGGGTGTGTTGGGGTTAGGGTTGTGATTAGAGTTATGGTTAGGGATGGGACTAGGGTTAGGGGTGTGTTGTGGTTAGGGTTGTAATTAGGATTATGGTTAGGGTTGGGATTAGGGTTAGGTGTGTGTTTGGGTTAGGGTTGGAGTTAGAATTGGGGGTTTCCACTGTCTAGATACATCAAGGGGTCTCCAAACGCGACATGGCTCCACCATTGATTCCAGCCAATTTTGCGTTGAAAAAGTCAAATGGTGCTCCTTCCCTTCCGAGCTCTGCTGTGCACCCAAACTGGAGTTTACCCCCACATATGGGGCTTCAGCGTACTCAGGACAAATTGGACAACAACTTTTGGGGTCCAGTTTCTCCTGCTACCCTTGGGAAAATAAAAAAAAAATTGGGGCTAAAAAAATCATTTTTGTGGAAAAAAAATGATTTTTTATTTTCACGGCTCTGCATTATAAACTTCTGTGGAGCACTTGGGCATTCAAAGTGCTCACACACATCTAGATAAGCTCCTTGGGGATCTAGTTTCCAAAATGGGGACTCTTGTGGGGGGTTTCTACTGTTTAGGCACATCAAGGGCTCTGTAAATGCAACATGACGCCCGCAGACCATTCCATCAAAGTCTGCATTCCAAAACGTCACTCCTTCCATTCCAAGCTCTGCCATGCGCCCAAACAGTGGTCTTCCCCCCCACATATGAGGTATCAACATACTCAGGACAAATTGCACATTACCTTTCATGGTCCAATTTCTCCTGTTACCCTTGTGAAAGTAAAAATTTGGGGGTGAAAATATCATTTTTGTAGAAAAAATATGATTTTTTATTTTTACAGCTCTACGTTATAAACTTCTGTGAAGCACTTGGGGGTTCATAGTGTTCATCACACATCTAGATAAGTTCCTTGTGGGTCTAGTTTCCAAAATGGGGTCACTTGTGGGGGTTTCTACTGTTCAAGCACATCAGGGGCTCTGCAAATGCAATATGACGCCCGCAGACCATTCTATCAAAGTCTGCATTCCAAAACGTCACTCCTTCCATTCCAAGCTCTGCCATGCGCCCAAACAGTGCCCCCCCCCCCACATATGGGAGATCAACGTACTCAGGACACATTGCACAACAATTTTCATGGTCCAATTTCTCCTGTTACCATTGTGAAAGTAAAAAATTGCGGGCTAAAAAATCATTTTTGAAGGAAAAAAAAAAGATTTTTTATTTTCACGGATCTACGTTATAAACTTCTGTGAAGCACTTGGGGGTTAAAAGTGCACACCACACATCTAGATAAGTTCCTTAAGGGGTCTAGTTTCCAAAATGGTGTCACTTGTGGGGGGTTTCCACTGTTTAGGCATATCAGGGGCTCTCCAAACGCGACATGGCGTCCGATCTCAATTCCAGCCAATTCTGCATTGAAAAAGTCAAATGGCGCTCCTTCCCTTCCGAGATCTGCCGTGTGCCCAAACAGTGGTTTACCCACATATGGGATATTGGTGTACTCAGGATAAATTGCACAACAACTTTTGGGGTCTAATTTCTCCTGTTACCCTTGTGAAAGTAAAAATTTGGGAGCTAAAAGATCATTTTTGTGGAAAAAATGTGATTTTTTATTTTAACGGCTCTACGTTATAAACTTCTGTGAAGCACTTGGGGGTTCAAAGTGCTCACCACACACCTAGATAAGTTCCTTAAGGGGTCTAGTTTCCAAAATGGTGTCACTTGTGGAGGGTTTCAATGTTTAGGCACATCAGGGGCTCTCTAAACGCAACATGGCGTCCAATCTCAATTCCAGCCAATTCTGCATTGAAAAAGTCAAACGGCACTCCTTCTCTTCCAAGCTCTGCCGTGCACCCAAACAGTGGTTTACCCCCACATATAGGGTATCGGCGTATTCAGGAGAAATTGCACAACAAATTTTGTGGTTCATTTTTTCTTTTTACACTTGAAAATAAAAAAAATTGGTTCTGAATTAAAATGTTGGTAAAAAAAAGTTAAATGTTAATTTTTTCCTTCCATATTGCTTCACTTCTTGTGAAGCACGTAAAGGGTTAATAAAATTCTTGAATGAGGTTTTGAGCACCTTGATGGGTGTAGTTTTTAGAATGGTGTCACTTTTATGTATTTTCTGTCATGAACACCCCTCAAAGTGACTTTAAATGTGAGATGGTCCCTAAAAAAAATGGTTTCGTTAATTTTGTTGTAAAAATTAGAAATCGCTGGTCAACTTTTAACCCTTATAACTTCTTAACAAAAAAAAAATTGTTTCCAAAATTGTTATTTATTTACTATTTTGTGTGACATATCTCTCTGATTTAAGGGCATAAAAATTCAAAGTTTGAAAATTGCAAAATTTAAATTTTTTTTGCCATATTTCCGTTTTTTCATAAATAAAAGCAAGTAATATCGAAAAAATTTTACCACTAACATGAAGAACAATATGTCACGAAAAAACAATCTCAGAATCAGCGGGATCCGTTAAAGCTAAAAGAGTTATAACCTCATAAAGTGACAGTGGTCAGAATTGTAAAAATTGGCTTGGTCATTAAGTACCAAATTGGCTCTGTCACTAAGGGGTTAATTTTTGCCAGAGCTGTATATATTAGTTATGTCACTGTTTATACTGGTGTATAAAACAAGATTGAACACAAGACCATCACAGCCTTCTACACGTAATACAGGAAATTTCATGACACCTTCTCTCCATCTACCTGATGATCCTGAGGAACATTGGGATCTTCTTGCTTACAGTCCTGTGGAAGAAAAGGATGAGGACATCTCTCTGGTGTTGTCCTCTCACTGGATAGAACTGGAGAAAACACATACAGGGACTGAATTAATTCTTTACATACAGATAATTATAGGCCGTGTGTATTTAGTCCTATTACCTGGTGATGTGAGGGGCTGGGGAACCTCCATCATGACGTCCTTGTACAGATCTTTGTGTCCTTCTAAATACTCCCACTCCTCCATGGAGAAATAGACGGCGACTTCCTGACATTTTATAGGAACCTGACACATACAACAATACAGTCATCCCACCATCCCTCCATAGTGTTACTGTATAATGTCCCAGCATTCCCAGCAGTGTCACCTCTCCTGTCAGCAGCTCAATCATCTTGTAGGTGAGTTCTAGGATCTTCTGGTCATTGATCTCCTCATGTATCAGGGGGTGAGGTGGAGGCCCCGTGATTGGGCTCAGGGGTCTTCCCCATCCCTCAGACACAGGGGCCTGACAGCGCTCACTAGAGGTCTTCTTCACTACTGTGTAATCCTGGTTATGGGGAGACACATTAATAAATCTCACTACAGACATTTCCAGAGTCCTCACCTCTCCAGTTCTGCCCATCTGTTATTCCCATAGATAAGAATGATGTAATGTGAGGTCATCAGAATCTCTCACCTCTCCAGTAAGCCGGAAGAGGATCTCTAGGGTGAGGTGTAATATCCTCTCCGCCATCTTGTCCCTGTCCCTCTCCATCCTTGTAGGGTCACTCAGGAGAATTCTCTTATATAGAAGATCTCCACTGAGAGGATCCGATATTGTGGGGACCTGAATGGGGAGAAGATGACGATGTAACATCATAAAGATCCCATGTAAGAAATCTCCGGAGCTGTTACCGGCGTCACATGATCACTACATCCAGTCATGGCCCCGTCCTGCCCCCGGTATAACACACAATCCGATTATAGGACAAACAGAAATATATCACAGGCTCAGCACTGAGGGGGTTAATGTCCCCTGCCCCCAGTAATGGGGAATCTCCAGCACCTACCTCCACCTGCAGAGCCGCACACCACATATATGGCTGCTCTGTGCGCACAGGACCTGGGATGATGTCACAGTCATGTGATAAGTCACATGGAGGGGAGGAGTCAGTAGTCACATGATCATGTGCCTCAGTGTATTTGTATCCTCACAGGTCCTGTGGTAATTTTTCGTACAGAGTGTCACATCTCCACCAGAACCTGCTCCTGTGACTTCTGCTTCTGTCTCCAGGTGCCACTGTATTCACTCTGCAGGCGGGACTGCTGAGAGAGGAGATGTCAGAATCAAAAGCTCTGGACGGTGGGCTCTATCAAGCCGCTAAGGTTACAGTGGCTGGGACCTGTAGTGCCATCAGTCCGGCAGCGTGGGTATGTGTGCTGCCCAGCTGAAGTTATCAGTTCCCTGCTCCAGCCAATTGAAGAGCACCAAACCCTTCTAAACCTTCCAGCTTACTGCTGGAAGCTGCCAGATATAGCTTAGTTGTTTCCCTGGCTAGGTGTGAATCGTCTTCTCCTGTTTGATTTAGTATATTCCTATTTTGACCCTGGCTTGGTTCTGACTATTCTTAAGGATCCTGATTTTGTCATTGACTTGACCTCTCAGCTCTGTCCCTGCTTGGCGACCATTCCTATCTCTGGACAGCAACCCTTCCATGGTAGCATTCCACTTGGTCCTATTCTAAAACCAGATCCCTGTACAGGAGTTAAAGGTTACTGGGATTGCTCTGGAGTCTGCCAGATGGAATAGCTTGTGCCAAGTCTATCTGAGGCAGTCTTTTGACCTTGTGGCCTCAGGCTTATATTACCAATAGTTTTTTTTATATGGCTTTTACTGACAGAAAAATTTAGCACTTAAACAAAAAACGTAATTTATTAGTGCATTTTAACCACTTGATTTATACACTTCATTATTTGCTTAAGCCTCTGATATGTTCTTGGCTACTATTTTCTTTAAAGACCTTGTAGCGCAAGCGATATTGAAAAAAAGTGTGTTTTTTTTTTAAATTAATTTACATCTCCAAGTTCCACAGGGGTGTGAGCCACTACATCTTTACCAGGGCGCTTTGTTTTCCTGGAATTGATCATACTTGGAAGATGGAGATACCTAGCATGGCGCGTTTCGCTCTTTCTTCGTCAGGAGACATCATAGGAATAAAATATTTCTATGATTAAGGGCATAGTTTTATCCTCATGATGAGTCCTCCTGTTTTTAAATGAATTTCTAATGAAAAGATGAATCTTATGTTTAGATGTGCCAGAAAATCCTTTTTTCTTATTCGGTTCTATAATAGCTGAGCATCACCAGGAGGAATTGCCACACATTCGTCAGCTTTCCTGTGTATCCCAGGCAATATTGGTGTGGTAAGCTTCTTTTTTTGTTTTGTTTTAACAAATCCAGAGGAATGGAGGCTCTTCATTGATTCATCCAAAACAAGCCTAAAAGCCAACTTGCAGCTTAATGGCAATGCATTACCTTTAATTCCAGTTGGTTATGCAGTCCACATGAAAGAAACCTATGACAATATGAAACAGCTGTTGAGGTGCCTGAACTATGACCCACATTGGTGGCCCAACGTCTTGACTTGAAGGTGGTTTCCTTCTTACTTAGTCTCCAGGGTGGACACGCAAAGTACAGCTGCTTTCTGTATGAGTGGGATATTCACGCAACAGTAATCACTACAATAAAAGAGACTGGCCTCTCCGACATTGAATTCATCCAGGGAGAAAAAATATCCTGCATCCAGCACTTGTTGACCCACATAAGATTTTGCTACTACCATTGCATATCAAGTTGGGCCTAATAAAGAACTTTCTAAAGGCAATGGCTAAAAATGCAAAAGCATTCAAGAATCTTATTGATAAATTTCCAAAGTTGAATGACGCAAAGACAAAGGAAGGAGTGTTTACTAGACCTCAGATTAATAAGCTTCTTCAAGATGAGGAGTTTCTCCATTTGTTGCAGGGCAAGGAATAGGCTGCATATATAGCATTTGCATTAGAGGTAACTATTTAAAAAAAAAAATCAAGAGCAGATAACTATGACGTTGGTGGAAAATCTCAAAACATATAGGGATCTTGGCTGTAACATATCCTAGAGCGATTCATTTCTTACATTCGCATCTGAACTTTATTTCACCAAACTGCAGAGCAATCAGTGGTGAGCATGGGGAGAGATTTCAGTAAGATATTGCAGCTATGGAGAAAAAAAAAAAAAAAATATATATATATATATATATACGGAAACCATCAATGCTTGCATATTACTGTTGAACAATTGTAAGAGATGATCCAATGCAGGAGTAGAAGAGACAAGCAAAAAAGAGTTGTCAGTGAATGAGGAACAAATTGTTGGCAGATATGCAACAGATACAGACTTATTTGTGTGCAGGGGGAGTTTACACTTTTCTAACAGTAGAAGGCGATGTTGTTACTATTATATGCTTAGCTGAATGTAATGCATATACTTGTTGTACTTTGGTTTCACTTTCTCTCTGGTAAATGGTCCTTTAGACTTCCTGTTATGCTGTATTCAAAGGCTGATGCATGTACCTCATGTTCTGTGTAGATAAAAGTTGAATTACCCCATATACTCTACTCTCACAAGTTTCTTCTGCGACCAAACTATGCAACAGGTTATGGGCCCAGCATAGAGACAAAAAGGACTTGGTGAATGCAAAAGAATACTTCAGAGCAATTCTCTCCAAGCAAGTAAGACAAATAAGCTAAAGATGAGCAGCAGTTCAGAGCTGAGACTCACAGTAGCTAAGCTGAACAATGAGAACTATCAGCTATGGAAGTTCAAAGTGGAGATGTCATTGTCTAAAGATGATTTATGGGGGGTAATCACTACAGACAGGCCCAATGATAATAATCAGACATGGGATAAGAAAAATAGACAAGCAAGAGCTACTATCAGCTTATTAGTGGAGGATGATCAGTTAATTCATAAGGAATGAGAATACAGCAAAGGGAATGTGGGAAGCATTGAGATAGCTGCATGAAAGATCCAGCTTAAATCACAAACTATTCCTGCTAAGAAAACTTTACAAGATGACATTAAGTGCAAGGAAAGACATGCAGGATCATATAAACTCCATGATGGAGGTGGTATCACAGCTGAGATCAGTTGATGAAGACATTAAGGAATGCCACATAGCAGCAATATTATTGTGCAGTTTACCAGATTCATACACTGCTCTGATAAATTCACTAGAGACAAGACCTGAAGCAGACATTACACTAGAGTTTGTAAAGACCAGACTTATGGATGAATATCATAGAAGGAAAGAGCAAACAAACGATTCCACTGAACGGGATAGTGAAAATGCTCTTAAAGCGACAGACAAGAAGCCCCATAATACAGAGACAAGAGAATGTTTCAGATGTAAGAAAAAGGGACATTTAAAGAAAGACTGTACTATATGGAAAGCAGAACAACAGAAATTACACCAAAAGGAGAATAAACAGAAACTAAAAAGCACAATTTCTAACCCACGTGCAGATCACTGGAATGGTACATTTAAAGTAACTGATGAAGAGTCATCATCAGACTGGTTTATTGACTCAGGAGCAACAAGTCACATGACTAGTGATAAAAGCTTCTTTACTGAACTTGATGAAAATAAGAAGGAAGCAATTTATCTTGCAGATGAGAGTAAAGTAACTGCATAAGGTATTGGACAAGGAATGTTAATCTGTCCTGATAGATTTTGGCATAATTCAAAATTACTAGTAAAGGATGTGTTATGTGTTCCAGGACTAGAAGGAGGATTGTTTTCCGTAAAGCGTCTGACAACCAAAGGACTTACTGTAAAATTCTAAGATGATAATTGTACAATCCTAGTGGGAGATAAGGTAATAATTAATGTCAAAGCAGGTGAACAATTATATCATCTAGACCAGAGGTCTCAAACTGCATTCCTCAAGGGCTGCAAACAGGTCATGTTTTCAGGATTTTCTTGTACTGCACAGGTGATAATTTAATCACCTACACGCATAATGATAACAGCACCTTGTGCAATGCTAAGGAAATCTTGAAAACACGTATGGTTTGCGGCCCTCGAGGAATGCAGTTTGAGACCCCTGATCTAGACACATTAAATGAACAGATGAAGTTACGTACACATGATCACAAGAATTGTATTCACGTGGCATAGACGTCTATGACACAGACATCCTGAGAGTATAATGGCGTTACAAAAGAAGAATTTGACAAAAGACCTATTGATATCTGATTGCTCAATTACCGTAAAATGTGAATGTGGTATAAAATCTAAAGCTACAAGAGTATCTTTACCTAAAGAGAGTGAGACAAAAAGCGCAAAACAAGACCACTTGACTTGGTACACACTGATGTATGTCGACCCATGAAAGTGGCCACATCAGGAGGTAATAGATATATGGTGATCCTTCATAGATGACCACTCAAGATACACAGTCACATACTTGATAAAGAACAAAAGTGAAGTTTTTGAAAAATTCGAAGACTGTGTGACAAAGTCAAATAACAAGTTTCAGAGGAAGCCGATCATCACCAGAAGTGATAATGGAGGTGAATTTACAGGACACCAAATAGAAAACTACTTAAGACAGAATGGAATAGAGCATCAAAAGACTGTTCCATACACACCTGAACAGAACGGGGAAGCAGAAAGGAAAAACAGAACTCTGACTGAAATGATAAGATGTATGCTAACAGATTCCAAACTACCAGAGAAATACTGGGTGAAGCAGCAATGACAGCTACTTATCTGCAAAGCAGACTTTTTTTTCAAGAAAACTGAAAATAAAAAACCATATGAACTGTGGAAAGGTAATAAACCAAGTGTGAATCATTTAAAAGTTTTGGGTTGCAAAGTTTTTGTGTTTATTCCAGAAGAAAAACACTCCAAACTTCAAAACAGAGCCATTAAAGGAATATTTGTCGGACATAGGGACAATTGCAAAGGATATAGAATCCTAGACCCCAAGACAGACAGAATCACAGTGAGTAACAGTGTTACATTCATTGAAGATGTAACGGATGACATAATGACATCACTGGAAACGAAAAATGAGAGAAACGACAGTGATATAACTGCCGGAACATCTGATGAGAAAGAAGTGGAAATCGATGAAAATCAAAAAACTGAAAGTCAAGAGATACAGCTCCATACAGACACAGAACCAAGACGCTCAATAAGAGAAAACAAGGGAAGACCACCTCAACGTCTTTCATACAAGGCAAGCACAAATAACATTTATGAACCTACATCTTGGGAGGACATATTTCAACTTTCAGAAGAAGAGGCCAACAAATGGATAAAGGCTGCAGAAACAGAAATAAAATCCATGCATGATTCAAAGACATGGACACTGACAGAACTACCAAAAGAAAAAAAGGCTATAGGATGTAAAAGGGTTTTTAAAGTAAAATACCAAGCAGACGCCACAGCTGATCGATACTGAGCAAGACTCGTAGCTAAAGGCTATTCTCAGAAATATGGAGAAGAGTATGATGAGACATTTTCTCCAGTTATCAAACACACCACAATCAGAACTTTGCAGTTGCAGCAATGAAACAAATGCAGTTGAAACATCTGAATGCAAAGGCACCATTTCTGAATGGAGACTTAACAGAAGACATTTACATAGAACAACCCCCAGGATTCAAGGATAAAAGGAAACCAAACATGGTTTGTAAGCTATGGAAAAGTATATATGGTTTAAAACAAGCTACTAAAGCATGGAATGATAAAATCACAGATGTACTCATAAATTAACATTTTCAAGGGAGCAAAGTGGATCCTTGTCTATATACAAAGAGACTGACAGACAGATGGATCTCCACATGTAGTGGGATCTATACAATAAAGCGATCTCCACTATGGTACTAATATGAAATAAATTTTATTGAACATAATGTTAAAAAACACAAGTAAGATAAAATTACTACATGTAAGAAAGGTACACTAATCCAATAAAAGGGACTATACTGCCATAGGAGATTGCAATATGACTCAGGCTAAATACAGTATATATAATGAGAAATGCCTATGCTGTGATATAGGAGTCTGTCATGATCTCAATGGCAAGAGATCATAGCATCAGCATATATAGGAACTAGCTCTTGGAAGATGGAAACTGAGCTGACCATGAACTAAACCTAACGCACAACTAGCAGTGGCCGGGTAGCATGCCTACGTTGATTCTAGATGCCCAGCACCAGCCGGAGGACTAAATAAAACTAGCAGAGGAAAATATTAGTCCTAGCTCACCTCTAGAGAAATACCCCGAAAGGAGACAGAGGCCCCCCACATGTATTGGCGGTGAATCAAGATGAAATAACAAACGTAGTATGAAAATAGGTTTAGCAAATTTGAGGTCCACTTACTACATAGCAGAAGACAGGAAGGACACTTTCATGGTCAGCTAAAAACCCTATCAAAACACCATCCAGAAATTACTTTAAAACTCTGGCATTAACTCATAACACCAGAGTGGCAATTCCTGTTCACAAGAGCTTTCCAGACACAGTAACGAAACTACAGCTGTGAACTGGAACAAAAATGCAAAAACAAACATGGACAAGAGTCCAACTTATCTAGTAGTTGTCTAGGAGCAGGAACAAGCACAGAGAGGCTTCTGATAACATTGTTGACCGGCAAGCAACTAACAGAGCAGCAAGGTTATATAGCGACTCCCACATCTTGATGGGAACAGGTGAACAGAGAAGATGAAGACACCAGTTCAATTCCACCAGTAGCCACCGGGGGAGCCCAGAATCCAAATTCACAACAGTACCCCCCCCTCAAGGAGGGGGCACCGAACCCTCACCAGAACCACCAGGGCGATCAGGATGGGCCCTATGAAAGGCACGAACCAGATCAGAGGCATGAACATCAGATGCATTCACCCAAGAATTATCCTCCTGGCCGTATCCCTTCCACTTGACCAGATACTGGAGTCTCCGCCTGGAAACACGAGAGTCTAAGATTTTCTCCACAACGTACTCCAACTCACCCTCAACCAACACCGGAGCAGGAGGCTCAACGGAAGGCACAACCGGTACCTCATACCTGCGCAATAATGACCGATGAAAAACGTTATGAATTGAAAAGGATGCAGGGAGGTCCAAACGGAAGGAAACAGGGTTAAGAATCTCCAATATCTTATACGGGCCGATGAACCGAGGCTTAAACTTAGGAGAAGAGACCCTCATAGGGACAAAACGAGAAGACAACCACACCAAGTCCCCAACACGAAGACGAGGACCAACACGACGACGGCGGTTAGCAAAAAGCTGAGTCTTCTCCTGGGACAACCTCAAATTGTCCACCACCTGCCCCCAGATCTGATGCAATCTCTCCACCACAGCATCCACTCCAGGACAATCCGAAGATTCCACCTGACCAGAGGAAAATCGAGGATGAAACCCCGAATTACAGAAAAACGGGGACACCAAAGTGGCAGAGCTGGCCCGATTATTGAGAGCGAACTCCGCCAATGGCAAAAAAGCAACCCAATCATCCTGGTCAGCAGACACAAAACACCTCAGATATGTCTCCAGGGTCTGATTAATCCGCTCAGTCTGGCCATTCGTCTGAGGATGGAAAGCGGACGAAAAAGATAAATCTATGCCCATCCTAGCACAGAATGCCCGCCAAAATCTAGACACGAATTGGGTCCCTCTGTCAGAAACGATATTCTCAGGAATACCATGCAAACGAACAACATTTTGAAAAAACAGAGGAACCAACTCGGAAGAAGAAGGCAACTTGGGCAGAGGAACCAAATGGACCATCTTAGAGAAACGGTCACACACCACCCAGATGACAGACATCTTCTGAGAAACAGGCAGATCTGAAATAAAATCCATCGAGATGTGCGTCCAAGGCCTCTTAGGAATAGGCAAGGGCAACAACAATCCACTAGCCCGAGAACAACAAGGCTTGGCCCGAGCACAAACGTCACAAGACTGCACAAAGCCTCGCACATCTCGTGACAGGGAAGGCCACCAGAAGGACCTTGCCACCAAATCCCTGGTACCAAAAATGCCAGGATGACCTGCCAACGCAGAAGAATGAACCTCAGAGATGACTCTACTAGTCCAATCATCAGGAACAAACAGTTTATCAGGTGGGCAACGATCAGGTCTATCCGCCTGAAACTCCTGCAAGGCCCGCCGCAGGTCTGGAGAAACGGCTGACAATACCACTCCATCCTTAAGGATACCTGTGGGCTCAGAGTTACCAGGCGAGTCAGGCTCAAAACTCCTAGAAAGGGCATCCGCCTTAACATTCTTAGAACCCGGTAGGTATGACACCACAAAATTAAACCGAGAGAAAAATAATGACCAGCGCGCCTGTCTAGGATTCAGGCGCCTGGCGGTCTCAAGATAAACCAAATTTTTGTGGTCAGTCAATACCACCACCTGATGTCTGGCCCCCTCAAGCCAATGGCGCCACTCCTCAAAAGCCCACTTCATGGCCAAAAGCTCCCGATTCCCAACATCATAATTCCGCTCAGCGGGCAAAAATTTACGGGAAAAGAAGGCACAAGGCCTCATCACGGAGCAGTCAGAACTTTTCTGCGACAACACTGCCCCAGCTCCGATCTCAGAAGCGTCGACCTCAACCTGAAAAGGTAGAGCAACATCAGGCTGACGCAACACAGGGGCAGAGGAAAAACGGCGCTTAAGCTCCCGAAAGGCCTCCACAGCATCAGGGGACCAATCAGCAACATCAGCACCCTTCTTAGTCAAATCGGTCAATGGCTTAGCAATATCCGAAAAACCAGCAATAAATCGACGATAAAAGTTAGCAAAGCCCAAAAATTTCTGAAGACTCTTAAGAGAAGAGGGCTGCGTCCAATCACAAATAGCTTGAACCTTGACAGGATCCATTTCAATGGAAGAGGGGGAAAAAATATATCCCAAAAAGGAAATCCTCTGTACCCCAAAAACACACTTAGAACCCTTCACACACAAAGAATTAGACCGCAAAACCTGAAAAACCCTCCTGACTTGCTGGACATGAGAGTCCCAGTCATCCGAAAAAATCAGAATATCATCCAGATACACAATCATAAATTTATCCAAATAATCGCGAAAAATATCATGCATAAAGGACTGGAAAACTGACGGAGCATTTGAAAGACCAAAAGGCATCACCAAATACTCAAAGTGGCCCTCGGGCGTATTAAATGCGGTTTTCCACTCATCCCCCTGCCTGATTCGCACCAAATTATACGCCCCACGAAGGTCAATCTTAGAGAACCACTTGGCCCCCTTTATGCGAGCAAACAAATCAGTCAGCAACGGCAATGGGTATTGATATTTAACAGTGATTTTATTCAAAAGCCGATAATCAATACATGGTCTCAAAGAGCCGTCTTTTTTTGACACAAAGAAAAAACCGGCTCCTAAGGGAGATGACGATGGACGAATATGTCCCTTTTCCAAGGACTCCTTTATATATTCACGCATAGCAGCATGTTCAGGCACAGACAGATTAAATAAACGACCCTTTGGGTATTTACTACCCGGGATTAAATCTATGGCACAATCGCACTCTCGGTGCGGAGGTAACGAACCAAGCTTGGATTCTTCAAAGACGTCACGATAGTCAGACAGGAACTCAGGAATTTCAGAGGGAATAGATGATGAAATGGAAACCACAGGTACATCCCCATGAGCCCCCTTACATCCCCAGCTCAACACAGACATAGCTTTCCAGTCGAGGACTGGGTTGTGAGATTGCAGCCAAGGCAATCCTAGCACCAAATCATCATGTAGATTATACAGCACCAGAAAGCGAATAATCTCCTGGTGATCCGGATTAATACGCATAGTTACTTGTGTCCAGTATTGTGGTTTATTATTAGCCAAAGGGGTGGAGTCAATCCCCTTCAGAGGAATAGGAGTCTCCAAAGGCTCTAAATCATACCCACAGCGTTTAGCAAAGGACCAATCCATAAGACTCAAAGCGGCGCCAGAGTCGACATAGGCGTCCGTGGTAATAGATGACAAAGAGCAAATCAGGGTCACAGATAGAATAAACTTAGACGGTAAGGTGCAAATGGAAACAGATTTACCAAGCTTTTTAGTGCGCTTAGAGCATGCTGATATAACATGAGTAGAATCACCACAATAGAAACACAACCCATTTTTCCGTCTAAAATTCTGCCGCTCGCTTCGGGACAGAATTCTATCACACTGCATACTCTCTGGCGATTTCTCAGTGGACACCGCCAGATGGTGCACTGGTTTGCGCTCCCGCAAACGCCTATCGATCTGAATAGCCATTGTCATGGACTCATTCAGACCCGCAGGCACAGGGAACCCCACCATAACATCCTTAATGGCATCAGAGAGACCCTCTCTGAAAGTCGCCGCCAGGGCGCACTCATTCCACTGAGTAAGCACAGACCATTTACGGAATCTTTGGCAGTAAATTTCCGCTTCATCTTGCCCCTGAGATAGGGACATCAAAGTTTTTTCTGCCTGAAGCTCCAAATGAGGTTCGTCATAAAGCAACCCCAAGGCCAGAAAAAACGCATCCACATTGAGCAACGCAGGATCCCCTGGTGTCAATGAAAAAGCCCAGTCTTGAGGGTCGCCCCGGAGCAAGGAAATCACAATCCTGACCTGCTGTGCAGGATCTCCGGCAGAGCGAGATTTCAGGGACAAAAATAATTTGCAATTATTTCGAAAATTCTGAAACCCAGATCTATTCCCCGAGAAAAATTCCGGCAAAGGAATTCTCGGCTCAGATACAGGTGCATGACAAACAAAATCTTGCAAATTTTGTACCTTCGTGGCGAGATTATTCAAACCTGCAGTTACACTCTGAAGATCCATTGCAAACAGGTGAACACAGAGCCATTCAAAGGAGAGAAAAAAAAAAAAAAATTTCAGCAGACTACTTATTTCTCTCCTTTCTCAGCCAAGGATTTTAACCCTTTAGTGGGCCGGTCAAACTGTCATGATCTCAATGGCAAGAGATCATAGCATCAGCATATATAGGAACTAGCTCTTGGAAGATGGAAACTGAGCTGACCATGAACTAAACCTAACGCACAACTAGCAGTGGCCGGGTAGCATGCCTACGTTGATTCTAGATGCCCAGCACCAGCCGGAGGACTAAATAAAACTAGCAGAGGAAAATATTAGTCCTAGCTCACCTCTAGAGAAATACCCCGAAAGGAGACAGAGGCCCCCCACATGTATTGGCGGTGAATCAAGATGAAATAACAAACGTAGTATGAAAATAGGTTTAGCAAATTTGAGGTCCACTTACTACATAGCAGAAGACAGGAAGGACACTTTCATGGTCAGCTAAAAACCCTATCAAAACACCATCCAGAAATTACTTTAAAACTCTGGCATTAACTCATAACACCAGAGTGGCAATTCCTGTTCACAAGAGCTTTCCAGACACAGTAACGAAACTACAGCTGTGAACTGGAACAAAAATGCAAAAACAAACATGGACAAGAGTCCAACTTATCTAGTAGTTGTCTAGGAGCAGGAACAAGCACAGAGAGGCTTCTGATAACATTGTTGACCGGCAAGCAACTAACAGAGCAGCAAGGTTATATAGCGACTCCCACATCTTGATGGGAACAGGTGAACAGAGAAGATGAAGACACCAGTTCAATTCCACCAGTAGCCACCGGGGGAGCCCAGAATCCAAATTCACAACAGGAGTCCATGGATGGAAAGCTGCCTCCAACAGTGAGACCTAGCTTAATAATAGTATCCTAAATCAGACCCCACAAGAAAACATGACATATATTGAAGGTAGTGATAGGATATTACCTTACTATTCGCCTGCTGCAAAGACCCCGGCGTCCCTCTGCCCCGACGCGCGTTTCGCGTTAGCTTCTTCTGGAGGTGTGTCAGGGCAGGGGGGTTAGCCGGTTTAAATATATTAGACCCTGCTATTCATTGGGCAATTTCTAATTGTGGATTTATAACAGCCGCATGGATATAAGGCGATATTGTGCTGCGCGTGCGTATGGAGCGCCGTCCACAACCTAAAGTGTATGTCTTCCCTGTAGTTCCTGTACGGCGCCTTGTGGGAAATCTCCGCCCCCCGTACGGAATGCAAAAACATTGGTAGGACATTCCGTACAGGCTAGGTGTACACCTCCCACTGTACGTAAGCCGGAAATACTGGACGGAGGTGTGCACTGCCTGCTGTACGTAAACCGGAAATATCTGGTGGAGACCTCCCGAACAGACGTATCGTACGAAACTTAAACACTCCAGTGTCTAGACGGCGCATGAGCAGATCCGCTGGTACCGGCAATCAATGAGGAGTCGGATCATGGTCATGGGGTCAGGAGCACCAGGTCGTCCTAATGTGCGACCTTACTGCCCCGTCCCCCTGTAACCACTAGCCGCCCTCCCCTCCGGCCTGCAATCTAGTCATGCGCACACATAGGAGTATATGTGGAATGAGGATGGGATATATTTCTTAAATATATAAAGTGTAGTGTATAATAATATAGTTATAAGCATAGGCTATCCCTATATAGTGTTCTAAACTATGTGAATGATAACATATAAACATAGCCCTCTAAGGGTAAATATACAGTGATGATATAAAATTACCATATTTAGTATGTGAAACTAAAAATAGTTGGAAATGAACCCAATTAAATCTAATATAAGTGCTTTTGTGCCTCCATAAAGTGTCATGTGCATGAATTTAGTTGTGACAATCTTAAGTGCAATTGTCTTCATTATCAACATGTAAACAACCTAAACATAATTATAAACATACATAAATACACGTGAGTTTAAAATTACAGATTCTACTATAGTGACAAGTAGCCTATCAAATAAATATAAAATACACATAACAAAAACATACAGCCTAGACTGTAGTACATTATGTACACAGTGTCATTACTTTATACGGAGCTCAGCTCCCTCAGTACAGACTGTAGGGTTGGAGGTCTTCCACCATGTTCTGCTATATAATAGGAATTTCTCCACTGTTCTCTTTCTTTCCAGAAGCACAATTCACCTCCTTTCTCCAACGGCCGAGATGATATATATATATCATCTCGGCCGTTGGAGAAAGGAGGTGAATTGTGCTTCTGGAAAGAAAGAGAACAGTGGAGAACCCTACAGTCCCAGTACAGTCTGTACTGAGGGAGCTGAGCTCCGTATAAAGTAATGACACTGTGTACATAATGTACTACAGTCTAGGCTGTATGTTTTTGTTATGTGTATTTTATATTTATTTGATAGGCTACTTGTCACTATAGTAGAATCTGTAATTTTAAACTCACGTGTATTTATGTATGTTTATAATTATGTTTAGGTTGTTTACATGTTGATAATGAAGACAATTGCACTTAAGATTGTCACAACTAAATTCATGCACATGACACTTTATGGAGGCACAAAAGCACTTATATTAGATTTAATTGGGTTCATTTCCAACTATTTTTAGTTTCACATACTAAATATGGTAATTTTATATCATCACTGTATATTTACCCTTAGAGGGCTATGTTTATATGTTATCATTCACATAGTTTAGAACACTATATAGGGATAGCCTATGCTTATAACTATATCTATTATTATACACTACACTTTATATATTTAGGAAATATATCCCATCCTCATTCCACATATACTCCTATGTGTGCGCATGACTAGATTGCAGGCCGGAGGGGAGGGCGGCTAGTGGTTACAGGGGGACGGGGCAGTAAGGTCGCACATTAGGACGACCTGGTGCTCCTGACCCCATGACCATGATCCGACTCCTCATTGATTGCCGGTACCAGCGGATCTGCTCATGCGCCGTCTAGACACTGGAGTGTTTAAGTTTCGTACGATACGTCTGTTCAGGAGGTCTCCACCAGATATTTCCGGTTTACGTACAGCAGGCGGTGCACACCTCCGTCCGGTATTTCCGGCTTACGTACAGTGGGAGGTGTACACCTAGCCTGTACGGAATGTCCTACCAATGTTTTTGCATTCCGTACGGGGGGCGGAGATTTCCCACAAGGTGCCGTACAGGAACTACAAGGAAGACATACACTTTAGGTTGTGGACGGCGCTCCATACGCACGCGCAGCACAATATCGCCTTATATCCATGCGGCTGTTATAAATCCACAATTAGAAATTGCCCAATGAATAGCAGGGTCTAATATATTTAAACCGGCTAAACCCCCTGCCCTGACACGCCTCCAGAAGAAGCTAACGCGAAACGCGCGTCGGGGCAGAGGGACGCCGGGGTCTTTGCAGCAGGCGAACAGTAAGGTAATATCCTATCACTACCTTCAATATATGCCATGTTTTCTTGTGGGGTCTGATTTAGGATACTATTATTAAGCTAGGTCTCGCTGTTGGAGGCAGCTTTTCATCCATGGACTCCTATATCACAGCATAGGCATTTCTCATTATATATACTGTATTTAGCCTGAGTCATATTGCAATCTCCTATGGCAGTATAGTCCCTTTTATTGGATTAGTGTACCTTTCTTACATGTAGTAATTTTATCTTACTTGTGTTTTTTAACATTATGTTCAATAAAATTTATTTCATATTAGTACCATAGTGGAGATCGCTTTATTGTATAGATCCCACTACATGTGGAAGTCTTGCTGGGTGGTACATATACCCTTCGTGTTGAAGGGATTAGTTTTTGAAAAAACTTAGAGCAATTACATGTGAATACAAGACAGATGGATCTACAGTGTGTGCTGATATATGTGGACGATATTTTAGTTTGTTTTGAAAAAGAAAGGGATGAAGCGGAGATAGTGAAAACCTCGGATCAACACTTCGAGATCAAATATCTGGGAAATGTGAAACAGTACCTACGAATACAGATAGAAAGAGAAGACTGGAGTTTCCTTTTTAATCAAAATCACATGATTCAAGACATAATCAAAACATTTGGATTGAAAGATGCAAAACCAGTAAAGTCTCCAATGGAAACCAACTATCTGAAGGAAATAAATAGTGAACATAATCTGTTACCGAATAATGAACAATACAGAAAGGCAATGGGAAAATTATTATATCATGCAACTGTTACAAGGCCAGACATTTCAGCAGCAGTAGGAATTTTGAGCAGGAAGGTGTCAAACCCAAACCAAATGGATTGGAATGCAGTGAAAAGAGTAATTTTTTATTTGAAAGGGACTAGCAGTGTTAAACTGAAACTATCTGCAAGTGAGAAATGCATTTTAACTGGATACATTGATGCAGACTAGGCTGGAGATCCAATTGACAGGAAATCAACCAGTGGCTATCTTTTCTTGCTCTCAGGCGGACCAATTAGATGGACTAGTAAGAAACAATCTATAGTAACACTGTCGTCGACAGAAGCAGAATATGTTGCCGCAGCACATGCCAGTCAAGAAGTTCTATGGTTAAGACAACTGCCAACAGACTTAGGACAACAACAATTGGGAAGATGTATGAGGACAATGAAGGATGTCTAGTTCTTGCTCAGATGGAAAGAGTTAATCCAATAACTAAACACATTGATGTAAAGTTTCACTTCTTGAGAGATCACCAGGAACAAGGAATCCTAAATTTAGAGTACTGCCCAACTGAAGATATGACAGCAGATATTTTCATAACGGCATGGAATGCTGAAAAACATCAGAGACTGATGAAGAAATTAGGCTTAACTGAATAAGTCCTTACTGTTGAGAAAAGGTGTTGGCAGATATGCAACAGATACAGACTTATTTGTGTGCAGGAGGAGTTTACACTTTTCTGACAGTAGATGGCGATGTTGTTACTGTTATATGATTAGTTGAATGTAATGCATATACTTGTTGTACTTTGGTTTCACTTTCTCTCTGGTAAAAGGTCCTTTAGACTTCCTGTTATACTGTATTAAGAAGCTGATACATGTACCTCATGTTTTCTTGTGCAGTATAAATTATTAGTAGTGATGAGCGAGTGTACTCGTTGCTCGGGTTTTCCCGAGCACGCTCGGGTGACCTCCGAGTATTTATGACTGCTCGGAGTTTTAGTTTTCATCCTGGAAGCTAAATGATTTACGGCTACTAGCCAGTCTAAGTACATGTGGGGGTTGCCTGGTTGCTAGTGTCAAGGTGAAAATATATATCTTTATACTTTTTTTGTACTTTTATACTTTTACACTGTAAAACAATAAGTTTTTCCTATCTGCTAGCTAATGCATATGTAATTGTATTTAAAGATGGTCGCCAGAGTTCAGTTTCGTTTCAGGTTAGTGACCGAAGGGTTAAGCCATTTCCTCAGAATCGAAACTCAGGAATGTGAAGAAAGGGAGGATTCACCAGAAGACGTCAGAACAAATCAGAAAGACTGGATGCTAGCTTAAACCCCGCCTAATGCACGCCTTCCCCTAACACTCAATATAGTATTGTGTATTTTAGAATAAAGGCAGTTGGTGTGACCGCTGCAGACATGTGTGGATGCACGGGGCATTAACTAAGTTTGAACCAGCTACCTGTCTGATTTATTCTTATCCGGTACCAGATGCCCTGCACACATATTAATTTGGAATGACTGGTGAAGGAAGGGTATATTGTCGTATTACGACCCCGACAATTTGGCGCGACCAACGTGGGGCGTGGCCAGCGATCCGAGACCCTCTGGACCCATGCCTGGATGTCTGTGGATGATACCCGTAGTGGCTGACCTCGAGGACTGATCACCCTCCTGATACGGTAAGTGGCGATCATGTACACTGTATATGTCACACTTGCTAGTGTCTCAGCCGTTATTGGTTTGTCTGTAGTCTCCTTGGGTCCGGGAGGTGAATGATCGAGTGGTGAGATCAAACGTGATCCTGTGCCACGCTCTGAACCAGCAACTGAGAGACGTCGCATCCTGTGCGACCTCTGTACACCACACCTCCCTCACCGGTCATTGTACTCCATTCAACCATCTTACCCGTGACTATTGTCTAGTAGTGAAGTGGAGTGAAAGATTGAGCTAGTTGTAGATTGTGGGGCAGCTTAGAGAAGGGATAGGAGACGCAGCCTCTGTGATATTGTACCAGCTAGGTAATTAAGTTGTCCCGAGCAGGGACCACCTGTATTTCTGTGGAGGGCTCTCACTAGGAGACCGCCTCCCGACTGTTTAGAATATCGTGGCAGGATAGTCTGTTAATCAATGGTGTTCAGGTTAGGGACAGAAAATCTTTTTCTAATACGTTGAGCGAGATTCCGTATTGTGGAACTCAGTGTTGAAATCGCTGCCAGCGATCCTGAGCTATAGCAGGGCGTAGTATTCTGTGAGTCATGCTGCGTATCTTAAAGCAAAAGAAGTCAGTGCCCCACAAGTTAGATGAGGATGCCGTGGAAGTCAAGACAATGGTCACGGGAGGGCAAGAGACAGTCAAGAAGCTTATCTGCGAGTTGCGCGAGGCTTAAAGAACAAAGGATGAAAATAGGTTGATGGAGGGGAGGATCAGATAATGTAGAGCCCGTGTTTGGTTATAAAATGCCTGTGAACTGTGATCTTACAGATTGTAAAATGGCCGCCGTGCCACTGATGATGAAAATGCAGTCTCAGCCAGCGCCCTGTAATGGCGGCGGAAAGAAATCTCCAGAAGTGTAGGTGTGTCCTGTTTGTGTTGTGCAGAATCCAATCTGGGTGGAGACCTGCCGTGTGTGTGCGTACGGACCGTCCTTGGGGCTCCGCCCAGACCACGGAGGATTATAGGAAAGTTTTGTAGAAATTAGGTCTGAAAACTGCTGTAATTTGTGACTGTAGAAGATACGGAGCTTTGTATCAGTGCTGTGTACTGTAGGGGAGGGGCTGAGCAGACCGCTGCGAGATTTCTTTGTTAGTTCTTCTTTTTTTCTCCTTATCTGCGCTACGTGCCGGAGAAAGGGGGGGGGGGCAGGGAGCTGGGTTTCGCTTCTCCCTTCAGCGCTGAAGAATGCAGTGGAAGTTCTTATCTCCGTGTTACTAGATGGGAGGGGCTGTGTGAGCCCCTGCGCGACCTTGCTTGCAATTTTTCTCCTCGGCGCTGTGGGCTACGGGGGAGGGGGGGCCATGTATTGCATTCTAAGTTTTCTCTGTCCTTGGTACAATACACACTGAGAGATTTATGTTTACAGCAATAAGTACTGTATGAAATTGAAAGTGAGATAGACCTGCCTAGTCTTAGATGAAAACTTGTAAGTAATTGAAAGATTGGTAAAAGGCACCAATATATTCTGGATTGCCGAGAAGTTCTATGGGCGTCTTATGGTAGTGTTTAAAGATCTGGGATTCCCATTGTAACAAAAAGCCCATTCATACCTTTTTGTAGTAGACCCGATATTAAGATTTCCACTCCGGATGATGCATTGCAAATAGTAAAAGGTTTTCAAAAGAATTTAGTCCAGCTTCACATTCCAATACGCCTTTAACCCCGTATGGGAATTTCATTATCTCCCCAGCCCCGCCATGCAAATTCTCAGATCAAGAGCTTGTTTTAATTAGAGTAGATGACAGACCCAATGAATATACTCTTATAAAACCTATCCCTGTGGGACCTTTCCCTGAAGTTACTGCTCAGTTCGTAATCTTTTCTATATGTTCGGTAAATTTACTGGGGGCAGATTTATTATTACAGTTCTGCTCCAGGATATAATTCCAAGATGATGGTCAGATGGTCCTTGCGTTATATAACTCCTATGCAGACGAATATAAAGAGATGTGTATCCTACTTGCCCTTCCCACAGTTATGATGGTCCTGATAGACCCAGATTCTCCCCCAATAATGCCTGTAGAACCAGTAAAAGTGTTTCTCAAACCTGGTGCCCCTTGAGTCCATCAATACTCTTTGAAATATGATCAGGAGCAGTGTCTCAAGGGGCAAATACAAATGTTATTCGATAATGGTGCCCTGATACTCTGTGTTTCCCCATGTAATACACCCGTGTTTCCCGTTAAGAAAAAAAAAAAAAAAGGGGGGCCAGTTATAGCCCAAGAGTGCCAGGCCTGCCTTGCCACTTATGGCCCCTTGCATCCAGGAGATGCTAAGACTACCCAGGGAGGGAATTTGCCCTGTGATATAGTGTTACACACTGCAGGCCCTAGATACTGATTACAAGACACCCGAGCATTGCCGTACAGTATTGCAGACAGAGCTCACCTGCAGGACATGCTACAGGTGTGCTGATTCAGCTTCATGGAGACAAACAGAGACCTGTTGCTTATTACAGCGGCCGCCTGGATACGGTGGCAAGAGGAAGTCCCTCCTGTATTTGGACTGTGTTGTCTGTCCAGCTGTTGCTACACAAGTCTTCAGAGATTGTTTTGAATTACCCACTGATGGTCCACACCCCACACGATGTATATGGTATCCTTAACCAAGTACAATCTAGCCACATATGTCCATGGCTGGACAGCTGCGACTTCAGTCTGCTATTCTCATGCCTACTAATGTGACTTCGAAAAGGTGCACTGTTCTGAACCCCGCTACTCTTCTCCTAGTTCCCCTGGATCCAAAGGGGGGAGGAGTAGGTGACATGAAGGTGACATGAAAAAGGACACTCTTTTTCTTTCTAGAATGGATCCAGAGGAACAAGATTAGGTTTCCAAACCCCATGATTGTCTAGAATTGATGTCTCAGGAAACGGCTGGTCTCTAGTGTGCCTATTCTAATGCTGATTTTGAGCTTTTTGTAGATGGATCCCGTCACCAAGATGACCGAGGATGCTACTGTACCAGATATGCTGTGGTCTCAGAACATGAGGTAATCAAGGCAGAGTTAATGCCAGCTCATATGTCTGCACAAGAAGCATGCAAACTAGCAGAAGGTAAGACTGTAAATATCTACACTGATTCCAGGTATGCTTTAGGCATTACACACGATTATGGGCCTATCTGGAGAGCCAGGGCTTTCCTGACAGCAAATGGCCACCCCTTTAAATATGCTGAGGCAGTCCAGCAACTTATGAATGCACTACAGCTTCCCACCCAAACAGGCATCATAAAAGGTAAAGGCACATACTAAAGGCACTGATGGACGGACAAAAGGGTAACGCACTGGCAGACCAGGCTGCCAAGAAAGCAGCAAGCACTCCTGTGGCTTCTAGAGTACATCACCTAGACACCCCACCATCTCCACTTGTGTTGAAAGACATCTTAGCCCGGTTACAAGAACAGGCAAGTAAGGAGGAGAAAAATAGGTGGCAAAAGATAGGGGCTTGCTCTGATACCGTCACTGGACTATGGGGGAGGGGTGAAAAGGTCTGCCTACCACAGGTACTGTACCCAATGATGGCACAGGTTCTGCATGGGAATGTGCACCACTCGAAGACGGCCATGTGTGACACCCTACAGAAACAATGGATTGCCCCCCCGGGTTTTCCACCTGCGCAGAAAGGCAGGTACAGAGCTGCATGATATGTGCCACA
The DNA here is from genome assembly GCF_051348905.1 of Ranitomeya variabilis. NCBI lineage: Eukaryota > Metazoa > Chordata > Amphibia > Anura > Dendrobatidae > Ranitomeya > Ranitomeya variabilis. The sequence goes on from NC_135235.1 coordinate 632,195,853, forward strand.
CATAATCAGAGTAGGACAGTGAAAACCCCATCCAAACACACTCCCCGGCCCCTTTAACCAATTCCAGAGACTGCAGATTGATTATATTCGGTTACCCAGGGTAGGGATGTATGAGTATGTGTTGGTCTGCATTGATTTATTTTCAGGTTGGCCAGAAGCCTACCCAGTTGCCAAAGCTACGGCTAAGACCACGGTGAAGACACTGATGGCTGAGATCATATGCAGGTATGGAGTTCCTGAAGTCATTGAAAGCGATCGGAGTTCCCATTTTACTGGAGAGATCATGTCAGAGGTAATGGCAGCACTGGGGGTAAGTCAAGCATTGCATACTCCATTCGCAGAGTAGTGGAAGAGTGGAGAGACTAAATGGAACTCTTAAGCCTAAAGTCCAGAAGGCAATGACAGAGACTGGTAAACCATGGACAGAATGCCTTCCTCTGGCTTTGTTTTCAGTAAGATATACCCCAAACAGGAAGACAGGACTGTCACCGTATGAGATTCTGTTTGGCAGGAGCCCCAATCTTGAATGTTTTTTTTCCACAACAGTTGTAGCCCAAGTACCAGGACTTGACTAGCTATGTGCAGGCCTTACATGGACACCTTGCCAAAGTGCATTTAACTGTCTTCAGTTCTCTTCCAGACCCAGACAAGGTTCCTGGACAACATCCCTTTGTGCCAGGAGACCTGGCGTATGTGAAAAAGTTTGTGCGCAGAGATTGTCTCCAGCCGAGATTTGAAGGACTTCACACGGTGATCCTGGTCACCCCCACTGCAGTAAAACTTGAAGGAAAGAGCACCTGGATTCACGCTTCACACTGTAAAAGAGACCGAACCAGTGTTTAGTCACAGAAGTGACTGAAGGGAAATGTTGCTGTTTTTGACCTTGGGACTGGGGGCCATCCTCGCCCCTACCTCTTCGGCCCCTATTGTAGATAAGAATTCTGGCCCCACTATTCTCTGGGTAAATCTGACAGCCCCGGTGAATATCTGGCGATTTGATTTCTGTGATGTAGTCAAGTGCCTTGAGACTGAACGGATAGTAGAGGGAACTATCCAGTTTATATATATGTGTTACCAGAAATGACAACAATAACTGTTATTATTAGACAGATGCTGCTTGGAATAGGGGAGATCATTGGGGATATAAACCTAGTGAAGCCATGTTCCCAAGGATGGGACGGGTAGGAGTCTTCGTGAGAGAATGCATCTAACAGCCCTTCTGCAACCACTTAGGGGCTGTAAATGGGGTAAAAGTTGTTACCCCCTTCTCCTGAATCTTGAAAACGCCCAATCTGCTGATCTGCAGACATTCGTATTGGGAAGGAATTATAATTATGTATTTAGTAGTGGATACCATGGGAATTTAGGCCATATACAGCTCCGGGATATTAGCTTCAGACCAACCATGACCCCTGTTACCAGTACACCTAAAACAGGCCCAGGTGAGCGTTTGCAAAATGTAGTTAATGAAGTAATCCCCATTCCAGGTCTCAGTTGGCAAGAGGTTTTCTCCATAGAAACACAAACAGCCCCAAGGAAAAATCTACGGTTAGAATGGGTGAGATACAATGTAAGAGTCCAGAATATCTCTGTAGGATGTATTGCTTGTGCTGCTGCGAATACACACCTATACACATATGCATTGCTTTTTCCTGATGACACCACTGCCTGTGTCATGAATCTGTTGAAAGGTTTGAAGTCCACTGATTGCCCAGATTACGTCCCACTAATTCATAAGGAACCTAAACTAAAGGTCCCAGGAGAAGTAACCGTATTAGCTGACAATTACACCTGCTATAATTCCCACAACACCACAGGTACACCAGTAGGGATCTTCGAGACAAGTTTCTGCAAAGAGAACAGTTCTCTAGATACTGATTTGCTAATTAAACATACACAATATATGTACACCAAAGATACCTGATGAACCTACCAGAAAGAGGAGAAGCCTTGATCAGCGCCACATGAGTTATGAAGAAGATCCACTAGTATATATTGATGCCATTGGAGTGCCAAGGGGGGTGCCTGACCAGTTTTGAAGCCCAGAACCAGATTTATGCCGGCATTGCTTCTATAATCCCACAGGTGCAGATTAATAAAAATGTTGAATGGATCAAATATATATATTACAGTGAACAAAGATTTGTCAATTTTAGCCAAGATGCCTTCCAGGGTATAGTTGAGGATTTGGGCCCTAACACTTGTATGACCCGTGCTGCAACCCGACCTAAGAGAATTACACTGAATCCTGTCCAGACAAGATCACATGCAGTGATATAAGAAGCTGACACAGGATTGTGGTTGGCGGATAGTGGGTACATTAACTTTTGGGAGTAGGCTGACAGTAATCCTTTTGGGAAGGAGCTGTAGACCAGCATGTCATGTCGCCCCCACCACCAGAGAACCAACCACATCAGGTAGGGTAAGACAGATACAGGAGTATTATCCCTGGAGGCCCACTGACTAGCTAGCTATGCTGGAACAATTGGCTGACCCTGAGAACCAACCTTTCTCATTCTACAGACAAATAATGACCATATGATAGATGTATAAATCCACCTAGGCAGGCCTAGGTAGTTAGTGAGCACAAAAACAGGTGACGTGCTAAGACGCAAATTAAGACTTTTTACAAATGTGACAAAGGAGAGAGTGTAGAGCTATACTTTGGACGGTTACAGCTGAAATAGGAAGACATGGAGTACAGTCCCATAAACCCACTTGATGTTAGAGTATTGGTAAATACATTCATTGACGGTATGACCAAAGACTTACGAGACGAAATATAGACAGCCAGACCTGAATGGCGAAATGTAGATCCAAAAGACCTGAAGGTTTCTAAAGAAGTTGAACAAATTAGGACAATAAGACGACGTGTCATGTATGCTGGAGCAGACACATCTTTCTTCTCCAGTTGGTTAGGTGGGATCTAGGGATTCCTTCAATAAGTTTGTTTGATACTAATTGCCCTCCTTATAGTTGAATCGATAATTCTTTGTTGTGTTATTCCCTTGTATAAAAAGGTTATTGCCAAAGCAACTCCGACTGGCACCTTCCGCAATCAAGAAGTAGATCCATCAGAGTACAATGGTACTGATCCAGGGGAGATCCCGAAGTATATTCCTCTCAAGAGAGTAGACAAAATCCCCCATTCTCAGATGATGCTAAGAGATTTAGTTTAGGGACAGTGGGAGAACTCCATGTGAGGTTAGTGAAGGGTTCAGCTGCCTGGAGGCCTCTCGCTAGGGGAGAGTTTCTGAGGTGTCTGGATGAAGAAATCCACCTCCCCTTTTCCCATCACATGGACAGTCTCGAAGGATCTTTCTTTAAGAGAAAAACTTAGTGTTTAGGGGGGATTGTCAAGGTGAAAATATATATCTTTATACTTTTTTTGTACTTTTATACTTTTACACTGTAAAACAATAAGTTTTTCCTATCTGCTAGCTAATGCATATGTAATTGTATTTAAAGATGGTCGCCAGAGTTCAGTTTCGTTTCAGGTTAGTGACCGAAGGGTTAAGCCATTTCCTCAGAATCGAAACTCAGGAATGTGAAGAAAGGGAGGATTCACCAGAAGACGTCAGAACAAATCAGAAAGACTGGATGCTAGCTTAAACCCCGCCTAATGCACGCCTTCCCCTAACACTCAATATAGTATTGTGTATTTTAGAATAAAGGCAGTTGGTGTGACCGCTGCAGACATGTGTGGATGCACGGGGCATTAACTAAGTTTGAACCAGCTACCTGTCTGATTTATTCTTATCCGGTACCAGATGCCCTGCACACATATTAATTTGGAATGACTGGTGAAGGAAGGGTATATTGTCGTATTACGACCCCGACACTAGGGAATCCCTACATGTAATCAAGCAGGCTAGTAGCTGTAAATCATTCAGCTGCCATGATGAAAACTTAATCTCCGAGCAGTCATAAATACTCGGAGGTCACCCGAGTGTGCTCTGGAAAACCCGAGCAACGAGTATACTTGCTCATCACTAATTATTAGGCAACTTTACTTCAGATTTACAGTAATTTGGGTTTTTATGTTTGGCTGCTGTCACACACTAAAAGATACTTTTTACTGCAAAAACTAGTTTTTTGCATCACCATATTTTGAGAGCTATAATTTTTCCATATTTTGGCCCACAGAGTCATGTGAGGGCTTGTTTTTGCATGACGAGTGGATGTTTTTATCGGTACCATTTTCAGACACATGACATTTTTTCATCGCTTTCTATTCCGATTCTTGGGAGCCAATTCAGGATTTTTTTGGGGGGTGGGGTTTATATAATTCCACATGTAGTAAATTGATGAGGCAGTTTTATTCTTTGGGTCAGTACTATTACAGCAATACCTCATTTATATATTTCTTTGTGTTTTGGCACTTTTACACAATAAAAACTATCTTATAGAAAAAAACATTTTTTTGCATCGCTTTATTCTGAGAGCTATCAGTTTTGCGGGACAAGATGACATTTTCATTGGTACCATGTTTATGTATATCCTTTTTTATCGCATTTTATTCCACTTTATTCCAAAAGAATTGTTTTTTATCTTGTTTTTTTATGGTGTTCACTAAAGGGATTAACTAGTGGGACAGTTTTACAGGTCAGGGCACTCCGGATGAGGCGATAACAAATATGTGTACTTTTTTTTACTCATACAAATATTTATTTATGGGTACAATAACTTTTGATTTTTGTATTATTATTTTTTCTTTATTTTTTTTTAATATATATTTTCAATTATTTATAAAAATATATATATTTTTTATTTTCTTCCACTATGGAACTATCATTTTTTGCAGGCTGATTGTTTGTATTCACATGTAAAGCGCCATGGAATAAATGGCGCTATAACAATAAATAATAATAATAATATAGCATGGGAATGCAGCAGCATCCTTATGCTATGCAAACTGTCAGCTCTGCACTGACAGATAAAGTTGTTGATCATGTTCTGAGCATGATCTAGCAACATTACTAGCTCTGGTGACCCGGATGTCATCATGACAACATCGGGCCACCATGGCAATGATCGGGACCCAGCGTCATGCCATGGGGTCGCCGATCCAAGTACAGAGGGGGTGTCATCTCTCTGCCTGCTCCAGGAATGCTGCAATCGAACGATCAATCACAGCATTTAGGGGGTTAAAGTGCTGGGAGCTGTGCGGGACCGCTTCTGGCACTGAGTGCTGGGTGTCAGTTGTCAGAATCAGCTGTCACCTAGCGGCAATCGCACGTGCACAGCCTGTGTGCGCGCACAATTGCGATGCAGTAATAACACTTCCCTGGTCATTAAGGCCCAGGGCGCATTGACGTATTATTACTGCAAATGTCGGACAGGGGTTAAGTGGCCCAGTTTTATGACATAGCAGCTAAAACATCACCTTATTCAGCGTCTGCACTGCATTCCCTAAATCCTTACATAACCCCTGACTCCCCCCTTTATACCCCCTGAAAAACCTTTCTAATGTCTCCCGCGCTGTATGGTAAAGTTCTTCATTCCTACCATTGACTACTGTTCGCCATCCTCCTTCTTTAATTGATGTGGAAGACGCCTCGAGTCAACCACACTGACGGGAAAAATTGCAAAGGAATCGCGCAGTATGCTTCGCCCTACTGTGGGCGCTGCACACTTATGTTGAGTGCGGTATTTCTGCACAGACTCAAGATTTCACACAATGATGACCAGGGCATCATCCACGTCAATTAAAAAAGGAGGACGGCGAGCAGTAACAGGGGAGGGATGGAGAGGTCCGAAGAAACGCTCATTGGACAGGACTGAGAACATTACCATAGAGCGTGGGAGACATTAAAATGTTTTTCGAGGGTATACAGGAGTGTCAGGGGGGTATTTAAGGACACTGAATAAGGTGATATTTTTAGCTGCTATGACACAAACCTTTTGACAGGTTCCCTTTAATTCAGACAATTGTCTGAGGAAGATTGATAAACAATTGTCCTTTCACCCTTTGGAGAAACTGGCTATTTCTTGGAAGTCAGTATGCAGCAGTATAGCAAGTTTGGCTATTTTATGCTTAGAAAACTTTTTTGCTTATAAAACTAAAACACACTTTTAAGTGCCAATATACACTTCTAAAAAACTGTATTGTGAAGATAAGACTGATAGATCCCTGTTTTTTAAAGAGTAACTAAACTTTTAAGACATTTTTCATATTTGACAGGCACTTTAGCTATTGAAAAGTGAGGAGAAAGCTCAGGAGAAACAAGTGCTCAAATCCTCTCTAAGGCCGGTTACACATTAGTGTTTCTGTGCACAGCGTAGGCCTGTGTACTTCTTTCCTTAAGATCTGCATGCGTCTTGCGTACCTATATTGAACATTGTGTAAGCAGGGACATGCGTTGTATCCGGATGTGTCCCTGTGCATCGTTTTGACTTGTGTTCGGCAGGCATGTCAAAACGACGCACGGGGACGCATCCGCATACAACGCATGTCCCTCTGTTCACAATCTTAAATATAGTACGCAAGACACATGCAGATCTATGCACAGGCCTACTCTGTGCATAGAAACACTAATGTGAGATCGGCTTAAGCGCACAAAGAGCAGAGTACAGATTCATTAGAAAGCATAGGCTTTCTATTGCATCCGTACTGTGCTCTGTGTATGCTTTGAGACAGGAGCTGTGTGCTCCTCTCTTCTAGACTCGAAACTGTTCAGGGGTCTATTTAACAATCAACAGTGGTCTCAGGACCCAAACCCACCAATGTGCATGCAATTAAAGTGTAGGCCAATTCAGAAAAGTTGGATGTGTTTGACTAATTTGTTTTATTTGGTTCTCTTTATCTACTTTTAGGACTTGTGTGAAAATCTGATTTTTGTTTAACATCACATTAATGCAGAAATAGGGAAAAAAATTGTATATTTCTGTATACTTGTATTTGAATTTTATTTGAATTTCAATAACAAATGTTGATTGGTAATTGCATACATTTCCAAATAATAATTTAGTGCTCTAAATCCTTTCTACTTTTTCATGCAGACGTGAGATTTTACTTCATAACTGATCAATTTATCCATAAATAAGTCTCAAAAATTGGTTACTTCCCTGAGTGATTTCTTTAAAGTCTAAGAGGTGACTTTCATTCTGAAAATGATTATTTCTTCTTATTCCTGTGTCCTGTTGTGTATAAATATATGACACTTCAGATTTTCTATTATTCAATGCCTGATGAAGAGACCTGAGTAGTCTCGAAAGCTTGCAATTTGTTACCATCTTTTCAGTTAGCCATTAAAAGATATCAACCAATGAGGACTCTCAAATCTTAATATTTTTCTATCTACTGTCTAACACAGTAGAAAGATATACATTCTTCTAAGTGGTAATTATTTGATGTACAATAAAAGTTGATTTCTAGTTTTTAAAAAAATCCCACATTAGGGGCATGAAATTGTCTTCTCCCCTGTGTGACCTCTCTGATGTTTAATAAGTTGTGATTTCTGTGTAAAACATTTCCCACATTCTGAACATGAAAATGGTTTCACTCCTGTGTGAGTTCTCTGATGTGTAACAAGTTGTGATTTCTGATTAAAACATTTCCCACATTCTGAACATGAGAATGGCTTCTCTCCTGTGTGAATTTTCCGATGTCCATAAAGAGTTGATTTATCTGTAAAACATTTTCCACATTCTGAACATGGAAATAATTTTTCCCCTGTGTGAATTCTTAAATGTTTAAAAAGATGTGATGTTTGATTAAAACGTTTCCCACATTCTGAACATGAGAAAGGCTTTTCCCCCGTATGAATTCTCTGATGTGTAACAAGATATGATTTCGTGCAATAACATTTCCCACACTCTGAACATGAAAATAGCTTCGGCCCTGCGTGACTTCTCTGATGTCTACCAAGGTAAGATTTACTGAAAAAACATTTCCCACATTCTGAACATGAAAATAGCTTCTCCCCTGTGTGTATTTTCTGATGTCTATAAAGGTATGATTTCTGAGTAAAACATTTCCCACATTCTGAACATGAATATGGCTTCTTTCTTTTGTGACCTCTTTTATGTTGAACATCGCTACTGCTACTTTTCTTTGACTTAACAGTCTGCAATGAACAGAGAGATTCGTTTTCATCCGGTGGGACACCTTGATCATCTACGAAGAATAAAACTGAAATCATTATTTTTTCCAATAACAATTCTATGAAACATGAAACAATAATAAATTATTCATACTATCTTAATATATTTTATAATATTTCTATACAAATTGTAGTAAACTCAATTATCAAATAAGTGGCAGAAACAAAGCACATTAAACCAAATACCAGTAGACTATGACGCACAGCCATCAGGTTGCGCTATCAGTTTTTCATTTCTCTATTGAAGAACACCTAGATGAAAAACTTTACAAAAGAGGGCCGAGGTATAAATGATTAAAAAGTATAAAGTTTATTCAGATACATTTAAAAAACAATATATAAAACAATAATAAAAACAGTTAAGGTTAGGACACCGCAGGTATATAGGAAAAAGGTGGGTACACCCAGGTAATAAATGGAAAGTACTCAGCTAAATATTATGTTAGTATAGGACACCCCCTGCATGTGAGTTTCAAAAAGAATGGTAAAAGCCACATGGTACAAACAATTTATCGTAATCATTATATAGTGTATACAGAACTAGCAACTGCACATCGAAATTTTAGTGCTATAATAAAAAGCAAAGTTGCCATGTAAAAATCCTGTAAGCCCAATGCAGAGTTGCCAGTTATATGAAATAAAGGGGGAAAATATACAACAAAGGGGAACAAGCAATTTTTTAGATAATAATAGAGTAGATAATATCAGGTATTGTACCTTGAATAATGACAGCTGGGGACTCACCACGCCCGACGCGCGTTTCACAATCAAATGCTTCATCCAGGGGTGTCCTACCTTAACTGTTTTTTATTATTGTTTATATATTGTTTTTTAAATGTATCTGAATGAACTTTATACTTTTTAATCATTTATACCTCGGCCCTCTTTTGTAAAGTTTTTCATCTAGGTGTTCTCATGATTTGTGCTTTACGGACACAATATTGGATAAATAAATGGTGTATTTCTCTATTGGAGCTAACTTCTTCATAGGTTCACATTTTTGTGCCCATCAACAATCCTTTATTGTAAGTCTTTCAGTGGACACTAATAAAAGGGGACTAAGCCAGTGCTCTTAGGTGTCTGACTCACCCACTCCTTGACCACTACATGCACCCCACCACAGAGCATGGCACATGGAAAGAGAAGAGCAGTGGGGTTACGTGCAAGTCATGAGTTTGGGGCAAGTGTAGAATTTAGGTTGCAAATACATTTTTTCCTTATTTAAGCAGAAGTTGAAAGTGTGAGGTTAACTTTTTTATGTGAGAAAACCTGATGGAAACATTGGCTTCCATTGCAAATATAGAAACACTGTGGGAATGAAAAAACGTTTCTGAAGCAACCAATGCAAGCCATATCCATCATGTGACAAAGATCATAAAAACCATAAGAAGTAGCACTCAATCACAATGCCTAAATCTCTGGAACTGTGTTGGCAGATTTAAAGAAACAACCAAACGCCAGTGAATAAGAACAATCAGTGACTGCTCAGCATTTAGTGGTCACAACTCACCTGAATCGCTCTCTGTAGGAATCTCCACTTTAATCCACTCATCCTCCATCTCATATGTCCCAGTAGTATTAATAAAGGTCAGATCTTCAGCCTAAAACAAATATTGTAAGAGTCACAGACAAATGGAGAAGTCATATGAAAAGACGTAGAAAAAAAGATCAGAAATTATCATGACGACCAAAAATGACAGCCGTAGTTATCACATTGATATAGGTCTCCTGTATAAATCCAACATGTCGGCTCCTAATTCTAACCATCAGTCTCCATAACCAAAAAACTGCATGAAGATCGAGACAACATCTAATGTCTATGATCAGCTTTCTCCTGTTGTCTTCACCAAGTATAAAACATACACTGAATGGCCACATTAGTAGAGACACCCATCCTGTAGCATGTTGGGCCTCCTTTGACCTTTAGCATCTCAGAAATTCACATCATAGATTCCACTAGGTGCTGAATTTATTCTGCAGTTTTGAGTAGTTCAGATAACACAAAATGAACAGAAGATTAGAGGGAACAATTCTTACTAAACCAATATTTTTGTTAAAAAGGTTATTAATTCCATAAGATCTTTTAAATTACATAAATCTCCTGGCCCCAATGTTTTTTTCCAGGTGAATTCTACAATCAACACCTCCTTACACTTTTTAAAGGGGCATTCTCAAGTTGTCTCTTGAGCAGCTGAGAGCAGTGCGGTTTCCTCACTTCCAGGTTTGTGGTAGAGTAGGCTCTCTTCTTTGAGTTATAGTTCTGATAAATAGTAATGCTGTAGTATTAGTGTAACTATAAATCTCAGCACAAGTTCTGCTGTAACACATTCAGCTATCGGTGGTTTGTTCTAAATCTAAACTACTATCATTAAGTTTACACATAAAGATAACAAGGCAGTTGAAAAAGCACGAAACTATAGACAGCAAGAGCAGAGCCATGATTAGAGCTGCTCCGAAAGCTACTGACTGGTGATGTTGCAAGAGAGCAGAAACTGCTGTAAAGAAATCAATGGTCTGGAGAGAGGTGGCTGGTATGTTAAGAGTCTACTTCTCTCATGGAATGTAGCTCCTGCACACTCTCAGGCAGGCTTTAGAGGCTGAGCTCCATGCAAAAGAGTTCTGCGCTATAAAAGATAAAATCTATCATTACAGGAGAATCACAGTGGGTAGATAAAGCAAGTCAATTGCAAACTTGCTTACTTTCATGCTGTATAATGAATTAAAGCAATTTAAGAACTTCATAACACCCCTTTATGAAATCGTTGACAATGGAACCATGTTAAATTTCTACGACAAATCTCTCAATCTAAATGTCATAATATTTATTATTTCCTTTAGTCCCTGGGTCATAAAAACCACTCCCTCTTCTTAATATTGATTTTAAGAATTTAAAAAATTATAGGACTTCAACCTAAGTTAGGTCAACATTGGGTGGCATCACACAAATCTTTAAAAAAATTAAAAGATCACATTGTTATTAGTCTTGACGCACATAAGACATTTGATAGAATTTTCTGGCCACATCTAATACGAGCACTGAAATATTGTCTTTTTGGCATTGCTTTCTTAACATTTTTCGTACCACCTATTCTAGTGGATTATTGGTAAACAATCAGATCCATTTTGTCTTTATCAAAGAACAAGACGCTGATTATTGTTCTCTCCCCTTTAATTCAATCTAGCTTCAGACCTTTTCTTTAAAAGGCATATCAATAGAAAGAACCTTTTTGTAGACGTTAGCTTTTGCAGATATCCATCTTTTTGTAGCCAATCCCAGAGAAGCAATGTCAGACATTGTGTCAGTATTTGATAAATTTGGCCCCATATTGGGCTTCAAGCTTCATTATTCAAAATCTCAAGCCTTCGCAATTTTTAGGCAAGTCACAACAGATTAGGGAGGGTTTGGGGGAGTTATCCATTTAACTGGAAATAGAGGCAATTACATACTAGGGAGTCAGACTGATGGTGAATCCTCATTTACTCTATGAAGAAATATTTTCTTTGATTTTCTCTAAGGTAATCCCGGAGATTCACTAATGGGCACCTTTTTAGGCTGGATTCATCCTAAATTATCTCATAGCCCCATTTTTTCCCCCAAAATAACCTATATAAGTTAATAAATTGGACAATCTGAGACTCTATAAATCTTTCATAACACTCATTTGGAAGATCAACAAAAGTAGCCGAATTTATTTAAAACTATAGCAGTCCAAAATTTTAGCTGGCCTTAATATTGTAGCTACTATTATTAGATATGCTCTAGATTGTATAGGCAGCAGGTCTTTAAATACTAAGAAACTAGTAGATGCTGGGTTTTGTGATCACATTAATCTTCAAGCATTATTAAATATTAAAATGTCTAGTATCCTGGCAGGCATCAAAGATAACCCCTTTATCTGGAGCACCATACTAGCTTCTAGAAAACTTTGTAAACTATGAAACTATCCTGACCCCATTCAAAGGAAACACAGACTTTTGGAAGACCCCCCCTAGAGTTTTACATGATGTGACCATGAGTTGGTGTGAAGGTGAGTTTGATATGCTAACCAATTGTTACACCACCTAATCATTTAGTGAAGTAGTTGTTAAATTCCCTCTTTTAGAGGGAAATTAATTTGTGTACCTTCAAATTAGTAATTTTACAGAAGCGGTAATGGCCTCAGAAACTGAGGAGGTGAGAGGCCACTCATTAGACAATATCTCGGTAAAAAAACTAACAACATGTCACGGTTGTACTATACATGAAAGCCTGACAGCTGCTAATACAGCTTCAATAGTGTTATGTACGTGGTTGTGGAACCACTGTGCCACGATCCAAGGAGAGCCTGGAGGGACGTAACTAAGCGAACATCTGACTTTTCGATAGGGCCCTTGATGACAGGGTTAGACTTGGCTACAGTAGCACGCCAGGTAGTACTCTAGAACAGACCCACGTTACCATGGCAGCTGACCCCCAAGGGGGACAGGGAAGCAGGACTGGCAAGGAACTGGTTAGCAGAATTGTACAGCTTGAAGAACGGTGTTGGATCAGGCACAAGCAGGACTGGTGAGGAACACGGGATTGCCACAGGCACAGGATCACAGATGCAGGCTCAGAGTGGGCAGGTGAGGTTAGCTATCCACCCTGTCTGCACTTGTTCCTGTCAGTCCTACTGCACCCATACCCAAATCTGCACTACCTGTGTCTAGTCCAGATCCTGATCCTTCTGACCCTTCAGCAAAGAAACTATGAAAACTACAATGTGGATTCACAAACTAATAGACAGAAAACTGATCACTTAATGCTATGCTGAACTCCGGGGTCAGTGGTCTAATTTTCATACAGATGTCTATAATAAATTGGCCATTCAGTGTATAATACTAGTGGATAAAACAAGACTAAATACGAGATCTTAACAGCCTTCTACACATCATAGGGGAGTTTTCATGACAACTACCTGATGATCCTGAGGAATATTGGGATCTTCTTCTGGGCAGTTCTGTGGAAGAAGAGGATGAGGACATCTCTCTGGTGTTGACCCCTTGCTGGATAGAACTGGAGGAAACACATACAGGGACAGAATTCATTCTTTACATACAGATAATTATAGGCCGTGTGTATTTAGTCCTGTCTATTACCTGGTGATGTGAGGGGCTGGGGAACCTCCATCATGACGTCCTTGTACAGATCTTTGTGTCCTTCTAAATACTCCCACTCCTCCATGGAGAAATAGACGGTGACATCCTGACACCTTATAGGAACCTGACACATACAATGATACCGTCATCCCCCCGATCCCTCCATAGCATTACTGTATAATGTCCCAGCATTCCCAGCAGTGTCACCTCTCCAGTCAGCAGCTCAATCATCTTGTAGGTGAGTTCTAGGATCTTCTGGTCATTGATGTCCTCATGTATCAGGGGGTGAGGTGGGGGCCCCGTAATTGGGCTCAGGGGTCTTCCCCATCCCTCAGACACAGGGGCCTGACAGCGCCCACTAGAGGTCTTCTTCACTACTGTGTAATCCTGGTTATGGAGAAACACATTAATAAATCTCACTACAGACATTCCCAGAGTCCTCACCTCTCCAGTTCTGTCCATCTGTTATTCCCATAGATAAGAATGATGTAATGTGACGTCATCAGAATCTCTCACCTCTCCAGTAAGCCGGAAGAGGATCTCTAGGGTGAGGTGTAATATCCTCTCCGCCATCTTGTCCCTGTCCCTCTCCATCCTTGTAGGGTCACTCAGGAGAATTCTCTTATATAGAAGATCTCCACTGAGAGGATCCGATATTGTAGGGACCTGAATGGGGAGAAGATGACGATGTAACATCATAAAGATCCCATGTAAGAAACCTCCGGAGCTGTTACCGGCGTCACATGATCACTACATCCAGTCATGGCCCCGTCCTGCCCCCTGTATAACACACAGTCCGATTATAGGCACATACAGTGATTTATCACAGGCTCAGCATTGAGGGGGTTAATGTCCCCTGCCCCCAGTAATGGGAAATCTCCAGCACCTACCTCCACCTGCAGAGCCGCACACCACATATATGGCTGTTCTGTGCGCACAGGACCTGGGATGAGGTCACAGGAGGGGAGGAGTCAGGAGTCACATGATCAGGGGCCTCAGTGTATCGATGACTCTGCTGTGCTGGTCTGGTTGTCATGGTGCTGGATGAGGGGAAGTATATGTCTGGGGTCAGAACAGGGGCAGACACAGACAGCTTGAGGCCCCTGTGCAGGAAATGTGTCTGGGCCCCCCTGCTTTTAAGGCGACAAAGCTACACACATATAAACATATACAGGGTGGTCCAAAAGTAGGTGGACAGTATGTGTAATAGGGTTATAATAAATGGACTGGCCGAAGAGGCCCACTTGATTGGCCGTTCACCAGACTTGACCCCAATGGATTTTTTTCTTTTGGGGAGTACTGAAGGACAAGTTTATAGCCGAAAATCAAAAAGTGTCAGTGATTTGAAAAATTACATGAGATGCATTTCAAGAAATTAATACCCAAAGAGACTTGTGCAAAAATGTTTGTCGAAGCGTAAGAGGCAGAGAGGCAGACTTCAAAGTTGTGCAAATTGTGATGGAAAACAGTTTGAGCATCTGCGTTAATAACATTTAAGGGCTTTTGTATTACTGTTCAGAACAAAGCGTAATTGTCAATGTTATGCTTGTGCTTGTTAGTAAATATAATTTTATATATAAATCAATATAAATGTTATTATTTTCTGTCCACCCACTTTTGGACCACCCTGTATTTATAATGACCTCAGGTTAGCATCCTCAATAATCAGAACCTCCCACTCCCGTCTCCAAGACTTTACACGTGCTGCGCCGATTCTTTGGAATGCACTACCTAGGTTAATACAATTAATCTCCAATCCCCACAGTTTTAAGCGTGCCCTAAAAACGCACTTGTTCAGACTGGCCTACCGCCTCAAGCATTAACCTAACTATCCCTGTGTGGCCCATTCAAAAAACTTTAACCATTATCAGGTTCTTCGCATCATGTTCTCATACACTTTATGCAGTTAATAGCCTCTGTGTCTGTACTGTTACATATTTAGGCTGTTAACTGGTTCATGCAGCTTTACATGAACACCCGAGCCTTACACTATGGCTGGTCCGAATAACTAAAGCAATTGTTACCATCCACCTCTCGTATCTCCCTTTTTCCTCATAGATTGTAAGCTTGCGAGCAGGGCCCTCATTCCTCCTGGTATCTATTTTGATCTGTGTTTATTGTTATTCTGTAATGTCTGTTGTCTGTACAAGTCCCCTCTATAATGTAAAGTGCTGTGGAATATGTTGGCGCTATATAAATAAAATTATTATTATTATAGCCACACACATATATGTATATATTACATAGTCTGCTTCATTATGTATTATTGCCGCCCCTTATTATACAGTGTTCTCTTTTGTTATCTACAGCACCGTCCTTTACATATTGGATTTTCTAGAACCCTGTTTTTTATTACATACCATCCTGTCTTGTTAGCTGTATAATGCAATGATGGCTGATGGTGTATGGGAAAGCTTCTTTTCTAAAGGAGGAGCTGATGGACTGGTAGTCTGGTCACCGGCTCCTCCATCAGTAGTAATTTTATATCTAACAAGAGAGGGGACTATTTAATAAAAGAGGGCGCTGTGAATAACAAAAATAACAAGAATACACTACGTAAGAGACAGCACTGTACATAACAGCAGAGGAAGCTATATAATAAGGGAGGGCATCATATATAACTAGAGAGGATGGTACTTAATAAGGGACGGTGTTATACATAACAAGAGAGGAATCTATGTAGCTAAGGATGGTGTTATACATGATAAGTGAGTACACTTTATACTAAGGGACTGTGATAGATATAATATTCAATAATAACAGCTTCCTCCACCTCCCCGTTCCTAAATCCATTATAAATCTCCCTTCCTCCCATCCCAATCCCCCACACCCCTCATTGTCCTCCTCCACCCGCTTCCCAGTATTGCCCTCTCCCCCACCCCCATGATTGCCCTCTTCATCACCTCCATCATTGCTTTCTCCCCACCACCCCATTATTGCCCATTCCACCACCTCCATCATTGCCTCCTCCCCACCACCTCCATTGTCCTTTCCACTGCCACCATCATTGCCTTCTCCCCCACCACGCCATAATTACCCATTCCACCACCTCCATCATTTCCTCCTCCCCATCATTACCCATTCCACCACCTCCAGCATTGCCTCCTCCCCACCATTGTCCTTTCCACTGCCATCAACATTGTCTTCTCCCTATCATTACCCATTCCACGACCTCCATCATTTCCTCCTCCCTCACCATCCTCATCATTGCCCTTTCCACCACCATCATTATCTTTTCCCCACCACATCCATCATTGCCCATTACACCATCTCCATCATTTCCTCCTCCCCCACCACCCCCATTATTCCTCTTTCCACCACCCCTATCATTGCCCTCTCCGTCAACCCAATCATTGCCTTCCGCCCCATCACCCCCATCATTGCCCTCTCTGTCAAGCCAATCATTGCCTTCTGCCCCATCACCTCCTTCATTGCACTCTCCGTCAACCCAATCATTGCCTTCTGCCCTATCACCCCCCATCATTGCCCTCTCCTCTACCTACACACACGCAGACACACACACAGCACCATTCACCTCTCTGCATACACACACACTTCACCTCACCTCTGCGCAAAGTATCCTGAAGCTGCACCATCGCTGGCAGCCTCCTGCCTCGCATAGCCGCGGCGCTGAATGATGTCATACAGCCACTGCTGTGTGAGACAGGAAGCATGGGCAGGAAGCAGGACGGATCCATTCCCTGCAGCTCCGCTGCCATTTTCTCTTGCAGGCAGCGGAGCTGCAGGGATTGCTCTCTGCCTGCTGCACATGAGGGCAATCTGGCCAGGGCCCCCCGGAGCCTCAGGGCTGGATAAACTGGCCAGATTGCACTCAATATTAGTCGCCCTGCAGGGGCCCCAATGCAGCAGCACCTGTTGAGCGGCTGGTATGTCCGCCCATGGGTCAGAAGGGGTTTACAGGGTGGATGTGGCAGAGCCATGTGTACGAAGTGTAAGGAGCGGAGCCGTGTGTGTACAAGGTGTATGAAGCAAAGCAGCATGTGTACGAGGTGAACGGAGCAGAGCCGCGTGTGTACGACATAAGATCATAAAGAATTTCAGGTAAGAAACCTACAGAGCCTGTTACACCAAAAACACAGAACAGAAAGCATAAAGTTATAAAGTGCAGGGAACATTCACAGATCGGGACAGCAGAACTGGACATGTCAGTAACAGTGTCACGAGGGTGTCACGTCCCCCTGGAAGACCTGAATTTATGTTACATCGGGTAATGAATCGTAGGTCTTCATTAGAGATGGTGTGATTTGTGTCCCATATTAATTGGATTTAATTTCCTTTGGTGCTGAAGAAGTTAACAACCCTTTCTATGCTGGTCAGAAACATGTAGCTGTATTTCAGCTGCTTCTGATCTGGTCATTATCTCTTCCTATATAAACTGGTCAGACCTACTTATTCCTGCAGGTGAATGATTCGTCTTCTTGTGCTGTGTGCTAAAACTAAGTGGTTGGAGTAGAGTTGTTGGAGTAGTGTTCTGTGGTTTGCTGTAGTATGGGTGTGTTTATCTTCTGGTCCCTCTTTTCATTTAGTTTATTTCTTCCTGTCCCAATCCTCCTCCCTAATGTTAGTTAGTGTCTTTGTATGATAGAGGTTTTCTGTTATCAGTGTATTGTCTTTCTGTCTAGTTTACCTTACATTTTTGTCCCATGTCTCAAGGGGTGTCGGAGGGGACAGTTCAGGGTTTAACAGGACCATAGTAAGGCTGGAGACTCACGCCTCTCTACTTTCAAGAGTACCTCCTCGGGACAAGGATAGTTAGGGTCCCAGTTCTAGGTACAATTTAAGGCCCTTCTCCCTTATCACAGAGTGACAAACATATAATGACAAAACATTAATATATCCTGATAGCGACCAGATGGAGTGGGCGACGACAATAGAGTAATAATAGCATTACATGGAGACTGTAGAGTCATTACTAAAAGTCTTGAAACTAACACAAATTTTGGTTCTCACCAAAGACCGTCACAGTGTGACATTTTCACCGGCCTCACATTTTGTATCTTGGTATGGATTCCAATGCAGTCCTTGACAATTATAGGGTCTGTCATTCAACTGTCAGACCTGCAATCTAGTGTCTCACAGCAGCAGACTGTTGGTCTGGCGGGCAGGCAGGCTGAACAAGAACCTAAGGTGGCCATCCCAGATTGTTTTTTCTGGGGAATGGGATAAATTTGTTGTGATCCGTGAAGCCTGCAAGCTTTATTTTAGGCTTCATCCTCATTCATCTGGGAGTGAGAAGCAAATGGGTTGGGATTGATATTTATATCCATCAACAAGATCCTCAATCCTGGGCCTTTTCACTGCCATCAGACTTACTGTCTCTCCGGGTGGCTGTTTTTTTTAGGCTCTAGGCATGTATGATGATCCAGCCCGTGTCTCCCTTGCTGAGTAAAGCTACAGTATGTAAGCTCCAGCAGGGAGTCCAGCCGGCAGAGGAATTCTGTTCAGAGTTTCGTAGATGGGTCACTGATACCCCGTGGAACAATCCTGTTCATAGGAGTCAATTTTGTGAGGGCCTGTCTAAAAGATTAAAAGACCATTAGCGCTTTATGAAGCTCCTAAGACCTAAGTCATTGGGGACCGCTATGGCTCTGGGGATACATATAGACACCTCAGGGATAGACCTGTTGTAACTCCGCCCCCTATGATACCCCCCAAAAACTCCCTATGTGCTCTGAAGGACCAATGCATTTAGAAGGAGCCTCCCCTCATTGAGTCTCTTTTGGTTCACTGCAAAATGGGGCTGTGTTTTTTCTGTGGTCAAAAGGGGCATTTCATTGGAGTCTTTAAATATCTCCTCCGCTTGTGTATCTCAGTTTTTCTTACCCGCAAAAGTGGTTATTGGTATGAAAACTGAGAAAATATCTATCCTCTCGGAGAGTGGGGTGAGAGCCAATATGGTGGATGTTTGGTTCGCATGGGATTTTGGTTTTCCCTGTAGTATTCATGTGAAGCCAATACCTATATTTGCAATTGACTCTGCACCTCTTGGTGAGGGAAATTTTACACATGAAGTGCATGATGTGAAACTGTGCCTAGGGGCTCTTTAAAGGGAGCTCCTTTCTTGTTATATCTTGAAAGGTCTCCCTACTCCTATTGTGTTAGACCTTTCCAAGCTAACTGTGCACAATCAAATTAATGACTGGCATTCCAGAGAAATAGTTAAATGTAGCAATTTCTGCAGAAACAATTGCTTAGGTACCATCATTTCTACTGTTTCCACTAAAACCATACACTCTTTTCTGTCTGATTTTGTGGATGTGTTCTCATAAAAGGGGTGCCAGGAACTGCCTGTCCACTGTGTGCATGATTGCCCTGTAAATTCACTCC
Organism: Ranitomeya variabilis; assembly: GCF_051348905.1. Taxonomy (NCBI): domain Eukaryota; kingdom Metazoa; phylum Chordata; class Amphibia; order Anura; family Dendrobatidae; genus Ranitomeya; species Ranitomeya variabilis. Next base: position 632,215,424 of record NC_135235.1, read on the forward strand.
CTGGATTGAAATTTCCCACAAACAGATAATACAATCTGCCTGACTCTGAAAGGCAGGCCATACAGGATTAATCCCTGAGAATCTTGCTAAAGGACTTAGTAGCCCCTTCTCTTTGCCCGAAATAGCGCAGGTTCTTTTTTGTTAAAAAGAAAGATGTCAGCCTGTGTCCCTGTTAGGCTGGGTTCACATTACGTTTACAGCAGCCTGTTCAACACATACGGTAACGGGCTGCTGTAAACGCAAGTGCCGGTATGGCAGCACGCTAGCGCAGATAGAGCATCTGCTAGCTCTATCTATGCTAGCAGTGACGGACCCGGAAACGCTGCAGCCCGCGTCTCAGGGTCCGTCACTCAATGACGGCACATCCCTAGCGCACGCCCATTGTGGGCGTACGCTAGTGATGCATCCGACATTGGAGTCAATGGCGGCATTAAACAGACTACATTACACCGCGTTATGCCGCTGTGTAACATAGTCCTTCTAACGGACGCCACTAACGTAATATGAACCCAGCCTTAGATATTCATGAGTTAAATCGTATTACTATCTGGGACCATTATCCCCTCCCACTCATTCCCGACTTATTTAATCAGATTGTTGGGGAAAAATGGTTTTTTTAGTTGGACCTCAAGGGAGCCTATAATTTGATTAGGATCAAGGAGGGGGATGAGTGGAAGATAGACTTTAACACTCCTCAAGGACATTATGAAAACGTTATCATGCCTATTGTTTGACTAATGCCCCTGTTTTCCAACATTTTGTTAACAATATTTTTCATCACCTTGTGTGTAGATATGGAGTGAGTGATGTATCTTGAGGATATTTTAATATACTCACCTGATCTCAAGTCACATCAGGAAGGTGTTACAGTTTTGCAGGATAATAAAAAATACACCAAATTAGAAAAGTGTGTATTCACCATACAAGAAGTTCAGTTCCTGGGTTTCCTAGTGTCTGCGTCAGGTTTCCAGATGGGTCCTGATGAGATCCACGCAGTTCTGGAATGGGATCTGCCAGGAAATCTGAAAGCATTGCAACGCTTTTTGGGGTGTGCTAACTACAACCATAAGTTAATCAAAAACTTCTTATCGAGTGTCAAACCACTCACGGACATGACAAAGAAAGGTACGGATTTCTCAAGGTGATCCGATTGCACACATAAGGCATTTTCTTTTTGGAAGAAATGCTTTTCCACTGCTCCTGTACTTATTCAACCCAATGTTTCCCAACCATATATTGCTGAGGTTGACGTATCTGAGGTGAGGTCGGGGTGTGTTTTCTCAAGGGCCATCACCTGGTAAGTGGCATACATGTGCCTTCTTCTCTAAAAAAAAATTATCATCTGCCGAAAGGAACTATGATGTAAGTAATAGAGAAATTTTGTCCATCAAGTTGGATTTTGAGGAGTGGTGTCACTTTTTGGAGGGGGCAGTCCAGCCTTTCACTGTCATTACTGATCTTAAAAAATCTGTTGTACCTCCAATCCGCTAAACCTTTTAATCCTAGACGAGATACATGGTCTTTGTTTTTTTTTTTTTACCAGGTTTAAATTTTATTTTCACTTACAGTCATGGGATTAAGAACATCAAAGCTGACGCTTTGTCTTGAAGTTTCCCTGGAAGTGGTTGTTCGAATGACTCTGTCCATATTTTACAGGAAGGGGTTGTCGTCTCTGCCATATGTACTGAGCTGGAGAGAGAGGTATTGAAGGCACAGGGGGACTTCGCTTGTCCTTCAAGGAAATTATTTGTACCACTGCATCTGCGTCGCAAAGTTTTATGGGGCACATCATAGCTCGGATCTTACTGATCATACACATAGTAAAGTAACCTTGGACCTCCTTGTCGTTTTTGGTGGCCAAGGTTGCATCCGGATGTAGTCGACTTTGTATCTTTCGGTAATGCCTATGTGCGTTCTAAGACATCGCATACTCGTCCCTCTGGAGTTGTTGGAGTAGTGTTTTTTGGTTTGCTGTAGTACGGGTGTGTTTATCTCCTATTCCCTGTTCCCATTTAGTTTATTCCTCCCTGTCTCCATCCTCCTCCCTAATGTTTGTTAGTGCCTTTGTATGATAGAGGATTTTTGTTATCCCTGGTTTGTCTTTGTGTCTTGCTTACCTTACATTTCTGTCCCATGCCTTAGGGTGGGGAGGAGACAAATCAGGGTTTAACAGGAGCATAGTAAGGTCAGAGACCCGGGCCTTCAAGAGTACCCCCGGGACAAGGATAGTTAGGGTCCCAGTTCCAGGGACAGTTTGAGGCCCCCCTTCCTTATCGAAGACCATCACAGTGTGAGAAACAGATAATGATAAAACATTAATATATCTTGCTAGTGACAAGATGGAGTTGGCAACGACAATAGAGTAATAATAGCATTACATGGAGACTGTAGAGTCATTACCAAAAGTTTTGAGACTGACACAAATTTTGGTTTTCACAAAGTTTTCAACTTCACTTTTTATAGTGACTTACTAGTTTTAACTCGATTGTTCTGAAAAACCAGAAATGTAACTTTTGGGTGGGCGTTGTTACACTCTTGGACTGAGTGGACACGTGTGAGCAGAGCTCTTAATATAGTTTGTAACATCCAGTAGGAGACCTGGTGTTTTGTTGTCCTAAAACCCACCCTAAAGGAATCTGAGATTCAACATATTTGAGTATACAGCAAATCCCGTGATCATAGGCCACATATGACCAATGAATACATTACTATGCTGCACAGATCTTGGATTGGACATAGCTTGCATTGTGTATACTCAAGCTATTCAAGAAGAGTTTGTCTTTTAGTACATAAAAATATTCCCTTTAAATACATTGACAAATTTAAAGACCATGGGGGGGTGGCCTGAACGTGATGTGAGCGGTCATCTGTGGCAGGAGCTCCCCCTCAATATCAGCCATATAAAGGATTGTAGCCTTTGAAATCGGGGCCAGGTACCTGGAATTATTGGGGGAACCCGAGACTGGTGCGGTGCCTGGATAGTTGCGTGCCTGCGGGGCAATGACCGGTAAAAGGAGCTCCAGAAAGGTGGCAGGGGAGACGGAGAGGACACAAGATGGCGCCAGCCAGGAGGAAATGCGGTGGGGGAGGATCCCAGGGGAGTAGACGCAGCAGCCAGGCTGCGATGTTTCTCCCGGTAGACGAAGGAGACCTGGAGCCCGGCGGTGACAGGCAAGACGCAAAACAAGCTGGTGAGGCATGGGGATATGGATGAGCTGGAGGAGGAAGAGGGAGAAGACAGTGATGGCAGGAGCCGAACGGGTGTGCTGGAGGAGGATGAGCGCACGGGAACCATGAAAAACACTGCAATATGCATCAGTGGACTTCAGATCCCTGAGCCCACTTTGAAGGATGTGTTTAAGGTGGTCCTTCACAGTCATACTACTATCACCAATGGGGTCCTGCAGGCGGATATGTCCAAACTGCAACATTCAATGCATGTGACTAAGGAAAGGATGGGAGAAGTGGAAAAACTCATCAGTAGTTGCCAAAACAGGGTAAAGATCCGTCTTCTTATCGCCCAATCTCGTTATTAACGACAGATACAAAATACTGGCCAAGATATTGGCTAATTGTCTTAACAAGGTGATAACGATACTAATACATCAGGACCAATCTGGATTTATGCCCAATAGTTCTACCGCATGTAACCTTAGACGATTGTTTCTTAATATGCAGGTAAAGGAGGATAATATGGAAGGGTTGTGGTGTCTTTAGATGCTGCTAATGCGTTTCATAGTGTGGAGTGGCGGTATTTGTAGGCTATGGGTTTCGGCAAGAGATTTATAAGATGGGTGCAGCTGATGTATGCGTCTCCGAGAGATAAGATACGGGTAAATGGGCTTTTGTCAGGGGGTTTCCCTTTGTATAGATGAACGCGGCAGGGGTGTCCTTTATCTCCCCTGCTGTTTGCAATTGCTGTTGAGCCCTTGGTGGCGGCAATATGGAGGGATAGGGACATAAAGTAATTTAGATACGGAAACTATGAAGAAAAGATAGCCATGTATGCAGATGACGTGTTATTGTTTTTGGACAATGCACAAGAGTCTGCGGGGGCCGTTACGAAGAGCATTACTAAATTTAGGGCTCTTTCCAGATTATCTATTTACTGGGATAAGTCTGTGTTGTTGCCCATGGACAAGGCGGCTCCTCTTACACTTGACCCTGGGATCCCCTTAAGGGTGGCACATGAGTATAAATATCTGGGCGTTGTGGTTTCGGACAAAATAGAAGACTATGTGCGGCTCAACCTGACTCCTTTGCTTGGGAAGTTTCAGCAGAAGATTGGGGCCTGGAAGAAGCTATTTCTGTTGGTCACAGGTAGAGTCAATCTGATCAAAATGATACTTATGCCTCAGCTCCTCTATATATTGCATAATGCTCCAGTGTGGTTGCCTCAGAGTAAATTTTATAGGATCAATACTTTATTTAGGGATTAAATTTGGAAGGGTGGACGGGCACGCATCAGAACATCTGCAAAGTGCAAAGGATGAGGGTGGATTGGCGGTCCCTAATCCATGGATTATATAGCATCCCAATGCCAACATATGGTAGGTTGGGGAGAACCAGAACAAAGTTCTTCAGTGGGGATAATCATTGAATACGTGGTGGGGAAGGGCCCATTGTTAGCTAGTCTGGAAGTGGGCAGATCCCAAAAAATTCCCAAAAACAGTTATGATGGGGAAAGTCTGGCAGAAAATTATGCAGTGGAGGGGAGTAATGGAATTTACAAGATATGCGCCAATTTGGTTTGGTCCTAGGTTGGCAGAGCTTATGAGATTGCAGGGGTTCGGTCAGTGGAGGCGCATTGGCATTAGGTTCGTGTCTCAGTTGTTTGATGGGGATGTTATTAAAACATTTGAAACACTTAGGAATGAGTTTCCTTTAAGTCAGATGTTCTTTCAGTATCTGCAGTTGAGACACGCCCTAAATAGTCAAAATGAGGTGTCGCGCGTGATTCTGCAGTCCGATAGCATGTTGAATCTTATAGGGCCCCTTCGGAGGAGTACGAAGGGGTTTATTACTTTGATGTATAGGGGTCTGATGGATACCTGAAACGCCCATTAAGGATAAGGGAAAAATGGGTGGCAGATGTGGGTCCCTTGTCGGAGTCCCAGCGGGAGTCCATACTACAAGACATCCACAGGGCTTCCTTGAGTGAGGCTAAGGCCATGTTCACACTTTGCGGTTTTTACCGCGGAACCGCGGCGATTTTGATGCTGCGGGTCCGCAGCAGTTTCCATAGCGTTTCCATTTACATGTAAACCCTATGGAAACCGCAAACCGCTGTGCACATGCTGCGGGAAAAACCGCACAGAAACGCAGCGGTTTAAAACCCGCAGCATGTCACTTCTTTGTGCAGAATCACTGCGATTCTGCACCCATAGGAGTGCATTGAACCGCTTACTTCCCGCATGGGGCTGTGCCCACGTTGCGGAAAGTAAGCGGTTAATGTGCGGGTGGTACCCGGGGTGGAGGAGAGGAGACTCTCCTCCAGGCCCTGGGAACCATATTTGGGGTAAAAAAAAGAATAAAAATAAAAAATCATGTTATACTCACCTCTCAGCGCTGCACGCGGCCGGCCGGTCAGAGTTGCTGTGCGAACAGGACCTGCGGTGACGTCGCGGTCACATGACCGTGATGACGCCCGGGTCACATGACCGTGATGACGCCCGGGTCACATGACCGTGACGTCACGAAGGTCCTTCTCGGCACAGCATCTTTGGAACCGGAGCGCCGCGTGCAGCGCCGAGGAGATCCGGACATCGGAGGGTGAGTATAACCAATTTTTATTATTTTTAACATTACTATTGATGCTGCATATTGCTGCATATGCAGCATCAATAGTATAGGAGTATTCCCGCAGCGGAAATCGCGAAACAAACCGCGATAAATCTGCAGGGATAACCGCAGCGGTTTTGCCCTGCAGATTTATCAATTACGCTGCGGGAGAACCCGCAGAGGGACGCTGCAAAGTGTGAACATGGCCTAAGAGGGTAAGAGGGTGTTGCAGCTATACCTGGTTTATAGGGTGTACAGGACCCCGGTATGGATGATGAAGGCAGGACTGAGAGGTGACTCAAAATGCCCAAGGTGCGATGAGGAAGGTGCTGATTTGCTGCACATGATGTGGTCGTGTACTCGCCTCCAGCCCTTTTGGGTGAAGGTGCTTAATTTGATTCAAGAGGTGATGGGGTAAATGTGGTGTGTAACCAGCTGATATGTCTCCTGGGCTGTATGGATGATATTGCTACGGATGAATGTGGAAGGTTGGCTATTGCAAGATTGTTGTATGCTGCGAGGAAGCTTATTGCGATGCATTGGTTGGATGAACGACCACCAGGTAAAAAGGAATTTGTTAACAAAATAAATGTTATTGTCCTTATGGAAAGGAATATATACATCAAGAGAGGTTAGAATACAAAATTTGAAAATATGTGGGGCGGATGGATTGATTACCCAGGCGTGGCGTCTGCTGAGTTATTGCAGAATAGAATGGGTGGCGTTTAGTTGCTGCTGGAGGGGCTGGAGTATAACTTTTTCAAGAGGTGATGTTTTCAGATGGTTTTATTGGACAAAGGGTAGGGGATTGGGTGGGTGGAGGGAGGGTTGGTTATGGGGTAAGAGTGTTGTTTACATAAAATGAAAATGTATTCATCGGTTTTGTAGTCATTGTAGTTGTCTGGAAAATGTACCAGACTGTGTTACTTGCGTGTCATATGCTTTAATAAAAACTATGTACCGTAATTTTAAAAAAAGACGATGAGGGGAGGTTTGTTTGAGCGTGTTGTACGTTATCTCACTTGAACGTATTATTTTAGTCATTTATAATCCTCTGCTGTATTCTTACATTACCATCAAAATAATTCTGGGTAAAGTCGCTAAATAGCCAGACATATGTTTATTAGTAATAATACTTATAAACCTGGTAAGGATAGGTTCCCTGGGGGTCCTGACACTTTGTTTCCCTTTAGCCGGCTTATTAGAGAATTGTGCCCAATGGATATATGGAGGGAAAAGTTACCATTGTCAAAGATCTACTCGCATTCTTTGTAACAAGATGATAATAAGCGTATGTTTCTGATGTAACAGAATTATGAGGAAGAAGAAACTACAATTTCCCCAAATATTACAGATTCTGCACATATTTTTTTCTAGGCTATACTTCTCCAGAGTTAATTATACTCAGGAAGATCTCTCGGAATATTTGGTAGGGATTGGCCTCTAGGCTAAAGATAGGGATTATCAAGATTTGCCGATTTTACTGGAAGAAATTCAACAAGCATTGGGATCAATCCCTAATGATAAGACCCCTGGATCAGATGGCCTTCCAATAGAAAACTACTAACTGTTTGAGGGGAACTACTACAGCAATATTTTGAAATTATTAATAAGGCATTTCAGTCTGGGGGGTCCCCCAAGATCTTTATATGAAGTGGTGATTGTGGTTCTACTTTAAGAGGGTAAAGAATTACTGAATTCATATAGGCATATCTCATTGCTGACATCAGATGTCAAGATCTTGGCAAAAAATACTTGCAACAAGACTAAATAATGTCATAACCTCTGTAATACATTCTGATTGGGCTGGCTTTATGCCGTCTAAGTTTAACAGCAATTAACCTGTGCAGGTTATTCCTAAATACACAAGTATCTCAGGAGGACCAAAGATATAGGTGTATCCTTTTCTTAGATGCCACTAATGCCTTTGATATTGTGGAGTGGGAATATCTATGGATGGTGTTCAGGCCAAAGCTCATCTCTTCAATCTTCATTTAATGGCTTAAGTTACTTTATAGTGCTCCTTCGGATGGAATAAGGTAAACCCGTGACAAGAACGTTCTGCTGCCTGCAACATCCTCCAACATGATCAGTTTGGCAATGGGTCAGTAATGCTCAGGAGAACATCTGCCGCCTCATCAGGATCATGCCCAGGCTTCGTAGGGAGGTCATACAGGCACGTGGAAGCCACACACACTACTGAGCAACATTTCTTTGTCTTGAGGCATTTCCACTGAAGTTGGATATACCTGTAATTTGATTTTGCACTTTCATTTTGAGTATCATTCCAAATCCAGACCTCCATGGGATATTAATTATGATTTACATTGATCATTTTTATGTATTATTGTTCTCAATACTTTCCACTATGTAATGAATCTAGGATGTGGTATTTTAGTGTTCCCTTTATTTTTTGAGCAGTGTATAAGGATTCCACAGCCAGAACATAAAGCTAAGAATTATTCTAATCTGAAGATGGGGCAGCAGACAAACATGAAGGGATCCCCAAAACCAGGGAGTGAAAGGATCTGGGAAGATAAAGATGCTATTAAGACACCAAAAATAGATTCTCATTTCTCTTTTCGTTTGTTCAGGATGATGATTATTAGGGCCTTGTTTATCAGAACTGCCTGTAGGGATTCACTCTCTCAGGTAGTCATTAGGTCGCATTCACACAGGTAATGCGGTTTGGTCTAAACAGGTGCAGTTTCATTGCTTTCATAAAATTCCAAAGGGTTCAAAACCCAAAAAACAGCCTCTTCTGGGCACAAAGGTAGCACAGCAAATAAACAGTTAATTTAGCAAGGAATATATATCTCAGTGCGGGCTCACCCAACCAGATTACAGTCCTTTCTCCCAAAGCAAGCTTCATCCATAGAAGAGGCACGATCCCACTAGTTCTCTGTATCACCTTCAGCCTGAGGTTCCAGTGCCAAACAGAAGTGTTCAATTCTGTACATAGTCCACATTGACCGGGCTGCAGCTTCCACACATTTCTCTGCAGCTCGCACAGACGGCTCAGCTTTCCCAACTGACCCGTGCAGTCTCCATTCAAAGAGATAGCCGGGACATCTCTCTAAACTACAGCGTCTCTTTCTATATGCCAAATATCAAATGATATCAATAAAAACATGAGCTTGCTATGCAAAAGACAAACCCTAATACAAGACCACTGCCATAAAAATAAAGAGTTACAGTGTCAGGAAATAGAAAAACAAGCTAAATTTTATTTTAAAAATTTAACATTTGATTTTCACCACGTTGATAAAAAAAAATGAACGATGCATATTTGGCATCACTGTAATTATACTGATCTAGAAAGTCATGAACACAGTAAAAACAAAATAAAATAAAAAACAATGGCCTAAATACACTTGTTTTGGTAATTTCACTATTTTAGAATTTTTTTTCAGTTTTCCAGTACATGTAGTAAAAAGAATGTCAATCAAAACTAATACGCATTATGCAAAAGCATACCCCTATAAGATTGCGTCAACAGAAAAAATTGTGGAAGAAGGAGAGGAGAGAACGAAAGTACAAAAATGAAAACTAATCATAGCGAAATCAGTTAAAAGACCGTATGCAGCTTTGGGAAGGTTACAGACTGAATCAGCTATGTGCTGACACACATAGCGAGTAAATGTTAGCAAAGATCTGCTAATTCAACTGCACTACCTACACTGCTAAAATCTCTTTTAACATTAGAGAATCTGTCAGAAGGCTCAACCCTCCTAAGCCGTCTATATGGGAATGTAGGTCAAAGGAAGCTGAATAAAATTATACCTTGGTATATGTGATTGAAGGTCTTATTCCAGATAAATCCATGTTTTTCTTAATATGTAAATGAGCGGTTAAAATCTATGGGCTGGACATAGATCTCCCTGAGAATCTGCCTCCAGAGTTTATTTTATATAATAGGGGGCATTACTACTGTGAGGCAAGTAGATCAGGAAAGTAGACATATTACATATGCTTTTCCACCTTACAGCTTTGTGGGATGGTCTTTTTATGTTTCGGCAGGACTGTCCCACAGTGCCTATAGCATGGACCATAAAGTCATGGTTGACAGAGTCTGGTGTGGAATAATTTAGTTGGTCTTCCTTGACCTCAACCATATTGAACATCTTTAGGATTAACTTGAAAGAAGATTGCTAGGAGGTGTCCTAATATTTCTTCTTATTTAGTGTATATGCTATTGCCTCTACAGTACAGAATTTAGATCTGAAGTACTTTACCCATTTGAAAACTACAAAAATTGAGAGTTCTGGTTTTCGTTTATTGGTTGCACAAGATCATATTATTGACTAATTACAAATGTTCCTAGAGTCACCCATATATTCCTCTAGTAAACTAGTATTAAACCTAAAATAATTACCTTTTTTATGAAAAGATGATTACCAGATAGAAGATCACCCTGCAGCACAATGTGCCAAATATTAGAGATTATGCTGGAAATTTCACAGTCGATAAATGGAGTACCAGCATAAACATTACAAAGGAGAATGAAAATATTTTTTAAATCCATTATAAACCCTTATTTGGATGATCAACAAGAACTGAGTTATGCTTTAAACATTTCCCACATCCTAAACATAAAAATTGCTACTCTACTGTGTGGATTTTCTCATGTCTTAAAAGATTTGGTTTCTTTGTAAAACCTTTCCCACATTCTAAACATGAAAATCGCTTTTCCCCTGTGTGACTTATCTGATGTTCATTAAGATCAGATTTGTTAGAAAAACATTTCCCACATTCTGAACATGAAAATGACTTATTCCCTGTGTGAGTTTTCTGATGTCGAACAAGATTTGCTTTCTCATTGAAACATTTCTCACACTCTAAACATGAAAATGGCTTCATTCCTGTGTGAATTCTCAGATGTGTAACAAGATTTGATTTCTGATTAAAGCATTTCACACATTCTGAACATGAAAATGGCTTCTCTCCTGTGTGAGTTCTATGATGTCTAACAAGATCTGTCATTCGAATAAAACATTTCCCACATTCAAAACATGAAAACAGCTTCTTCCCTGAGTGTGTTCTTTGATGTCTAGCAAGATCAGATTTTTGAGAACAGCATTTCCCACATTCTGAACATGAAAATGGCTTCTCCCCTGTATGAGTTCTCTGATGTATAACAAGATATGATTTGTGATTAAAACATTTCCCACATTCTAAACAGGAATATGGCTTCTCCCCTGTGTGAATTCTCTGATGAGTAACAAGATTTGATCTCTGATTAAAACATTTACCACATTCTAAACATGAATATGGCTTCTTTCTTGTGTGATCTCCTTGATATTCACCATTCCTTCTGTGATTTTTATTTTGCGTAACAATCTGTGATGAATCATTAGATAGAACCTGATGAAAAGGATCAGATGATAGATCTTTACTATGATTAGCTGGAGGTGTATCTGGAATTGTGGCATTCTTTCCATGTGTATCTGGTGGGATAACATAATCATCTGAAAATCTCATATGTCCCTCTGAGCTCCTGGTACAGTCATCTGGCAAAAATGAAACCATTATTATTATACACCAACAGTGCCATGGAAGTATATTCATTCTAATATGTTATTATATATCTCATAATACTTCTGAATTAAAATAGCTATACTACATTTTCAATAGATTAGGACAATGGCAGCAACAGAAGACCTTGTAATACAGCTTGATTCTGACCTTCATCGTACCTCTTCCCCTGCTTAGTTGTCCATCTGCCTGACTTCAGTGTTTGACCCAACTCAATCTTTTGATCATGTTGTACTAATGATCTGTAAATTTAGTCTTCAAATGCCAACAACTTTATTAGTATTGGCCTCTGATTTAAGAAGGCCTAAAGGTACACAAATTTCTTTTTCAGTCCTAAATGCTGGGGAGAACTTATTCTCAGCCAGGTTTTGTTTGAGCCACTTATTACTGAAGTCCTTCTATTTTCTTTGGGAAACCCAGAACTCTCAAGTTTTTACTCTGAGTGCAATCCTCCATTTTCTTGTGATGCTGCTTTGTCTCTTCACTTGAGTATTCTTCTTCCTCAATTCCATTTTTGGTGGTATTATAATTGCCTTGAAACATAGATATTTTTTCTGCCATCTCAGTTATTATTTCTCATCTCTTGCCAAAATCATGCTGATGATCACTTTTTCTTCTAGCCTCCCAATTGCCCTGACATTTCCTTTAATGTTGAATTACATTGCTCAAAAAAATAAAGGGAGCACTAAAAGCCCACATCCAAGATATCACTGAATGAAATATTTCAGTTGTAAATCTTTATTCATCACATAGTGGAATGTGTTGAGAACAATAAAACATAAAAATGATCAATGTAAATCACAACTAATATCCCACGGAGGTCTGGAGTTGGAATGATGCTCAAAATCAAAGTGGAAAATGAAGTTACAGGCTCATCCAACTTCAGTGAAAATGCCTCAAGACAAGGAAATGATGCTCAGTAGTGTGTGTAGCCTCTACATGCCTGTATGATCACCCTACAACGGCTGGGCATGCTCCTCATGAGGCGGCGGATAGTCTCCTGAGGGATCTCCTCCCAGACCTGGACTAAAGCATCCGCCAACTCCGGGGCAGTCTGTGGTCCAATGTGACGGTGGATGGTGTGAGACATGATGTCCCAGATGTGTTCAATCGGATTCCGGTCTGGGGAATGGGTAGGCCAGTCCATAGCTTCAATGCCTTCATCTTGCAGGAACGGCTGACACACTCCAGCCACATGAGGTCTGGCATTGTCCTGCATTAAGAGGAACAATGGGCTAACCGCACCAGCATATGGTCTTACAAGGGGTCAGAGGATCTCATCTCGGTACCTAATGGCAGTCAGGCTACCTCTGGCGAGCACATGGAGGGCTGTGTGGCCCTCCAAAGAAATGCCACCCCATACCATTACTGACCCACTGCTAAACCGGTCATGCTGAAGGATGTTGCAGGCAGATCGCTCTCCACGGCATCTCCAGACTCCGTCACATCTGTCTTATGTGTTCAGTGTGAACCTGCTTTCATCTGTGAAGAGCACAGGGCGCCACTGGTGAATTTACCAATCCTGGTGTTCTGTGGCAAATGCCAGGCTTCCTGCACGGTGTTGTGCTGTGCCCCCATCTGTGGACGTCAGGCACTCAGACCATCCTCATGGAGTCGGTTTCTAACCGTTTGTGTGGACACAGGCACATTTGTGGCCTGCTGGAGGTCATTTTGTAGTGCTCTGGCAGTGCTCCTCCTGTTCCTCCTTTAACAAAGGCTGAAGTAGCGATCCTGCTGCTGGGTTGTTGCCCTCCTACGGCCCCCTCCACGTCTCCTGGTGTACTGGCATGTCACCTGGTAGCACCTCCAGCCTCTGGACACTACACTGACAGACACAGCAAACCTTCTTGTCACTGCTCACATTGATGTGCCATCCTGGATGAGCTGCACTACCTGTGCCACTTTTGTGTTGGTTGTAGAGTCCGAGTGTGAAAGCACATCCAGCATTCAAAAGTGACCAAAACATCAGCCAGAAAGCATTGGTACTGAGATGTGGTCTGTGGTCCGCACCTGCAGAACCACTCCTTTACTGAGTGTGTCTTGATAATTGCCAATAATTTCCATCTGTTGTCTATTCCATTTGCACAGCAGCATGTGAAATTGATTGTCAAACAGTGTTGCTTCCTAAGTGGACAGTTTGATTTCACAGAAGTTTGTTTTACTTGGAGTTATATTCTGTTGTTTAAGCGTTCCCTTTATTTTTTTGAGCAGTGTATATTTGTTGATAGCTCTTAAAATGTTTTGGACTGGGTTTTTGCAAATTCTTTAGTTTTTCCACAACTGGTTAATTTTTCTTAGTATTGTACCCTTCAGCTTTGTTTATAGACTTAAAGAGTAAATAAACTATTTTTTTAATTTTTTTTAATTGAAAGTGTGACTGTCACAAACTCCCTTTTCACAAGTCAAATTTCACATCAGTAAAGGCCACATAAAAACAAAAAACCTGCTGCAGGTGCTGGATTTTTGTGTGTTGTAATGATTCCCTGAGCTTGTTCATCACAATACCTCTAATCTGGCCTTGCACATCAACTCTGGTGGGCCTGTTGTGCCCACAGTAAATTTGGTGCCCGAAAAGGGACAGGACAACAACTATTCCCATACGTACTACATTGATTCTCCAGGTCAGTGAAGGGAAGGAGACTGATGAGGTAGGGGTTTATAACAATTTTTATATTTTTAAAAATGTTTTATCTTTTTACCTTATTTTTTAGTCCACTTAACCTTTGAACCTGCAATAGTTTTTATCGCTTTATACATTGCAGTTATCAAGCAAATCTACAGATAATCAACTTTTAAAAACAAGAAAGCTGTCAATATAAACAACACACTGATTGATAAATATAGTCAGCAAAAATGTGAGGAATAAAATTAACATATAACTTTTAATATTGTAAATTCAAAATAGACCACGACTACAAACGACAAGGAATACCACATACATACAGTATGTCGCATCAAGTTGGCAACAGATTATTAATGGAAACCTATAAGTAGGCTCAACTCTACTAAGTCATCTACACGGGCATGCAGGTCATAGGAAGCTGAATAAAATTATATGATACCTTAATATCTGCGATCCAATATCTTATTCCAGTGAAATCCACATTTTTCTTAATATGTAAAGAGCTATTATGATCTGTGGGCCTAACATACTGTAGATTTCGCCGAGAATCTGTCTCCAGAGCTAATTTTAAATGATTTTAAACCTAATTTCCTTAGGTTTCCCACTGTTATCTCAGAGTCTTCCTGTGGTCTGAATTCAGGGTTCTATAGATTTTGGATTTTACAAGTTCCAGAGTAAACTATTTTATCTCAAGAATTGGAAAAAATACGGTCCAGTATACAATAATGCATACTCACCTTATTGACTTCCTCTGTGCTTCCACATTTGGCCAAAAATATTCAGCCAATCACTGAATGTGGCAGTGACCAATACATCAGAATGTATGGAGATTGGCCCCATGTTTTCATTCTGAGAAACGTCAGTTTTGCCCATTGAAACTTTCCAGTAACAATGTGTTAAGAAATAAAAACATAAACAGACTGTGTAACAAACCCTAAAAAGTTCAAACCATAATTCTAGAATCCAGTGACTGATTAGAACTTGTGACTTCTCTGCATTTAGTGGTCACTACTCACCTGTGCGGTTATCTGTAAGAATCTCCTCTTTACACCACTCGTCACTACTCACATATGTCCCTGAAGTATTAATATGGATCAGATCTTTACACTGAAACAAATATAAAAGTCACAGACAGATGAAGTTGTAAGAAATGATTTCTCAGAACATAAAAGATCATAAATTAACTTAACTTCTGCTGTCATTTTTTGGTTATCACAAAGCTGCAGGTTGAAAAGCATCTCAAACATTTTTGCTCAACTATAGTTAGATCCCACCTGTGCTGAGGGATAATAAGTGCATTTGAGCACATTAGATGGACTCCAGCGATGTAGTCAGCCGCAATTTGCATGACTGAGCACCTCCTGTTCCTCAGAACAGTTCTTACCATCCATCTCAACTAGTTGTTTAAATGAAAAGATCCGTGCTCTTTTGGATGCTTTCCATGAACAGAACATTCTCATTACAGCCTTGACACTAATGCATGTAACAAAAAAAACAACAAAAAAACCAACATTTTCAAAAATATTGGGCCTGGTTAATTTATGACCAATTACCATGCCCTGTTCTAAGCCAGTCAAATCACTTAATTTATTATTCCCATAGTCATAATTATAAAAGCTAAGAGCACTTCAACAATGTATAATTGGTAATAATTCTTAAGCAGGTATTTCACTGCAGTAATACTTTGGACATCCTGATTGTATTTTTCTAGTACATGTGAGGAGGGAAGCATCTATAACATCATTGATAAGCACGTAGCTTTCTTTTTATACTCTATGGGTGTAACAACCCTGCTGGCATCCCTGCATGGCCTTCCATCCCCTACCTGCATTACACTCAAACTCACTTACTTCTCTGGGCCTTGATGTGACTTCTCTCTGCTGCCGGCAACTCCTGTTTCTTATAGAGACTGTGTGCACCTTGCTAAGGTGTCCCTGGCCAATTGCCATGAGGCTTCCTGTATTTAAGACTTCCCCACCCATTGGTGGGGGCCTGTGCAACTTACTCTCTCAGTCAGTTCTTAGCTGCTGAGGTGCCAGGCCCTGTCTCTGCTTCTTGTGTCCGCCACCCAGTGGGGCGTTGTACCCTGGTCTCTGTCCTGTGTTTGCCACCCAGTGGGGCTTATTACCCTGGCTTGTGTCCTTGTGTAGCCAACTAGTGGGGCTTCGTACCCTGGCCTATATCTGCACCCAGTGGGGCGTTGTACCCTGGCTTGTGTCCGTATTTCTGTGCTTTGTCCCGTTCCTGACTCTGTCTTAGTCTAGTCCTGTTCCTGTGTTCGTTTATATCCCTGGCTTGGTTTGCTTTCTCTGCTGTGCACACTCTGTGTCTTGCTTTGCTCTGCGCTCTGTGTCTTGCTTTGCACTGCTTTCGGCTCTGCGACCTTCCTTTGCTCCTTGCTCTGCACTCTGTGGCTTTGCTCTGCTTTCAGCTCTGCACTCTGTGTCTTGCTTTGCTCGGCTTTCGGCTCTGCTCTCTGCGACCTTGCTTTCCTCCTTGCTCAGCATTCTGTGACCTTGCTCTGCACTCTGTGGTTTTGCTCTGCACTCTTACTTTGCTCTGCTCTCAGTTCTGCACTCTGTGGCTTTGTTCTCGGCTCTGCTCTGTAGCTTTGCACTCTGACTTTGCTCTGCTCTCAGCTCTGCACTCTGGCTTTGCTCTGTGGCTCCGCTACTTGCGGTTCTACCTTGCTCCGCTTCTTGCAGTTCTTCCCTGCTCCGCCTCCTGCGTCTCTGTTCTTGGCTCCGCCTCCTGCTCTTGGCTCCGCTTCCTGCGTTTCCGCTCTTGGCTCCACCTCTTGCGTTCCGCACTTGGCTCAGACTCCTGCTCTTGGCTCCGCCTCCTGCACTTGGCTCCCCCTCCTGTGGTGTTTCCGTGCTTGGCCCAGCCTCCTGCACTTGGCTCCGCCTCCTGCGTTTCTGTTCTTTGCTCTAGCTCCTGTGTTTCCGCTTTGCATCCGCTCTTGCGGTCTTTCTCTACCTATTCATAAATCCTCCTGTCTGAATAGGTTCTTACCTGTTTTACATACCTGCCTGCAGACCGGTCCCTACCGGTTCTTCCAGTGTACCAGCCTTGTCCGCCAGTCCTGCTAGAGCCAGCCGTACCTGCCTGCCAACCAGAGAGCCAGCCGTGCCCGCCTCCCTGCCAGTGACTCTGTTGTACCAGTCCGCATGCCTGTGTCCCAGCCGTGCCCGCCTGTCTGCCAGAGTGCCAGCTTGCCTGTCTATGTTCTGTTCCCCGGTGGGATCAGCAGCCACAGCCAGACACCACCCTAGAGTAGCTTCCTGCTGCACAAGCCTGACCTCACCATCAGTGGCTCCAGCGAACACCAAGGAAACTACTTAGTTACGCCCCTTCCACACAGTGGGGCCACACCCCCGCATGCCACGCCAACCAGTCTGGGCGCGAGCATGACACTGAGCCTCCGTTCCTTTCTTTTTTTATGGGCAAGCTTATAATGTAGTATTTGCAAAACTCAACAAATAATGCAACTATTCAGTGCTTGATGAGTCTCTCCATTTATGCCCGTCTTTGAACATAAGGATTACACATTGGCTCAGCCCTTCAACAGCTCTGGCAAAAATTAAGAGACCACTGCACAGTTTTATAAAAATCAGCTTCTCTACATGTCTGACAACCATTCCATTCCAATGTCAGTTGAATTCCAACCAGAGTACACCTCATTCTACTTTATGTGCTTCTGATTAGCTGATCACCTGAACCAAATCTTATTTAATGAAGGAAAGTATAAAAAACACTGCTTTGGTCTTGATAATCCTCTTGCAATAGGACAAGCTGGATGGCAAAACAAGTGCTAATAATATCCCAAAAGTAATAGGAATGAAAAAATAACTTTTAACCATGCCAAAGGTGTTGAAAAGAAAAGTTTTGAGTGAGGAAAATAAGGGCTCAATTCTGGCTTTACTAGCAGAGGGACATAGTGAGCGTCATGTTGCCTCCATCCTTAAAATGTCTAAGACGGCAGCACATTACAACAAGGTCAAGCAGCAGACATTGGGGACAACAAAGCTACAGACCGGCAGAGGGTGAAAATGACTCCTCCACTGACCAACCTGACCATCATCTTATTTGAATGTCACTCAGCAACTGCAGGATGACATCAAGTGAGCTATAAAAAGAATGGCAAATGGCAGCTGGGGCGAAGTACACGGCAAGAACACTTCGTAATGGGGTTCGAGAGGCCAGACTCAAGTCATATAAAGCTAGATAAAAGCCTTTCAACAATGAGAAGCAAATGAGAGCTAGGCTGAAGTTTGCCAAAGACCATAAGGATTAGACCATAGAGGACTGGAGTAAGGTAATCTTCTCTGATGAGTCTAATTTTCAGCTTTTCCCAACACCTGGTCGTCTAATGGATAGGCGGAGACCTGGAGAGACGTACAAGCCACAGTGTCTTGCACCCACTGCGAAATTTGATGGATGATTCTTCAGCAAGGCTGGAATTTGGCAGGTTAATCTTTACGAATTATGTATGAATCAAGCCGCATACAAGGTTATCCTGGAAAATCTGTTGATTCCTTCTGCTCAGGCAATGTTCCCCAACTCTGAGGACTGGTTTTTCCAGCAGGACAATGCGCCATGCCACACAGCTAGGTCAATTAAAGTGTTGATGAAGGACCGCCACAACAAATCCCTGTCATGGCCAGCTCAATCTCCAGACCTGAACCCCATTGAAAACCTCTGGAATGTAATCAAGAGGAAGATGGATAGTAACAAGCCATCAAACAAAGAAGAACGGCTTCAATTTTTGGACCAGGAGTGGCATAAGGTCAGCCAAAAAGCAGTATGAAAGACTAGTGGAAAGCATGCCAAGACACATGAAAGCAGTGATTAAAAATCATGGTTATTCCACAAAATATTGATTTCTCAACTCTTCTTGAGTTAAAACATTAGTATTTTTGTTTCTTAATGATTATGAAGTAGTTTTTTTTGCATTATTTGAGGTCTGCAAGCAAGATATTTTTTGTTATTTTGTTTTCCAAGGCTTTATTGTTTTTTAACAAGTATGAGGAACAGGGGAGGAAAAAGAGGGGAGGGGGGGAAGGGGTAAGGGTGGACAGGAAAAATAAGTGGAGTAAAACAAACAAATCACACAATAAAGTGCGGAGAGGCAACAATAAGCCTTAATGAAGCAAGGGACGCAGCCCTTGGAACAAACTGTCTAATAACTGTTCGTTATATAAAATATAATGTATAACGTAAACAGGAACAGGAAAAAATGGATTAGGTACATTTTAACTTTTATAGTGCAAGGGTTAAGCCCTTGAGCTAGGCATACTTTGGCTCATGAAAAGCAAGGGTTATGTCCCTTGGACGGACTGTTAATTCTAACGGCAAGATTAGTGCAGAGGCTATATAAGTAGAGAGCTCCCAGGCGAGGCAGAAATGCTATCAGAAAGGAATTAGGTCTGAGGCAGGCGCCATCTTGTGTTACCTTATGGTAGTGAAAGTGAGTTGAGGTAGCAGCAGATATTCAATGAGGAAAAAACTGGTCCCACTTATACCATTTCTGGTAGAACTTGCTAAACTCGTTATTGGATAAAGCGAATTTGAGTTCGAGGTCCCTATGTTGCGACATTAATTTAATTATAATGGTTTCGTTGGGGAGGGTCGTGTTTTTCCAGTGGTATGCTATGGAGTTTTTGGCGACCATGCATAGGTGTAAGATTATTTTTACCAGAGAACTGTCTAGGAGGTGGGTGTCCAATGAGAGGAGAGCTAGTTGGGGAGAAAGGGTGACTGAAGGGCCTGGAAGTTTGGCGATTATCGAGATGTTTGACCAGAAGGTAGTAGCAATGGGGCAGTTCCAGAAAATGTGTAGCAACTCACCCCTGTGTCCGCAATTTCTCCAGCAGAGAGGGGAGATGGACAGGTTTATGTGTGAGAGTCTAGTTGGGGTGTAGTACCATCTGGAACAAATTTTGAAATGGGATTCTAAAAGGGACATCGAGATTGTGGAGGAGTATGTGGTTGAAAAAGCCTCTTCCCAGTCGTCTGTGGAGGCGGATAAGTTTAGGGACTTCTCCCAGGTTAGGATATAAGCA
The DNA here is from genome assembly GCF_051348905.1 of Ranitomeya variabilis. NCBI lineage: Eukaryota > Metazoa > Chordata > Amphibia > Anura > Dendrobatidae > Ranitomeya > Ranitomeya variabilis. The sequence goes on from NC_135235.1 coordinate 632,235,428, forward strand.
TTTTTTACAAAAGAAGTGTCTTTATTGAAGCAGTCGTAAATAAACTTATGGCCCCAGAATATTCGGTGGTTTTGGTTGGTTAAGATTTTTAAAGATGGCTCCGAAAATCTAAGTTTGAGGCCTAGAAAAAGTTTAACGTTTTCCCTCAATACAATGTATTCAAGGAAGGAGGACGAGGGTGCGTTGAATTTGGACTTTAGGGAGCTAAAATTCAAAAGATTAGGACCATCTGAAATGTCCCCCAGGGTTAGAATTTTTCGGTCGGCCCAGAAGGGGGGCAGAGGTAGGTTAAAATATGAGTAGATAAATGCGAGAGGTAGCTTATGGAGAGTGGATCTGTTTTGGCTGCGGCCCTCTAATCTGGATACTCTGGACCAGGCAAGGGAAATTGCTTGGAATATCGGATGTTTACAGGTGTTTAGGTGGGAGCTAGCTATGGCTTTAAAGATCAAAGATTTGAGTGGCTTGCCCTCGTTTATTTCCAACTCCAAGTCGTACCAAGCCGGGGTTTTTTGGTCTGAAAACCAGTGGGCACTCTGTTTAAGAAGAAGTGAGTGGTAGTGTGCATGAATGTTAGGAAGGCTCATTCCACCATGGTTTTTCTTTTTATATAGAGATCTAGTATCTGTTCTAGATTTTTTATTGTTAAAAACAGAGTTATTCAGATGAGCTTGGATCACCGTCAGGTAGGACGTGGAGATGGGGAGTGGGATGCATCTAAAGATGTATAGGATTTTGGGGAGCGTAAATAGTTTGATTGCCAAATTTCTCCCCCACCAGGACAGGTCCCTGTCTTTGAAGGAAATGCAGTCTTTTAAAATTGAGTCAGTTAATTTTTTAATATTTGATATGACTGTTTTTTCTAGGTTTTTGTTGATGATGACACCTAAGTAAGGGATTTCTTCTCTGCACCAATTAAATGATACAGAGGTGTTTAAACGTTGAATTTCTTTTTGGCTAACGTGTATGGGTAGGATGTTGGACTTTGAGTTGTTGATCTTGAATCTAGAAAGGGCCGAGAAAGTCTCTAATTCATTGAGAGTTTCTAGTGTGGAGGATACCGGGTTTGTGAGAGTCAGGATAATATCGTCCGCAAACAAGCTGATCTTGTGCTGGCGCTTGTTTGCGGGTATTCCAGTTATATAAGGGTTTTGTCTGATATGCTCCACCAGGGGTTCTAGTGCCAGATTGAAGAGTAGGGGGGAGAGGGGACAGCCCTGTCTCGTGCCGTTGCCGATGGGGAAAGCGTCCGAGATATGGTTGTTGCTGATAACTCTTGCCGTGGGACACTTGTAGAGTGTCATGAATGTGGAGACAAGGTTATTGTTGAAGCCAAATTTAATTAGGGTCTGTTTGAGGAATAGCCAGTCGATGCGGTCGAAGGCTTTCTCGGCGTCTAGGGATATAAGTACTGTTGGTGATCTAGTAAGGTTTGTAAGTTTGATGGAATTCAGAATTCTTCTCGTGGCGTCAGCGGGTTGTCTATTTTTGACAAACCCCATTTGATCGTTCGCTACAAGGTTAGGTAGGATATCACTGAGCCTGTTGGCAAGAATTTTTGAAAAGATCTTAATGTCTGTGTTCAACAGGGAGATCGGTCTGTAATTATTGGGGGATGTGGGGTCACCTGTTTGTTTGGGGATTAGAATGATAGATGCCTCCAGCATTTCTTTTGGGAAGGATCCTATTTTGGCGGCGTGGTTAAACAGCTCTGTTAGATGGGGGGCAAGGATTTTGCTGAAGGCTTTGTAGTAAGCATTATTGAAGCCATCTGGCCCAGGAGATTTGTGGGGTTTAAGGTGGTTTATGGTATCCTCTACCTCTGGGATGGAGAAGGGAGCGGAAAGTGATTCAGTTTCTTCTTTCGTTAAGGATGGCAGATTAATGTTGGCGAGGTATGTTCTGATGTCTAGTTCTTTTGGGGGAGAGGAGGTAGGATCTGAATTTAAGTTATAGAGTTTGGAATAGTATTTGGAAAACTCATTTGCTATGTCTTGGGGGTGAGTTAGTGGAGTGCCATCTGTTAGGGAGGAGATTCTGTTTATTTTGTTTTGGGTCCTTAGTTTTTTAATTCTGTTGGCCATGTATCTGGTGGGTTTGTTCAGGGACGAATAGACCTTGAATTTAGAGGAGTTGAGGGCGGCTTCATAGGGAGAAAATATTAAGGACCTAAGTTCCTGTCTTAGGGAAAGAAGGTCGGATTGCATCTTAGGTGAGGGGGAGGGGAGGCCTATTAAGGTATTTTCGAGTGTGCGAATAGATTTTTGTAAATTCAAAGTTTTTTCCCTTTTTTCCCTTTTTATTTTGGCGGAAATATTCATTATAGTGCCTCTGATAACGGCTTTATGGGCGCACCAGTTATTAGGAGGGTTGGTTGCTTCTGCGGAATTTTCCTTGAAATAGTTGGTTAAAGTATTCTGGATTGTGGCAATATGGATGGAATCATGGAGGATATGAGAGTTGCATTTCCATAATTTAACATTTTTTAAGGAAGGGCCAATCAGTATTTCACCACTAACGGGGGAGTGGTCCGATAGCGTTCTGTCGCCTATGGATACTTTTTTAAATTTGTCCAGGGAAAAAATGTCAGATAGGATCAAGTCGATCCTGGATGCCGAATGGTGGGCTGAGGAGAAGTGAGAGAACTCCTTGGAGGAGGAGTTCAGGCATCTGAAGATATCATAAAGTTCATTTCTGCCCAGCCACCAATTTAAGTTGTCTGAATTAGGTCTAGAGTTTGATGAGGAATCTAGGATTCTGTCTGGGGTGATATTGAAGTCTCCCAGGAGAATCAAGATGCCTCTCTTGACTTCATTTATCTTTTTCAGCGTTTTAGAAAGGAATCTAATCTGATTTTTGTTTGGAGCATACAAATTCGCTAGAGTGCATGTCTGACCATTAATGGTACAAATTAAGATGTGATACCTGCCTCCAGTATCAGCATGTTCCTCAAGAGCCTCGAAGGGGACAGAGTTCCTGATCAGAGTGATCACCCCAGCTTTTTTACTTGAGTTGCAGGCCTCAAAGATATGAGGGAAACTGCGGTGACTAAAGTAGGGGTGATTCCCTGCCAAGAACTTCGTCTCTTGGATGCAGGCAATGTCTGCCTGGGATTTAAGTAGTTCTCTCCACAGAGTGTGCCTCTTTTGGGGGCTATTTAGCCCTCTAATGTTATATGTTAGGATTTTGAATGACATTGTATTATACCCCAGAAGATGAAGACGAAGAAGGTATCACTAGAATCTGGGGGGTAATGGTAACCTGAAAAGGAAAGATTAGTGTTGAAACAAGTAAGGTTATAACCTATAGACTACAGAGATCTTTCTTCTTGAGAGGTTCTTGAGCCAACGGTTCTTGGGTGAAACCTTAAAGATAAAATAACACAGTAGAATAAAACAGTAACTGCACAAGTAGGTCAACAGAACTACCTGGAAATAGAAAAGAGGGGGTTACTGAAAGTGAACGGGAATAGGGGAGATGTCCCATCTAGAATTAAGAGGGAGACCCCACAATTGGATAACAGAAAAAAGTAGGCCAGCTGAGTGATAGGATGGAAGTAGTTCAACGGTTAAGTGACTTGACGAAGTTTAGGCCATCCTCGACAGAGTGGATCGGAATGATTCTTCCCCGATGTGGAATTAATAATTTTAATGGGAAGCCCCATTTATAGATTATTCCTTTTTCCCTGAGGATTGAAGTCACAGGTCTAAATTCTCTGCGGCCTTCTAGGGTTTCCTTTGAGAAATCTGGGAAGATTTTTAAATCTCCATAGGGCTCTGGAAATGTTCTTTTTTCCTTAAGATAGTTGAGAATGGACTCTTTGGTTTTAAAGAAGTGGAGTTTTAGAATGGTGTCTCTAGGTAGATCCGCAGACACTTTGGGGGGTTTGGGCAGCCGGTGGGCCCTGTCAATCGTGAGGTCAAGGTCTGAGAGGTCTGGCAGAGCTGCTTTGAAGATATTTTTGAGGTGAGAAGACAGCTGGTCTTGGGGTATGTCCTCTGATATGCCTCTAATTTTTAGGTTATTTCGCCTGCCTCTATCTTCGAGGTCTGCCAATTTAGATCGCAGGTGTTTCATTTCAAAGTTGATCCTATCCAGCTCATCAAAAGAGATAGACGACCTATGTTCCAGTTTATTCAGCCTCTCCTCATGTCTGGACAGTTGTTTGTCTATCTTGTCGATTTTGTCACAATATTTTTGGAAATTTAAGTCCATTTCATTTTTCATTGTATTTACCAGGGAGTTTATTTTATCATCCATTATGTTTTTTATTTTATTTATTAGATCCTCTTGGTCTGGTTGGCTTTGGCCTGTAACGTGTGTGTGTGAGTATGAGCCTGCCGAATTGGCGCCCCTGTTGGGTTCTGGATCGTCATATTTTGTTTTACTTTTTTGTGGGGATTGATTGGGGGATGTGTCACTAGAAACAACATCCTCCTCCGCTTCTGCATATTTCTCATTCGTGGCTCCTGGGTTAGATCTCTTTAAGCTGGCAGAGGAGTCCATTTTTGTAGGAGAGAATTTATCAAAGGATTTGTTGTTGGACCTATAGTCCATTGAATGAGGCGTGTCTCTCCTGGGGGATCTAGATCTGCGCCTGGGTGAGGAGAAGGAGCTAGGTCTGGATTTCTCTAGGTCCCTGCGACTCAGAGATTTGTCCTGTTTTTGGCTGTAGAGTGGTTTTTTTGGAGTGGGAGGGTTAATTCTCCCTTTAGATTTTGTGTTATTCATGGTAGCGGTTAATGGATGCTGACAGAGCAGATTTTAATGGGTGTTGATCAATTAGTGCTATGCCTCACAGTTAAGTCTTATGTGGCTAAGGTTAAGAGAGTGTTTTACTCTTGTCCAAAAGTAGATATTCTGTGAGGGCTGTGAGAGGGGGGCGTTTCTGGTTTTGTTAACCTTTCAGAAGAGGGAGGTTTAATTACAGTGTGCCTTTTACAGTGAGAGTAAGAGCGTTGTTTTACAGACTCTGCTCTCTGTTGTCAGTTTTGTAGGGCGCTTGGGATGGAGCCGGCGTAGTGGTTCCTACAGGGAGCGGCCGGAACTACTTCCCATAGGCTTTTATTGAGGAAGCCTGGAGATTTAATAAAAGATGTTTCAATTCCTTTTCCTCAGGTGGATGAACTAGGGGGGCGATATAGGAAGAGCGTTAAAGAGTTAATTCCCCCTTTTTTTTTTTCCTTTTTCTTTCACCGCGATTTCACGGTAATGTGAGTGGTTGTTAGGGGACTACTTTTTTAGGGTAGGCCTCCGAGAATCGCTGCTTTGGAGCCGGGGGCTCGATTTTTCCAGACCACTGACCTTGCGGTTAGTTGGAGTGGGAAGCTTGTTGCGCTTAGTCTCCTGAAGTGAAGATCTGGCAGGGGAGGAGTCTGCCTCTTCACTGCCGTGCAGGGCCTTCCTGTTCACTAGGCCTGATGGACTCCAGAGGCCTACTCCGGCTGGAGCTGTTCTGGGGTACAGAGATGAGGAGAAAGTTGGTTGGAGGGGTTCCTCATGGTATCAGGGGATGATGAAGGGGGATTATGTGACAAGGGGCCTCCAAAATATGCTGTAGAAGTCGCGTATAGGGATTTTTCCCCTGGAGCTCCCTCTTCACACGTCTGCCTCCATAGACGTCCGAAGCCACGCCCCCCATTTTTTGTTATTTTGACCATTTCTCATTTTCAGAAAATAAATACAAAATGTATTGCTTGGAACTTCGGAGACATGCAGTCAGTAGTTTATAGAATAAAAAGAGCAATTTACATTTTACTCAAAAATATACCTATAAAGACAAAAATCAGACAAACTGGAAATTTTGCAGTGGTCTCTTAATTTTTGCCAGAGCTGTATGTATGGTGCTCTCTTTATCCTTTAACCCTTACTGTGCTCTTTACCAATACTTGCTGCTGTTTTCGTTTCCCCACCACTTGGAGGACTATTTTTCTGTCGTCTTTTTAAACTTGTTTTTATACTATTTTTCATTAATAAAGATTGAATTTTTTACTGCCACATTGCCTCTTATCACTTCTTATATATATGGCACCACACCATAATAGTTTATGGTAATTATTAAATCACTTAATTTGCCCATTCTCATGTGGATTTACACCAAACCTGCTTGTTAGAAGCCAAATAACTTCATTTTATCTTGCACTTCAGGATCAGGGACCTAATTTCCATACAGCTCAAGTTGGGAAAGAGCAGGTGTCTCTAATAAATTGTCCACTCAGTGTATAATACTGGTGGATAAAACAAGACTGAACACAAGACCTTCACAGCAGCCTTCTACACATCATAGGGGAGATCTCATGACACCTTCTCTCCATCATCCTGATGATCCTGAGGAATGTTGCATTCTTCGGCTGAACAGTCCTGTGGAAGTAGAGGTCTTGGACATCTCTCTGGTGTTGTCATCTTACTAGATAGAACTGTAGGAAACACATACAGGGACTGAATTATTTACTGATAATTATAGGGCGTGTGTATTTAGTCCTGTCTATTACCTGGTGATGTGAGGGGCTGGGGAACCTCCATTATGACGTCCTTATACAGATCTTTGTGTCCTTCTAAATACTCCCACTCCTCCATGGAGAAATAGACGGCGACATCCTGACACCTTATAGGGACCTGACACATACAATGATACCGTCATCCCCCCGATCCCACCATAGCGTTACTGTATAATGTCCCAGCATTCCCAGCAGTGTCACCTCTCCAGTCAGCAGCTCAATCATCTTGTAGGTGAGTTCTAGGATCTTCTGGTCATTGATGTCCTCATGTCTCAGGGGGTGAGGTGGAGGCCCCGTGATTGGGCTCAGGGGTCTTCCCCATCCCTCAGACACAGGGGCCTGACAGCGCTCACTAGAGGTCTTCTTCACTACTGTGTAATCCTGGTTATGGAGAGACACATTAATAAACCTCACTACAGACATTCCCAGAGTCCTCACCTCTCCAGTTCTGTCCATCTGTTATTCCCATAGATAAGAATGATGGAATGTGACGTCATCAGAATCTCTCACCTCTCCAGTAAGCCGGAAGAGGATCTCTAGGGTGAGGTGTAATATCCTCTCCGCCATCTTGTCCCTGTCCCTATCCATCCTTGTAGGGTCACTCAGGAGAATTCTCTTATATAGAAGATCTCCACTGAGAGGATCCGATATTGTAGGGACCTGAATGGGGAGAAGATGTAACATCATAAAGATCCCATGTAAGAAATCTCCGGAGCTGTTACCGGCGTCACATGATCACTACATCCAGTCATGGCCCCGTCCTGCCCCCGGTATAACACACAGTCCCATTATAGTCACATACAGAGATTTATCACAGGCTCAGCACTGAGGGGGTTAATGTCCCCTGTGCCCAGTAATGGGGAATCTCCAGCACCTACCTCCACCTGCAGAGCCGCACACCACATATATGGCTGCTCTGTGCGCACAGGACCTGTGATGAGGTCACAGGAGGGGAGGAGTCAGGGGTTAGTTGTGCCTAAATCGCAGATTCACTCCACAACTGACACAATTTTGGAAACTGTACTCTTTAAGGATTTTATCCATGTGTATAGTAAGCATTTTGATTCCAAGGGTACTGCACAGATTTTGATAACATTAGGTTTTCATATTGAAAATTTTCATTTTTTTCATAAACAATTTTGCTTTAGCCCCAACACTTTTACTTTTGCAAAAGGTAATATGATATAGTGGATCCCAAAGTTTGTGACCTACTTTCTTCTGAGCGTGTCGATATCCCACATGTAGTTAAAAAGTTCTGTTTGGACACACGGCAGGGCTCGGAAGGGAAGAAGCGAGATTTGGTATTTGGAATGTAAATTTGGCTGGAAAAGATTGCAGACATCATGTCTCATTTGCAGAGCCTATGTGGAAGAAAACCAGCAGAAACTCCTACAAGTGACCCCATTTTGGAATCTAGACCCATCGAGGCATTTATCTAGGGGTGTGTTGAGCTTGATGAACCCCTAGGTGCTTCATAGAACTTTTAAAAATGTTAATGTGGAAACGAAAATTATGTTTTTTTTGGATAAAATGATAATACAATTTCTCTGAAATGTAAGGATACCTCATATGTGGCCAAAACCTGCTGTTTGGGCACATGGCAGAGCTCAGAAAGGAAAGCGCACTATTTGTACAATAGTTCTTATTTTTATTTTTGCACGGTTCATCATGTGGTACAAGTGATTAGATGACTTTATTTTTCAGGTCTGTGCGATTACAGCAATGCAACTTTTATATCTTATTTTTAGGTCACACAGTAAAAACGCTTTTTATAAAAAATTGTTTTTTGTCATATTCTGAGAGCTGGTATTTTTCATTGTTTTGTGAAGAGCTGTATGAAGGCTTATTTTTTGCAAGACAAGTTGGAGATTTTTTTTGTACCATTTTTGGGGCAAATAACCCTTTTTGATCGCTTTTCATTCAGATTTTTCAGATGCAGAATGAATTAAAACCAGCCAGCAAAATTCGAGCCATATTAGGGCTTGGTTTTTGCAGGACGGTTTGGCGTTTTCATTTATACCATTTTTTTTTTTTTAAATATTACTTTTTATTCACTTCTTTATGTGTCAGTATGATGAAAAAGCAACATTTTGTCATGTTTATTTATTTATTTTTTTACGACATTCGCTGTATGAAACAAATAACGTGACAGTTTTATAGTTCAGGTCGTTCCAGACACAGCGATACCCATTTTTTACTTTGATCATCGATCTCATGCATTGCAGTGCCTGAGACCTGTCATTTCAACATAGACTTTGACTGACTCTGCTTATAGCTGGATCTACCAGGCCACCACACCCTGGGCTAATCAGACGACCATTGGCACCCACTATTACAATCTCAGTCGGTCCTCCTGTCAAACGAGGTCTTTTAACCCCCTTTTAACCACTTAGCTGGCGCTGGCATGATTAACAGTGGTATTTAAGGGGTTAGGCTACTTTCACACTTCCGTCTTTTTTCCTCCGTCGCAATCCGTCGTTATGGCAAAAAAAAGGATCCTGCAAATGTGCCCGCAGGATGCGTTTTTTTGCCATTGACTTTAACTAACGACGGATTGTGACGGATGGACACACATCGCATCCGTCGTGCGACGGATGCGATGTGTTTTTGCGGTCCGTCATGACAAAAAAACGTTCAATGTAACGTTTGTTTGTCCGTCAGCTCCGCCATTTCCAACCGCGCATGCGCGGCCGGAACTCCGCCCCCTCCCCCCTGGAACTCACAATGGGCAGCAGATGCGTCGTAAAACTGCATCCGCAGCCCACGTTGTGCACAATTGTGCACAACGTCCGTCGGTACGTCTTGCCGACAGTTTGCGACGGCCCCGTACCGACGGATGTGTGAAAGTAGCCTTAATCGGCTATAATTTGTTACAAAACGATCAGGGTCAACGCTGCAGAGTATCAGGTGTTATGCAGAGCTGTCACCCGCAGGGTTTGTACCTCTAGTGGGGCGCTATTATTCTTCAAAGCCTAGAAAAAGCTAAGGAATAAAGCCCTTTAAAAAGCATATCAGGGGTCATTATGAGGTTAATATCTCCTGATAGTGACAACATGGAGCGGGCAATGGCCATAATGGAGACTGGACAGTGACGGTATGTGTCCACATTCAGGATTGCATCAGGATTTGGTCAGTATTTTCCATCAGTATTTGTAGCCAAAACCAGGAGTGGAACAATTAGAGGAAAAGTATAATAGAAACATATGCACCACTTCTGCAGTTATCACCCACTCCTGGTTTTGGCTTACAGATACTGATGTAAAATACTGACCAAATCCTGATGCAATCCTGAACGTGGACACATACCCTAACAGAGCAGCGAGCGCCGTCAGGAGGGAAGTGACCCAATGTAATCCAATACAGAGAGAGACCCTGATATAGCGACACAGACGGGAACATGTTCTGTCTCCCAGAATGTGACCGCAGCGCTGAGGGGGTTAATGTCCCCTGCGCCCAGTAATGGGGAATCTCCAGCACCTACCTCCACCTGCAGAGCCGCACACCACATATATGGCTGTTCTGTGTGCACAGGACCTGGGATGAGGTCACAGGAGGGGAGGAGTCAGGGGTCACATGATCTGGGGCCTCAGTGTCTGCAGGACTCTGCTGTGCTGGTTGTCATGGTGCTGGATGAGGGGAAGTTTATGTGAGAGGTCAGGAGGGGTTTATAGGGTGGATGTAGCAGAAATGTGTGTGTACGAGGTGTACGGAGCGGAGCCGTGTGTGTACGAGGTGTACGGAGAGGAGCCGTGTGTACGAGGTGTGCGGAGCGGAGCCCTGTGTGTACGAGGTGTACGGAGCGGAGCCGTGTGTGTAGGAGGTGTACGGAGCGGAGCCGTGTGTGTACGAGGTGTACGGAGAGGAGCCGTGTGTACGAGGTGTGCGGAGCGGAGCCCTGTGTGTACGAGGTGTACGGAGCGGAGCCGTGTGTGTACGAGGTGTACGGAGCGGAGCCGTGTGTGTACGAGGTGTACGGAGCGGAGCCGTGTGTGTACGAGGTGTACGGAGCAGAGTCGTGTGTGTACAAGGTGTACGGAGCGGAACCGTGTGTGTACGAGGTGTATGAAGCAAAGCCGTGTGCGTACGAGGTGTATGGAGCGGAGCCGTGTGTGTACGAGGTGTACGGAGCGGAGCCGTGTATGTACGAGGTGTACGGAGCGGAGCCGTGTGTGTACCAGGTGTACGGAGCGGAGCCGTGTGTGTACCAGGTGTACGGAGCGGAGCCGTGTGTGTACGAGGTGTACGGAGCGGAGCCGTGTGTGTACGAGGTGTACGGAGCGGAGCCGTGTGTGTACGAGGTGTACGGAGCGGAGTCGTGTGTGTACAAGGTGTACGGAGCGGAACCGTGTGTGTACGAGGTGTATGAAGCAAAGCCGTGTGCGTACGAGGTGTATGGAGCGGAGCCGTGTGTGTACGAGGTGTACGGAGCGGAGCCGTGTGTGTACAAGGTGTACGGAGCGGAGCCCTGTGTGTACGAGGTGTACGGAGCGGAGCCGTGTGTGTACGAGGTGTACGGAGCGGAGCCGTGTGTGTACGAGGTGTACGGAGCGGAGCCGTGTGTGTACGAGGTGTACGGAGCGGAGTCGTGTGTGTACAAGGTGTACGGAGCGGAACCGTGTGTGTACGAGGTGTATGAAGCAAAGCCGTGTGCGTACGAGGTGTATGGAGCGGAGCCGTGTGTGTACGAGGTGTACGGAGCGGAGCCGTGTATGTACGAGGTGTACGGAGCGGAGCCGTGTGTGTACCAGGTGTACGGAGCGGAGCCGTGTGTGTACCAGGTGTACGGAGCGGAGCCGTGTGTGTACGAGGTGTACGGAGCGGAGCCGTGTGTGTACGAGGTGTACGGAGCGGAGCCGTGTGTGTACGAGGTGTACGGAGCGGAGTCGTGTGTGTACAAGGTGTACGGAGCGGAACCGTGTGTGTACGAGGTGTATGAAGCAAAGCCGTGTGCGTACGAGGTGTATGGAGCGGAGCCGTGTGTGTACGAGGTGTACGGAGCGGAGCCGTGTATGTACGAGGTGTACGGAGCGGAGCCGTGTGTGTACCAGGTGTACGGAGCGGAGCCGTGTGTGTACCAGGTGTACGGAGCGGAGCCGTGTGTGTACGAGGTGTACGGAGCGGAGCCGTGTGTGTACGAGGTGTACGGAGCGGAGCCGTGTGTGTACGAGGTGTACGGAGCGGAGTCGTGTGTGTACAAGGTGTACGGAGCGGAACCGTGTGTGTACGAGGTGTATGAAGCAAAGCCGTGTGCGTACGAGGTGTATGGAGCGGAGCCGTGTGTGTACGAGGTGTACGGAGCGGAGCCGTGTGTGTACAAGGTGTACGGAGCGGAGCCGTGTGTGTACGAGGTGTACGGAGCGGAGCCGTGTGTGTACGAGGTGTACGGAGCGGAGCCGTGTATGTACGAGGTGTACGGAGCGGAGCCGTGTGTGTACGAGGTGTACGGAGCGGAGCCGTGTGTGTACGAGGTGTACGGAGCGGAGCCGTGTATGTACGAGGTGTACGGAGCGGAGCCGTGTGTGTACCAGGTGTACGGAGCGGAGCCGTGTGTGTACCAGGTGTACGGAGCGGAGCCGTGTGTGTACGAGGTGTACGGAGCGGAGCCGTGTGTGTACGAGGTGTACGGAGCGGAGCCGTGTGTGTACGAGGTGTACGGAGCGGAGTCGTGTGTGTACAAGGTGTACGGAGCGGAACCGTGTGTGTACGAGGTGTATGAAGCAAAGCCGTGTGCGTACGAGGTGTATGGAGCGGAGCCGTGTGTGTACGAGGTGTACGGAGCGGAGCCGTGTATGTACGAGGTGTACGGAGCGGAGCCGTGTGTGTACCAGGTGTACGGAGCGGAGCCGTGTGTGTACCAGGTGTACGGAGCGGAGCCGTGTGTGTACGAGGTGTACGGAGCGGAGCCGTGTGTGTACGAGGTGTACGGAGCGGAGCCGTGTGTGTACGAGGTGTACGGAGCGGAGTCGTGTGTGTACAAGGTGTACGGAGCGGAACCGTGTGTGTACGAGGTGTATGAAGCAAAGCCGTGTGCGTACGAGGTGTATGGAGCGGAGCCGTGTGTGTACGAGGTGTACGGAGCGGAGCCGTGTGTGTACAAGGTGTACGGAGCGGAGCCGTGTGTGTACGAGGTGTACGGAGCGGAGCCGTGTGTGTACGAGGTGTACGGAGCGGAGCCGTGTATGTACGAGGTGTACGGAGCGGAGCCGTGTGTGTACGAGGTGTACGGAGCGGAGCCGTGTGTGTACGAGGTGTACGGAGCGGAGCCGTGTGTGTACGAGGTGTACGGAGCGGAGCCGTGTGTGTACGAGGTGTACGGAGCGGAGCCGTGTGTGTACGAGGTGTACGGAGCGGAGCCGTGTGTGTACGAGGTGTACGGAGCGGAGCCGTGTATGTATGAGGTGTACGGAGCAGAGCCGTGTATGTATGAGGTGTACGGAGTGGAGCCGTGTGTGCATTAGTATTGAAAGTTCATGATATATTTCTACACCGTGTGCAGTATTATTAGGCAAGTTGTATTTTAGAGGATTATTTTAATTATTGATCAACAACTATGTTCTCAATCAACCCAAAAGACTCATAAATAGCAAAGTTTAATATTTTTGGAAGTTGGAGTGGTTTTTTTTTTTTAGATTTGGCTATCTTAGGAGGATATCTGTTTGTGCAGGCCGGCATCACACTCAGCGTAGGGAAATACGGTCCGTATTTTACATGCGTAATACGCAGAAATGATCCCAAAACAGTGATCCGTATGTTATCCGTTGGCAAGGTGTGGCAACGTGTTTTGCGCATGTAAACCTCCTTATGGCATCCGTGCGGCGAGATTTTCTCGCCGGCTTGCAAAATGGACATAGAATGGATCCATGGGCTCAAATATTCGTGAAAACATATATACAGTCTATATATACAATGGGGCAAAAAAGTATTTAGTCAGTCAGCAATAGTGCAAGTTCCACCACTTAAAAAGATGAGAGGCGTCTGTAATTTACATCATAGGTAGACCTCAACTATGGGAGACAAACTGAGAAAAAAAAACCCAGAAAATCACATTGTCTGTTTTTTTATCATTTTATTTGCATATTATGGTGGAAAATAAGTATTTGGTCAGAAACAAACAATCAAGATTTCTGGCTCTCACAGACCTGTAACTTCTTCTTTAAGAGTCTCCTCTTTCCTCCACTCATTACCTGTAGTAATGGCACCTGTTTAAACTTGTTATCAGTATAAAAAGACACCTGTGCACACCCTCAAACAGTCTGACTCCAAACTCCTCTATGGTGAAGACCAAAGAGCTGTCAAAGGACAACAGAAACAAAATTGTAGCCCTGCACCAGGCTGGGAAGACTGGATCTGCAATAGCCAACCAGCTTGGAGTGAAGAAATCAACAGTGGGAGCAATAATTAGAAAATGGAAGACATTCAAGACCACTGATAATCTCCCTCGATCTGGGGCTCCACGCAAAATCCCACCCCGTGGGGTCAGAATGATCACAAGAACGGTGAGCAAAAATCCCAGAACCACGCGGGGGGACCTAGTGAATGAACTGCAGAGAGCTGGGACCAATGTAACAAGGCCTACCATAAGTAACACACTACGCCACCATGGACTCAGATCCTGCAGTGCCAGACGTGTCCCACTGCTTAAGCCAGTACATGTCCGGACCCGTCTGAAGTTTGCTAGAGAGCATTTGGATGATCCAGAGGAGTTTTGGGAGAATGTCCTATGGTCTGATGAAACCAAACTGGAACTGTTTGGTAGAAACACAACTTGTCGTGTTTGGAGGAAAAAGAATACTGAGTTGCATCCATCAAACACCATACCTACTGTAAAGCATGGTTGTGGAAACATCATGCTTTGGGGCTGTTTCTCTGCAAAGGGGCCAGGACGACTGATCCGGGTACATGAAAGAATGAATGGGGCCATGTATCGTGAGATTTTGAGTACAAACCTCCTTCCATCAGCATGGGCATTGAAGATGAAACGTGGCTGGGTCTTTCAACATGACAATGATCCAAAGCACACCGCCAGGGCAACGAAGGAGTGGCTTCGTAAGAAGCATTTCAAGGTCCTGGAGTGGCCTAGCCAGTCTCCAGATCTCAACCCTATAGAAAACCTTTGGAGGGAGTTGAAAGTCCGTGTTGCCAAGCGAAAAGCCAAAAACATCACTGCTCTAGAGGAGATCTGCATGGAGGAATGGGCCAACATACCAACAACAGTGTGTGGCAACCTTGTGAAGACTTACAGAAAACGTTTGACCTCTGTCATTGCCAACAAAGGATGTATTACAAAGTATTGAGATGAAATTTTGTTTCTGACCAAATACTTATTTTCCACCATAATATGCAAATAAAATGATTAAAAAACAGACAATGTGATTTTCTGGATTTTTTTTTCTCAGTTTGTGTCCCATAGTTGAGGTCTACCTATGATGTAAATTACAGACGCCTCTCATCTTTTTAAGTGGTGGAACTTGCACTATTGCTGACTGACTAAATACTTTTTTGCCCCACTGTATATACAGTATATCAGTAAGACACATATACTTACTTATATTTCATACAGCGCAAGATAGCAGAAAAGCCGGTAATTCAATTGCCGGCTTTTGCTATTTCCTTCCCAAACCCGACATGATATGAGACATGGTTTACATACAGTAAACCATCTCATATCCTTTTTTTTTTTTTTAGCATATTCCTCACTACTAATGTTAGTAGTGTGTTGTGTGTGTGCAAAATTTGGGGGCTCTAGCTGTTAAAATAAAGGGTTAAATCGCAGAAAAAACTTGTGGGCTCCCGCGCAATTTTCTCCGCCAGAGTGGGAACACCAGTGACTGAGGGCAGATATTAATAGCCTAGAGAGGGACCATGGTTATTGCCCCCCCCCTGGCTAAAAACATCTACCCCCAGCCACCCCAGAAAAGACACATCTGGAAGATGCGCCTATTCTGGCACTTTGCCTCTGTCTTCCCACTCCCGAGTAGCGGTGGGATATGGGGTAATAAAGGGTTAATGTCACCTTACTGTTGTAAGGTGACATTAAGCCTGGTTAATAATGGAGAGATGTCAATAAGACACCTATCCATTATTAATCAAATAGTAGTAAATGGTTAATAAAACACACACATTAGGAAAAAAGTATTTTAATGAAATAAAGACACAGGGTGTTGTAATAGTTTATTATACTCTTAATCTAAATGACGACCCTCGTTTTTTTATTTTTTCCTTTTTTACAGAACAACAATATCCCATACCTTTCCGCCGTTACAGTCATGTCCCACGATGTAAATCCATCTGAAGGGGTTAAATAATTTTACAAACAGGAGCCTGCTAATGCAGATGCCCCTGCCTGTAAGAACTGGGGAATGAATGGGAAGCAGGGGAACGTTGCTACCTAGACTTGCGGTGCTGCGCCCCCTGCTGGCATAAACTCATATGAACTCTAGCGTGAGAAAATATTCAGAAAAATTCCCACGCTTGAGTTCATATGAGGATATGCCAGCAGGGGGGCGGCAGCACCGCAAGTCTAGGTAGCTACGTTCCCCTGCTTTCCATTCATTCCCTAGTTTTTACAGGCAGGGGCAGCTGCATTAGCAGAGCTCCTGCTTGTAAAATTATTTAACCCCTTTAGACGGATTTACATCGTGGGACATGACTATAACGGCAGAAAGGTATGGGATATTGTTTTTTTTTTTTTATTTTTCCTTTTTTTACAGAACGAGTGTCGTCATTTGGATTGAGCGTATAATAAACTATTACAACACCCTGTGTCTTTATTTCATTAAAATACTTTTTTCCTATTGTGTGTGTGTATTATTAACCCTTTATTACTATTGGATTAATAATGGATAGGTGTCTTATTGACACCTCTCCATTATTAACCAGGCTTAATGTCACCTTACATTAGCACGGTGACATTAACCCTTTATTACCCCATATCCCACCACTACAAGGGAGTGGGAAGAGAGAGGCTAAGTACCGGAAAAGGCGCATCTTACAGGTGTGCCTTTTCTGGGGTGGCTGGGGGCAGATGTTTTTAGCCGGGTGGGGCAATAACGATGGCCCCTCTCTAGGCTATTAATATCTGCCCTCAGTAACTGGTGTTCCCACTCTGGCGGAGAAAATTGCGCGGGAGCCCACGCCAGTTTTTTCCGTGAATTAACCCTTTATTTTAACAGAAACCAAAAGAAAAAACCTTCACTAGAAGACCAAAAATATTTGTAAAATATAATAAAGTTTATTGAAGACAAACATACATAAATATAAAAACATGATAATGGCCACCAGTGCAAAAAAAATGGTGGGACAACACGGGTCAAACTCAGTAATAGTATATATAATATAATGTAAATACTGTTATTGCACAGCCCAGGGTAATATATTCATAATAAATAACCATACGCAAAATACATAATAAGAAGTAATAAAGTGCAACCGTGCAATAGTGCAAGTGCTATGTTCAGCTAATCTATACTAGTGCAATGTAATGCACATATTAAACTGAAGATCACTACAACCTGGGCTGGATAATCTGACACAAAAACAGATTCAGAATATATACACTTTAAGCATGGATAAATAGGCAGTATGTAAGTATAGTTACCACAAGAATAGACCCGGGGACCCACCACACCCGACGCGCGTTTCGCATGGAAATGCTTCGTCCAGGGGTGGTTGGGTACTGGCCAGGGGGGTTTTTATATCGGTCATGACCAATGGCTAAAGGAAAAATCAATAGAAAGAAGCGGCACCTGAGATCGCGATAGTACGCTTATGTGAAGAGTGAAACCGGAAATAGCAGCCGGAAGAAGAAAACAGCGCGGTGAAGATGGCGCAGGAGAAAGTAGCAACGGTTGCTACAACAATAAATACCGCGTATCTAAAGGCAGACAATAATGTAAATTTCAGGCATGGAAGACATCATATGGCCCGAGCTGTCCGTAACGCAAATACCAAAAGTGCAAAACTCCAAAGGAGCGTACTGAAAAAACAGCACAAAGCGCATGCGCATAAATGGCTAAGTGCCAGCGATAGAAGAAGCGTACTAGAAAGCTGCACAAGGCGCATGCGCATAAATGACTGAGCGCCGACAAAAGAATAAACAAAGTGCTACCGCAAAACAGCGCAGGCACAAGGACACGCGGCAAACAAAATGCTACCGCAAGAGAGCGCAGGCGCAGGGATACGCGGCAACAGTTGCTACAACACTAAACTGCAAAACGCCCGTGCATCTAAGAACAAGCAGCAATATAGTTGTAAAAAACAAGAATACGTAGTTGGCCTAAGCTACCCCTTACGGGAATACAAAAATAAAAAGAAATAAAATAAAAACAAAACACAAAACAGCTGATACTTGGACAAAAGTGAGTAAAGTGCAAGTATGAATAAATAAATAAATAAATACGGGTTCAGCAAAAAAACCCCACCCCCATATTACACAAACCTATCAAATATACACAGTATATATGTGTCAAAATCACCGAAACAAATATTGAAAATAGCACATGGCGAGTGACAAAAAATGCTAAAAATTTATTATATAAGGCTCGTTTACACAGTTAAAAAGGCAAATCCTGTGATAAAGAATGATCATATGCTGAATTACGGCATAAGTGTACAAAAGCGAGCACAAGTGAATATTAAAAAACAAAAAGAACAACTATTACGCTTATAAGACCAAAAAAAAAAAAATGGCACAAAAAGGAAATAATATAATAAATATGACCAATGTAATCAATACAAAAAGCAACTATAATTAGCAACATTGGTTGCCAACGTAACCTAATAGAAAAAAGGAAAAAAAAAAAAATATGTACAATGCACCAATGTGATAGGATAAATAAATGTGAAAAATATGAAAATTAATATAACGTAATAATAGAAAAAGGGTGAGTCATAATAAGTAATGGAAACATAATCCATGAAAACATGTAGACATAGGTGACATAATAAGATAATACAAGGTGAAAACACAACATAGTGATACAAAAATAGGGATAATGAATTTAAAGTTAGCCATAGTTAGATGTTCGGTGCATCCATAAGAAGATCACATCCTGCAGGCCAAACGCATGGACAAGTAAAGATAATAATAAAGTGTTTGAAAACCGCTGGAAGACATATAATCACATAGCCATTGGAGAAAAAAACCCTAGAAAAAGAAGATAAAAACAAAATCAAACACACAGAATAGAAAGAAATAACTTTATTAAAAAACAGCCAGAATAAAAACAATCAGAGGACAGCAAGTGAATCTATGTTGGTAAAAATGGAACAAAACTATTGTGGTCATTAAGACCATATGGTGAGATGGTATCAAGTCTATATATCCATTTCGATTCTTTTTGGGCTAAAAGCCTCTTCCAATTACCTCCACGAGGTCCGATGAAGATCCGATCGATGCCTTTAACCACCAACCCGGTGGCATCACAATCATGTAAAGCCTTAAAATGGCGTGGTATGGGTTTCAGTTTTTGAGGATCATCTTCTGTAGATGCATTTTCAATGTCTAGTACATGTTCACGCACTCTACGGCGAAGCTCCCGTGATGTCATACCTACATATATCAGGCCACATGGGCATGTGGCGTGATAGACAGCCGCCTTAGTGGTGCATGTAATTGTGTGGGTGATTTTGTAAGTCCTGTCATTGTTGCTATTAAGAAACTCAGTGGCTTCACAAATGTTTGGACATGCCACACACTTGCCACATCTGGTACACCCCCACTTCGGTCCTTTTGAGCCAAAGATGTACTTTTGGCTTGGACCCTTATGGTAACTATGCACCAGTTGGTCTCTTAGGTTCTGTGATCATCTGAATGTTATCGCTGGGGTGTTATCGATGAACCTTGAGATTGTGTCATCCAACTGCAGGATATGCCAATGTTTAGCAATGATCCGCTTGATTTCCCCACTCCTAGAATGGTAGTCTAAGACACACCGTACCTGGTCCTGTTGTTCATGATCCTTCCTTTGTTGTAAAAGTTCCATCCTCCGGCTGGAGGATGCCCGTTGATATGAACGGCAGATGGTCTTCCTTCCATATCCTCGGTCTTTGAAACGTTTGAAGAGGTCGGATGCCTGTATTTCAAAAAAGGAGTCATTAGAGCAAATCCTTCTAGCACGTAAGTATTGCCCTGTTGGTATATTTCTGATGAGATGTGGAGGATGTTGGGAAGAGGCATGCAGTAATGAGTTGACTGAAGTACTTTTTCGAAATAGGTCCGTTTGTATGTACCCATCCTTATCCACAGATATCAAAATATCCAAAAATTCAATTGAGCTGGTACTGTATTTATATGTTAATTTAATATTTTTACAGTTGTTATTAAGAACAGTAAAGAATGAATCAAGCTCAGTCCGGGTCCCCTGCCAAATCATGAGTACATCATCGATGTACCTCCACCAGGATATCACCTTGGCATTAAGTGGATGAGAGGATGTTTGAAACATCTCGCGTTCCCATAGTCCCAGAAACAGGTTCGCATATGAGGGCGCACAAGACGCCCCCATAGCGGTACCCTGTACTTGGAGAAAAAAAGAATCACGGAACATGAAAAAGTTGTGTGTCAAGACAAAACGTAAGGCCTTGATGAGAAAAGTACATAAATTTACATGAAGTCCACTGTTATTTAAATAAAAGGAAGTTGCTTCAAGGCCATATGTATATAGCGACTCGACGTCGCAAGTCACAATCATCATGTTAGATTCCAATTGGATTCCATCTAATTTCCTCAAAGTGTCAGTAGTGTCTTTAAGAAAAGAAGGTAGAGTTTCCACCAATGGTTTCAAGTGGAAGTCAATCAACTTGGAAATAGGATCAGATATATTGTTGATCCCAGACACAATGGGCCTACCTGGAGGATTAAGCGGATCTTTATGGATTTTGGGAAGCAAGTAGATACTTGGTATCATAGGGTCTTCAATCCAGAGGCCTTCCATTTGTTTCACTGATAGAACGCCGTGGTCAACCGCCTCCTGTAAAAGATCATGCAGTTCAATTTTGTATTTGGATAAAGGATTGAAAGTTAGTTTTTGATAGCAGGATGTATTGTACATATTTTTTTTTTTTCCTTTTTTCTATTAGGTTATGTTGGCAACCAATGTTGCTAATTATAGTTGGTTTTTGTATTGATTACATTGGTCATATTTATTATATTATTTCCTTTTTGTGCCATTTTTTTTTTGGTCTTATAAGCGTAATAGTTGTTCTTTTTGTTTTTTAATATTCACTTGTGCTCGCTTTTGTACACTTATGCCGTAATTCAGCATATGATCATTCTTTATCACAGGATTTGCCTTTTTAACTGTGTAAACGAGCCTTATATAATAAATTTTTAGCATTTTTTGTCACTCGCCATGTGCTATTTTCAATATTTGTTTCGGTGATTTTGGCACATATATACTGTGTATATTTGATAGGTTTGTGTAATATGGGGGTGGGGTTTTTTTGCTGAACCCGTATTTATTTATTTATTTATTCATACTTGCACTTTACTCACTTTTGTCCAAGTATCAGCTGTTTTGTGTTTTGTTTTTATTTTATTTCTTTTTATTTTTGTATTCCCGTAAGGGGTAGCTTAGGCCAACTACGTATTCTTGTTTTTTACAACTATATTGCTGCTTGTTCTTAGATGCACGGGCGTTTTGCAGTTTAGTGTTGTAGCAACTGTTGCCGCGTATCCCTGCACCTGCGCTCTCTTGCGGTAGCATTTTGTTTGCCGCGTATCCTTGCGCCTGCGCTGTTTTGCGGTAGCACTTTGTTTATTCTTTTGTCGGCGCTCAGTCATTTATGCGCATGCGCCTTGTGCAGCTTTCTAGTACGCTTCTTCTATCGCTGGCACTTAGCCATTTATGCGCATGCGCTTTGTGCTGTTTTTTCAGTACGCTCCTTTGGAGTTTTGCACTTTTGGTATTTGCGTTACGGACAGCTCGGGCCATATGATGTCTTCCATGCCTGAAATTTACATTATTGTCTGCCTTTAGATACGCGGTATTTATTGTTGTAGCAACCGTTGCTACTTTCTCCTGCGCCATCTTCACCGCGCTGTTTTCTTCTTCCGGCTGCTATTTCCGGTTTCACTCTTCACATAAGCGTACTATCGTGATCTCAGGTGCCGGTTCTTTCTATTGATTTTTCCTTTAGCCATTGGTCATGACCGATATAAAAAACCCCCTGGCCAGTACCCAACCACCCCTGGACGAAGCATTTCCATGCGAAACGCGCGTCGGGTGTGGTGGGTCCCCGGGTCTATTCTTGTGGTAACTATACTTACATACTGCCTATTTATCCATGCTTAAAGTGTATATATTCTGAATCTGTTTTTGTGTCAGATTATCCAGCCCAGGTTGTAGTGATCTTCAGTTTAATATGTGCATTACATTGCACTAGTATAGATTAGCTGAACATAGCACTTGCACTATTGCACGGTTGCACTTTATTACTTCTTATTATGTATTTTGCGTATGGTTATTTATTATGAATATATTACCCTGGGCTGTGCAATAACAGTATTTACATTATATTATATATACTATTACTGAGTTTGACCCGTGTTGTCCCACCATTTTTTCTGCACTGGTGGCCATTATCATGTTTTTATATTTATGTATGTTTGTCTTCAATAAACTTTATTATATTTTACAAATATTTTTGGTCTTCTAGTGAAGGTTTTTTCTTTTGGTTTCTATATATGGTATCCTTCATGACCCCGTAAGGGATATTATTTGGTGTTTTTTGTATTTTTTGTACCCTAGTGGTCACAGTTATCCCAGTCCACGATGGACTTTAGAAGCAGAGATGCTTCTTGGACAGCCCATGCTCAAAATGTGTTTGGTGGTAGTGGCCCACCGGTGCAGGAACCAATTCAGAAGACAGCTCTTAAAAAAACTTTTAAAAATCTTCTTAATCGCCGTACGAGGCTATGGTGGAACAAAACATCACTTGAAAATTATATATCCAAAAACTTGATTCCAAGAGGCTTACGGGTTCAGATTTTTCCGTCGTTTCCGGTGAGTGATATATCTGTACGGACCAAATGGGAAACTGCATGCAACCTTTGCTCAGTTACTTTCATGAATATTTTGATAGAAATCAATTCAAGGTCCATCATGGAATTGGGCATTGAAATTGATGAAATATATAAGAAACTTCAAACTGAATGTACAACGGAAGAGTTTGATTTATTCAAAAAGGAAACGGACGAGTGGTGCGATACGTGGGAAAAAGATATTTCCAGCACCAAAAACAAAAAATTTCTACGTGACCAACAGGACAAAACGGACAATAAAGTATATAAGTGGTATCATTCAGACCCTACTAATCAAACTGGTCGTACAGTGGAGACTGCCAGTACATCTAGTGCTAATTCCTCCACACCATCAGTAGATCAGTCGGTGGAGAGGCACCTGCGATTTAATCAGAGACGCAAAGACGATCGATTTAGGTATTATAACACCAGGAGACAAGTGAAGAACCCTGATATCAACCATGAGGATGAACTCCGGAACACCTCTATGAAGGTAATTAATCTTTCCAATGTGGTTTTATCATCTGCCCAAATTTCTCTTTTGAGTAAAGGCCTTACTTTCTCTCCCTCCTCAGCCCCTGACTGTTTCTCAGTCTTTAAGGACTTACAACTATTCACTCGAAGACTATTCTTTAAAAAATTGTTTTCCCATGATGCAAAAGAAATCTTATCTTCAACAGAAACCGAAGCGGAGACAACCCAGATACTAGTAGAACTAGCGGAGGAGGCGGATGGAGGTACCCTGAGGAACTTTCCGAAACAACTCCTTCCAAAATCTAAGAAATTTCCCCAGATTAATACCGTACCTGTCCTGGACTTATTCATACGATCTGTCATGAAAGAGGTGAGTGAGGTACCAGAAACCATTAGTGGTGATAATCTGAATAGGGAGGAAAGGAATGCATTAAAGGAGTTGAAAAAACTCAATGAGGTTACCATTAAACCATCGGATAAAGGAGGTAATGTGGTGGTGTGGTCGACTTCAGCTTATGAAAAAGAGATGATGAGACAACTCAGGAATACATCCTGCTATCAAAAACTAACTTTCAATCCTTTATCCAAATACAAAATTGAACTGCATGATCTTTTACAGGAGGCGGTTGACCACGGCGTTCTATCAGTGAAACAAATGGAAGGCCTCTGGATTGAAGACCCTATGATACCAAGTATCTACTTGCTTCCCAAAATCCATAAAGATCCGCTTAATCCTCCAGGTATGCCCATTGTGTCTGGGATCAACAATATATCTGATCCTATTTCCAAGTTGATTGACTTCCACTTGAAACCATTGGTGGAAACTCTACCTTCTTTTCTTAAAGACACTACTGACACTTTGAGGAAATTAGATGGAATCCAATTGGAATCTAACATGATGATTGTGACTTGCGACGTCGAGTCGCTATATACATCTATCCACCACGAGGATGGCCTTGAAGCAACTTCCTTTTATTTAAATAACAGTGGACTTCATGTAAATTTATGTACTTTTCTCATCAAGGCCTTACGTTTTGTCTTGACACACAACTTTTTCATGTTCCGTGATTCTTTTTTTCTCCAAGTACAGGGTACCGCTATGGGGGCGTCTTGTGCGCCCTCATATGCGAACCTGTTTCTGGGACTATGGGAACGCGAGATGTTTCAAACATCCTCTCATCCACTTAATGCCAAGGTGATATCCTGGTGGAGGTACATCGATGATGTACTCATGATTTGGCAGGGGACCCGGACTGAGCTTGATTCATTCTTTACTGTTCTTAATAACAACTGTAAAAATATTAAATTAACATATAAATACAGTACCAGCTCAATTGAATTTTTGGATATTTTGATATCTGTGGATAAGGATGGGTACATACAAACGGACCTATTTCGAAAAAGTACTTCAGTCAACTCATTACTGCATGCCTCTTCCCAACATCCTCCACATCTCATCAGAAATATACCAACAGGGCAATACTTACGTGCTAGAAGGATTTGCTCTAATGACTCCTTTTTTGAAATACAGGCATCCGACCTCTTCAAACGTTTCAAAGACCGAGGATATGGAAGGAAGACCATCTGCCGTTCATATCAACGGGCATCCTCCAGCCGGAGGATGGAACTTTTACAACAAAGGAAGGATCATGAACAACAGGACCAGGTACGGTGTGTCTTAGACTACCATTCTAGGAGTGGGGAAATCAAGCGGATCATTGCTAAACATTGGCATATCCTGCAGTTGGATGACACAATCTCAAGGTTCATCGATAACACCCCAGCGATAACATTCAGATGATCACAGAACCTAAGAGACCAACTGGTGCATAGTTACCATAAGGGTCCAAGCCAAAAGTACATCTTTGGCTCAAAAGGACCGAAGTGGGGGTGTACCAGATGTGGCAAGTGTGTGGCATGTCCAAACATTTGTGAAGCCACTGAGTTTCTTAATAGCAACAATGACAGGACTTACAAAATCACCCACACAATTACATGCACCACTAAGGCGGTTGTCTATCACGCCACATGCCCATGTGGCCTGATATATGTAGGTATGACATCACGGGAGCTTCGCCGTAGAGTGCGTGAACATGTACTAGACATTGAAAATGCATCTACAGAAGATGATCCTCAAAAACTGAAACCCATACCACGCCATTTTAAGGCTTTACATGATTGTGATGCCACCGGGTTGGTGGTTAAAGGCATCGATCGGATCTTCATCGGACCTCGTGGAGGTAATTGGAAGAGGCTTTTAGCCCAAAAAGAATCGAAATGGATATATAGACTTGATACCATCTCACCATATGGTCTTAATGACCACAATAGTTTTGTTCCATTTTTACCAACATAGATTCACTTGCTGTCCTCTGATTGTTTTTATTCTGGCTGTTTTTAATAAAACCCCTAGAAAAAGAAGATAAAAACAAAATCAAACACACAGAATAGAAAGAAATATTTCTATTCTGTGTGTTTGATTTTGTTTTTATCTTCTTTTTCTAGGGTTTTTTTCTCCAATGGCTATGTGATTATATGTCTTCCAGCGGTTTTTAAACACTTTATTATTATCTTTACTTGTCCATGCATTTGGCCTGCAGGATGTGATCTTCTCCTTATGGATGCACCGAACATCTAACTATGGCTAACTTTAAATTCATTATCCCTATTTTTGTATCACTATGTTGTGTTTTCACCTTGTATTATCTTATTATGTCACCTATGTCTACATGTTTTCATGGATTATGTTTCCATTACTTATTATGACTCACCCTTTTTCTATTATTACATGTTATATTAATTTTCATATTTTTCACATTTATTTATCCTATCACATTGGTGCATTGTACATATTTTTTGTTTTTTCCTTTTTTCTATTAGGTTACGTTGGCAACCAATGTTGCTAATTATAGTTGCTTTTTGTATTGATTACATTGGTCATATTTATTATATTATTTCCTTTTTGTGCCATTTTTTTTTTTTTGGTCTTATAAGCGTAATAGTTGTTCTTTTTGTTTTTTAATATTCACTTGTGCTCGCTTTTGTACACTTATGCCGTAATTCAGCATATGATCATTCTTTATCACAGGATTTGCCTTTTTAACTGTGTAAACGAGCCTTATATAATAAATTTTTAGCATTTTTTGTCACTCGCCATGTGCTATTTTCAATATTTGTTTCGGTGATTTTGGCACATATATACTGTGTATATTTGATAGGTTTGTGTAATATGGGTTTTTTTTGCTGAACCCGTATTTATTTATTTATTTATTCATACTTGCACTTTACTCACTTTTGTCCAAGTATCAGCTGTTTTGTGTTTTGTTTTTATTTTATTTCTTTTTATTTTTGTATTCCCGTAAGGGGTAGCTTAGGCCAACTACGTATTCTTGTTTTTTACAACTATATTGCTGCTTGTTCTTAGATGCACGGGCGTTTTGCAGTTTAGTGTTGTAGCAACTGTTGCCGCGTATCCCTGCGCCTGCGCTCTCTTGCGGTAGCATTTCATTTGCCGCATATCCTTGCGCCTGCGCTGTTTTGCAGTAGCACTTTGTTTATTCTTTTGTCGGCGCTCAGTCATTTATGCGCATGCGCCTTGTGCAGCTTTCTAGTACGCTTCTTCTATCGCTGGCACTTAGCCATTTATGCGCATGCGCTTTGTGCTGTTTTTTCAGTACGCTCCTTTGGAGTTTTGCACTTTTGGTATTTGCGTTACGGACAGCTCGGGCCATATGATGTCTTCCATGCCTGAAATTTACATTATTGTCTGCCTTTAGATACGCGGTATTTATTGTTGTAGCAACCGTTGCTACTTTCTTCTGCGCCATCTTCACCGCGCTGTTTTCTTCTTCCGGCTGCTATTTCCGGTTTCACTCTTCACATAAGCGTACTATCGCGATCTCAGGTGCCGGTTCTTTCTATTGATTTTTCCTTTAGCCATTGGTCATGACCGATATAAAAACCCCCCTGGCCAGTACCCAACCACCCCTGGACGAAGCATTTCCATGCGAAACGCGCGTCGGGTGTGGTGGGTCCCCGGGTCTATTCTTGTAGTAACTATACTTACATACTGCCTATTTATCCATGCTTAAAGTGTATATATTCTGAATCTGTTTTTGTGTCAGATTATCCAGCCCAGGTTGTAGTGATCTTCAGTTTAATATGTGCATTACATTGCACTAGTATAGATTAGCTGAACATAGCACTTGCACTATTGCACGGTTGCACTTTATTACTTCTTATTATGTATTTTGCGTACGGTTATTTATTATGAATATATTACCCTGGGCTGTGCAATAACAGTATTTACATTATATTATATATACTATTACTGAGTTTGACCCGTGTTGTCCCACCATTTTTTCTGCACTGGTGGCCATTATCATGTTTTTATATTTATGTATGTTTGTCTTCAATAAACTTTATTATATTTTACAAATATTTTTGGTCTTCTAGTGAAGGTTTTTTCTTTTGGTGTCTATATATGGTATCCTTCATGACCCCGTAAGGGATATTATTTGGTGTTTTTTTTCCTTTATTTTAACAGCTACAGCTCCCAAATTTTGCACACAGACACTTGTAACATTATTAGTGAGGGATATGTAAAAAAATTAGGGATATGAAATGGTTTACTGTATGTAAACCATGTCTCATATCCTGTCGGGTTTGGGAAGGAGATAGCAAAAAGCCAGCAATTGAATTACTGGCTTTTATGCTATCTAGCGCTGTATGAAATATAAATATATATACAGTGGGGCAAAAAAGTATTTAGTCAGTCAGCAATAGTGCAAGTTCCACCACTTAAAAAGATGAGAGGCGTCTGTAATTTACATCATAGGTAGACCTCAACTATGGGAGACAAACTGAGAAAAAAAAATCCAGAAAATCACATTGTGTTTTTTTTATCATTTTATTTGCATATTATGGTGGAAAATAAGTACCGTATATACTCGAGTATAAGCCGAGATTTTCAGCCCAAATTTTTGGGCTGAAAGTGCCCCTCTCGGCTTATACTCGAGTCATGATCGGTGGTGGGGTCGGCGGGTGAGGGGGAGAGGGCGCTGAGGCATACTTACCTAGTCCCGGCGATCCTGTCGCTCCCCCTGCCCGTCCCACGGTCTCCGGGTGCCGCAGCTCTTCCCCTGAGCGGTCACATGGGACCGCTCATTAGAGAAATGAATAGGCTGCTCCACCTCCCATAGGGGCGGAGCCGCATAATTCATTTCTCTAATCAGCGGTGCCGGTGACCGCTGACAGAGGAAGAGGCTGCGGCACCGAAGACCAGCTGTCCGGGGGAAGGAGCGGGACGCCGGGAGCAGGTAAGTATTACATATTCACCTGTCCTCGTTCCACACGCCGGGCGTCGCGCCATCTTCCCGGCGTCGCGCCATCTTCCCGGCGTCTCTCCGCACTGACTGTTCAGGCAGAGGGCGCGATGACGCATATAGTGTGCGCGCCGCCCTCTGCCTGATCAGTCAGTGCGGAGAGACGCCGGGAAGATGGCGCCGAGGAGCTGCGGCAAAGAGAGGTGAGTATGTGTTTTATTATTTTATTGCAGCAGCACAGCTATGGGGCAATAATGGACGGTGCAGAGCACTATATGGCACAGCTATGGGGCAATAATGGACGGTGCAGAGCACTATATGGCACAGCTATGGGGCAATAACGGTGCAGAGCACTATATGGCACAGCTATGGGGCAATAATGGTGCAGAGCACTGTATGGCACAGCTATGGGGCAATGGTGCAGAGCACTGTATGGCACAGCTATGGGGCAATGGTGCAGAGCACTGTATGGCACAGCTATGGGGCAATGGTGCAGAGCACTATATATATGGCACAGCTATGGGGCAACGGTGCAGAACACTATATGGCACAGCTATGGGGCAATAACGGTGCAGAGCACTATATGGCACAGCTATGGGGCAATAACGGTGCAGCGCACTATATGGCACAGCTATGGGGCAATAATGGTGCAGAGCACTGTATGGCACAGCTATGGGGCAATGGTGCAGAGCACTATATGGCACAGCTATGGGGCAACGGTGCAGAGCACTATATGGCACAGCTATGGGGCAACGGTGCAGAGCACTATATGGCACAGCTATGGGGCAACGGTGCAGAGCACTATATGGCACAGCTATGGGGCAACGGTGCAGAGCATTGTATATATGGCACAGCTTTATGTGGAGTATCTATGGGGCAATGGTGCAGAGCATTGTATATATGGCACAGCTTTATGTGGAGCATCTATGGGGCCATAATGAACGGTGCAGAGCATTATATGTGGCACAGCTTTATGTGGAGCATCTATGGGGCCATACTGAACGGTATGGAGTATCTATTTTTAATTTTGAAATTCACTGGTACCTGCTGCATTTTCCACCCTAGGCTTATACTCGAGTCAATAAGTTTTCCCAGTTTTTTGTGGCAAAATTAGGGGGGTCGGCTTATACTCGGGTCGGCTTATACTCGAGTATATACGGTATTTGGTCAGAAACAAAATTTCATCTCAATACTTTGTAATATATCCTTTGTTGGCAATGACAGAGGTCAAACGTTTTCTGTAAGTCTTCACAAGGTTGCCACACACTGTTGTTGGTATGTTGGCCCATTCCTCCATGCAGATCTCCTCTAGAGCAGTGATGTTTTTGGCTTTTCGCTTGGCAACACGGACTTTCAACTCCCTCCAAAGGTTTTCTATAGGGTTGAGATCTGGAGACTGGCTAGGCCACTCCAGGACCTTGAAATGCTTCTTACGAAGCCACTCCTTCGTTGCCCTGGCGGTGTGCTTTGGATCATTGTCATGTTGAACGACCCAGCCACGTTTCATCTTCAATGCCCTTGCTGATGGAAGGAGGTTTGCACTCAAAATCTCACGATACATGGCCCCATTCATTCTTTCATGTACCCGGATCAGTCGTCCTGGCCCCTTTGCAGAGAAACAGCCCCAAAGCATGATGTTTCCACCACCATGCTTTACAGTAGGTATGGTGTTTGATGGATGCAACTCAGTATTCTTTTTCCTCCAAACACGACAAGTTGTGTTTCTACCAAACAGTTCCAGTTTGGTTTCATCAGACCATAGGACATTCTCCCAAAACTCCTCTGGATCATCCAAATGCTCTCTAGCAAACTTCAGACGGGCCCGGACATGTACTGGCTTAAGCAGTGGGACACGTCTGGCACTGCAGGATCTGAGTCCATGGTGGCGTAGTGTGTTACTTATGGTAGGCCTTGTTACATTGGTCCCAGCTCTCTGCAGTTCATTCACTAGGTCCCCCCGCGTGGTTCTGGGATTTTTGCTCACCGTTCTTGTGATCATTCTGACCCCACGGGGTGGGATTTTGCGTGGAGCCCCAGATCGAGGGAGATTATCAGTGGTCTTGAATGTCTTCCATTTTCTAATTATTGCTCCCACTGTTGATTTCTTCACTCCAAGCTGGTTGGCTATTGCAGATTCAGTCTTCCCAGCCTGGTGCAGGGCTACAATTTTGTTTCTGGTGTCCTTTGACAGCTCTTTGGTCTTCACCATAGTGGAGTTTGGAGTCAGACTGTTTGAGGGTGTGCACAGGTGTCTTTTTATACTGATAACAAGTTTAAACAGGTGCCATTACTACAGGTAATGAGTGGAGGAAAGAGGAGACTCTTAAAGAAGAAGTTACAGGTCTGTGAGAGCCAGAAATCTTGATTGTTTGTGCAGCGCCCCCACCGCCGCAGGGCCGAGGGGTACCCGGTACCGGGCCTCTGAGTCTCTGTTCTGGGGTTGTCACGGTGGCTAGACCCGGTCCGTGACCCTGCTGAGGGGCGCCCAAATAATAGATAATAGGTGTTGGTGGTGTTGGTAGCGCGGTGTAGTGCCGGTCGCAGTTAATAACGAGGACACCAGGTTGCAGTCTCTTTACCTCTTTACTGAAGGTCTCAAAGTCCTCAATCCGAAATACGGTTAACCAGGCTGCGCAAGTCCGGCCGGTCCGATGGCACCTCCAGAGTTCCCTTTGCAGGTGGAAATCTGTGCCTTCCTACTAGTGCTATGTGTTGTGGTCCTCCCCTGCTGAGCTTACGGGATAGTCCCCACAACTGTTGTGTCTGTTTCTCGTGTTCCCTCACAACTCGATTAGATGATCTTCTGCTAATCCTCTGTCCCTCCCTGGTGTTATGGTTGGGACGCACCCGTATGACGGGTAGGCTCGGAGCTCTTCCGGGACCCTAGAGTCGCCCCTCTCCAAAGGTTGCCCCCTATGTCTGCGTAGGTGATTTAAGTGACACAGCCCGCCTGTGACTGACTGTCCTGCCGTTGGTTTGAAGTATGGCTTAGAGCTCTGTACCTCCTCGGCGTTCCGGCCGCCGGTTGTTTGCACCTCAGTAGGATGTTGCCTCGATCTTACAGCACGACTCCTACTGGTATTCTCCTTCTTGCTTTGATCTCGTTTCTCACTCAGCACAATAAATCTCGCTTCTTGTCCTTTCTTAGGGCACCGCCGCTATGAAGTGCAGGCGCGGTCCCGTATCTTTCTCTCTGTTTGCCAGGCCTCTGTCAGGATCCCACCCCTGACAGGGACCCTACCGAATCTTCCCCTGCAACACCCTCTGCCACAAGGTGTTGCCTGGTTCCAACCCAGTCAGCTTTCTCTCTAACTTCCTGCCTAACCCCCAGTTTTACCAGACTGTGAGGAGTGGCCTAATGAATAGTACCCTTAGCTTCCCCTGGAGGCCAGACTGTGAAATGTATTGGTGTCTGTGATACCTGGTCAGATGAACTCCTTCAGTGCCATCAGACGTACCATAGCCCCCCTTAGCGGCAGAGCCACAGTACTGCAACGACCAGGACTCTGGGGCGCTGCATTTGTTTCTGACCAAATACTTATTTTCCACCATAATATGCAAATAAAATGATTAAAAAAAACAGACAATGTGATTTTCTGGATTTTTTTTTCTCAGTTTGTCTCCCATAGTTCAGACGGACCCGGACATGTACTGGCTTAAGCAGTGGGACACGTCTGGCACTGCAGGATCTGAGTCCATGGTGGCGTAGTGTGTTACTTATGGTAGGCCTTGTTACATTGGTCCCAGCTCTCTGCAGTTCATTCACTAGGTCCCCCCGCGTGGTTCTGGGATTTTTGCTCACCGTTCTTGTGATCATTCTGACCCCACGGGGTGGGATTTTGCGTGGAGCCCCAGATCGAGGGAGATTATCAGTGGTCTTGAATGTCTTCCATTTTCTAATTATTGCTCCCACTGTTGATTTCTTCACTCCAAGCTGGTTGGCTATTGCAGATTCAGTCTTCCCAGCCTGGTGCAGGGCTACAATTTTGTTTCTGGTGTCCTTTGACAGCTCTTTGGTCTTCACCATAGTGGAGTTTGGAGTCAGACTGTTTGAGGGTGTGCACAGGTGTCTTTTTATACTGATAACAAGTTTAAACAGGTGCCATTACTACAGGTAATGAGTGGAGGAAAGAGGAGACTCTTAAAGAAGAAGTTACAGGTCTGTGAGAGCCAGAAATCTTGATTGTTTGTTTCTGACCAAATACTTATTTTCCACCATAATATGCAAATAAAATGATAAAAAAAACAGACAATGTGATTCTCAGGATTTTTTTTTCTCAGTTTGTCTCCCATAGTTGAGGTCTACCTATGATGTAAATTACAGACGCCTCTCATCTTTTTAAGTGGTGGAACTTGCACTATTGCTGACTGACTAAATACTTTTTTGCCCCACTGTATATATATATATATATACCTGTTGTGAATTTGGATTCGGGGCTCCCCCGGTGGCTACTGGTGGAATTGAACTGGTGTCTTCATCTTCTCTGTTCACCTGTTCCCATCAAGATGTGGGAGTCGCTATATAACCTTGCTTCTCTGTTAGTTGCTTGCCGGTCAACAATGTTATCAGAAGCCTCTCTGTGCTTGTTCCTGCTCCTAGACAACTACTAGATAAGTTGGACTCTTGTCCATGTTTGTTTTTGCATTTTGTTACAGTTCACAGCTGTAGTTTCGTTACTGTGTCTGGAAAGCTCTTGTGAACAGGAATTGCCACTCTGGTGTTATGAGTTAATGCCAGAGTCTTAAAGTAATTCCTGGATGGTGTTTTGATAGGGTTTTCAGCTGACCATGAAAGTGTCCTTTCTGTCTTCTGCTATGTAGTAAGTGGACCTCAAATTTGCTAAACCTATTTTCATACTACGTTTGTTATTTCATCTTGATTCACCGCCAATACATGTGGGGGGCCTCTGTCTCCTTTCGGGGTATTTCTCTAGAGGTGAGCTAGGACTAATATTTTCCTCTGCTAGCTTTATTTAGTCCTCCGGCTGGTGCTGGGCATCTAGAATCAACGTAGGCATGCTACCCGGCCACTGCTAGTTGTGCGTTAGGTTTAGTTCATGGTCAGCTCAGTTCCCATCTTCCAAGAGCTAGTTCCTATATATGCTGATGCTATGTTCTCTTGCCATTGAGATCATGACAGTTTGACCGGCCCGCTAAAGGGTTAAAATCCTTGGCTGAGAAAGGAGAGTAATAAGAAGTCTGCTGAGTTTTTTTTTTTTTTTTCCTTTCTTTGAATGGCTCTGTGTCCACCTGTTTGTAATGGATCTTCAGAGTGTAACTGCAGGTTTGAATAATCTCGCCACGAAGGTACAAAATTTGCAAGACTTTGTTTGTCATGCACCTGTATCTGAGCCGAGAATTCCTTTGCCGGAATTTTTCTCGGGGAATAGATCTGGGTTTCAGAATTTTCGAAATAATTGCAAATTATTTTTGTCCCTCAAATTTCGCTCTGCCGGAGACCCTGCACAGCAGGTCAGGATTGTGATTTCCTTGCTCCGGGGCGACCCTCAAGACTGGGCTTTTTCATTGACACCAGGGGATCCTGCGTTGCTCAATGTGGATGCGTTTTTTCTGGCCTTGGGGTTGCTTTATGACGAACCTCATTTGGAGCTTCAGGCAGAAAAAACTTTGATGTCCCTATCTCAGGGGCAAGATGAAGCGGAAATTTACTGCCAAAGATTCCGTAAATGGTCTGTGCTTACTCAGTGGAATGAGTGCGCCCTGGCGGCGACTTTCAGAGAGGGTCTCTCTGATGCCATTAAGGATGTTATGGTGGGGTTCCCTGTGCCTGCGGGTCTGAATGAGTCCATGACAATGGCTATTCAGATCGATAGGCGTTTGCGGGAGCGCAAACCAGTGCACCATCTGGCGGTGTCCACTGAGAAGTCGCCAGAGAGTATGCAGTGTGATAGAATTCTGTCCCGAAGCGAGCGGCAGAATTTTAGACGGAAAAATGGGTTGTGTTTCTATTGTGGTGATTCTACTCATGTTATATCAGCATGCTCTAAGCGCACTAAAAAGCTTGATAAATCTGTTTCCATTTGCACCTTACCGTCTAAGTTTATTCTATCTGTGACCCTGATTTGCTCTTTGTCATCTATTACCACGGACGCCTATGTCGACTCTGGCGCCGCTTTGAGTCTTATGGATTGGTCCTTTGCCAAACGCTGTGGGTATGATTTAGAGCCTTTGGAGACTCCTATTCCTCTGAAGGGGATTGACTCCACCCCATTGGCTAATAATAAACCACAATACTGGACACAAGTAACTATGCGTGTTAATCCGGATCACCAGGAGGTTATTCGCTTTCTGGTGCTGTATAGTCTACATGATGATTTGGTGCTAGGATTGCCTTGGCTGCAATCTCACAACCCAGTCCTCGATTGGAGAGCTATGTCTGTGTTGAGCTGGGGATGTAAGGGGGCTCATGGGGATGTACCTGTGGTTTCCATTTCATCATCTATTCCCTCTGAAATTCCTGAGTTCCTGTCTGACTATCGTGACGTCTTTGAAGAATCCAAGCTTGGTTCGTTACCTCCGCACCGAGAGTGCGATTGTGCCATAGATTTAATCCCGGGTAGTAAATACCCAAAGGGTCGTTTATTTAATCTGTCTGTGCCTGAACATGCTGCTATGCGAGAATATATAAAGGAGTCCTTGGAAAAGGGACATATTCGTCCATCGTCATCTCCCTTAGGAGCCGGTTTTTTCTTTGTGTCAAAAAAAGACGGCTCTTTGAGACCATGTATCGATTATCGGCTTTTGAATAAAATCACTGTTAAATATCAATACCCATTGCCGTTGCTGACTGATTTGTTTGCTCGCATAAAGGGGGCCAAGTGGTTCTCTAAGATTGACCTTCGTGGGGCGTATAATTTGGTGCGAATCAGGCAGGGGGATGAGTGGAAAACCGCATTTAATACGCCCGAGGGCCACTTTGAGTATTTAGTGATGCCTTTTGGTCTTTCAAATGCTCCGTCAGTTTTCCAGTCCTTTATGCATGATATTTTTCGCGATTATTTGGATAAATTTATGATTGTGTATCTGGATGATATTCTGATTTTTTCGGATGACTGGGACTCTCATGTCCAGCAAGTCAGGAGGGTTTTTCAGGTTTTGCGGTCTAATTCTTTGTGTGTGAAGGGTTCTAAGTGTGTTTTTGGGGTACAGAGGATTTCCTTTTTGGGATATATTTTTTCTCCCTCTTCCATTGAAATGGATCCTGTCAAGGTTCAAGCTATTTGTGATTGGACGCAGCCCTCTTCTCTTAAGAGTCTTCAGAAATTTTTGGGCTTTGCTAACTTTTATCGTCGATTTATTGCTGGTTTTTCGGATATTGCTAAACCATTGACCGATTTGACTAAGAAGGGTGCTGATGTTGCTGATTGGTCCCCTGATGCTGTGGAGGCCTTTCGGGAGCTTAAGCGCCGTTTTTCCTCTGCCCCTGTGTTGCGTCAGCCTGATGTTGCTCTACCTTTTCAGGTTGAGGTCGACGCTTCTGAGATCGGAGCTGGGGCAGTGTTGTCGCAGAAAAGTTCTGACTGCTCCGTGATGAGGCCTTGTGCCTTCTTTTCCCGTAAATTTTCGCCCGCTGAGCGGAATTATGATGTTGGGAATCGGGAGCTTTTGGCCATGAAGTGGGCTTTTGAGGAGTGGCGCCATTGGCTTGAGGGGGCCAGACATCAGGTGGTGGTATTGACTGACCACAAAAATTTGATTTATCTTGAGACCGCCAGGCGCCTGAATCCTAGACAGGCGCGCTGGTCATTATTTTTCTCTCGGTTTAATTTTGTGGTGTCATACCTACCGGGTTCTAAGAATGTTAAGGCGGATGCCCTTTCTAGGAGTTTTGAGCCTGACTCGCCTGGTAACTCTGAGCCCACAGGTATCCTTAAGGATGGAGTGGTATTGTCAGCCGTTTCTCCAGACCTGCGGCGGGCCTTGCAGGAGTTTCAGGCGGATAGACCGGATCGTTGCCCACCTGATAAACTGTTTGTTCCTGATGATTGGACCAGTAGAGTCATCTCTGAGGTTCATTCTTCTGCGTTGGCAGGTCATCCTGGCATTTTTGGTACCAGGGATTTGGTGGCAAGGTCCTTCTGGTGGCCTTCCCTGTCACGAGATGTGCGAGGCTTTGTGCAGTCTTGTGACGTTTGTGCTCGGGCCAAGCCTTGTTGTTCTCGGGCTAGTGGATTATTGTTGCCCTTGCCTATTCCTAAGAGGCCTTGGACGCACATCTCGATGGATTTTATTTCAGATCTGCCTGTTTCTCAGAAGATGTCTGTCATCTGGGTGGTGTGTGACCGTTTCTCTAAGATGGTCCATTTGGTTCCTCTGCCCAAGTTGCCTACTTCTTCCGAGTTGGTTCCTCTGTTTTTTCAAAATGTTGTTCGTTTGCATGGTATTCCTGAGAATATCATTTCTGACAGAGGGACCCAATTCGTGTCTAGATTTTGGCGGGCATTCTGTGCTAGGATGGGCATAGATTTATCTTTTTCGTCCGCTTTCCATCCTCAGACGAATGGCCAGACCGAGCGGACTAATCAGACCCTGGAGACATATCTGAGGTGTTTTGTGTCTGCTGACCAGGATGATTGGGTTGCTTTTTTGCCATTGGCGGAGTTCGCTCTCAATAATCGGGCCAGCTCTGCCACTTTGGTGTCCCCGTTTTTCTGTAATTCGGGGTTTCATCCTCGATTTTCCTCTGGTCAGGTGGAATCTTCGGATTGTCCTGGAGTGGATGCTGTGGTGGAGAGATTGCATCAGATCTGGGGGAAGGTGGTTGACAATTTGAGGTTGTCCCAGGAGAAGACTCAGCTTTTTGCCAACCGCCACCGTCGTGTTGGTCCTCGGCTTTGTGTTGGGGATTTGGTGTGGTTGTCTTCTCGTTTTGTCCCTATGAGGGTCTCTTCTCCTAAGTTTAAGCCTCGGTTCATCGGCCCGTATAAGATATTGGAGATTCTTAACCCTGTTTCCTTCCGTTTGGACCTCCCTGCATCCTTTTCTATTCATAACGTTTTTCATCGGTCATTATTGCGCAGGTATGAGGTACCGGTTGTGCCTTCCGTTGAGCCTCCTGCTCCGGTGTTGGTTGAGGGTGAGTTGGAGTACGTTGTGGAGAAAATCTTAGACTCCCGTGTTTCCAGACGGAGACTCCAGTATCTGGTCAAGTGGAAGGGATACGGCCAGGAGGATAATTCTTGGGTGAATGCATCTGATGTTCATGCCTCTGATCTGGTTCGTGCCTTTCATAGGGCCCATCCTGATCGCCCTGGTGGTTCTGGTGAGGGTTCGGTGCCCCCTCCTTGAGGGGGGGGTACTGTTGTGAATTTGGATTCGGGGCTCCCCCGGTGGCTACTGGTGGAATTGAACTGGTGTCTTCATCTTCTCTGTTCACCTGTTCCCATCAAGATGTGGGAGTCGCTATATAACCTTGCTTCTCTGTTAGTTGCTTGCCGGTCAACAATGTTATCAGAAGCCTCTCTGTGCTTGTTCCTGCTCCTAGACAACTACTAGATAAGTTGGACTCTTGTCCATGTTTGTTTTTGCATTTTGTTCCAGTTCACAGCTGTAGTTTCGTTACTGTGTCTGGAAAGCTCTTGTGAACAGGAATTGCCACTCTGGTGTTATGAGTTAATGCCAGAGTCTTAAAGTAATTCCTGGATGGTGTTTTGATAGGGTTTTCAGCTGACCATGAAAGTGTCCTTTCTGTCTTCTGCTATGTAGTAAGTGGACCTCAAATTTGCTAAACCTATTTTCATACTACGTTTGTTATTTCATCTTGATTCACCGCCAATACATGTGGGGGGCCTCTGTCTCCTTTCGGGGTATTTCTCTAGAGGTGAGCTAGGACTAATATTTTCCTCTGCTAGCTTTATTTAGTCCTCCGGCTGGTGCTGGGCATCTAGAATCAACGTAGGCATGCTACCCGGCCACTGCTAGTTGTGCGTTAGGTTTAGTTCATGGTCAGCTCAGTTCCCATCTTCCAAGAGCTAGTTCCTATATATGCTGATGCTATGTTCTCTTGCCATTGAGATCATGACATATACCTATTCTATGCGTATATATCTATTCCATTCTAACCTGTCAGTGTGATTTTACTGTACACCGCGCTATACACCGATGCGTAAAAATCAGACAGCACTCGCATGGTGCGAGTGCTGTGTGATTTTTTTCTCACGCCCATTGACTTGCATTGGCGAGTCTCGTCCGAGACTCGCAGCAAATCGCAGCATGCTGCGATTTTTTTCTCAGTCTGGTTTTGGCTGAGAAAAAAATCACAAATGAGATGTCACCTATTGACTAACATTGGTCCGAGTGCAATCCGATTTATCGGATTGTACTCGTCCGTTTTGCTCGCAAGTGAGTATGAGCCCTTAGGATTATGTTTACGGTTGGGTTAGGGATGTGGTTAGGGTTATGGTTGTGATTAGGGTTAGGGGTGTGTTGGGGTTAGGGGTGTGTTGGGGTTAGGGGTGTTGTTAGGGTTGGGATAAGGGTTAAGGGTGTGTTGGGGTTAGGGTTGGTGTCATGATCTCTGCAGGCAGAGATCATAGCAAGCCTATAGAGGGACAAGCTCTCGGAAGATGGAACTATACTGACCATGAACTAAGCCTGCCGCGCAACTAGAAATAGCCAGGTAGCATTTCCTATTAATCGCTAGATGCCCAGCTCTGGCCTAAGACCTAAATAGCTAGCAGAGGGAAATATAAGACCTGGCTCACCTCTAGAGAAATATTCCAAAGAAGACAGTAGCCCCCCACATATAATGACGGTGAGTTCAGATGAAACAACAAACGCAGCAGGAAAATAGTCTTAGCAAATTTGAGGTCCGCTTACTAGATAGCAGAAGACAGATAGTATACTTTCATGGTCAGCAGAAAAATACTAACAAAACACCATCCAGAGATTACCTTAAACTCTGGCATTAACTCATAACGCCAGAGTAGCAATCCCTGATCGACGAGAGCTTTCCAGACACAGTAACAAAACTTCAGCTGCGAACTGGAACAAATAGGCAAAACAAAACATGGACAAAAGTCCAACTTATCAGTAGTTGTCTAGAAGCAGGAACAAACACTGAGAGGCATCAGATAACATTGTTGACCGGCAAGAAACCACCAGAGAAATGAGCTTAAATAGCGACACCCACTACTGATGGAATCAGGTGAAACAGGAAAGAGGATGACAAGTCCAATTCCACAAGCGGCCACCGGGGGAGCCCAGAATCCAAATTCACAA
This sequence comes from Ranitomeya variabilis, assembly GCF_051348905.1. Lineage (NCBI taxonomy): Eukaryota > Metazoa > Chordata > Amphibia > Anura > Dendrobatidae > Ranitomeya > Ranitomeya variabilis. Next base: position 632,274,985 of record NC_135235.1, read on the forward strand.
CAGTACCCCCCCCTCAAGGAGGGGGCACCGAACCCTCACCAGATCCACCAGGGCGACCAGGATGAGCCCTATGGAAGGCACGAACAAGATCAGAAGCATGAACATCAGATGCATTGACCCAAGAATTATCCTCCTGGCCGTAACCCTTCCAGTTGACCAGATACTGGAGTTTCCGTCTGGAAACACGAGAGTCCAAAATTTTCTCCACAACGTACTCCAACTCACCCTCAACCAACACCGGAGCAGGAGGCTCAACAGAAGGTACAACAGGTACCTCATACCTGCGCAATAACGACCGATGAAAAACGTTATGAATGGAAAAGGACGCAGGGAGGTCCAAACGGAAAGAAACAGGATTAAGAATCTCCAATATTCTATAAGGGCCGATGAACCGAGGTTTAAACTTAGGAGAAGAGACCCTCATAGGGACAAAACGAGAAGACAACCACACTAAATCTCCAACACAAAGCCGAGAACCAACACGACGATGACGGTTGGCAAAACGCTGAGTCTTCTCCTGTGACAACTTCAAATTGTCCATAACCTGCCCCCAGATGTGATGCAATCTCTCCACCACCGCATCCACTCCAGGACAATCCGAGGATTCCACCTGACCGGAGGAAAATCGAGGGTGAAACCCCGAATTACAGAAAAACGGGGACACCAAGGTGGAAGAACTGGCCCGATTATTGAGGGCGAACTCTGCCAATGGCAAAAAAGCAACCCAATCATCCTGGTCAGCAGAGACAAAACACCTCAGATATGTCTCAAGGGTCTGATTAGTCCGCTCGGTCTGGCCATTAGTCTGAGGGTGAAAAGCAGATGAAAAAGACAAATCTATGCCCATCCTAGCACAGAATGCCCGCCAAAATCTAGACACAAATTGGGTACCTCTGTCAGAAACAATATTCTCAGGAATACCGTGCAATCGGACAACATTCTGAAAAAAACAGAGGAACCAACTCAGAAGAAGAAGGCAACTTGGGCAGAGGAACCAAATGGACCATTTTAGAGAAACGGTCACAGACCACCCAGATGACAGACATCTTCTGGGAAACAGGCAGATCTGAAATAAAATCCATCGAGATGTGTGTCCAAGGCCTCTTAGGAATAGGCAAGGGCAACAGCAGTCCGCTAGCCCGAGAACTACAAGACTTGGCCCGAGCACAAACGTCACATGACTGCACAAAGACTCGCACATCTCGTGACAGAGAAGGCCACCAGAAGGATCTTGCCACCAAATCCCTGGTACCAAAAATTCCGGGATGACCTGCCAATGCAGAAGAATGTACCTCAGAGATGACTCTGCTGGTCCAATCATCCGGAACAAACAGTCTATCAGGCGGACAACGATCCGGTCTATCCGCCTGAAACTCTTGCAAGGACCGCCGCAGATCAGGAGAAACGGCCGACAAAATTACTCCCTCCCTAAGGATACCTGTGGGTTCAGAATTACCAGGAGAGTCCGGGTCAAAACTCCTAGAAAGGGCATCTGCCTTAACATTCTTAGAACCCGGTAGGTATGACACCACAAAATTAAAGCGAGAAAAAAATAAAGACCAGCGCGCCTGTCTAGGATTCAGGCGTCTGGCAGTCTCAAGATAAATCAAATTTTTGTGGTCAGTCAATACCACCACCTGATGCTTAGCCCCCTCGAGCCAATGGCGCCACTCCTCAAACGCCCACTTCATGGCCAAAAGCTCCCGATTCCCAACATCATAATTCCGCTCTGCGGGCGAAAATTTGCGAGAAAAGAAGGCACAAGGCCTAATGACGGAGCAGTCGGAACCTTTCTGCGACAACACTGCCCCAGCTCCGATCTCCGAAGCGTCAACCTCAACCTGAAAAGGCAGATTCACATCAGGCTGACGCAACACAGGGGCAGAGGCAAAACGGCGCTTAAGCTCCTGAAAGGCCTCTACAGCATGAGGGGACCAATTAGCAACATCAGCGCCTTGTCTGGTCAAATCAGTCAGTGGTTTAACGACATCCGAAAAACCAGCAATAAATCGGCGGTAAAAGTTGGCAAAGCCCAAAAATCTCTGAAGACCCTTAAGAGAGGAGGGCTGAGTCCAGTCACAAATAGCTTGCACCTTGACGGGATCCATCTCAATGGAAGAGGGAGAAAAAATATACCCCAAAAAGGAAATTTTCTGGACCCCAAAAACGCACTTAGACCCCTTCACACATAAAGAATTAGACCGCAGAACCTGAAAAACTCTCCTGACCTGCTGGACATGAGAGTCCCAGTCATCAGAAAAAATCAGAATATCATCCAGATATATTATCATAAATTTATCCAGAAAATCGCGGAAAATATCATGCATAAAAGACTGGAAAACTGAAGGGGCATTAGAAAGACCAAAAGGCATGACCAAATACTCGAAGTGGCCCTCGGGCGTATTAAATGCGGTCTTCCACTCATCCCCCTGCCTGATCCGCACCAAATTATACGCCCCACGAAGATCAATTTTAGAGAACCACTTAGCACCCTCTATACGAGCAAACAAATCAGTAAGCAATGGCAATGGGTATTGATACTTAACAGTGATCTTATTCAGAAGCCGATAATCAATACATGGTCTCAAAGAGCCGTCTTTTTTTGAGACAAAGAAAAACCCAGCTCCCAAGGGAGAAGAAGATGGACGAATATGTCCCTTTTCCAAAGACTCCTTTATATATTCCCGCATAGCAGCATGTTCCGGCACAGACAAATTAAACAAACGACCCTTTGGATATTTACAACCCGGTATCAAATCTATGGCACAATCGCACTCACGGTGCGGAGGTAACGACCCAAGCTTGGGTTCGTCAAAGACGTCTTGATAATCAGAGAGGAACTCAGGGACTTCAGAGGGAATGGACGACGAAATAGAAACCAAAGGTACGTCCCCATGAATACCCTTACATCCCCAGCTCAACACAGACATAGCTCTCCAGTCCAAGACTGGGTTGTGAGACTGCAACCATGGCAATCCCAGTACCAAATCGTCATGTAAATTATACAGCACCAGGAAACGAATAATCTCCTGGTGATCCGGATTGATACGCATGGTTACTTGTGTCCAGTATTGTGGTTTATTATTAGCCAATGGGGTGGAGTCAATCCCCTTCAGAGGAATAAGAGTCTCCAAAGGCTCTAAATCAAAACCACAACGATTGGCAAAGGACCAATCCATAAGACTCAGAGCGGCGCCAGAGTCAACATAGGCGTCCGTGGCAATGGATGACAAAGAGCAAATCAGGGATACAGACAAAATAAACTTAGACTGAATGGTGCCAATGGAAACAGACTTATCAAGCTTCTTTGTACGCCTAGAGCATGCCGATATAACATGAGTAGAATCCCCACAATAGAAACACAATCCATTCTTCCGTCTAAAATTCTGTCGCTCGCTCCTGGACAGAATTCTATCACACTGCATACTTTCTGGCGTCTTTTCCATAGACACCGCCAGATGGTGCATCGGTTTGCGCTCCCGCAGACGCCTATCAATCTGAATAGCCATTGTCATGGACTCATTCAGACCTGCAGGCAAAGGGAACCCCACCATAACATCCTTAACGGCATCAGAGAGACCTTCTCTGAAAGTTGCCGCCAAGGCGCACTCATTCCACTGAGTAAGCACAGACCATTTACGGAATTTTTGGCAGAAAACTTCAGCTTCGTCTTGCCCCTGAGATAGTGCCATCAAAGTTTTTTCTGCCTGAAGTTCCAAATGAGGTTCCTCATAAAGCAAGCCCAAGGCCAGAAAAAACGCATCCACATCGCGTAACGCAGGATCCCCTGCTGGCAATGAGAAGGCCCAATCTTGAGGGTCACCCCTGAGCAAGGAAATCACAATCCTAACCTGCTGAGCAGGGTCTCCAGCTGAACGAGACTTCAGGGACAAATAAAGCTTACAATTGTTTCGGAAATTCTGGAAGCTAGCTCTATTCCCTGTGAAGAACTCCGGCAAAGGAATTCTCGGCTCAGATACCGGAGCATGTACTACAAAATCTTGTAAATTTTGTACTTTCGTGATGAGATTATTCAAACCCGCAGTTACACTCTGGAAATCCATTATTGTCAGGTGCACACAGAGCATACAGAGATTAGGAGGAGAGAGAGAAAAAAGACTGCATTAAGGCAGACTGGAGGAAAAAAAAAAAAAAAAAAAATTCCAGCAGACTTCTTATAACTCTCCTTTCTCAACCTGGGTCTTTAACACTTTAGTGGCCGGTCAAACTGTCATGATCTCTGCAGGCAGAGATCATAGCAAGCCTATAGAGGGACAAGCTCTCGGAAGATGGAACTATACTGACCATGAACTAAGCCTGCCGCGCAACTAGAAATAGCCAGGTAGCATTTCCTATTAATCGCTAGATGCCCAGCTCTGGCCTAAGACCTAAATAGCTAGCAGAGGGAAATATAAGACCTGGCTCACCTCTAGAGAAATATTCCAAAGAAGACAGTAGCCCCCCACATATAATGACGGTGAGTTCAGATGAAACAACAAACGCAGCAGGAAAATAGTCTTAGCAAATTTGAGGTCCGCTTACTAGATAGCAGAAGACAGATAGTATACTTTCATGGTCAGCAGAAAAATACTAACAAAACACCATCCAGAGATTACCTTAAACTCTGGCATTAACTCATAACGCCAGAGTAGCAATCCCTGATCGACGAGAGCTTTCCAGACACAGTAACAAAACTTCAGCTGCGAACTGGAACAAATAGGCAAAACAAAACATGGACAAAAGTCCAACTTATCAGTAGTTGTCTAGAAGCAGGAACAAACACTGAGAGGCATCAGATAACATTGTTGACCGGCAAGAAACCACCAGAGAAATGAGCTTAAATAGCGACACCCACTACTGATGGAATCAGGTGAAACAGGAAAGAGGATGACAAGTCCAATTCCACAAGCGGCCACCGGGGGAGCCCAGAATCCAAATTCACAACAGGTTGGAGTTAGAATTGGGGTGTTTCCACTGTTTAGGCACATCAGGGGCACTGCAAACGCAACGCAACGAACACAGACCATTCCATCAAAGTCTGCATTCCAAAACGCCACTTCCCTTCCGAGCCCCGACGTGTGCCCAAACAGTAGTTTTCTCCAACATATGGGGTATCAGCGTACTCAGCACAAATTGCACAACAACTTTTAGGGTCCAATTTCTCCAGATACCCTTGGAAAAATAAAAAATTGGGGGCGAAAAGATCATTTTTGTGAAAAAAAAATATGTTTTATTTTTACGGCTCTACATTATAAACTTTTGTGAAGCACTTGGGGGTTCAAAGTGCTCACCACACATCTAGATAAGTTCCCTAGGTGGTCTAGTTTCCAAAATAGGGTCACTTGTGGGGGGTTTCCACTGTTTAGGCACATCAGGGGCTCTCCAAACAAGACATGGCGTCTAATCTCAATTCCAGCCAATTCTGCATTGAAAAAGTCAAACGGTGCTCCTTCCCTGCCGAGCTCTGCCGAGCGCCCAAACAGTTGTTTACCCCCACATATGTGGTATCGGCGTACTCAGGACAAATTGTACAACAACTTTTGTGGTCCAATTTCTCCTATTACCCTTGGTAAAATAAAACAAATTGGATCTGAAGTAATTGTTTTGTGAAAAAATGTTAAATGTTAATTTTTTTTAAACATTCCAAAAATTCCTGTGAAACACCTGAAGGGTTAATAAACTTATTAAATGTGGTTTTGAGCACCTTGAGGGGTGCAGTTTTTAGAATGGTGTCACTTTTTGGTATTTTCTATCATATAGATGCCTCAAAGTGACTTCAAATGCGATGTGGTCCCTAAAAAATAATGATGTTTTAAAAATGAGAAATCACTGGTCAACTTTTAACCCTTATAACTCCCTAACAAAAAAAATATTTTGGTTCCAAAATTGTGCTGATGTAAAGTAGACATGTGGGAAATGTTACTTATTAAGCATTTTGTGTAACATGTCTCTGTGATTTAAGGGCATGAAACTTCACAGTTGGAAAATTGCAAAATTTTCAAAATTTTTGCCAAATTTCCATTTTTTTCGCAAGTAATATCAAAGAAATTTTATCACTATCATGAAGTAAAATATGTCAGGAGAAAACAACGTCAGAATCACTGGGATCCGTTAAGTGTTCCAGAGTTATAACCTCATAAAGGGACAGTGGTCAGAATTGTAAAAATTTGCCCGGTCATTAACGTGCAAACCACCCTAACTGACTTGCTTAAATTACTGAGGTAACAAAAGGTGGCCTTGAATAAATAATATTGATAAGTAAAACTGTTGGAATATTGAGGGAGGGGGTGAGAGCCTATGGGGGAGAGAACATGTGACTCTATTTTTATGGGTATATATAACCTTTGTGTTACTCAATTATAGCCAGACAATGCTTTACAGTTATATTGTCTTATCTCCTTGCACCAAGCAACAAATCAACTTTAATCCAGTGATTCTGCACCTCGAGTAAAATTTTTCTGACTTTGACAATTTATTACTGACATTTTCCACATTATGCACATGACAATTGTCTATCTCCTTTGTGAATTGTTTGATGTTTAACAAGAAAAGACTTCGAAGAATAGCATTTCCCACACTGGGAACATGAAAATGGCTTCTCCCCTGTGTGAATTTGCTGATGTCTAACAACAGCAGATTTCTTAGCAAAACATTTCCCACATTCTGAACATGAGAATGGCTTCTCTCCTGTGTGAATTTTACGATGTCCAAAAAGAGTGGAGTTATCAGTAAAGCATTTTCCACATTCCAAACATGTAAATAACTTTTCCCCTGTGTGAATTCTCTGATGTGCAATAAGTGTTGATCGATCTGTAAAAGATTTCCCACATTCTGAACATGAAAATGGTTTCTCCCCTGTGTGAATTCTCAGATGTATAGCAAGCTTTGTTTTATGACTAAAACATTTCCCACATTCCAAACATGAAAATGGCTTTTCCCCTGTGTGAATTCGTTGATGTCCAACAAGATTTGATTTATCTTTAAAACATTTTCCACATTCTGAGCATGAAAATGGCCTTTCGTCTTTGTGAATTCTCTGATGTCTAAGCAAACATGATTTCTCTTTAAAACATTTCCCACACTGGGAACATGAAAATGGCTTCTCACCTGTATGAATTCTCAAATGTGTTTGAAGATTTGATTTGTTTGAAAAACATTTTCTACATTGGGAACATGAAAATGGCTTCTCCCCTGTGTGAATTCTCTCATGTTTAGCAAGACTTGATTTAACTCTAAAATTTTTCCCACATGTTAAACATGAAAATGGCTTCTCCCCTGTATGAACTCGCTCATGTTTAGCAAGACTTGATTTAACTTTAAATTTTTTCCCACATGCTAAACATGAAAATAGCTTTTTTCTTGTGTGAGTTCTTTCAAACTCATGACAAATTCTGTTATTTTCAGTTTTCGATGAATCAGTAGACAGAACTAGTCCAAAAGCATCACATGACAGACCATAATGGTGTAAGTTCGGAGGTATATCTGGGACAGTGGCATGCTCTTCATAAGCATCGTGTGTAATATTATGATCATCTGCTTTAAAATCTGAAAACATCCCATTTTTCTCTGAGTTGCTGGTACAGTCATCTGCCAAAAATGAAATCAATTTTACTATTTTTTAATAACATTTCTTAACATTGACATAGGCTTGCTCCTGCTCTCATCTCCTGCTTACAAATCTACTCCACAATGGCTTCTGGAGGGGAAAAACGGACAATGGGCAACTGAACAAATGCCGATTGGATTTAAATCCCTCTGTTACAACAGCAATAGGAGCAGGCTTTGTTGGCATCTTTTAGACACGTGTCAGTTGCATAGCAGATTTCCAGTGGAATTATTCTAGAAAATGATGTCAATTTCTTCTAGACCTGTCACACCATTAAGAATATGATGATGCGTTATCCAACTGAAGACTGTCTGGAGACTGCAATGACGTTATTCCCAGACTGAATTGTATGTTTTATAAACTTCACTTTAAAATGTCCTGGCTTTTTCTTATGAATGGAGGAAAAAGTCTGTGCCACGAGCTAATGAACCATTGCAGATTGGAGTTACATAATTTGATACATCGGAAGGAGTGTGTATCAGACTGCAGAATGAGCTACCAGACAACTCAATAAGTGATCATGTCTGGTGGCTCAGGTCTAAAGCTCTTATGTGTCTTCACCTGAACAATCTTCTAAGCTGATTCATGATGATATCAAAGCTGAACCTCTCTCCTCTTGAAATTGCTATTCATGATTGCTGCCGATTATGATCTATGATTGTGTGAATACTATTTGGTAAAGTACAGCAAAATTGATAAGTCTGGTATTACACAAATCAAAGCAGCAGTAGACGATCCATGGGTCTCTCCTTAAATTTATTTAATTACCACTCAATGCTCAAACTCTATCTCTTCTCTGTACATCCAGCAAAGACTTCTCCAATTATTGTTAATCATCATTTAGACCTTGAAATTCAAAAAAAATGTTGATTCCAGAAAAGTAATAAGTTCTCTTTATAGTATTTAGTTCCCTGGAAAAGTTGTGGATCAAATGAAAACAGGAAAGATCATGGATTCTGTCAATGCTGACCATTTAAACGCTAGGTCCTAAATATAAATCGCTTCTACACGTTCTCCAAAACCTGATCCTGAGGTCCTGCTGGGAGTACTAAGGATTACTTCTCTGGGACAGAATATATTGAAATCTTTGTAGTCAGGCATCTGGGACGCAGTTTGCGTTTAATATTTGATCAGAATGGATTTTTCCAACTGTGCACATTTGAAGCTTTTGAGAGAGCTGGAGGCCATCAATACAAACAGTAAAAGACCGAGATTACACTCACTTTTTTGTGATGCTACTGAATGATTTTAACTATTTAGCTACAGCTGCAGTCCAATGCAATATCTTGAGTGGCATGTAATGGGGGGAACTGCAGCTGCCACTTATTCTCACATATGTATATAAAATGTCTAGATGGAAACCATGATGGACATGAGAATATTTTCAAGTCCCTTGGGCTTGGTAACTCTCCATCTGTCTTTGTCAGTGACATAGTTTGAAAACCTCTTATATTTCAGTATTGCTCCAGAATGATCCTACAGTGTTTTCTAACCATTAGGACTCCCATTCGAAGCATGGTTCCGCTATCTTTTAGTGGCTTTCTTAGAATCCTTGCAGATCCTCTGACAGAGGTGAATAGTTTGCATCAAGGTTTTGCATTGTGCACAGGTCAAGTTAGCTTTGAATTTTAGATTCTCACCCCAAGTCTAAAGGCCAAATCGAGGAAGTCAATTATCCCTGGCCTGAAGACAGTGTCTGACTCTTCTAGCCATATCAAGCAGGTCAATGCGGTGTGCCTGCACAGACCAACATTTCTTTGTTTTGTGTTCTCATCTTAGCTCACTAATTCTAATTCTAAATGTTATCTTCTCAGATTAAAAAATAAAAATAAACTATGGTCCAGCATGTATTAAAATAATAAAGCATACGCCACCTCATCCACCCACTGATGCTCTTCTTCCTAGGTATCTCGCCAATCTCCGTGCTTCCCATTGTAGCCAAACACTGACATAACTGCACCAGCCACTAACTGCATTTAGTGGTTACAACTCACCTGAATCGCTGTCTGTACATATCTCCACCTTTAACCACTCATCGTCCATCAAATATGTTTCTGTAGTATTAATATTGGTCAGATCTTCATCCTGAAGATTGTAAAAGTTACAGAGAGATGGAGATGTCACATGAAATTTAAAAAAAGATAAGAGATTATAAATAAACATGAAGGCCAAAATGACATGACACCAGTAATTATCACATAGCTGCTGGTCTACTGTATAAATCCAACCTGTGGGCTCCTAATTCAGTCTCCATAACCAGAAAATTGTGAGAAGATCCCGACAACATCTAATGTCTATGATTAGCTTTATCCTGTCATCTCCAAGAAATATAAAAAATATACTGAATGGCCAGATTATTACAGATACCCATCTGGTAGCACATTGGCCTTTAAAACCTCAGCAATTTATGTCACACATTCCAGATTCACACATTGGTTTCTTTCAATACTGTGATTTGCCAGCCACATAGCGTCATTGAATCTATATTAGACCCGGCGATGCCATGTTCAGCGCATTGTATCTGTACATAGTGTAGGAAGAGTTTCTGCTGCAGAAGGTACAGTGTTTTTATAGTGTTTCAGTATCTGCTGGTGCAACAAACCAACAGCGCTTTTTAGGGTGAATTCAAGGAGATTCTATTTTATAATACCGCTCTTAGCTGCAATTAAGTAGGATTAGCAGCTGGAGTAGGAATATTGTATTAGAGGCACTTGTAGCAGGGTAAATTGCATTACAGTCCTTGGTGTTGCTACGTTAAACCAACAGTCCTCAAGGCTAATTCAAATAGATTCTTTACTCCAATACTACCGCTCTTATCTGCAATTCATTTAGGGCTAGCTGGCAGAGTAGGGATAGTGCTACTACCCTCTCTTCCACACGGTCCAGTCTGACTAGCCAAGCGTCTGGACCACACAATCCTGACTCTGATCCTCCTAGCTTTCACCATGGCGAGTGCCACGAGACAAGTAACCCCATACTTGGACACTTCAAGGAGCTCTTTACCTTTCCATTTATGGCTTCTTCTGGCTTCTCACCATGCATGTTTCAAGAGGGACCTGAGGAGATTGTTACTGCTCAAATATTTGGGCATCACAGCACACAATCAGAAGAAGCCAATGGTGGTAAACGGCAATTACTTTCTCAAGAGGTGGACGATGATGAGACAGTTGCCAACAAGTCATGTTAAGACAACAAGTCAGGAGGAAGACCAGACTGAGAAAGTGAAAGATGAGGTGGTGGATAATGAAGTCCCTGATGCAGCCTGGCATGCAAAGGGAGCACAGCAGCAGGGAGAGGGGAGGGATCTGCAGCACTGCAACAGGCACAACGAGGCAATGGGGTTGACAGAGGTAGAAGGCAGTCATCTGTTCCCCAGAGCACCTACACATGGCCAGATCCGAGGCCAAGGGTTAGGTGTTCCAAAGCCTCACGCTTTTTTACAGAAAGTATGGAAGACAAGAAAATGGTCAATGGCAATCTTTGCCATACCAAGCTCAGCAGCGGTCAGACCACTACCAGCCTGACCATCACTAGAATGCTCAGTCACACGTCATCCGCACAACTGACTAGCTGGGCCGAATACCTGGGTCCAAAGTGTCTCGGGTGACACCATTGCCTCTTCCTCTGTGCTACGTGCTTGCCAATCCCCTGTCCAGGATGCAGGTGCAAATGCCTTCCATCCTGTACCTGTCATTGCACATATGAAATCACCATCAGCAACCACATCCACTTCATAGTCCAAGCACAGCATTCAACTGTCCCTACCAAAGGCCTTGGAACGTAAGTGGAAATATGCAGCCAATCACCCACAGGCCCAAACACTAAACGGCCACATTTCCAGACTGCTTGTCCTGGAAATGTTGCCATTTAGGCTTGTGGACACTGAGGCTTTCTGCAACTACATGGCGGCGGGCGTCCTTCGGTATTCGGTCTCCAGCCACCACTATTTCTCCTGGTAGCCGTCCCCATCTTACATCAGTCTGTGTCCCATAACATAACCCATGCCTGGAAAAATGCAGTTACTGGGAAGGTCCACGTGGACAAGTGCTTTTGGCCAGGGAGGCTATATTTAACTGATGGCATACTAGATGAACCTGCTGGAGGCCGGAACAGAGTTGGATCCTGGGACGGCACACGTGCAATCGACGCCTAGAACTGCTGGCCAAAGTTCCATCATTGTTTATGCCTCTTCCTACACCGGTTCTTGCACTCCCTCTTCCAATTATCATCCATATCAGTCACAAGCTGGAAGCATTGCCTCGGTGAGGCAGCAACAGGCTCTGCTTAAACTCATAACTTTAACTTTAGGTTATAAACAGCACAGTGCAGCAGAGCTGTTGAAATCTGCTGCTCTTGAAGCTGAATCTAAAAAGGCATGGTCGTGTGTGATAATGGACGTAAACTGGTGATGGCTCTGAAGCTTGGCAAGTCTGCATATGTACCATGCCTGGCCCATGTGCTCTACATAGTGGTTCAGCGCTTTCTTAAAACCTACCCTGATTTTGCCTGAGCTACTTGTGAAGGTACGCCTCATGCACGCCCATTTCCGTAAGTCACCTACAGCTGATGCCAGTCTGGCAGTGCTGCAGCAGCGGTTGCAACTGCCACCTCACCAACTGGTTTGTGACCTGCCCACAGCAGGGGGCAGTAGTTGAATAGCTGAGTCTCGGTTTGTGACTGGCATCGCCTGGGCTCTGGGTCTTGACCGACGCAGGCCTGGTGTTTGGACATTGAACGGTGATGTCTCGATTATGGAACTTTTCTGGCGCTGCCTGGGTTCTGCTTCCACGCACACCCCAACCCACGCTGGCTCTTGCTTACTGTCGCAGCCATGCACAGCAGCCTTCGCGTTTTCCTCAACACAAATCTTGACCAACCCTTTTCTTGGTGCCAAATCTCCTCCCACTTTGGTGCACCAAACTTTTATACCAAGTAACTGCATCATAAATGTCCCCTGACTCAGTGATTCATCAAAACTTGTCCCTCCTGAAACTCTTTTCCTTTCGGTCAGTTCTGCAGAGTCCAGTTTGGACAGTGGAGGACAGTCCTCATGCACAAAAACCTGCACAGTGCTGGGGATTATCCTTGTTTGTGCCACATCCACTTACAAAAGTGGCAAATCAAACCTTCGACCATCTGTGCCCAACAAGAAGGAGTGCCAGATTCAATGCCATTCAAGATAGAACTGGCATAATAAGGAGCTTCAGACATATGACACAAGAGATGAATTTGTGCCTTTCATCCATTTGATAAGAGCAGTTTTATTTTGATGGACCATGGACCTGAGTCAAATTTGAGGCTCACAGGCTGCAGACACTGCTCCCTCCTTAAGTTGATTCTGTTGGCAACTTGGGTTCAGACGAGGCAAGATGTCCGACCCACAGATATCCTCCAATTGTTTCTGACCACAAAACAGTTGTCATCTTTAATGTAGCCCCTGCTTTCTCCGTATCACTCAGATCTTCCGATGGCAAAGCTTGATCCTGTCTACTTCGTCACAGTGATCATGCGGTCCTCGCTCCAAATTTTTGGAGCGTCATCATGCGGTCCTCACTCTTATTTTTTTCAGGTTGTGTGTGATGTCCTCCTTCATAATTTTTACAGGATGTGTATGAGTCTACCTCATAAAATGTATATTTTATAGCCCCAGGGATAATTGTTTTTCAGTACTTGCACTTGGAGTACATAGGTTTTATGAGTCTAGAAGTCCCACTACCTAACAATTTCAACAGAATGTGTATGAGGCCCTTCTTTATGCCTAATACAGGGTGCATCAGAGTCTCTCTTCCTTCTAATTTTTGATAGTTCTTACATTTGACGCATATACTCTGTCTAACCATGTTATACACAACACATGCCCAGATAAGTTAGTAAAATATTAAACTTAGATTTAACGGTGGATGGTTTTTTCACTATTGAAAGCAAAGAGAAAGTTCAAAAATGCAGCAAAAACACCGTGTGAACATAACCTAAGGGGTGGAGGAGGAAGCTTTTCTCTCAGTTTAATTTTGCCATGTATACAAGTGTTTATGTAGGAAAGTATGTTTCCAACCATTTTTTCCTGTAAAATCAGTTTTAGCTTCAATTTGGTATGTTTTATTGCCAGTCTGTAAAAGTTGTGTAATACTCTGACAACATTGTTTCCAGCACTGACAAGGGAGACAGAGATGCGTCCTGGCATCTTTCCCATCCTGTTCCCATTCCAATTGCGCACGTTCTCCATCCACTTCAGCGATATTAATGCCCCCAGACCTCCTGGGAGGACGTGCCAGAAAAATGGTAGAGTTCCACATTGACTTCCATCATAATCATTACTCGAGTTAAACACCTGAGTAATCCAAAGTACTAGGTTCGAGTAAGGAGCACCCGAGCATAGTGCTCGCTCATCAATAGTTGCAAGTAGCAACATCATCAATACCATCTAATATCAGAGCCTTACCAAAGACAATCAGTTCCAGCCATCACATTATAGGGGAGTTAATTAAATGTATGACCAAATTTAGCAGGATACATTTCAAGTTGATAATTTTGTGCTGCCCTCCGAGTGATGGCATAAATATCCAAATGGCCCCTGGCAGTAAAAAAGTTATGATCTGAGAACTGTAAAGACCTTGGAAGAAAACCATTGCTGGAAACAATTCATGACTATACAATCAATATGGCATAGAGCATCGTCCTAACATGTGAAAACCCCATGAGGTTTGTAGTTGTGAAATACTAGTCCTAGCTAACCTAGCATAGATGACATTGCCTGTTCCATTTCGTTATGATCCCTCAACTTTCAATTTCTACTTAGGATTCACACTGAAATCTGATCACTTCATTTTCAGTAGCTCCAATCAGGAGAGTGACGTTGTCTGTAATAAATTGTTCATTCAGTGTATAATACTGGTGGATAAAACAAGACTGAGCAAAAGACATTCACAGCCTTCTACACATCATAGTGGAGATCTCATGACACTTTCTCTCCATCTACCTGATGATCCTGAGGAGCATTGGGATCTTGTTTACAGTCCTGTGGAAGAAGAGGACGGGGACATCTCTCTGGTGTTGTCCTCTCACTGGATAGAACTGGAGGAAACACATACAGGGACTGAATTCATTCTTTACATACAGATAATTATAGGCCGTGTGTATTTAGTCCTGTCTATTACCTGGTGATGTGAGGGGCTGGGGATCCTCCATCATGACGTCCTTATACAGATCTTTGTGTCCTTCTAAATACTCCCACTCTTCCATGGAGAAATAGACGGCGACATCCTGACACCTTATAGGAACCTGACACATACAATGATACCGTCATCCCCCGATCCCTCCATAGCATTCCTGTATAATGTCCCAGCATTCCCAGCAGTGTCACCTCTCCAGTCAGCAGCTCAATCATCTTGTAGGTGAGTTCTAGGATCTTCTGGTCATTGATGTCCTCATGTATCAGGGGGTGAGGTGGAGGCCCCGTGATTGGGCTCAGGGGTCTTCCCCATCCCTCAGACACAGGGTCCTGACAGCGCTCACTAGAGGTCTTCTTCACTACTGTGTAATCCTGGTTATGGAGAGACACATTAATAAACCTCACTACAGACATTTCCAGAGCCATCACCTCTCCAGTTCTGTCCATCTGTTATTCCCATAGATAAGAATGATGTAATGCGCCGTCATCAGAATCTCTCACCTCTCCAGTAAGCCGGAAGAGGATCTCTAGGGTGAGGTGTAATATCCTCTCCGCCATCTTGTCCCTGTCCCTATCCATCCTTGTAGGGTCACTCAGGAGAATTCTCTTATATAGAAGATCTCCACTGAGAGGATCCGATATTGTAGGGACCTGAATGGGGAGAAGATGACGATGTAACATCATAAAGATCCCATTCATCCATTATAAGTTCATGCTAAAAACATACAACTCTGCCCTTCACCTCTCCAAACAAACCTATTTCAACACCCTCATCACCTCACTGTCCAATAACCCTAAACGTCTCTTCGACACTTTCCAGTCCCTACTCAACCCAAGAGAGCAGGCCCCAACCACAGATCTCCGCGCTGACGATCTGGCCAATTACTTCAAAGAAAAAATTGACCACATTCGACAGGAAATCATCTCCCAATCTCTTCATACCAGGCACTGTCCTCCCTCCCCCACTGCATCTAGTTCACTCTCTGACTTTGAACCAGTTACTGAAGAAGAAGTAAGCAGGCTCCTTGCATCTTCTCGCCCGACCACTTGCACCAGTGACCCCATTCCGTCACATCTCCTCCAGTCTCTTTCCCCGGCTGTCTCCTCTCACATAACAAAAATATTCAACCTTTCCCTCACTTCCGGTATTTTTCCCTCCTCATTTAAGCATGCCATCATACATCCATTACTTAAAAAACCCTCCCTCGACCAAAACTGTGCCGCTAATTATAGACCTGTCTCTAATCTTCCCTTCATCTCTAAACTCCCGGAACATGTGGTTCACTCCCGTCTTACCCGCTATCTCTCAGATAACTCTCTTCTCGACCCTCTTCAATCTGGCTTCCGCTCTTTACACTCTACTGAAACTGCCCTCACTAAAGTCTCTAATGACCTACTAACAGCTAAATCTAAAGGTCACTACTCCATGCTAATTCTATTGGATCTTTCCGCAGCATTCAACACTGTAGATCATCAGCTCCTCCTCACTATGCTCCGCTCCATAGGCATCAAGGACACCGTTCTCTCTTGGTTCTCCTCCTATCTCTCTGACCGATCCTTCACTGTATGTTTTGCTGGTTCCTCCTCCTCTCACCTTCCCCTTACTGTTGGGGTTCCTCAAGGATCAGTCCTAGGCCCCCTCCTCTTCTCTTTGTATACTGCCCCTATTGGACAAACAATCAGTAGATTTGGGTTCCAGTACCATCTCTATGCTGATGACACCCAAGTATACACCTCTTCTCCTGCTTTCACTCCGACCTTCTTAGAAAACACCAGTGATTGTCTTACCGCTGTCTCTAACATCATGTCCTCCCTCTAACTGAAACTGAACCTGTCAAAAACTGAACTCCTCGTGTTCTCTCCCTCTACTAACCTACCTTTGCCTGACATTGCCATCTCCGTGTGCGGTTCAATCATTACTCCAAAGCAACATGCCCGCTGCCTTGGGGTCATCCTTGATTCTGAGCTTTCATTCACCCCCCCCCCACATCCGATCACTGGCTCGCTCTTCTTATCTGCATCTCAAAAACATTTCTAGAATTCGCCCTTTTCTTACTTTCGACTCTGCAAAAACTCTTACTGTTTCTCTTATTCATTCCCATCTGGACTATTGTAACTCTCTACTAATCGGCCTCCCTCTTACCAAACTCTCCCCGCTCCAATCTGTCCTGAATGCTGCTGCCAGGATCATATTCCTCACCAACCGTTACACCGATGCCTCTACCTTGTGCCAGTCATTACACTGGCTACCCATCCACTCCAGAATCCAGTACAAAACTACTACCCTCATCCACAAAGCACTCCATGGCTCAGCACCACTCTACATCTCCTCTCTGGTCTCAGTCTACCACCCTACCCGTGCCCTCCGCTCCGCTAATGACCTCAGGTTAGCATCCTCAATAATCAGAACTTCCCATTCCCGTCTCCAAGACTTTAGACGTGCTGCGCTGATTCTTTGGAATGCACTACCTAGGTTAATACGATTAATCCCCAATCCCCACAGTTTTAAGCGTGCCCTAAAAACTCATTTGTTCAGACTGGCCTACCGCCTCAACGCATTAACCTAACTATCCCTGTGTGGCCTATTAAAAATAGAAAAAAAAAACATAATCAGGTTCCTCTTATCATGTTCTCATACACTTTATGCAGTTATTAGCCCTCTGTGTCTGTACTGCTACATACTTAGGCTGATAACTGGTTCATGCAGCTTTACATGAACACCCGAGCCTTACACTATGGCTGGTCCAAATAACTAAAGCAATTGTTACCATCCACCTCTCGTGTCTCCCCTTTTCCTCATAGTTTGTAAGCTTGCGAGCAGGGCCCTCACTCCTCCTGGTATCTGTTTTGAACTGTGATTTCTGTTATGCTGTAATGTCTATTGTCTGTACAAGTCCCCTCTATAAGTTGTAAAGCGCTGCGGAATATGTTGGCGCTATATAAATAAAAATTATTATTATTATGTAAGAAATCTCCGGAGCTGTTACCGGCGTCACATGATCACTACTTCCAGTCATGGCCCCGTCCTGCCCCCGGTATAACACACAGTCCCATTATAGTCACATACAGAGATTTATCACAGGCTCAGCACTGAGGGGGTTAATGTCCCCTGCACCCAGTAATGGGGAATCTCCAGCACCTACCTCCACCTGCAGAGCCGCACACCACATATATGGCTGTTCTGTGCGCACAGGACCTGTGATGAGGTCACAGGAGGGGAGGAGTCAGGGGTCACATGATCAGGGGCCTCAGTGTCTGCAGGACTCTGCTGTGCTTGTTGTCATGGTGCTGGATGAGGGGAAGTTTTGGGACGTTGATATGTGGGGTCAGAAGTGAGGTACAGGGTGGATGTAGCAGCAGGGTCGGGACAAGGTGTCGGCATGTTAGGCACCCACTGCTACCTCTTGCCTTTCCAAGGGGGATGCACTTTGAAAAAAAATGACATTGCTCAATTACTGGCTAAGACATTGCGTATGTGTGCGCAGCGTATACCTGCGTACCGATCCGCATGCATCTTGCATACATATGTGTAACATGGTGTACTCAGGGATATGCGTACGCATGCGTCGTTTTGCGGTGTGCGGCGAACACATGTTGCACTTTTTGAGGCGTCAATTTAGTGCAGACATACGCATGTGGATGAGTGCGTGAAAACAACGCATTACTGTCTATGGGAACACATTGGTACGTAAGGACATGCATATGCATGTGTTCAATACGCATGTGTACTTCACACTGGTCATGTCCAGGAAATGATGGCACCACCTGCTGTATAAAAGGGGGTCTGGAGACAGGAAGTCCAGTACCATCAGGACTATGGAGGCGAGCACAAGACTCTGGATGTAAGTATAGAGGCTTTGCAAATGTCTGTCTGTCTTTCACTGCATTCTGTACTATGTACTTATGTTTTGTTTTCTGTTCCTTCTAGACTGTGTGTTTTTCCTGGCTTGCTCCTTCCTATCCATGATTACCTGTTGTGGATTGCTCCTGTGTAAGTATGAGTGTGTGTACTATATTGCTCTGCCCAGTTTCACACCCTTCGTCACTTTGTGTCTTATGTTTTGCTTTCTTTTCCTTGTAGACTGTGCGGTGCTGCTGTCCTCGTGTTGTGCTGTTTTTCAGGTGCTATGCTGCCTGCTGTGTTGTTGGACTGCTGCTTGTAATGTAAGTATTGGCCTTAAAAAATATTTTATTTTTTTTGCTTTGGTTCTTTTAACAAGTTAATTTTTTCTTATCTGTTCTTTCCATAGTGTTTCACTTGACTGCTGCCTGCTCTTCAAACATGTCCTTCAGTGAAGACCTGACTGCCTCCCAGGGTGGACATGACACTGATTATGTAATCACATTTGATATACTGATTGGTGTGTATAGACTGGCGATACTACACATGTGGTAAATCATGTATTTTCTTTACAGGAACCTTCCAGTGCGGAAGGACAGGAGCAGTCAATGAGAAATGAATCTTCCCAAGATCGTCAGATTACATAGTTATTAAGGTTGAAGGAAGACTTTAAGTCCATTTAGTTCAACCCATAGCCTAACCTAACATGCCCTAACATGTTGATCCAGAGGAAGGCAAAAAAAACCATGTGGCAAAGAGTAAGCTCCACATTGGGGAAA
Source organism: Ranitomeya variabilis (assembly GCF_051348905.1). NCBI lineage: Eukaryota > Metazoa > Chordata > Amphibia > Anura > Dendrobatidae > Ranitomeya > Ranitomeya variabilis. The sequence continues at coordinate 632,294,379 of NC_135235.1, forward strand.
AAAATTCCTTCCCGACCCCACATACGGCAATCAGACTAGTTCCCTGGATCAACGCCTTATCAAGGAATCTAGTGTATATACCCAGTAACATTATACTTTTCCAGAAAGGTATCCAGTCCCCTCTTAAATTTAAGTAATGACTCACTCATTACAACATCATACGGCAGAGAGTTCCATAGTCTCACTGCTCTTACAGTAAAGAATCCGCGTCTGTTATTATGCTTAAACCTTCTTTTCTCCAGACGTAGAGGATGCCCCCTTGTCCCTGTCACCGGTCTATGATTAAAAAGATCATCAGAAAGGTCTTTGTACTGTCCCCTCATATATTTATACATTAACATAAGATCACCCCTTAGCCTTCGTTTTTCCAAACTATATAGCCCCAAGTGTAATAACCTATCTTGGTATTGCAGACCCCCCAGTCCTCTAATAACTTTGGTCGCTCTTCTCTGCACCCGCTCCAGTTCAGCTATGTCTTTCTTATACACCGGAGACCAGAACTCTGCACAGTATTCTAAGTGTGGTCGAACTAGTGACTTGTATAGAGGTAAAATTATGTTCTCCTCATGAGCATCTATGCCTCTTTTAATACATCCCATTATTTTATTTGCCTTTGTAGCAGCTGCCTGACACTGGCCACTGAATATGAGTTTGTCATCCACCCATACACCCAGGTCTTTTTCATTGACGGTTTTGCCCAGAGTTTTAGAATTAAGCACATAGTTATACATCTTATTACTTCTACCCAAGTGCATGAGCTTACATTTATCCCCATTAAAGCTCATTTGCCATTTATCTGCCCAAGCTTCTAGTTTACATAAATCATGCTGTAATATAAAATTGTCCTCCCCTGTATTGATTACCCTGCAGAATTTAGTGTCATCTGCAAATATTGACATTCTACTCTGAATGTCCCCTACAAGGTCATTAATAAATATGTTAAAAAGAAGAGGGCCCAATACTGACCCCTGTGGTACCCCACTGCTAACCGCGACCCAGTCCAAGTGTGCTCCATTAATAACCACCCTTTGTTTCCTATCCCTGAGCCAGCTCTCAACCCACTTACACATATTTTCCCCTATCCCCATTATTCTCATTTTATGTATCAACCTTTTGTGTGGCACCGTATCAAAAGCTTTTGAAAAGTCCATATACACTACATCTACTGGGTTCCCTTGGTCCAGTCCGGAACTTACCTCTTCATAGAAGCTGATCAAATTAGTTTGACATGAATGGTCCCTAGTAAACCCGTGCTGATACTGGGTCATGAGGTTATTCCTCTTCAGATACTCCACTACAGCATCCCTTAGAATGCCCTCCAGGATTTTACCCACAGTAGAGCCTAAGCTTACTGGCCTATAATTACCGAGTTCAGTTTTTGTCCCCTTTTTGAATATTGGCACCACATTTGCTATACGCCAGTCCTGTGGTACAGATCCTGTTATTATGGACTCTTTAAAGATTAAAAATAATGGTCTATCAATGACTGTACTTAATTCCTGGAGTACTTGGGGGTGTATCCCATCCGGGCCCGGAGATTTGTCAATTTTAGTGATTTTTAGACACCGTTAAGACGGCAATATTGCCTTGCGCAGGCGTGTACTCCGGAGGACAGAGAAAGAACTTCAATCCAATATTGCGGCCAGCATGCAGCCAGCGGCTAAGGAAAGGGTGAATCAAACACCCGAAAACCCCGCCCATATGACCCAAAACTGGTCCTGCCAAATTCAGGTGACAGGTTCCCTTTAAGGGGGCCAACACTTTCATTTTTTAGTTTCTTACTATTTATGCAGTTAAAGAATATTTTGGGATTATTTTTACTCTCTCTGGCAATGAGTCTCTCTGTCTCAATCTTTGCTGCCTTGATTTGCTTTTTACAGAATTTATTTAATTTTCTGTATTTATTTAATGCCTCCTCACTACCTACTTCCTTTAATTCTCTAAATGCTTTCTTTTTGTCACTTATTTCGCCCCTTACAGCTCTATTTAGCCATATTGGTTTCCTCCTATTTCTAGTATGTTTATTCCCATACGGTATATACTGTGCACAGGTCCTATCCAGGATGCTAATAAACGTCTCCCATTTTCTTTGTGTATTTTTGTGTCTCAGGATATCATCCCAGTTAATTGCACCAAGATCATCTCTCATCCGTTGGAAATTTGCCCTCCTGAAGTTTAGTGTCCTTGTAACCCCTCTACTACCCATCTTATTAAAGGATACATGAAAACTTATTATTTTGTGATCACTATTCCCCAAGTGACCCCCAACCCTTATATTTGATATGCGGTCTGGCCTGTTGGTTAATATTAGGTCTAGCAGTGCCCCCCTCCTTGTTGGGTCCTGAACCAGTTGTGAAAGGTAATTGTCTCTCATATTTGTCAAATACCGATTACCTTTACTGGAACTGCAGGTTTCTGTTCCCCAATCTATTTCAGGGTAGTTGAAGTCCCCCATAATAATGACTTCTCCTTAAAGGGAACCTATCACCCCGTTTTTTAAAGATTAGATAAAAATAGTGTGAAATAGGGGCAGAGCTGGGCTTTACATTAGTGCCTCTTTGGTGCCTTTACACCCCCGTTAGGCTGCCAAAATACCTTAGTGAAGTGGCCGTTTTGTCCTGTCACTCAAGCTGGTCAGGTCGGATGGGCGTGGTCACAGCGCTGTTTGTCCCCCAGGATCCTGCTCATCATTACGTTGGTGGCGTAGTGGTGTGCGCATGTCCAGCAGATGAATCCACTGCCCAGGAGATGAATAACGGCGCGGTCTTCGCTATTCAGCCGTTTACCGGTGGGCGCGGCCATCTTTCCTGTGGCCGCGCCTGCGCAGATGGAGCGCTCTGCTGCCCGGGGCTTCAGGAAAATGGCCGCGGGATTCCGCGCGTGCGCAGATGGAGATCGCGGCGGCCATTTTCCTGAAGCCCCGGGCAGCAGAGCGCTCCATCTGCGCAGGCGCGGCCACAGGAAAGATGGCCGCGCCCACCGGTAAACGGCTGAATAGCGAAGACCGCGCCGTTATTCATCTCCTGGGCAGTGGATTCATCTGCTGGACATGCGCACACCACTACGCCACCAACGTAATGATGAGCAGGATCCTGGGGGACAAACAGCGCTGTGACCACGCCCATCCGACCTGACCAGCTTGAGTGACAGGACAAAACGGCCACTTCACTAAGGTATTTCGGCAGCCTAACGGGGGTGTAAAGGCACCAAAGAGGCACTAATGTAAAGCCCAGCTCTGCCCCTATTTCACACTATTTTTATCTAATCTTTAATAAACGGGGTGATAGGTTCCCTTTAAGTCACAGCTTCATCTATTTTGCTTTGCTATTCTCCATTGCTTCCATTATTTTTGGAGATTTATAACAAACCCCTATCAGTAATTTATAATTTTTTTTTTCTCCCTTCCCTTATCTCCACCCACAAGGACTCTACATTTTCATTAAATTCACCTATATTATCACGCCGGATGGGTTTTAAGGACGATTTTACATACAGACACACCCCTCCCCCTCGCTTATCTGTACGGTCATTTCTAAACAGGCTATAGCCCTGTAAGGCAAGGGTCACATTGCGTTAGGGCAGTCCGTTTAGCGCATAGCGCTACGGACTGCGCTAACGCAATGTTCCAAAAGGGATCACGTTAGCCGATCCCGCTAGCGCAGATCCCCGATCTGCGCTAGCAAGGAATGGACCGCGAATGCTGCTTGCAGCATTCGTGGGCCGTCACTCAAATGACGGCACATCGCTAGCGCACGCCCAATGTGGGCGGGCGCTAGCGATGCATTCGCCATTACAGGCAATGACGGCGTTAACAGACTACGTTACACTGCGTTATGCCGCGGTGAAACGTAGTCCGTTAAATGCGGTCACATAACGCAATGTGACCCTAGCCTAAGATAACAGCCCAGTCATGGCTCTCACCCAGCCATGTTTCAGATATCCCCACCGTGTCATAATTATGCTCCAACAACATTAATTCTAATTCGTCCATTCTGTTGGCGAGGCTTCTGGCATTAGTATACATGCACTTGATGTTCCTCTCTGTACCTCTATTCTTTCTTAAATTATTAACTGTTCTAACCCCACCCCCCATGCCACCACCACCACGCCCAACTTCCTTATTTGTGCCCAGGTCTCTATCTGCACTATCTTCCCCTCCTATAAATTGAATACCCTCCCCCCAATCCCTAGTTTAAACACTCTTCCAACCTTCTAGCCATTTTCTCCCCCAGCTCAGCTGCACCTTCCCCATTGAGGTGGAGCCTGTCCCTAGCGTAGAACCTGTAGCCAGCTGAGAAGTCGGCCCAGTTCTGCAGGAACCCAAACCCCTCCTTCCTACACCAATTCCTGAGCCACTTATTAAGCTCCCTAATCTCCCGTTGCCTCTCTGGCGTGGCACAGGCAGTATTTCGGAAAATACCACGTTGGAGGTCCTTGCTTTGAGCTTGCAGCCTAATTCGCTGAAATCCTCTTTAAGGACCTTCCACCTACCTCTAACTTTGTCATTTGTGCCAATGTGCACCATGACCGCTGGGTCCTCGCCAGTCCCTCCCAGTAATCTGTCCACCCGATCAGCGATGTGTCGGACTCGAGCGCCAGGTAGGCAGCACACCGTTCCACGATCCCTGTCTTTGTGACAGATTGCCCTATCTGTTCCCTTATTAATTGAGTCCCCCACTACCAGCACCTGTCTGGCCTGCCCTGCTCTCCTATTTCCCTGTTTACTGGGGCAGTCACTCCTCCGGCTTTCAGAGGACATGCCTGGCTGCAGCAGTGCTACCCCTGTACTGGCAACCTCTTATCTGCCAACTTAGCAAACTTATTGGGGTGTGCCAGATCAGGACTAGCCTCCCTGGCACTCTTCCCTCTACCCGGCCTTCTAACTGTCACCCAGCTTGCTGCTTCAGTGTCCTGCAGCTCCATCCTACCATCCCCCCCTCATCTATCCCACTGAGCGTCTGCTCAGTGAGCAAAAGACTCCTCTCCATATTGTCTATGGATCTCAGTGTTGCCAGCTGCACATTTAGATCCAGAATCTGGGTTTACAAATGCACAATGTGCTCATATCTCGCACAGCAGTATGCACCCTCGACCGGCTGATCAAGGATTGCATACATGTGGCAAGATGTGCACTGGATGGCATTAACAATTGTGGAGCACATTTCCTAATGGGAATTGCACCACACAGAAGCGTTAAATAAAAATAAATACAAAGTATTAATAAGACACAGATAGCAATTCAGCAATTCCTCCCTTGGAAACTCCCTGAATCCAAAGTCACTGAATCACAAGTCACACTTACCGCCGTTCACACTTACGCTCAGGTCACACTCAGCTCGTTCACACTCGCTAAGCTGAAGATTTAAAGATTTTTTTTTTTCTTTTTCCCCTCAGCAGCAATCCACCTTGCTGCTCAATACAATTCCAAAAAGGACTTGACTCCCAAATAGCTGCCCCTTATAAACCCTTAATTATGAGCCCCCACCCTAAGTTAACCCCTTGTGAATATAGCTACTCCCAATTCAGCAACTCACCCCAATTCACACAGGTATTTGTTAAAGGCTTTCCAAATACCTCTTCACTGAATCACAAGTCACACTTACCGCTGTTCACTCAGGGTTCAAATACCTGAGGAGAAAAGACGGGGTGTAAGTATTCTTTTCATTATCAGACTTGTAAGTGGATTTTTTTTTTTTCAGTTTTGTATATTTAAAACTGTAGTACTTAAGTTTTTTTTAATTATTTTATTTGTTCTATGGGTTCGACAACGTGAGAAAGGTCAACATGCTATTGACAATGACCCACTCATTCCACTGGTTCAAGAGCGAGCAGCGTTGTGGGACCCCCGTGATTGTAATCATTCCGACTCAGTATTGATTCAACGACTCTGGGAAGAAGTGGCCAGAATGCTGTTGGATGATTGGGACCATGCAAGGCCAAAGGTCAGAAAGGATTTTTATTGCAATGTGGTCTTTGTTTTGCTGTAAATGTTGTTGTCGGTTTTTTACTATTTTTTTTTTTTCTTCCCCCTTCACAGTGAAGAGAGTATAAGTTCGATGAAGGATCGCTTCAATAAGGAATATCAATATATATTTATATTGAGATATATATATATATATATATATATATATATATATAATATATTCAATATCAGACAGGAGATGCGGGTTAAAAGTGTTGCTGCTCCAAAGTTTTCAAAGTACAAATACAATCGTATGCTGTCTTTTCTGAGGCCTGCGCTTGCTCAGCGAATGTGAGTATCTTTTCTGTTGTCTGACTATTACATAAACTTTAAAAAAAAAAAAATTTAGTAATGTTTTACTTTTATTTTACACACAGAACCTGGAGCAGCACTATAGAACCTGGATCGTCCTCATTTGGAGTGGCCCCTCATCGACCAGCCAACGAATAGTCCCAATCAGCCACCAGCGATGTAGCAACTAGGCAGGCTTCACGGGATGGTAACAGGCAGCCGGTCCATCAGGTTTCCCCTCTCCCAGCCCTCTACCACTTTTTTGTTGCGACTTCTCGTCAGCGGCAGAGGGCCTTGGAAAGGTCAGTCATGCCCGAGTTTATTCACTTAAGCTCAGTCTTCCAGGAAGGGATGAAGGTGGTTGGAGATAGACTCGACCGTGGGTTCACTCAGGTGAACACACCTTTCTAGGATGTCCACAGACACCTTGACCGCCTTCAGGGACCGGCGAGACATATTTTTTCAGTAATAGTGGGGCGTGTCAGAAAACATTATGCCTGAACTCCAGCTGAACGTCATGTTGGCCTGCCAGGCTGCTTACAGCCAGGCTTTACAGCAGCAGCAGTCCCGAAGCTATCAGCCCCAGACCGCATTTTACCAGCATCAACAAGCACAGCATCACTGGCCTGTTCCCACAGTTCACAGCTACACCATGCTCCAGAGTGCAGCATCCCTGCAGCAAGCAGCATCCACCACGCTCCAGAGTGCAGCACACCTGCAGCAAGCAACATCCATCTCGCTCCAGAGTGCAGAACTCCTGCAGCAAGCAGCATCCACCACGTTGCACAGTCCAGCACTATGCGCTGCAACAGAGGCCAAAACTCTCCTTCATACAACAAAGAAACTCAGAAAGACTCCCACTAGTGACTTGGCGCTGCACCAGAAAATGAAGACCAGGAGCAAGAAATGTCGGCCAAAAATGGTCCTACCACCTCCACCCTCACCTCCCAATGTGTCACTACCTTCCCTTGGTTGTCCCCCTTCCAATTTGCCTATCCCTTCCCACAGTTCAACTCCTAATGTGTTCTCTACTCCCAATGTGTCCAGTCCCATCCAGGAGCCAATCCTTCAATTAATTGCCCCTTCTCCTGTAACCACTTCATCAAATGTTACTCAATCATCACAGCTCACTAACCCCAAGGTCCACAATATATCACAGTCATATAGACCCCAAACATAAAACCAATTGTTTGTTTTTAAATAAAATTTGTATTTTGTTTGCACAATCCCTGTTTTCTTTGTCTCTTTATGCGAAAACACACACATGTGTATTGTATTGTTGAGTCACGTTGTAACAGGTGTTTAACTGGAGGTGTTTTATTAGTAGTAAAGTATAAAACCATATCGTCTTGCCATGCAAGACGTCCAATATCCGAAACAAAGTAAGCAGCACTTATCCCTCATGTGGGCAACTTCCACTGTAGTCCTCAGAGGGTGATTACGGTAATCCTGCAAAGTGGTATCAACAGGTTTGTCAAGTTCTAATTGTAGTCGCTTTTTTGCCAGGAAGTAATTGTGCATAACAACACACGCTTTGATTACATCATCAATTGTCATTGTTGTTAGATTGATTGGTGTCCCAAAATGCACCATTTTGATGTCAGCAAACCAAAGGCACACTCCACAGTTGAAAACCTTTTTGGTGTGATTGAAGTCCTGATTCGACGCTCTGTTCAGACATCCTCGTGTATTCAAAAAACTTCTCTGGGTTTTCACATAGCTCGGTGTACATCAAGTGGTAGGCTCCACAGCTCTCTCGGACTTCAATGATGGGGTGTTGCCAGTAGCGATGACGACGTCTTCTCCGTCTTGCTCTTCTCCTTTCTTCTTCACAAGCCACAGCAAAGGCAAAAGGCAATTTCAATTCCAAATCCAGATTACAATAGAAGCTCTCCATGCCAAGATCCATCTTGCAGCTGGATACAGCAGCAAAAGATGAGGATTTCATCTGTATAGGGTCTACATATACAGAATCCCCATGAGACACGCCCATTGGGTGTGGCTTTTGTCAAGGAAATTGTCCTGGAACTGCATTTGCCGCATAACAAAATTCTTTGAAAATTCGAACGCATGCGCTGAAAAAACGCAAAGAATGCAAAATGCATACAAACGCATGCACATGCAGTGTTTTTTGGCATCATGCGTAAGGTAAGATGTGATAATGTAATGCATTATAAAGATAGGTGTTAGAATGTTTGCATAAAACTGTGAAAGGTTAAGTCTGAACAGCAACAGACTGCAAGGTCAGAGACAGTTATTCTTGGGAGTAACCCGCAGTGGGAGGGGTGAGCTGCTAGGAACAGAGACAGTTACTTCTAGAAACTTCTGTTAAGACCTAGTGTGCAGTAAAAATAGACCTACAGTCTACAGGATGTTGAGGCAGTGTGCATTGGGTGACTTGTGGCAGGAGGAGAAAGAGACCAGAAGGGAGATAGCGTGAACTTCGATTGTGGATGGAGACACAGGCTGTGATCAGCACTGTAACTAGAGACCAATCATCAGACGGAGTGGCCCCAGACTATAGGAGCCGGAGGACGGAACCCTTAAGGAGACTGGATATGGGACTGCAGGAAAGGCAAAGGCAGGTGCCGTCGCTGTGTGTGAGGTAATGTTGGACTGGGTTACACTGGGACTCACTTGCCTAGTTAGACCTGAAGCAACCCACAGGGAAGTTGAACTGTGTTTGATAATGCCGAGTGTTATTTTTGGGTATGAAAATTTACAGGGTGATTCCATAATTTTTTTCTCAGAATTGAGTGATTCCATAATTTTTCCCCTATGCTTGGATAAAAAAAGGAACAATTACTGACTACCACATTTTTTGTTTTTGATTTCTTTTAGTGTTTCTTAAAGCCAGAAAGTTGCCATTAGAAATGACTGTAGTTTTGTGACATGTCTGTGATCTGCTTTTTTCCTACAAAATTAAACACCTACTGAATGAACATCCTCCAAGGCCGGTGATTCCCTAATTTTTGCCAGGGGTTGTATTAATATTGCAGTTCATTGTATATTTCTTCCTCTAGATTCATCTATATCTTAGATCTTTATCACTGCTCCGGTAACACCTGCTGTTTCTCATTTCCTGGTGCTGTTGTGCATGGCAATAGAGCCCACATTTATCTACCATGTATCTGACTTCTCTAGACACCCATAGCTCTATGCCTTTTCCCATCGTTCTTACAAGGGAGTTCTCTAGTCCTCTTGGAGCCCTTTTTCCTAATTCTTAAATTTTTTGTTCTGTTCTGGTTGTTGTTTTTATTCAAATCTGTGGTTTTCCTGAGGAAGAAGTTGGTTCAACTTTGAAACGCATAGAGAATAAACCATATGAATCGTTCAATTATGTTTCCTGAATTGTACCCTTCAACATTGACAGCACGGACTATCACCCCCAATCTCCCATCTACTGAAACAAAGACACATCTGACTTCTCACATTTCCAGCACTGTCCCCGACTATTCCCAACCTGCAGAAACTCCTCAACCTACCGGTACTCCACGCTGCTTCCATAAGTGTCCCTATTACTTCCCCTGCTGTGTGGCACAAAACGGTGACCCTCTTACTGCCCCACATAGTAATGCCCATTGCTGTGCCTCTTACAAAGTAAAATGCCTCCTTTGCACCCTCTAGATGGTAACATTGCCCCCTAGCAAATATTAACGCCTGGTGCAAATTCACAGTGTTAACATTTTGCCCAAGAAAGTAATAATGCCCCTTTGTGCACTTCTGAGTGCCTCTATATTTTTAATGCTTCTTAAGTGCTCACTTAACATTTAGTTATGTCCCGAGTCCCCCAATGTACAGCTCCTTTATACAAAGTATGATAGAAACTCAGGTCCTCTATACACAGTATGGTGAATCCACAGCACCCTTATACAGAGTATGATGTCCCCACAGCTCCCTTATATACAGTACAATGGTTCCACATCTCCACTGTATACAGTATGATGGTTCCACAGCTCCCCTATACTCAATATAATGCCCCCACAGCTTCCCTATACACAGTATGGTGTCCCCACACCCCCCTATACGCAGTATGATGAGCCATCAGCTCTCCTATGCACAGTATAATGCCCCTGCAGCTCCCTTATGAACAGTATGGTGGGCCCACAGCTCCGCTAAACACAGTATAATACCTCCGCAGGTCCCCTATACATTGTATGAAGAAAAAATAGTGGTGGGTATAGCTCACTACGCTGGAAACGGTATTTATTTCTGTTGGAGTTTACTGGAGGGTGCCGATCCTGCTGGTGAAATCAGCAATAATGAGAAGTGGGAAGGGGGGATACCAATCCAGCACAGCCCTCCAAGTTATAAATGGGCATTAGGAGACTATTAAAATAGCTAATAATAATAATCTCTTTATTTATATAGCGCCAACATATTCTGCAATGCTTTACACATATTATCATCACAGTCCCCGATGGGGCTCACAATCTAAATTCCCTATCAGTATGTCTTTTGGAAGGAAACCGGAGGAAACCCACACAACACAACCTGATGCATAGAGCACTCTTAGTCATAGGATATGTTGCAGAAGTGAAGAGACATGATTATATACATGGTAGGAGACAATTGTATTATTTTTATTAATATTTATTATTATAGCGCCATTTATTCCATGGCGCTTTACATGTGAGGAGGGGTATACATAATAAAAACAAGTACAATAATCTTGAACAATACAAGTCACAACTGGTACAGGAGGAGAGAGGACCCTGCCCGCGAGGGCTCACAATCTACAAGGTACAATTGTATACAAGCTAAGAGTGATTGCATTGCATAGACGAAAGCTGTGTGATTCCAAATGCTTGAAGGCAATGCCTTGAAAGTCAAACAAAAAAAGAAAACAAATAAAAAAGAATGACAATGAAAAAAGCACAGAAACGCAGAAAAAACAACACAAATTGATTATGTGTAATGCATTTCTTAACCTCGTTACCACCGAAGGTGGTTGCACGATAATGATCGGGTAAATTTTTACAATTTTGACCACTGTCACTTTATGAGGCAATAACTCTGGAACGCTTCAACGGATGCAGGTGATTTTGAGATTTTTTTTCGTGACATATTGTACTTCATGAAAGTGGTAAAATTCCTTTGGTATGATTTGCATTTATTTATTAAAAAAAACCCCTAAAATTTGGTGTAAATTTGGAAAATAACTGTCACAATATGTATTGCGTCCTAATGGGGGTCGGTAAACGGACGGAACCATAAATTCACAACGGGATGGAAAAGGGGGAGGAAGGCCTTAGCAATAGGGAAATGAAGGTAGGGACACACCTGAGCTCAAGCCTGAGCCTGTCCCTGCACTCCCCTAACGCACTAAGTGGGTCCCCCCACCGCCATCAGGACACCTCGTCCCTAACTGTCACCTAACTCTGCCCTGGCTACTGCACTGGCCGGCGAGGAGCACTAGCCTCACCTCTGCAGATATAACCACATGGGGAAAGTGACAAACACGAAAGGGATGAGGTAATAAATACTTAGCTTTCTCTGCCGCAAAGCATCACACAGCAGAATAAAGGCACCAGGATAATGAACCCAGCAGAAGCATCACTGCACCCAGAGAGCTCCTCCCTCAGGCTTGGTCACTGAAGATTGCTCCATCACCAACAGTCAGCTGATGCATCAGGTGACCATTTAAAGCAGGGGTGGGGAACCTCAGGCCCCCGGGCCATTTACGGCCCTCGTTGACCTTTTATCAGGCCCCCGGGCAGATTCTCAGGGACCACATTCTTGGGAAAGGAGCTGTATTTTCATTGCCACCAGCTCATTAATTTCTTCTTGCTCTGTTAGCACACACACACAGTGATCACTAATGAACACTGAAGGGCATGCAATGAAAGATTACGTCCTGACATCAGTGCCAGAGTCATAATACACTTTGTGGGCGATAACCCACGATGGACTGAAAGGAAAAAAGCTACATTTAACCCCTTTCTGACATATGACATACTATCCCATCAAGGTGGCGTGGGCCCGTATGACCACAGACGGGATAGTACATCATATGCGATCCCCCCGTGAGCGCGGCCGAGTACTGTGCCAGGAGCGGTCACGGACCGCCCCCAGCACATTAACCCCCGGAACACCGCGATCAAACATGATCGCAGTGTTCTGGCGGTATAGGGAAGCATCATGCAGGGAGGGGGCTCCCTGCGTGAGTACCTGAGACCCTCGGAGCAACGCGATGTGCTCGCGTTGCTCCGAGGATCTCCTACCTCCTTCTCCCTGCAGGCCCCGGATCCAAAATGGCCGTGGGGAGCCTTCCGGGTCCTGCAGGGAGGTGGCTTGCAAACGCCTGCTCGGAGCAGGCGCCGGCAAGCCTCCCTGCAGTGCCTGTCAGATCGCTGATCTGACACAGTGCTGTGCAAAGTGTCAGATCAGCGATCTAACCCTATAACATGATGTTCCCCTATAAAACTGTCCCACTACTTAACCCCTTCAGTTAAAAAAAAAAAGGCAAAAAACGCTTTATTATCATACCACCGAACAAAAAGTGGAATAACACGCAATCAAAAACACGGATATAAATAACCATGGTACCGCTCAAAACGTCATCTTGTCCCGCAAACAACGAACCGCCATACAGCATCATCAGCAAAAAAATAAAAAAGTTATAGTCCTCAGAATAAAGCGTTGCAAAAATAATTATTTTTTATATAAAATAGTTTTTATTGTATAAAAGCACCAAAACATAAAAAAGATATAAATGAGGTATCGCTGTAATCGTACTAACCCGAAGAATAAAACTGCTTTATCAATTTTATTAAACGCGGAACGGTATAAATGCCCCCCCAAAAGAAATTCTTGAATAGCTGGTTTTTGGTCATTCTGCCTCACAAAAATTGGAATAAAAAGCGATCAAAAAATGTCAGATGCCCAAAAATGGTGCCAATAAAAACATCAACTCGTCCCACAAAAAACAAGACCTCACATGACTCTGTGGACCAAAGTATGGAAACATTATAGCTCTCAAAATACTGAGACGCAAAAACTATTTTTTGCAATAAAAAGAGTCTTTTAGTGTGTGACGGCTGCCAATCATAAAAATCCACTAAAAAACCCACTATAAAAGTAAATCAAACCCCCCTTCATCACCCCCTTAGTTAGGGAAAAATAATAAAATTAAAAAAAGGGTTGGGGCTAGGGTTAGGGCTAGGGTTGGGGCTAGGGTTAGGACTAAGGCTAGGGTTGGGGCTAGGGTTAGGGTTGGGGTTATGGCTGCAGTTAGGGTTGGGGCTAAAGTTAGGATTAGAGTTTGGATTACATTTACAGTTGGGATTAAGGTTAGGGGTGTGTCAGGGTTAGGGGTGTGGTTAAGGTTATGGTTGGGTTGTGTTGGAGTTAGGGGTGTGCTTGGGGTTAGGGGTATGGTTGGGATTAGGGTTAGGGCATGTTTGGGTTAGGAATGTGGTTAGGGTTATGGTTAGAGTTGGGATTAGGTTTAGGGGTATGATTGGGTTAGGGTTTCAGTTAGAATTGGGGGTTTCCACTGTTTAGGCACATCAAGGGCTCTCCAAATGCGACATGGCATCCGATCTCAATTCCAGCCAAAAAGAAAAACAGGGCTCCTTCCCTTCCGAGCTTTCCCGTGCGCCCAAACAAGGGTTTACATCAAGATATGGGGTATCAGTGTACTCAGGACAAATTGACAACAACTTTTGGGGTCCAATTTCTCTTGTTACCCTTGGGAAAATAAAAATGTAGGGGGTTAAAAAACCCTTTTTGTGGGAATTTTTTTTTTATTTTCATGGCTCTGCGTTATAAACTGTAGTGAAACACTTGGGGGTTCAAAGTTCTCACAACACATCTAGATAAGTTCCTTGGGGGGTCTAGTTTCCAATATGGTGTCACTTGTGGGGGGTTTCTACTGTTTAGGTATATCAGGGGCTCTGCAAATGCAATGTGACGCCTGCAGTCCAATCCATCTAAGTCTGCATTCCAAACGGTGCTCCTTCCCTTCCGAGCTCTGCCATGCGCCCAAACGGTGGTTCCCCCCACATATGGGGTATCAGCATACTCAGGACAAATTGGACAACAACTTTTGTGGTCCAGTTTCTCCTGTTACCCTTGGGAAAATACAAAACTGGGGGCTAAAAAGAATTTTTATTTTCACGGCTCTGCGTTATAAACTGTAGTGAAAGCTCTCACAACACATCTAGATAAGTTCCTTAGGGGGTCTACTTTCCAAAATGGTGTCTGTTATGGTTCTCAATGGCAAGAGAACATAGCCCAGCAAACATAGGTACTAGCTCTTGGAAGGATGGAAACTAAACTGACCATGAACTAAACCTGCCGCACAACTAACAGTAGCCGGGTAGCGTTGCCTACGTTTTTATCCCTAGACGCCCAGCGCCGGCCGGAGGACTAACTAATCCTGGCAGAGGAAAATATAGTCCTGGCTCACCTCTAGAGAAATTTCCCCGATAGGCAGACAGAGGCCCCCACATATATTGGCGGTGATTTTAGATGAAATGACAAACGTAGTATGAAAATAGGTTTAGCAAAATTGAGGTCCGCTTACTAGATAGCAGGAAGACAGAAAGGGCACTTTCATGGTCAGCTGAAAACCCTATCAAAATACCATCCTGAAATTACTTTAAGACTCTAGTATTAACTCATAACATCAGAGTGGCAATTTCAGATCACAAGAGCTTTCCAGACACAGAAACGAAACTACAGCTGTGAACTGGAACAAAATGCAAAAACAAACGAGGACTAAAGTCCAACTTAGCTGGGAGTTGTCTAGCAGCAGGAACATGCACAGAAAGGCTTCTGATTACAATGTTGACCGGCATGGAAGTGACAGAGGAGCAAGGTTAAATAGCGACTCCCAAATCCTGATGGAAACAGGTGAACAGAGGGGATGATGCACACCAGTTCAATTCCACCAGTGGCCACCGGGGGAGCCCAAAATCCAATTTCACAACAGTACCCCCCCTCAAGGAGGGGGCACCGAACCCTCACCAGAACCACCAGGGCGATCAGGATGAGCCCTATGAAAGGCACGGACCAGATCGGAGGCATGAACATCAGAGGCAATCACCCAAGAATTATCCTCCTGACCGTATCCCTTCCATTTGACCAGATACTGGAGTTTCCGTCTGGAAACACGGGAGTCCAAGATTTTTTCCACAACGTACTCCAACTCGCCCTCAACCAACACCGGAGCAGGAGGCTCAACGGAAGGCACAACCGGTACCTCATACCTGCGCAACAATGACCGATGAAAAACATTATGAATAGAAAAAGATGCAGGGAGGTCCAAACGGAAGGACACAGGGTTAAGAATCTCCAATATCTTGTACGGGCCGATGAACCGAGGCTTAAACTTAGGAGAAGAAACCCTCATAGGGACAAAACGAGAAGACAACCACACCAAGTCCCCAACACAAAGCCGAGGACCAACCCGACGCCGGCGGTTGGCAAAAAGCTGAGTCTTCTCCTGGGACAACTTCAAATTGTCCACTACCTGCCCCCAAATCTGATGCAACCTCTCCACCACAGCATCCACTCCAGGACAATCCGAAGATTCCACCTGACCAGAAGAAAATCGAGGATGAAACCCCGAATTACAGAAAAAAGGAGACACCAAGGTGGCAGAGCTGGCCCGATTATTGAGGGCAAACTCCGCTAAAGGCAAAAAAGCAACCCAATCATCCTGATCTGCAGACACAAAACACCTCAAATATGTCTCCAAGGTCTGATTCGTCCGCTCGGTCTGGCCATTTGTCTGAGGATGGAAAGCAGACGAGAAAGACAAATCTATGCCCATCCTAGCACAGAATGCTCGCCAAAATCTAGACACGAATTGGGTTCCTCTGTCAGAAACGATATTCTCCGGAATACCATGCAAACGGACCACATTTTGAAAAAACAGAGGAACCAACTCGGAAGAAGAAGGCAACTTAGGCAGGGGAACCAAATGGACCATCTTAGAGAAACGGTCACACACCACCCAGATGACAGACATCTTCTGAGAAACAGGAAGATCCAAAATAAAATCCATCGAGATGTGCGTCCAGGGCCTCTTCGGGATAGGCAAGGGCAACAACAATCCACTAGCCCGAGAACAACAAGGCTTGGCCCGAGCACAAACGTCACAAGACTGCACAAAGCCTCGCACATCTCGAGACAGGGAAGGCCACCAGAAGGACCTTGCCACCAAATCCCTGGTACCAAAGATTCCAGGATGACCTGTCAACGCAGAAGAATGAACCTCAGAAATGACTTTACTGGTCCAATCATCAGGAACAAACAGTCTACCAGGTGGGCAACGATCAGGTCTATCCGCCTGAAACTCCTGCAAGGCCCGCCGCAGGTCTGGAGAAACGGCAGACAATATCACTCCATCCTTAAGGATACCTGTAGGTTCAGAGTTACCAGGGGAGTCAGGCTCAAAACTCCTAGAAAGGGCATCCGCCTTAACATTCTTAGAACCCGGCAGGTAGGACACCACAAAATTAAACCGAGAGAAAAACAACGACCAGCGCGCCTGTCTAGGATTCAGGCGTCTGGCGGACTCAAGATAAATTAGATTTTTGTGGTCAGTCAATACCACCACCTGATGTCTAGCCCCCTCAAGCCAATGACGCCACTCCTCAAAAGCCCACTTCATGGCCAAAAGCTCCCGATTCCCAACATCATAATTCCGCTCGGCGGGCGAAAATTTACGCGAGAAAAAGGCACAAGGTCTCATCACGGAACAATCGGAACTTCTCTGCGACAAAACTGCCCCAGCTCCGATTTCAGAAGCGTCGACCTCAACCTGAAAAGGAAGAGCAACATCAGGCTGACGCAACACAGGGGCGGAAGAAAAGCGGCGCTTAAGCTCCCGAAAGGCCTCCACAGCAGCAGGGGACCAATCAGCAACATCAGCACCCTTCTTAGTCAAGTCAGTCAATGGTTTAACAACATCAGAAAAACCAGCAATAAATCGACGATAAAAGTTAGCAAAGCCCAAAAATTTCTGAAGACTCTTAAGAGAAGAGGGTTGCGTCCAATCACAAATAGCCTGAACCTTGACAGGATCCATCTCGATGGAAGAGGGGGAAAAAATATATCCCAAAAAGGAAATCTTTTGAACCCCAAAAACGCACTTAGAACCCTTCACACACAAGGAATTAGACCGCAAAACCTGAAAAACCCTCCTGACCTGCTGGACATGAGAGTCCCAGTCATCCGAAAAAATCAAAATATCATCCAGATACACAATCATAAATTTATCCAAATAATCACGGAAAATGTCATGCATAAAGGACTGAAAGACTGAAGGGGCATTTGAAAGACCAAAAGGCATCACCAAATACTCAAAGTGGCCCTCGGGCGTATTAAATGCGGTCTTCCACTCATCCCCCTGCTTAATTCGCACCAAATTATACGCCCCACGGAGATCTATCTTAGAGAACCACTTGGCCCCCTTTATGCGAGCAAACAAATCAGTCAGCAGTGGCAACGGATATTGATATTTAACCGTGATTTTATTCAAAAGCCGATAATCAATACACGGTCTCAAAGAGCCATCTTTCTTAGCCACAAAGAAAAAACCGGCTCCTAAGGGAGATGACGAAGGACGAATATGTCCCTTTTCCAAGGACTCCTTTATATATTCTCGCATAGCAGCATGTTCAGGCACAGACAGATTAAATAAACGACCCTTAGGGTATTTACTACCCGGAATCAAATCTATGGCACAATCGCACTCCCGGTGCGGAGGTAATGAACCAAGCTTAGGCTCTTCAAAAACGTCACGATATTCAGTCAAGAATTCAGGAATCTCAGAGGGAATAGATGATGAAATGGAAACCACAGGTACGTCCCCATGCGTCCCCTTACATCCCCAGCTTAACACAGACATAGCTTTCCAGTCAAGGACTGGGTTATGAGATTGCAGCCATGGCAATCCAAGCACCAACACATCATGTAGGTTATACAGCACAAGAAAGCGAATAATCTCCTGATGATCCGGATTAATCCGCATAGTTACTTGTGTCCAGTATTGTGGTTTATTACTAGCCAATGGGGTGGAGTCAATCCCCTTCAGGGGTATAGGAGTTTCAAGAGGCTCCAAATCATACCCACAGCGTTTGGCAAAGGACCAATCCATAAGACTCAAAGCGGCGCCAGAGTCGACATAGGCATCCGCGGTAATAGATGATAAAGAACAAATCAGGGTCACAGATAGAATAAACTTAGACTGTAAAGTGCCAATTGAAACAGACTTATCAAGCTTCTTAGTACGCTTAGAGCATGCTGATATAACATGAGTTGAATCACCGCAATAGAAGCACAACCCATTTTTTCGTCTTAAATTCTGCCGTTCACTTCTGGACAGAATACTATCACATTGCATATTCTCTGGCGTCTTCTCAGTAGACACCGCCAAATGGTGCACAGGTTTGCGCTCCCGCAGACGCCTATCGATCTGGATAGCCATTGTCATGGACTCATTCAGACCCGCAGGCACAGGGAACCCCACCATAACATCCTTAATGGCATCAGAGAGACCCTCTCTGAAATTCGCCGCCAGGGCGCACTCATTCCACTGAGTAAGCACAGCCCATTTACGGAATTTCTGGCAGTATATTTCAGCTTCGTCTTGCCCCTGAGATAGGGACATCAAGGCCTTTTCCGCCTGAAGCTCTAACTGAGGTTCCTCATAAAGCAACCCCAAGGCCAGAAAAAACGCATCCACATTGAGCAACGCAGGATCCCCTGGAGCCAATGCAAAAGCCCAATCCTGAGGGTCGCCCCGGAGCAAGGAAATCACAATCCTGACCTGCTGAGCAGGATCTCCAGCAGAGCGAGATTTCAGGGACAAAAACAACTTGCAATTATTTTTGAAATTTTGAAAGCAAGATCTATTCCCCGAGAAAAATTCAGGCAAAGGAATTCTAGGTTCAGATATAGGAACATGAACAACAAAATCTTGTAAATTTTGAACTTTCGTGGTGAGATAATTCAAACCTGCAGCTAAACTCTGAATATCCATTTTAAACAGGTGAACACAGAGCCATTCCAGGATTAGAAGGAGAGAGAGAGAGAGAAAGGCTGCAATATAGGCAGACTTGCAAGAGATTCAATTACAAGCACACTCAGAACTGAAGGGAAGGAAAAAAAAAAAAAAAAAAAAAATCTTCAGCAGACTTCTCTTTTCTCTCCTTTCTCTGTCAATTAATTTAACCCTTTTTTGGCCGGTCAAACTGTTATGGTTCTCAATGGCAAGAGAACATAGCCTAGCAAACATAGGTACTAGCTCTTGGAAGGATGGAAACTAAACTGACCATGAACTAAACCTGCCGCACAACTAACAGTAGCCGGGTAGCGTTGCCTACGTTTTTATCCCTAGACGCCCAGCGCCGGCCGGAGGACTAACTAATCCTGGCAGAGGAAAATATAGTCCTGGCTCACCTCTAGAGAAATTTCCCCGATAGGCAGACAGAGGCCCCCACATATATTGGCGGTGATTTTAGATGAAATGACAAACGTAGTATGAAAATAGGTTTAGCAAAATTGAGGTCCGCTTACTAGATAGCAGGAAGACAGAAAGGGCACTTTCATGGTCAGCTGAAAACCCTATCAAAATACCATCCTGAAATTACTTTAAGACTCTAGTATTAACTCATAACATCAGAGTGGCAATTTCAGATCACAAGAGCTTTCCAGACACAGAAACGAAACTACAGCTGTGAACTGGAACAAAATGCAAAAACAAACGAGGACTAAAGTCCAACTTAGCTGGGAGTTGTCTAGCAGCAGGAACATGCACAGAAAGGCTTCTGATTACAATGTTGACCGGCATGGAAGTGACAGAGGAGCAAGGTTAAATAGCGACTCCCAAATCCTGATGGAAACAGGTGAACAGAGGGGATGATGCACACCAGTTCAATTCCACCAGTGGCCACCGGGGGAGCCCAAAATCCAATTTCACAACAGGTGTCACTTATGGGGGGTTTCAATGTTTAGGCACATCAGGGGCTCTCCAAACGAGACATTGTGTCCCATCTCAATTCCAGTCAATTTTGCATTGAAAAGTCAAACGGCGCTCCTTCCCTTCCGAGCTCTGCCATGTGCCCAAACATTGCTTTACCCCACATATGGGGTATCAGCGTACTCAGGACAAATTGTACAACAACTTTTGAGGTCCATTTTCTCCTGTTAACCTTGGTAGAATAAAACAAATTGGAGCTGAAGTAAAACAAATTTTAAAAAAAGTTAAACGTTCATTTTTTTTTAAAAAAACATTCCAAAAATTCCTGTGAAACACCTGAAGGGTTAATAAACTTCTTGAATGTGGTTTTGAGCACCTTGAGGGGTGCAGTTTTTAGAATGGTGTTTATTTTCTATCATATAGACCGCTCAAAATGACTTCAAATGTGATGTGGTCCCTAAAAAACGATGGTGTTGTAAAAACGAGAAACTGCTGGTCAACTTTTAACCCTTATAACTTCCTAGCAAAAAAAAATGTTGGTTCCAAAATTGTGTTGATGTAAAGTAGACATGTGGGAAATGTTACTTATTAAGTATTTTGTGTGACATATCTCTGTGATTTTAACCCCTTAATCCCATATGACGTACTATCCCGTCAAGGTGACCTGGGACTTAATTCCCAGTGACGGGATAGTACGTCATACTGTTTAATGCGACATCGCGACTTAAGTCGCGGTGATCGCATTAAATTTCCGGCGCCATCTCACCTGCAGGATGATGGCGTCGGCATCCCAGGGCCTGGCTCCGCCCCCCAGGCCTCACGATCGCTGTGATTGGCTGTTCAATTCTGAACAGCCAATCACAGCGTTTCTCATTGTTTCAGCCAATCAGAGCGGCTGAAACAATGAAGTCGCAGGCTAGGATCGAGTACCGATGTATTCGATCCTAGGGCCGGTGCCTGGCAACGCCAGGCACTGGCAAAATACCCCCGGATTGGCGCGATCGCCGATCGAATCGATCGCGCCAATCGCTGGGCACGGCAGCGGTATTACCGCGCTGTGCCCTGCTGTACTCGGCCCTCCCCGGCTCTCCCCTGCTGCAGCGGCCTGGATCGATGCTGCAATCGCACCGATCACAGGCCAGAGACTAGTGCAGGCCCAGCAGGGCCTGCAGGAGGTGATTGGCGCAATCGATGCTATCGACAATCGCGCCAATCACAGGGCACAGCGGCGGTCACGTTGTGACCGCTGTGTGCCCTGCTGGTGACCTGGCTGTGACCTGCCTAGGATCGGAGGGATCCTAGGCAGTTGCCATGGTCACCAGGGCCTGCAGGGATTGGTGGGATCGATGTTATCATTCGATCCCACCAATGACAGCTCACAGCAGCGGTGTGACCGCTCTGTGACCTGTCTGTCACCTGCAGGTGACCTGTCTGACCGCTCTGCAGGGGTCCTCACTCTAGCTGAGGACTCCTGCAGAGCGGTCACACAGCCAGATTTTGTCTTGCTGGGCCTTGTGGTGCTACAGAATCCAGTAACACCACAATCCCCTGCGTTTGAAAACAGCGAAAGAAAGAAGAAAGAAAAAACGAAGAAAGAAAACCGAAGAAAGAAGAGAGTCTACAAGTGTAAGTGTTAACAGCCCCTACCCGATCTCTCTTCACCTCCCCATCCCCCTCATTCCCCTCCCCCCAATCCCCCTTCCCCCCATCCCCCTTCCCCCCCTTTTTTAACCCCCTCCGTCCCCCTTTGCGCCACCTCCGTGCGCACGTTCAGCAGCCGCCGAGGTTTGATTGGTGACGCAGTTCACCGATCAACACTCGTGCTCGCTTTTTTTTCATCAGCCCCCTTTGCCCAATTCCGTACACCCAGCCCGCAGCCGCCAAACTTTGATAAGTGACGCAGTTCACTTATCAAAGCTCTCGTGCCTGCCGTTTTCTTTTTTTTTCCCATTTCCGTGCGGTCACCCAGCCGCCGCGTCTAACCCGCGCCTTTCTTTTCTTTTTTTACATCTCCGTGCGCTAACACAGGCACCGCGTCTAACCCGTGCCTTCCTTTTCTTTTTTTTTTTTTTTCCCATTTCCGTGCGCTCACACAGCCGCCGTGTCTAACCCGCGCCTTTCTTTTTTTTTTTTACATCTCCGTGCGCTAACACAGCCGCCGCGTCTAACCCGTGCCTTCCTTTTCTTTTTTTTTCCCCCATTTCCGTGCGCTCACCCAGCCGCCGCGTCTAACCCGCGCCTTTCTTTTTTTTTTTTACATCTACGTGCGCTAACACAGCCGCCGCGTCTAACCCGTGCCTTCCTTTTCTTTTCTTTTTTCCCCATTTCCGTGCGCTCACCCAGCCGCCGCGTCTAACCCGCGCCTTTTTTTTTTTACCATCTCTGTGCGCTAACCCAGCTGCCGCGACTAACCCGTGCCTTCCTTTTCTTTTTTTTTTTTTCCCCATTTCCGTGCGCTCACCCAGCTGCCGCGTCTAACCCGCGTCTTTCTTTTTTTTTTTTACATCTACGTGCGCTAACACAGCCGCCGCGTCTAACCCGTGCCTTCCTTTTCTTTTCTTTTTTCCCCATTTCCGTGCGCTCACCCAGCCGCCGCGTCTAACCCGTGCCTTCCTTTTCTTTTTTTTTTTTCACATCTCCGTTCACACACCCAGCAGCGGCCGAACTTTGATAAGTGACGCGGTTCACTTATCAGAGCTCTCGTGCCTGCCGTTTTTTTTTCACATCCCGTTCGCACACCCAGCAGCCGCTGAACTTTGATAAGTGACGCGGTTCACTTATCAGAGCTAGGGCCTGCTGTTTTATACTTTTCTTTCACAGGTATTTTTTTTCCCTATTTGCTTTTTTTTCCCTTTAGCTTTTTCTTTTCAGAGTAGTTTTGCACCAAGCACTATCCCCCCACACTTACACAGTTACCAATAAAGTACACCCAAGCACCACACTTACAAAAAAATGTCCCGCTCGTCCCGTTCGTCCCAACAGCGCTATTCAGCGGAGGAGGCATATTCTTTCCTTGCCTCCGACACTGATAGCGAGGGAGAGGATCCCACTTTATTTTATTTTTCTGATTCTTCCTCATCCTCTTCCCACTCCTCATCTTCCTCCTCCGGCCCTGCGGAACCGCCACGCAGACGCCGCAGGACAGAAGATGAGGCAAGGCCCATCGTTGACGAAGATGAAGATGAAGCGCCCACCATTGCTGAAGACGAACCAGCACACCCCACTGCGGACCCCATATGGACCTCGCCACCCGAAAATTACGAGCCACTGATTCCTGATTTTGTGGCAGAATCAGGAATCAAGTTTGACACCACCGGCCTCACAGAACTAGACTTTTTCAAAGTCTTTTTCTCTGAGGCTTTCGTTAACCTAATGGTGGAGCAAACTAATCTGTATGCTCGGCAATTTTTGGACCAAAACTCTGGTTCATCATATTCTAACTGGTCTCCTGTAGACGCAGTTGAAATGATGCAGTTTTGGGGCCTGGTCCTCCACATGGGGATCCTAAAGAAGCCTGAACTTCGGCAATACTGGAGTAAAGATATTTTATATAACACTCCAGTATTCCGAATGGTCATGAGCCGGATGCGTTTTGAGGCCATCCATAAGTTCCTGCATTACAACGATAATGCACGGTGTCCCGCACGAGATGACCCCAACTTTGACCGTCTGTTCAAAGTTCGGCCGGTCATCGAACACTTCAACAAAAAGTTTGCTGAAGTGTACGTGCCTCAAAGGGACATCTCCGTGGATGAGTCCTTAATTCATTTTAAGGGGCGGCTCAAATTCCGTCAATACCTGCCCAGCAAAAGGGCCAGGTACGGAATCAAACTCTACAAGCTGTGTGAGAGTACCTCAGGGTACACCCACAGCTTTAGAGTTTACGAAGGGAAGGACACCAGGATTGAACCGCCTGAGTGTCCTTCTATCCTGGGAGTGAGTGGGAAAATTGTGTGGGATTTGGTGCACCCACTGCTGGATAAAGGTTATCACCTCTATACGGATAACTTTTACACCAGCATCCCACTCTACAAATCTCTCTCTGCGTGAGGTACCGCAGCCTGCGGTACTGTCCGCAAAAATCAGAGAGGCCTCCCGAAGACGCTACTTGGGCAGACTCTCAGAAAAGGTGAGAGCAAAGCCCTATGTAGCGACCACCTGCTGGTGGTCAAGTACAAAGACAAAAGGGATGTCCTTCTACTGACCACCATACACGGTGATGGCAGCGCCCTCAGCACTGTAAGGGGTACCTCTACAGAGGTCAGCAAACCGACCTGTGTACTGGGGTACAACAAAAACATGGGGGGCGTTGATCTCTCTGATCAACTCCTCCAACCGCACAGTGCTTTGAGAAAGGCCAGGGTGTGGTACAAAAAGCTGTCCGTGCACATTGTACAAATGGCAATGCTCAACGCCTTCCTGCTGTCACGATGTGCACACAACACCGATTCGTCATACCTTCATTTCCAGGAGGTAGTGGTTAAGGCCCTGATGTTTGGCACGAGGGAAGGAGCGGGCCCCAGTACTTCTGGAACTGAAGGTACACGTATCGTACCAGGTCAGCATTTTCCGGGGGTGGTCCCGCCAACTGGAAGAAAAGGTAAGCCGCAAAAGAGGTGCCGAGTGTGCTACAAAAGAGGAATACGGAAGGACACCATCTATCAATGCGACACCTGCCCCGAAAATCCTGGCCTGTGTATGAAGGATTGCTTTAAATTGTACCACACCTCCATGCACTATTAATTTACAGGAAACAGATTTATTCCAAAGGAGGCACATCTACGTAAGTTCTTTGGGGACCTACTTTCCAAAATGTTGTCACTTGTTGGTTTTTTTCCTGTTTAGGCACATCGGGGGCTCTGCAAACGGAACATGACGCCCGCAGACGATTCCATCAAAGTCTGCATTTCAAAACTTCAGTACTTCCCTTTCGAGCCCCAACGTGTGCCCAAACAGTTTTTTTCCCACATGTGGGGTACCAGCGTACTCAGGACAAATTGGACAACAACTTTTGAGGTCCAATTTCTCCTGTTACCCTTGGGAAATTAAAAAATTGGGGACTAAAAGATCATTTTTGTGGGCAAAAAATAGGATTTTTTATTTTCACACCCGGGCGTTATAAACTTTAGTGAAACACTTGGGGGTTCAAAGTTCTCACCACACATCTAGAAAAGTTCCTTAGGGGGTCTAGTTTCCAAATTGGGGTCACTTGTGGGGGGTTTCCACTGTTTAGGCACATCAGGGGCTCATCAAATGGAACGTGACGGCCGCAGACGATTCCATCAAAGCCTGCATTCCAAAACGTCACTACTTCCCTTCCGAGCCCTGACGTGTGCCCACACAGTAGTTTTCTCCCACATATGGGGTACCAGCCTACTCAGAACAAATTGGACAACAACTTTTGAGGTCCAATTTCTCCTGTTACCCTTGTGAAAATAAAAAATTGGGGACTAAACGATCATGTTTGTGGGAAAAATAGGATTTTTTATTTTCACGCACGGGTGGTATAAACTTCTGTGAAGCACTTGGGGGATAAAAGTGCTCACCACACATCTAGATAAGTTCCTTAGGGGGTCTAGTTTCCAAAATGGAGTCACTTGTGGGGGGTTTCCACTGTTTAGGCACATCAGGGGCTCACCAAAGGCGACATGGCGTCCAATCTCAATTCCAGCTAATTTTAGCTTGAAAAAGTCTTATGGCGCTCCTTCCCTTCTGAGCCCTGCCATGCGCCCAAACAGTGGTTCCGCCCCACATATTGGGTATTGGCGTACTTAGGACAAATTGGACTACAACTTTTGTGGTCCAATTTCTTCAGTTACCCTTGTGAAAATAAAAAATTGGGGACTAAACTATCATGTTTGTGGGAAAAATAGGATTTTTTATTTTCACGCACGGGTGGTATAAACTTCTGTGAAGCACTTGGGGGATAAAAGTGCTCACCACACATCTAGATAAGTTCCTTAGGGGGTCTAGTTTCCAAAATGGGGTCACTTGTGGGGGGTTTCCACTGTTTAGGCACATCAGGGGCTCACCAAAGGCGACATGGCGTCCAATCTCAATTCCAGCTAATTTTAGCTTGAAAAAGTCTTATGGCGCTCCTTCCCTTCTGAGCCCTGCCATGCGCCCAAACAGTGGTTCCGCCCCACATATGGGGTATTGGCGTACTCAGGACAAATTGGACTACAACTTTTGTGGTCCAATTTCTTCAGTTACCCTTGTGAAAATAAAAAATTGGGGACTAAACGATCATGGTTTTGGGAAAAATAGGATTTTTTATTTTCACGCACGGGTGGTATAAACTTCTGTGAAGCACTTGGGGATAAAAGTGCTCACCACACATCTAGATAAGTTCCTTAGGGGGTCTAGTTTCCAAAATGGGGTCACTTGTGGGGGGTTTCCACTGTTTAGGCACATCAGGGGCTCACCAAAGGCGACATGGCGTCCAATCTCAATTCCAGCTAATTTTAGCTTGAAAAAGTCTTATGGCGCTCCTTCCCTTCTGAGCCCTGCCATGCGCCCAAACAGTGGTTCCGCCCCACATATGGGGTATTGGCGTACTCAGGACAAATTGGACTACAACTTTTGTGGTCCAATTTCTTCAGTTACCCTTGTGAAAATAAAAAATTGGGGACTAAACGATCATGGTTTTGGGAAAAATAGGATTTTTTATTTTCACGCACGGGTGGTATAAACTTCTGTGAAGCACTTTGGGGATAAAAGTGCTCACCACACATCTAGATGAGTTCCTTAGGGGGTCTAGTTTCCAAAATGGGGTCACTTGTGGGGGGTTTCCACTGTTTAGGCACATCAGGGGCTCACCAAAGGCGACATGGCGTCCAATCTCAATTCCAGCTAATTTTAGCTTGAAAAAGTCTTATGGCGCTCCTTCCCTTCTGAGCCCTGCCATGCGCCTAAACAGTGGTTCCCCCCCACATATGGGGTATTGGCGTACTCAGGACAAATTGTACAACAACTTTTGCAGTCCAATTTCTCCTGTTACCTTTGGGAAAATAAAAAATTGTTGCTAAAATATCGTTTTCATGACTAAAAAGTTAAATTTTCATTTTTTCCTTCAACATTGCTTTAGCTCTCATGAAGCACCAGAAGGGTTAATAAACTTCTTGAATGTGGTTTTGATCAGCTTCAGGGGTGCAGTTTTTAGAATGGTGTCACTTTTGGGTATTTTTTGCTATATAGACCCCTAAATGTGACTTCAAATGTGAGGTGGTCCCTAAAAAAAATGGTTTTGTAAATTTTGTTGTAAAAATGAGAAATTGCTGGTCAAGTTTTAACCCTTATAACTCCCTAACAAAAAAAAAATTTGTTTCCAAAATTGTGCTGATATAAAGTAGACATGTGGGAAATGTTACTTATTAAGTATTTTGCGTGACATATCTCTGTGATTTAAGGGCATAAAAATTCAAAGTTGGAAAATTGCGAAATTTTCAAAATTTTCGCCAAATTTCCATTTTTTTCACAAATAAACGCAGGTAATATCAAAGAAATGTTACCACTATCATGAAGTACAATATGTCACGAGAAAACAATGTCAGAATCACCAAGATCCGTTGAAGCGTTCCAGAGTTATAACCTCATAAAGGGACAGTGGTCAGAATTGTAAAAATTGGCCCGGTCATTAACGTGCAAACCACCCCCGGGGCTTAAGGGGTTAAGGGCATAAAAATTCAAAGTTGAAAAATTGCCAAATTTCCTCCAAATTTCCATTTTTGTCCACAAATAAACGCAGGTAATATCAAAGAAATTTTACCACTATCATGAAGTACAATATGTCACGAGAAATCAATGTCAGAATTATCAGGATCCGTTGAAGTGTTCCAGAGTTATAACCTCATAAAGGGACAGTGGTCAGAATTGTAAAAATTGGCCCGGTCATTAACGTGCAAACCACCCTTGGGGGTAAAGGGGTTAAACAATGTGGAACCAGAGCTGCCACAAACCAAAAAGGGATCGTGACTAGTGATGAGCGAATATACTTGTCACTCGAGATTTCCTGAGCACGCTCGGGTGTCGTGCGAGTATTTTTTAGTGCTCGGAGATTTAGTTTTCCTCACTGCAGCTGAATGATTTACATCTCTTAGCTAGCTTGATTACATGTGGGGATTCCCTAGCAACCAGGCAACCCCCACATGTACTTATGCTGGCTAACAGATGTAAATCATTCAGCTGTGGTGATGAAAACTAAATCTCCGAGCACTAAAAAGTACTTGGAGGTCACCCGAGCATGCTCGGGAAATCTAGAGTAATGAGTATATTCACTCATCACTAATCATGACAATAACGCAATTATCCAACTTTGAATTTTCATGCCCTTAAACCACAGAGTTATGTCACACAAAATAGTTAATAAATAACATTTCCCACATGTCTACTTTACATCAGCACAATTTTGGAACCAAATTTGTTTTTGTTAGGAAGTTATAAGGCTTAAAAGTTGACCAGCGATTTTTCATTTTTCCAGCAAAATTTACTAAACCATTTTTTATGGACCACATCATATTTGAAGTCACTTTGAGGGGTCTATATGATAGAAGATACCCAAAAGTGACACCATTCTAAAAACTGCACCCCTCAATGTGCTCACAACCACATTCAAGAAGTTTATTAACCCTTTAGGTGCTTAACAGGAATTAAAAAAAAAAAAAATAAAATAAATTAACATTTAACTTTTTTCACAAAAATTGACTTCAGATCCAATTTTTTTTAATTTTGACAAGGGTAACATGAAAAAATGCCGATACCCCATATGAGGGAGAAAACCACTGTTTTGGGTGCACGGCAGAGTTTAAGGGAAGGATTTGACTTTTTGAATGCAAAATTTGCTGGAACAATTGGCAGATGCCATGTCATGTTTGGAGAGCCCCTGATATGCCTAAACAATGAAAATCCCCCACAAGTGACACCATTTTGGAAACTAGACCCCTCAGGCAACTGATATAGATGTGTGGTGAGCACATTGAACCCTCAGGTGCTTCACAAAAGTTTATAACTTTTATAACGTTGAGCCGTGAAAATAATAAAATCACATTTTCCTCACAGAAGTTATATTTTAGCCCCAAATTTTTGCATTTTCATAAGGGTAACAGGAAAAATTGCACCATGCAATTTGTAGTGCAATTTCTCCTGAGTATGCCAATACCCCATATGAGGGAGAAGACTACTATTTGGGCGATGACAGGGCTCGGAAGGGAAGGAGTGTCATTTGACTTTTTGAAAGTAAAATTTCCTGGAATCATTAGCGGACATCATGTTCCATTTGGAGAGCCCCTGATGTGCCTAAACAGTGAAAAAAAACCACAACTGACCCCATTTTGAAAACTAGACCCCTCAAGGAATGTATTTAGATGTGTGGTGAGCACCTTGAACTCCCAGGTGCTTCACAGAATTTATAAAATTGAGCCTTTAAAATAACAAAAATCACATTTCCCCCCCCAAAAAATGTTATTTTGGCCCCAAATTTTGTATTTTCATAAGGGTAACCAGAGAAATTGCACCATATAATTTGTTGTTCAGTTTCTCCTGAGTACGCCGATACCCTATATGTGGGGGAATACTATTTTTGATGCACAGTGCAAAGCTCAGATGGGAAGAGGCGCCATATTGGAGTTCAGATTTTGCTGCTTTCAGGGTGTTATATCACATTGGCAGAGCCCCCTAAGTTGCCAGAACAACAGAAACCTCCTATATGTCAATTGATTTTACAAACTACACTCCCCATTGAATTCATCTAGGGGTGAAATGATCATATTGACACCACATGTGCCTCACAGAATTTTATACCACTGAGCGGTGAAGAAAGAATAAATTACATTTTTACCACTAACGTGTTGTTTTAGCCCCAAGTTTTAAATTTTTCTAAGGGATAATAGGATTTTCTTTTTACAACAAACTGAGGTCCATTTTTTCCTGAGTGTACCAATACCTTACATGTAATCGGGAAATATTTTTCAGGCACAGTGCAAAGCTCAGAAGGCACGCCAGATTTTACTGTTATGGTTTGCAGGTGCCATGACCCACTGGGAGAGCCCATGAGGTGCCAGAACAGCAGAGCTCCCCATAAGTGACCCCATTTTACAAACTACACCTCTCAATGAATTAATCTAGGGATGCAGTGATCATATTGACACCATGGGTGTGTCACAGAATTTTATACCATTGGACAGTGAAGAAAAAATATTTTTACCACCAAAATTTTGTTTTAGCCCCAAATTTGACATTTGCACACAGGAAGTGGGTAAAAGTGGCACCAAAATTTGTCCCACAATTTCTACTGAACGTGGCAATCTCCCATATGTGACTGTACAGTACTACTTAGCCTTACAGAGAGACTTGGGAGGAACAGAGCGCTATTTGCCTCCTGGAGCGCAGATTTTCCTAGAACAGTTTGCAGACTCTATATATATAGTGCCCCTAATTGGTAGAAGAGCAGAATGCCCTCTCAAGTGACTCTATTCTGGAAACTATACCCCTTGGGGGATTTATCTACAGTTGTAGTCATGATTTTGACTCCATGGGTATTTTCCAGAAACAAGCAGCAATGAATATTTCTGAGTGAAAATTGCAAACAGCCATTGTAGTGACCAGTACGCTGTAGTGACCAGTACGTTGCAGTCACCAGTACGTTATGCCCAACCCGTGCTTATGGAGGCATGCACTTGTAAGTTAGGAGGGCTCTCATCTCTTCAGAAATGCCAAATGTGGACGATATATTTGGTTTAGGTACACTGTGGGGCTCAGAAGGTAAGGGGCAGTTTGATTTGGGAGCCCAGAATTTTCTGAATTTCTTTTGGCAAGTGAGGAGCCATTTCGCTTTTTCAGAGCCTTTGTGCTACCAGTAAAGTGGCAGCCCCCTATATTTCCATTAACAGATGACAGACCTGAGTGGGAACTTGCTTTTTTATGGATTGAGCTGCAGCTTTTATTGAGAACATTTTACATAACTTATTGGATCACATCCAGCGTTCTATGCTGACCACTTACTTTGGGATTTTCATCTAAATCGCTGTGACGTGATTCAGATGAAACCCCCGAGGGATCCATTCACTATAATGAGGCAGAAGAGTTCATCTGGACTCTGTCTGGCCTCTGTTCATCGGTGTACTTCTTTTCAGAAGTGCAAAAAACTGTGGCCAACGGCACTTTTACGCAATCTTAAAAATACGGACACCACCGGATCACAGGTCAGATTGCATCCACAGTGCCTCCATCTGCCTCATTATAGGGAATGTCCTGCCAGAGGTTTTGTCTGAATAACATATTTAAGAGATTTACACGGAAACCCTGATGCAAGCGCTCAGCGTAGAATGCAGGGTAAATGTGCGCCAAGCCTTACTGCGATCTTTGGGAGGCAAAATGAAAAAATGAAAAGCAGGTGAAGAATTGGTTTTATTTTTTACATTGTTCTTGTGCGTGAACACAAGGAGGAAAATATAGAGCAATGATTTGTTCAAAAAATCCTTTAATATTTAAATAGTACAAATTACAAATATCAATAATAAATGGCTAAGACACAAGATGAATGCCCGAAAACACTGATGTAGACCCTCATCAACCACACTCCCCCAGATATAAAATCGGAAAAGAGGCAAGTAAGTAAGTCATTATGCATTCCCCCCTAAGCGGGGGATAGAAATA
Organism: Ranitomeya variabilis; assembly: GCF_051348905.1. Lineage (NCBI taxonomy): Eukaryota > Metazoa > Chordata > Amphibia > Anura > Dendrobatidae > Ranitomeya > Ranitomeya variabilis. The sequence continues at coordinate 632,326,220 of NC_135235.1, forward strand.
GCAGGGAAAGGCACACGGGGTGCATGATAGCACCGCTGAGCCGAACTAGTCCTCCCCAATGGGGACCCAATAGTAAAGACCCTATACTAAATGCATAGAAAAAGTATAAAATAAACTTACCACTAACCGAGTGGGGGGGCAGGCATGGAGGGAACCCTCCACGCCTGCCCCCCCACTCGGTTAGTGGTAAGTTTATTTTATACTTTTTCTATGCATTTAGTATAGGGTCTTTACTATTGGGTCCCCATTGGGGTGGACTAGTTCGGCTCAGCGGTGCTATCATGCACCCCGTGTGCCTTTCCCTGCTGTTTCTATCCCCCGCTTAGGGGGGAATGCATAATGACTTACTTACTTGCCTCTTTTCCGATTTTATATCTGGGGGAGTGTGGTTGATGAGGGTCTACATCAGTGTTTTCGGGCATTCATCTTGTGTCTTAGCCATTTATTATTGATATTTGTAATTTGTACTATTTAAATATTAAAGGACTTTTTGAACAAATCATTGCTCTATATTTTCCTCCTTGTGTTCATGATCTTTTGGAGCTGATTTGGCGAGTTGGGGGTTTCATCGGGCGTGTTACGCTTGCCAGACTCCATTTTTTCGCTTATATTATGTATGTGGGATTTCTGTTTCTACTATTGTTCTTGTGCGGTATAAGTGCTTAGGCAACTTTATTCTTCGGGTCGGTGCGATTACAGCGATACCAGATTTATATCGGGTTTTATGTTTGGCAGCTGTCACACACTAAAAGACACTTTTTATTACAAAAAATAGTTTTTGCGTCACCATATTTTGAGAGCTATAATTTTTCCATATTTTGGCCAACAGAGTCATGTGAGGGCTTGTTTTTTGCGGGACGAGTCGACATTTTTATTGGTACCATTTTCAGGCACATGACGTTTGATCGCTTTCTATTACGATTTTTGAGTGGCAGAATGAACAAAAACCAGCAATTCAGGAATTTTTTTTGTTGGGGGGGTTTATGCCGTTCCGTGTGTGGTAAAATTGATAAGGCAGTTTTATTCTTCGGGTCAGTACGATTACAGCGATACCCCATTTATATATTTTTTTATGGTTTGGCGCTTTTACACAGCAAAAACAGCAAAAAAATAATTATTTTTGCATCGTTTTATTCTGAGAGCTATAACTTTTAAATTTTTTTCACTGATAGCAGATTGTTTTTTTGCGTGACAAGATGACATTTTACCATGTTTATTTATATCCGTCTTTTTGATTGCGTTTTATTCCACTTTTTGGTCAGCGGTATGATAATAAAGCAATATTTTTTGCCATTTTTTTATGGTGTTCACTAAAGGGGTTAACAAGTGGGACAGGTTTATAGGTAAGGTCCTTGCGGACGTGACAATACCAGATATGTGTGCTTTTATTGTTTATATTTTTTTAATTCAAATATTGATTTATAGATCCAATATCTTTTGATTTGTTATTGTTATTTTTTATTTTTTAAAATATTTTTACACTTATTTAAAAAAATGTTTTTACTTTTTTTTTTTTTTACTTTGTCGCACTATGGGACTATAATTTTTTTGCAGGCTGATCGCTTCTACAGCATGGGGATGCAGCAGCATCCCCATGCTGTAGAAACTGTCAGCTCTGCAATGACAGAGAAACTTGCTGATCATGCACTGCTCATGATCAGCATGTTTCCTAGCTCTGGTGACCTGGATGTCGTCATGACGACATTGGGTCACCATGACAACGATTGGGACCCCACGTCACGCTGCTGGGTCTCCAATCCAAAGGTAGAGGGGCAGTCAGCCCTCTGCCAACTCCTGGAATGCTGCAATCTTGATTGTTCGCAGCATTTTGGGAGTTAAAGTGCCGGGAGCTGACACTTAGTGCTGGGTGTCAGCTGTCAGAATCAGCTGACACTCGGAAGCGATCGCCCACACACCACCCGTGTGCGCGGTCGACTGCGCAGACATAATAATCCGTCCCTAGCCAGATAGACTCAGGTCACATGGACGGATTGTTACGTCTAATGTCAGAAAGGGGTTAATATAAAATAAATATTTTTTATAGTTCATGCCTTTGGGATGTTGTGTCTAATTGAATTATCCAAAATGCTTCTCTGGGGCCAATTGCTTTTACCAATTGCCTCCATGGATAAAACGATTAACCTTTTCTATGCCAAATAATAAAAATGTGATAAACCCCCCCTTGTGTGCAATGATAAAATGTTTTGTTGCCAAAGAATATATTTATTATTGTTTACGTTGGATGTGTTCAGTAGAGTTGAGCGACTTTTACTTTTTTAGGATCGAGTCAGGTTTCGCGAAACCCGACTTTGTCAGAAGTCAGGTCGGGTGAAATCGGCCGATTATTGCGAAAAGTCAGGGGCCGACTGAAACACGAAACCCAATGCAAGTTAATGGGGAATCAAAGTCGGCAGAGAGTGGAGGACAGGAAAACACCTACAGTGCCCATTTTAATGCCAGAAACATCAATTCTTATTACTGAAGCTTGTCAATCTTAATTTACTTTATAATAATAGTTAGGCATTGAAAACTGGGGGTCATTTGGCTAAAGTTGTGGGGGGGTAGGGCTGGCTCAAGTTTTTCGTGGGCCCAGGAAACGCGGAATACGTCACGACGGTGGAGCAGGGAGAGGTAAGTATTTCAACTTTGGAAGTGCTGTGATCCTGAGCAAGCAGTGGGGGCCCACTCGTTGGCATTGGCACTGGCACAGGGCCCCTCATAGTACGGCGGTGTGTTTGACGGCGGGTGGCGCCTCCCACCGGCAGAGACACTTTTGTGTACTATGAGGGGCCCTGTGCCAGTGATGTCGCCAACGAGTATGCCCCCCCCACCTGATGAAGGAACCTGCACTTTCATCTGCACCTTCCTCTTTGTCCCCGTGTAAGGTGGTATAGTATGCAGGAAGGGGAACCTGACTTTCAGCAGGATCAGATTCTGGCTGTGTAGAGTGCAAGGGGAATGTAGTTTTCTGGGTCAATGTACCAGCAGACTCATCTAGCAGTGGCTGGGTAATGGGCAGGATGAGGAGGAAACACAGATATAGGCCCAAATAATAAAGTGGGCTAAATGCAGTTCAAAATTGGTAACAGGACTAAACAGGCGGCATTGCTTTGTTCAGCGAAGGACAACAGTAATCAGAGGCTGACACTGTGAGTAGGCCCAAATAATAAAGTGGGCTAAATGCAGTTCAAAATTGGTAACAGGACTAAACTGGCGGCATTGCTTTGTTCAGCGGAGGACAACTGTAATGAGAGGCTGACACAGTGAGTAGGCCCAAATAAGTAAGTAGGCTAAAAGCAGTTCAAAATTGGTAACAGGACTAACCAGGCGGCATTGCTTTGTTCAGCGGAGGACAACTGTAATGAGAGGCTGACACAGTGAGTAGGCCCAAATAAGTAAGTAGGATAAATGCAGTTCAAAATTGGTAACAGGACTAAACAGGCGGCATCGCTTTGTTCAGCGGAGGACATTTGTAAGGAGTGGCTGACACAGTGAGTAGGCCCAAATAATAAAGTGGGCTAAATGCAGTTCAAAATTTGTAACAGGACTAAACAGGTGGCATTGCTTTGTTCAGCGGAGGACAACTGTAATGAGAGGCTGACACAGTGAGTAGGCCCAAATAATAAAGTGGGCTAAATGCAGTTCAAAATTGGTAACAGGACTAAACTGGCGGCATTGCTTTGTTCAGTGGAGGACAACTGTAATGAGAGGCTGACACAGTGAGTAGGCCCAAATAAGTAAGTGGGCTAAAAGCAGTTCAAAATTGGTAACAGGACTAACCAGGCGGCATTGCTTTGTTCAGCGGAGGACAACTGTAATGAGAGGCTGACACAGTGAGTAGGCTCAAATAATAAAGTGGGCTAAATGCAGTTTAAAATTGGTAACAGGACTAAACTGCCGGCGTTGCTTTGTTCAGCGGAGGACAATTGTAAGGAGTGGCTGACACAGTGAGTAGGCCCTAATAATAAAGTAGGCTAAATGTCTGCCAAAATTTTTTTCAGAAATAACCAGGTGGCATAGCTAGGAACAGGAGGGCTCCTCTGCTGAGTAGCAGACAGTGATAGTAGTAGGCGCAAAGTATTAACTGGTCTAAATGGAGGCCAGGGCCCCTGTATATTTTAACTATCATCTATCATTTCAACAAATTTGTATTGTCAGTGCCATTGAAGGATTTAACAGCACAGACTACGCAGTGGTGGAGCAGGGAGAGGTAAGTTTGCAAGTGGTAGAGCACTGTTCGAGCTGGGGGGGGGAACACCCTCTCGTGGGCGGAGGTACTGCCACAGGGCCCCTCATATTACGACGGTGTGTCTGAAGTTGGTTGTGCACCACCACCGTCAGAGACACTTCATTGTACTATGAGGGACCCTGTGCCAGTGCTGTCGCCCAAGAGTGGGCCCACCCACCTGTCCAGGCAAACGGCACTCGCACGGGTGCTTGCGCCAGGTGGTGACCACGGCCCTGTGGGGGGAGTCAGCCCATTTAGGGAGGTATAAAAATGGCCTATGGTGGACATTCAGCAGCTGCAAATGGAGGAATTGGAGAAGTCAGTAAGAGGAGGCCAAAAGCAAGACATTTTTCATGCAAGCTACGTGTCAGCAGGGGAAGGTGGGGCCAAATAATTTGAAATCCATGATTGGTTCATTTTAATGAAGGTTAGATCCTCAACATTTCGGGTAGCCAGACGTTTCCTTTTTTCGGTCAGTATTGAACCAGCAGCACTCAATGCTCTTTCTGATAGCACAGGGCAAGCGAGCTCCTGTAATGCACATTCTGCCAATTCAGGCCAGGTGTCTATTTTAGATGCCCAGTAATCAAAGGGGAATGACCTCTGAGGGAGAACATCGCTAAGGGCGGAAAAGTAGTTCGTAACCATACTGGAAAAATGCTGTCTCCTGTCACTTTGAATCGATGCAGCAGTACCTGTCATGTCAGCGGTCATTGCGAAATCACTCCACAACCTGGTCATAAAACCCCTCTGTCCAACGCCACTTCGGATTTGTGCACCTCTAACACCTCTGCCATGTTGCCCACTACGGCTCGTGTGAGAACCATCACCGCCGCTGTGTGCTGGGAATGCCTGAACCAAACAGTCTACAAGAGTTGCTTGTTTGGTAGCCAATATTTGCTCAAGGTTCTCATGTGGCATGATATTTTGTAATTTTCCTTTATATCGTGGATCCAGGAGGCAGGCCAACCAGTAATCGTCATCGGTCATCATTTTGATAATGCGGTAGTCCCTTTTTAGGCATACTCAGCCATGTGGGCCAATGTTCCAGGTGTCAATTCACTGCTTGTGCTGGGTTGAGGAGCACGTTCTTGCAAATCAACATCACTTGTGTCCCGCAAAAACCCTGTACCTGACCTTGCAACGCCACCAGTTTCTATTGCCCCCTGAGAAGCATCCTCCTCCCATAAATATTCATCTCCATCATCCTCCTTCTCCTCCTCTTCGTCCGCCACCTCATCCAGGAGAGTTCCCTGAGCAGACAATGGCTGACTTTCATCAAGGCTTCCTTCCTCCTCGGCTGCAGACGCCTGCTCCTTAATGTGTGTCAAATTTTGCATCAGCAGACGCATTAGTGGGATGCTCATGCTTATGATGGCGTCGTCTGCACTTACCAGACGTGTGCATTCCTCAAAACACTGAAGGACTTGACAGAGGTCTTGCAGCTTCGACCACTGCACACCAGACAACTCCATGTCTGCCATCCAAGTGCCTGTCCGTGTATGAGTATCCTCCCACAAATAAATTACAGCACGCCTCTGTTCGCACAACCTCTGAACCATGTGCAGTGTGGAGTTCCACCTTGTTGCAACGTCGATTATTAGGCGGTGCTGGGGAAGATTCAGCGATCGCTGATGGTTCAGCATACGGCTGGAGTGTATGGGCGACTGGCAGATGTGCGAGCAAAGTCTTCGCACCTTCAGGAGCAGGGCTGGTAACCCCGGATAATTTTTCAGGAAGCACTGCACCACCAGGTTCAAGGTGTGAGCCAGGCAAGGTATGTGTTTCAGTTCTGAAAGGGCTATGGCAGGCATAAAATTCCTTCCGTTATCACTGACTACCTTGCCTGCCTCAAGATGTACACTGGCCAGCCATGACGGAGTTTCTTGGTGCAAGTACTCGGCCAGTACTTCCGCGGTGTGTCTGTTGTCGCCCAAACATTTGTAACACAGCCTGCTGACGCTTACCACTAGCTGTTCGATAATGGGACACCTCGTGTGCAACACTGGCAGCTGCGGATGGAGTGGTTGTGCGACTGCGCTCTGTGGACGAGCTTTCGCTTCTGGAGGAAGAGGAGGTCTAGCTATGTGGGCGTTCAAACCCTGTGTACACGGATGAGAGGATGAGTACTTTCTTTTCCTAGCGAGAGTCTCTTGTAGGGTGAGCTGGACTGGAGAGCTGCATATGGTGGAACAAGCGGTGGTGGTGGTGGTGGACATGGCGGATTGAGAGAGGGTTGGTGATGGTATTCTTGATGTTGGCCTACATACAGTGTTTCCTACCAATAACCTTGTGATTCCCTGACTGCTTTGGCCTTGCGACGATACCTCCACATTTGCTGCTGGTGGTGTTCTAACCGGTGGGCTTACAATGAGGGAAGCAATGTAGCGTTGCTGACTACCTTCATTCTGAGCTGGTGCACCAACGGTACGTGACGCTTGGTAGTTAGTCCAGGCTTGCAAGTGCATGTTGGTTAAATGGCTATGCATGCAAGTTGTATTTAAATTTTGGAGATTCTTCCCTCTGCTAAAGGTCTTTGAGCATTTCTTACAGATAACTTTTGACTGATCATTCGGATCTTGGTTAAAAAATTGCCACACAGCACTCTTCCTACTATCGAATACCTTTTCAGGCATTGCACGCTGTGCTACTTTCACCAGATGGCCACGCTGTCCTAAAACTGTTTTTGTTTTTGACACACGTTTTTGGCCTGATACGGGCCTGCCAGATGACAGCTGTTGCGATGTAGATGGCTGCTGCGGATCATCCTCCTCCGCTTCTGAGCTACTGGCAGCGGCACCCTCTTCCCCCAATGGCTGCCAATCTGGGTCAACAACTGGGTCATCTATCACCTCCTATTCAATGTCATGTGCACCTTCCTCTGTGTCACCGTGTAAGGTGCTATAGCGTTCGGGACGGGGCACCATAGTCTCATCAGGGTCAGATTCTGGCTCAGTACACTGCGAGGGCAATGTAGTGATCTGAGTCAATGGAACAGCATAGTAATCTAGATGTGGCTGTGCATCAGTGCACTCCATGTCCGATTAATCTTGTAATGGGCAGTTAACAATTTCCCTTTCTAATCCAGGCACGGTATGTGTAAAGAGCTCCATGGAGTAACCTGTGGTGTCGCCTGACGCATCCTTCACTTTTGGTTTGGGTGAAGGACACACGGAAACGTCTTGTTCCTGACCGGGAGCATCCACTGACGACTCGCTGCTTTTATATTTTGAACTTTCTGAAGAGGAGGCGAAAGAGCTAGAGGCTGAGTCAGCAAGGAAAGCCAAAACTTTTTCCTGCTGCTCCGGCTTTAAAAGCTGTTTTCCTACTCCCAGATAAGGGAGCCTTCGAGACCTTGTGTAGCCAGACGATGACGCTGGCTCAACACCTCCAGCCATAGGTGCAATTTTGCTTTTCCCACTACCACCAGAAGCTCCACCACCACCACCATCAGTACCAGCTGGCAACGACCGCCCACGGCCTCTTCCACCAGACTTCCTCATTTTGGGGAAAATGTAACCAAAATAACAACCATTATATGGTATAGTAAAACAAGGTAGAAGGTGTATATGAACTTGTTGAGAATTTAAATCTCCCTTTTTATTTTGGGGAGACAGCACCACAACTCAGGCCCAGTGTATAACACAACACAATGTAAGTGGCAGAACGTGGCTAGCTGATATACGACAAACTAACAGAACTGATGTATATCCACTTTGTGACAATTTGAATCTCCCTTTTTTTGGGATGGGGACTGCACCACAACTCAGGCCCAGTGTATAACACAACACAATGTAAGTGGCAGAACGTGGCTGGCTGATATATGACAAACTAACAGAACTGAAGTATATCCACTTTGTGACAATTTGAATCTCCCTTTTTTTGGGGGGAGACTGCACCACAACTCAGGCCCAGTGTATAACACAACACAATGTAAGTCGCAGAACGTGGCTGGCTGATATACGACAAACTAACAGAACTGACGTATATCCACTTTGTGACAATTTGAATCTCCCCTTTTTGGGGGGGAGACTGCACCACAACTCAGGCCCAGTGTATAACACAACACAATGTAAGTGGCAGAACGTGGCTGGCTGATATACGACAAACTAACAGAACTGACGTATATCCACTTTGTGACAATTTGAATCTCCCTTTTTTGGGGGGGGAGACTGCACCACAACTCAGGCCCAGTGTATAACACAACACAATGTAAGTGGCAGAACGTGGCTGGCTGATATACGACAAACTAACAGAACTGACGTATATCCACTTTGTGACAATTTGAATCTCCCTTTTTTTTGGGGGAGACTGTACCACAACTCAGGCCCAGTGTATAAAACAATGCAATGTGAGTGGCAGCAAGTGGCTGGCTGATATACGACAAACTAAGAGGACTGAGGTATATCCACTTTGTGAGAATTTCAATCTCACTTTTTTTTGGGGGGAGACTGAACCCAAACTCAGGCCCAGTGTATAAAACAACGCAATGTGAGTGGCAGCAAGTGGCTGGCTGATATACGGCAAACTAAGAGGGCTGAGGTATATCCACTTTGTGAGAATTTGAATATCCCTTTTTTTTGTTGGAAGACTGAACCCTAACTCAGGCCCAGTGTATAAAACAACGCAATGTGAGTGGCAGCAAGTGGCTGGCTGATATACGGCAATCTAAGAGGACTGAGGTATATCCAGTTTGTGAGAATTTCAATCTCACTTTTTTTTTGGGGGGAGACTAAACCCAAACTCAGGCCCAGTGTATAAAACAACGCAATGTGAGTGGCAGCAAGTGGCTGGCTGATATACGACAAACTAAGAGGACTGAGGTATATCCACTTTGTGATAATTTCAATCTCAGTTTTTTTTGGGGGGAGACTGAACCCAAACTCAGGCACAGTGTATAAAACAACGCAATGTAAGTGGCAGCAATTGGCTGGCTGATATATGAAAAAATACAAGGACTGTAGTACAATTTCAATCTCCCGACAATGATCTCAGGACAAGTACGGCAGCAATAAAAAGGACTGCTGCACACAAAAGTGTGGACAAATAAACAAGATAACTGTGCAGAAAGGAGCAACAGGATTTTTGCTTTTTAAAAAGCAGATGGTTTGCACAGCAGCGGTGCAAACAGCAATGCAGCTATCAGGGAGCCTTCTAGGGCAGCCTAATAAGCTACAGAGCTGATGCACAAAAATATAGCCTCCACTGTCCCTGCAAAAAAAGGTGGTGTTGGACAGTGGAAATCACTACAGCACAAGCGGTTTGGGGGTTAATCTTCCCTCCCTAACTATGTCCCTTCTTCTGACGAAGCTGCAGCAACCTCTCCCTATGCTAAGATCGGCAGAAGTAAGGTGGCGGTCGGCTTGCACGCCCCTTTATAGCCCTTGTGACGCCGCAGAAAGCAAGCCAATCACTGTCATGCCCTTCTCTAAGATGGTGGGGACCGAGACCTATGTCATCACGCTGCCAACACTCTGCGTCCACCTTCATTGGCTGAGAAATGGCGCTGAACGCGTCATACGAAACGCGACTTTGGCGTGAAGATTGCCGACCTCATGGCCGATCACACACTAGGATCGGGTCGGGTTTAATGAAACCCGACTTTGCCGAAAGGCGGCGATTTTTTAATTTGTCCGATCCGTTTCACTCAACTCTAGTGTTCAACAATTCTTTTTTTTTTTTTTAGCTTTCTTATTGCGCAGCCAATGGACTATATATTGCAGGTACGACATTCAGTGCAGTAAACGATATGATTGGAGGCACGGTTAAAGGAATTGATGGTGTGTATTGTGCCTTGCGGGAGGAGAAAAGTTTTTCCTTATTAATAGTTAACTCACAGACATTGCATCTGCCGTTAGCGTATTTGTGGAAGTTTTTACCGTGGAGCCATGATTGTGGGGGTTGTGGTGAATTTATTATGCAAGGGACAGTATATTGCCCAGTGACCTGCCTCTGGATACACATCTATAGCCATTATCCAGAATCTGACGTAATGTGTTATCCTGATTAACAATGGGTAGATATTTTAGAATTATATATTTTTAAATTTCACTAAATTGTTTACTGTATGGCGTTGAAGAGGTAACAGGAGCAGTGGAATCAGGTTTGGTAGTATTACATTTTTGTTTGTCTAATATATTACATCGGGTTTTTTTCTTTTTGTCTCTGAAGGCTTTATTGATATTGGATCTGCTGTATTCTCTATCGGCAAGTCTATTGCCTATAATGGCTCCTTCGGTGGAAAAAGCATGGTCACTGGAGCAAATTCTTCTGGCTCGTGTGAATTCTCCATATGGAATTGCTCGGATTGTGTGACGGGGATGGGAACTGGTGGATAGTAAACTGATGTTACTGTATTATCCTTTCTGAACAATTAAGTGTCCAACTTGTGGGATACAGAATGAATTTCAAAATCACACAGCTTTCGTCTATGCAGTGTAATCACTCTTAGCTTATTAGTGACTGGCTCCGGCCATGTATATAATCATGTCCCTTCACATATCCTATGACTAAGGGCTGTGAGGGGAATCATATGCAAGGATTGATATGTATCCCCCAGAATGCGCATAGAACCATATTAAACCCGCTGGAATGCATTGCAGTCACAGATATAGCTGTGGCTGCAATACAAAATACAAGTGTAGACCTGGTCAAGTTATTTGACCAAGGCAATGTTTAGGAAAACCTGTTAAGGGCTTTTATTTTTGGATCGAACTACAGTATGGTAGTGGGGCAGTTCACTTCCTCCAGACTGGGTCTTACAAGTGGCCCATGGTCACAGATTCCATTTACACCATGCAGCAAAGGGTTGGGTGTCAGTCTTGGTCTGCAAACTGCAGAGCAGGCAGCTCTGCAAGATTCAGCCTGTGCAAAGTAACACAGAGCCAAGGGAAGCCAAAGGGCATGGCACCCCTCAGCGTAACACGGCGGTGCAGTTGCCCACGGAAACATGTCTCAGATTCGGAGGACACAGTTTGTTTCCAGTTGTGAGTTTCTTTGGACATTAAAAGACATTTGCTTTGAGCTTTTCTGTGGTTCCTGCCTATCTGTTGCACTGCACCAACCCAGCTGCACTACAGGGCGCTCTATGCACCAGAAATGCGTCAGGTGTTGCTTTTAACTGTTTTTAATGGTTTCCTAATAAATTAAGTTCTTTTATTACTTGGATGGTCGTGGTGGAATGGAATGCCCCAGGCCTCACTCTCAATACATTGTATGATGTCCCCAAGTAACTCGCTCTTTTATGCACCTCCCAAATGTAAAAAACAGGATGTGAGGGTGCAATTCATTTCAACCTATAACCATGAGTGGCAAAATATGAGAACAATTTTGAAAAGGCACTGGCCCATTCTTAAGACAGTCATCATTACAGTCCTGCTTACCTGCCAATCCTCTTATGACATATAGACATTCTAGACACTGAAAAGCCACTATACACCCCCTGGGGAAAATCTATTTGGGAGTAGGGGTCCGAACATGGGCTTTTTCCTTGTGGCTGCAGTCTTGCCTGCAGCAACTTCCTTCCCAGCTCCACATTCGATTTTGCTGATGGAATTCACCTAACACCTTATCCGAGCACGTTTGCTCATCACTAAATATTTGTCCAGTGTTTAACAGAAAATTGAAGTCTGTGAAGAAATTTCAGTTTATACTGCAAATATTGGAGTTTGTAAAAAAAAATAATGCAGACACTGCTATTTTTTGAGCCGCATATTATTCCTTTTTCTTCATTTTCAGTTTCAAAATTGATATTTTGTTCATGTTTTCATTTGGAGTTGAATGTGCAGCTCCTTGCGCCTTTGTGTATCTATATATATAATTGTCTAAGGGGTATTTCCGTCTTTCTGTCCTCAACTTCCATAACGGAAATCCCGTGTTGCTGATTGGTCTTGCCAGCTGCCTGTCATGGCTGCAGCGACCAATCAGCGACGGGCACAGTCCTATTAGTCCCTCCCTACTCCCCTGCAGTCAGTGCCAGGCGCCTGCATACTCCCTTCCAGTCACCGCTAACACAGGGTTAACGTCTGCAGTAACGGACAGCGTTATGCCGCGGGTAACGCACTCCCTTATCGCTGCTATTAACCCTGTGTGTCCCCAACTTTTTACTATCGATGCTGCCTATGCAGCATCAATAGTAAAAAGATCTAATGTTAAAAATAATAAAAAAAACCCCAAACCTGCTATTCTCACCTTCCGTAGTCCACCGAGACCGCTAAGTCATGTGGGTAATTTCACAATGCATCCTGGGAACGGAAGATGGCGGCAGCCGCGTGCGCATCTCCAGAGCTTCGATGGATCCCGGCGGGTGAGTATATAACTAATTTTCATTTTAATTATTTTTTTTAAACAGGGATATGGTGCCCACACTGCTGTATACTACGTGGGCTGTGTTATATACCACGTGGCTGCTATATACTACCTGGAAAGTGTTAGATACTATGTGGGCTGTGTTTTGTACTATGTGGGCTGTGCTATATATTACGTGGCCTGTTATATACTGCGTGGCTGCTATATACTACGTGGGCTGTTATATAGTACGTGGGCTGTGTTATATAGTACGTGGGCTGTTATATACTGCATGGCCACTGTTATATACTGCGTGGCCTGTATTAACGCATCGGGTATTCTACAATATGTATGTATATAGCAGCCACATAGAATATAGCACAGGCCACGTACTATTTGTCTGCTATATACTACATGGCTCCTATATACTACGTGGCCTGTGCTATATACTATATGGCCGCTATATACATACATACATACATATTCTAGAATAAACGATGCGTTAGAATCGGGCCACCATCTAGTATGGAAATAAATGTTATGAGGATTTAGCTTTTTCTGAGTTGTTTTAGACACAGTGTCAGGACTCTGAACATTTTTTACCTTTTGTGCATTACTGCCGTTTTTCAAGATGGCGTCTTTGGTCTCATGTGCATTGTGTTTCCTGCTATAAAACTCCACCCCAGCCTTCAGTCTGTGCTACAGTATTCTGCCTTGCATCCAGCTCCTGACCTCTGATTACTCCCTGGCTATACACCTGCTCCTGTGAACCTGTGTGGTGATCCTGCTACTCTGCTCTGAGTTCCTGCTGCATACACAAGTTTCCAGTAATCCTCCTTCATCTGCTGTTCGTGTTTACTTCCATCTGCATTTGCTGGTCATGTAAGCTGTTGCTGCTTTGCAATAACCTGAGACTATTAACCAGGCCTTCCTGGTTGAGCTAAGATATGATTTGAACTGCCTAATAAGCATATCTGTCTGTGCCTGGACTAAGACAAGGATTTATTCGTGTCAAGTATCCTCAAGAATAACTGTGCTTCATAGACTTTCTACTTCATTGCATTTTCCTCTGAAGTTTCCTATAGACTACTAAGCTGTGTTTATTATTTGCACCAAGTGTTGTAGACTTGAGTTTCTCTCTGCACCTGTTTGAATCACCGTGTGATAATATAGACTTTACCACTTATAAAAGTGTCCTGTAGTTGTCTTGTTCCACGCAAAGAGTCTCCTGAGTTATCCCCTATAATTATTACACACTGCTAGTATTTTGCACATAACTATATGTCTCATTGATTTTGAATTGTCCACATAGATGTAAGACGCTAAGTTTTTTTGCCAGATTTGTGCAGAAATTTTTTTTTTTTTGCACATAAACGCAAGGTTACGCAAGAAAAGCGACTTTTGCTTGTTCACACCATTCTTGCCCTAGCTTCAACAAAGTGGGCAAAGCTGGAGCACCGGCTCACCTAACCCATGGTATTATGCATTGTATTTTTCTTATATATTGCCTGTATTTGTTCGAAGGCTTATAGCTGCTCTGGTGTATTCTTTTTATAAGATGTGTACGGAGTGGAGCCACACACATAAGTTGTTAATGGGTACAGTCATGCACAAATTATGTGAAAGGAGGGTAGCAGTATGTATATATAGCACCGCAGTGTGCATGTAGGATGTGTACGGAGCAGAGCTGTGCATGTAGGATGTGTATGGAGCAGGGCCGTGCATGTAGGATGTGTATGGAGCAGAACCGTGCATGTAAGATGTGTACAGAGTGGAGCCGTGCATTTAAGATGTGTAGGGAGAGGAGTCGTGCATGCAGGAGGTGTACAGAGTGGAACGGTGCATGCAGGAGGTGTACAGAGTGGAAACGTGCATGCAGGAGGTGTAGTGTGGAACGGTGCATGTAGGTGTACAGAGTGGAACGGTGCATGCAGGAGATGTACAGAGTGGAACCGTGCATGCAGGAGGTGTACAGAGTGGAAACATGCATGTAGGAGGTGTACAGAGTGGAACCGTGCATGCAGGAGGTGTACAGAGTGGAACCGTGCATACAGGAGGTGTAGAGTGGAATGGTGCATGCAGGAGGTGTACAGAGTGGAACCGTACATGTAGGTGTACACAGTGGAAACGTGCATGTAGGAGGTGTACAGAGTGGAACAGTGCATGCAGGAGGTTTACAGAGTGGAATGGTACATGTAGGTGTACAGAGTGGAACCATACATGTAGGAGGTGTACAGAGTGGAACGGTACATGCAGGAGGTGTACAGAGTGGAATGGTACATGTAGGTGTACAGAGTGGAACCATACATGTAGGAGGTGTACAGAGTGGAACTATGCATGTAAGAAGTGTACAGATCTACATATAAATACCAGTAATATAGCAGCAGAAACCCATGTAAGTGTAAAAACAAGGAGAAAACTGAGTCAAAAAAGCCAATAAAAAAAATCACCAAAGTTTATTACTTCAATTAAATGAACAACAATTCATATACATACAAAAAATAATAATAAATAAATGCAAAAATGTGTAATACATGGGTTTAGTAAAAAAAAAAGTGATTAAATTCATAGGTGTAAACAAAGGGCCGAAGAAAAGGTCAGGAGTTGTAATAAAGAGCAAACAGAAGGAAAAGGGGATATATGATCCGTTTCCAGGGGCTTAGTAAAAAGGTATCACATGCCTGTATGCACCAGTATTTCCACATTGGCATTAAGTATCCAAATAACCAAGACAATATGCATTCAAGACAAAGCCTCTATATCCCTCTGTTGCACCCTGTACCTATCAAAAGTAATATTAGTAACATCGGGGTTACTAGTGATGAGCGAGTGTACTCGTTGCTCGGGTTTTCCCCAGCATGCTCGGGTGGTCTCCGAGTATTTGTAACTGCTCGGAGATTTAGTTTTCATCGCAGCAGCTGAATGAGTTACAGCTACTAGCCTGCTTGATTACATGTGGGGATTCCCTAGCAACCAGGCAACCCCCACATGTACTCAGGCTCGCTAGTAGCTGTAATTATTCAGCTGCCGTGATGAAAACTAAATCTCTGAACACTAACAAATACTCGGAGGTCACCCGAGCATGCTCGGGAAAACCCAAGCAACGAGTATACTCGCTCATCACTAATAGTTACCCATTATGATGATCTGTCCTGCCTAGACCTCGGTCACGTACCCGAACGTGCGTTTCGTGTTTAAATGACGCTTCCTCAGGGGGCGTGTACAATACAGAGCCAAGCGTGGTATTCCATATCACCTTATTTGCATGCTTGCAGTCACATGCAAAATTGATTCCTGCGCTTTTCTCAATAGAAACTGAAAGAATCTGGTTGGTGCATAAGCTCATGTATACAAATCGCAATGTGGTCATGTGTAAAAAAATTGTGACGTGTGCACCTCACGCAGTTTGATTTCACAGTCATGTAGAGTGTCAAGTACACACTTCTCAGCACATGATAAATGTCCCCTCTGCAGGGGCACCCCTTATGTCCTCTCACTCAATCCAACACACAACCTCTGTCCTAGGCTTTTAACCCCTTAAGGCCCCGTCTCACATAGCGAGATCGCTAGCGAGATCGCTGCTGAGTCACAAGTTTTGTGACGCAACAGCGACCTCCATAGCGATCTCGCTATGTGTGACACGTACCAGCGATCAGGCCCCTGCTGCGAGATCGCTGGTCGTGTCGGAATGGCCTGGACCTTTTTTTGGTCGTTGAGGCCCCGCTGACATTGCTGAATCGGTGTGTGTGACACCGATCCAGCGATGTCTTCACTGGTAACCAGGGTAAACATCGGGTTACTAAGCGCAGGGCCGCGCTTAGTAACCCGATGTTTACCCTGGTTACCAGCGTAAATGTAAAAAAAAAACAAACAGTACATACTCGCCTTCTGATGTCCGTCAGGTCCCTTGCCGTCTGCTTCCTGCTCTCACTGACTCCCGGCCGTACAGTGAGAAGTGAGAGCACAGCAGTGACGTCACCGCTGCGCTCTCAGTGTACGGCGGCTCAGTCAGAGCAGGAAGCAGACGGCAAGGGACCTGGACACCGAAAGGCGAGTATGTAGTGTTTGTTTTTTTTGGTAACCAGGGTAAACATCGGGTTACTAAGCGCGGCCCTGCGCTTAGTAACCCGATGTTTACCCTGGTTACCGGGTGCTGCAGGGGGACTTCGGCATCGTTGATGACAGTTTCAACGATGCCGAAGTCGTTCCCCTGATCGTTGGTCGCTGGGGAGAGCGGTCTGTGTGACAGCTCCCCAGCGACCACACAGCGACTTACCAACGATCACGGCCAGGTCGTATCGCTGGTCGTGATCGTTGGTAAATCGCTTAGTGAGACGGGGCCTTTAGTGAGAGAGCCAATTTGGTACTTAATGACCATGCCAATTTTTACAATTCTGACCACTGTCACTTTATGAAGTTATAGCTCTGGAACGCTTCATCATAGCCCACTAGTTCTGAGACTGTTTTTCGTGACATATTGTACTTCATGTTATTGGTAAAATTTATTCTATATAACTTGCGTTTATTTATGAAAAAGACGGAAATATTGCAAAAATGTTAAATTTTGCAATTTACAAACGTAAATTTTTTGTACCCTTAAATCAGAGAGATATGTCACACAAAATAGTTAATAAATAACATTTCCCACATGTCTACTTTACATCAGCACAATTTTGGAAACATATATTTTTTTTTTTGTAAGGACGTTATAAGGGTTAAAAGTTGACAAGCGATTTCTCATTTTTCCAACAAAATTTACAAAACCTTTTTTTTTAGGGACCATCTCACATTTGAAGTGAGTTTGGGGGTCAATATAACAGAAAATACCCAAAAGTGACACCATTCTAAAAACTGCACCCCTCAAGGTGTGCGCAAAACCACATTCAAGAAGTTTGTTAACCCTTCAGGTGCTTCACGAAAACTAAAGCAATGTGGAAGGAAAAAATGCACATTTTACTTTTTCACAAAAAAATTACTTGGAACCAATTTTTTTTTTATTTTCACAAAGGTATCAGGAGAAAATGGACCACAAAATTTGTTGTGCAATTTCTCCTGAGTACGCTAATATCCCGTATGGGGGGGAAATCCACTGTTTGGGCGCATGGCAGGGCTCAGAAGGGAGGGTGCACCGTTTGGCTTTTTGAATGCAAAATTGGCTGGAGTCAATGGTGGCGCCATGTCAAGTTTGGAGACCCCTGATTTACCTGAACAGTGGAAGCCCCCCCAAATCTAACTCCAACCTAACCCCAAAAACACCCCTAAGACTAATCCCAACCCTAACCACAACCCTAGCCCTAACCACAAACCTAACCCTAACACACCCCTAATCCCAAACCTAATCATAATCCCAGCCATAAACACAACCCTAAGGGTACTGTCTCACAGTGGCACTTTGGTCGCTACGATGGCACAATCCGTGACGCTCCAGCGTCGCTCCATTATCGCTCCAGCGTCGTAGACTGCGGTCACACTTCGCAATGCACGGCGCTGGAGCGATAATTTCATGACGTATTTGCGATGTAGAAGTTTTACGGGACAGTCGTAATATCGTGCACACCTTTGTTACACGATGCGATCATGCCGCCACAGCGGGACACTTGACGACGAAAGAAAGTTTCAAACGATCTGCTACGACGTACGATTCTCAGCGGGGTCCCTGATCGCAGTAGCGTGTCAGACACAGCGAGATTGTAAGTATATCGCTGGAACATCACGGATCGTGCCGTCGTAGCGACCAAAGTGCCACTGTGAGACGGTACCCTTACCTTACCCTAACTTTAGCCCAACCCTAACCTCACCCTAACCTTTGTCCAACCCTAACTTTAGCCCAACTCTAACCCTAATGGAAAAATGGAAATAAATACATTTTTTTATGGTTCATTTCAAAATGAACCAATAGGAAACATTTCCTAATGTTGCTGAGTGCTGGCCGGCAGATCTCGGCGGGTGCACTGCGCACGCCATTTTCTTCCCGAAGAAGACACCGGCAACCCGGGGGACTTCACGGGGGGTTGCAAGGACACCTGAGGTACCGGGGGAGATTGGGGGACCCCATTTCTCTCTCTTCTAATTAAAATTAAATGGGAAAATTTAAATCTCTCTTCTAAGAGAAATTAAATGGGAAATCTGACTTTTTTTGCAGTCGCTGTTGTTCCGTTAATAACGGCGCTCACAACATTGGGGTCAGTAAAAAATTACCTGAATCATGTTCTTTGGGGTCTCAGCTACCCCCGGTACCCGAGACGCCGGAGAAATTCCGACACTGGGGGGAAATATACACTTATTTCTCAGCGCCGATAAAAAGCTGAGGCATAAGTGTATGTAAGAATGTAAGCTCGCAAGGGCAGGGTCCTCGCCTCTCTGTATCAGTCTGTAATTGCTAGTTTGCTTATTGTAAGTGATATCTGTAATTTGTATGTAACCCCTTCTCATGTACAGCACCATGGAATCAATGGTGCTATATAAATAATAATAAGTACCCTTAACTGCCGCCGTTAAAAGGCATATCGATGGTCATTATGGGGTTAATGTAAGCATAAATTACACGCTGACATATTCAGCACACTCCAATTTCTTAATGCGCTGCCACCACTCACACAGATGATGAGTCCCCAAAATATGTTAGTCAGACAATCAAAAAGTCACACACAATCCGAAAGGCTGTGTATTCTTTAGAGCATACAAGGATCAAACGTATTACAGATTTTAGTTTGAATATAAAAATAAACAGTGCTTACAATAAAAGATATAAAAAAAGATAAAAAATAAAACGACACAAATATGCAAAACAGTTATAAAATAAAAAGGGAAAAATAACAGAAATATATACCGTATTTTTCGGACTACAAGACGCACTTTTTCCCCCCCAAAAAAGGGGGGAAAATGGGGGTGCGTCTAATAGTCGCAATGCAGGCTTACCGTGGCGGCAGAGGTGTGGCGGCAGAGGTGCGGCGGCAGACGTGCGGGGATGAGGAGGCGCAGTGAGCGGGGTCCCTTTCCCCGGTGAGGTGATGCAGCAGCCCGGTAAGCAGCAGAGCCGGGTGAATCCTGTTGTTAGCGGTGGTGGCGGCCATCTTCCGGAGGCCGCGCGTGCGCAGATGGAGCGCTCTGCTTCCCGGGGCTTTAGGAAAATGGCCGCGGGATGCCGCGCGTGCGCAGATGGGGATCGCGGCGGCCATTTTCCTGACGTTCTTGGCTTCAGGAAAATGGTCGCCGCGATCTCCATCTGCGCACGCACGGCCTCCCGCGGCCATTTTCCTGAAGCCCCGGGAAGCAGAGCGCTTCGGGAAGATGGCCGCCACCACCGCTAACAACAGTATTCACCCGGCTCTGCTGCTTACCGGGCTGCTGCATCACCTCACCGGGGAAAGGGAACCCTCTGACACCATACCTCTCACTGCGCCTCCTCATCTCAGCACCTCCTCATCCCAGCACCTCTGCCGGTAACCACTGCTGCAACCCTCCCATGGACACCAGGCCGTGGCGTCGCCCACCTAAGCAGGAAGGGACCCTGCTCAGGTGCACGCCGTACCGCATCACCCCACCTCTGCCAACACCATGCCTCCTGTGACCCTGCTCTGCCACCGCCAGCCCTCAGGTAAGATACTGTAAATTCGGACAATAAGACGGACCCCCATCTTATAAAAAATCTTTTTTTCTGCAATTTTCACCCCAAATTTGGGGTGCGCCTTATGGTCTGGTGCGTCTTATAGTCCGAAAAATACGGTAAACGTTTTCATCTACAGTTATCTTCTGCTTCTTTAAGAGAAGAAATAAATTATGGATTACATCAGCCTCCTAGGCAGCACCCACATGTGAACAACTTCTTTTTGTGCTACCCAGCTTTTTACATTACTGAAAATAGGCTTATATGTCCAGGATGACCCGGAATGGGCCAATTAAAAGTTACTGTTTGTGAATGGATGATGGGCTAAGTTGTGGCATTTCAAATATCTTGTGTTCGAGCCAGATGGCCATTAAAACAAAGTGTTTTGGATGGAGGAGAGCAAAATAGCACTTATTTGAAAGGAGAAACATTATGTTTGGAGAAAGAAAAACTCAGCAGTATGGTATAAAAACCTCAAACCATCTGTGAAACAATGTGGTGGTAGTACAAGGTTGAGGCTTGTTTTGCTGCATCAGGGCCGGGACGGCTGTAATAATTGATGGAGAAATAACTTAAGAATAATACCCTTAAGTTCTAAAGAAACTGTCAGGACATCTGTCCATGAACTGAAGCTCAAGACAACATGAGGCATTCAGCAAGACAACAACCCTAAGAACACAAGTCATTCTACAAAAGAGAAGACAAAGGAACAATAAAGTTAATGGAGATGTCAGTTGAAAACAAGTTATCACCTATCCATGGGATATTGAACAATGGGGATCCGAGAGCTGGGACCTGAACAGATCAGGGGAACAGGAAACTTTTATCCCTGGTAGGGTTCACTCACACCGCCGTATAAACCGGATGAGGGCTGTCAGACTTTTTTTTAAATCAGATTGCACTCTGCTCTATGTTATTCAATGGGGCAGTGCTGATAACCTTTTTTTTTATCTTACAGAATCTGTCTGTGAAGAAAATCAGATGAGACTCACCTATTCAAGTCTACGGGTGCAAGAAAAAAAAAATCAGATGCCACAGTACAGCATCTGATTTTTATGGATACATTGAAATTCTGTAACATAGGAAACTGTAAATGATTAATTATTGCTACTGAAAAAAGGGATTGCACATAGATGACAACTAAGAAAAAGATAGTCCCACTTTTCTGGCTAAAAATAGGAACGATCTTTTATACCGTAGTGTGACCCTAACCTTAGAGTGGATGAGCAGTTAAAATGCTCGACTTGATGCTTCATTTATTACGCATTGTAATACTGAGTGCTGCGTTTTCCCCAGTGGCCACATGGAGAATCAATGGAGCAACAGTTGGGCATCCAACCAGCTGTTCCATTTTGTAACTGGCATAAAAGTGCCCCATTGGGGATAAAAAAAAAAAAAGAAAAATCTCCATTCTGGTGATCAATGAGGGTCCCACTGCTCAGTAAGTTATCACCTATCCTGTGGATAGATGTAACCAAGCTTACGTGCCGGACCAACCAACAATTACTAGAAACATTTAGATACAGTATTTGCTGCACAAAGGGGTCACAGCAGATACTGAAAGAAAAGGTTCACATAGTTTTTCAACTCACAGTCATGAGATATTGGATTATTTTCTAAAATTTATGAAGGTAAAGCTTAATATTTGACTCCTTTATTCGGTTCAATCTATCCCTTTTTAAGACTTGTGTGAAAATGTTATGTTTTAAGTCAATTTTAAGTAAAAATATGGAAAATTCTGGAGGGTTCACATATTTCAACACCATTGTAAATAATCATTTAGTGCTTTAAATTGCTTTACATTTCTCTTTTATGAAATGTGGCTTCACTGTGATATTTTTACTTCTTGTACAATTTGCTACCTCCTCCAACAACATTATATTTGTAGCTGGAACATTTTCTAGCTTCCTGTAAATCATTTCCCAATTAAATTGACCTCTATTCTGTGTGAATATGGTGACTTCTCACCAGAACGAGTAATGGTTAAAGGATCTGGGAATGTTTAGTTGGCAAAAAAGTGAAAAAGGAGGGATCATCCAGTCTATTCAGCGCTCCCAGGTAACATGCACCAAGCAACGATATTGCAAATCTTGGAAAATTTATTCAGAATAAAACAACGCGTTTCGGCTACACATTTGTTAAAAATAGCCTTCCTCGGGTATTTTAACAAATGTATAGCTGAAACGCGTTGTTTTATTGTAAATAAATTTTCCAAGATTTGCAATATTGTTGCTTGGTGGCATGTTACCTGGGAGCGCTGAATAGACTGGATGATCCCTCCTTTTTCTCTTCACTTCACGGTCTCCTGGCTGAGAGATCCGTTGTATCCAGACTGTTGCTGCATACGAGGGAAACTAGGCATCTTGTTCGGACCTAATAGGTCGATATGCTATGATACAAGCTACACACAAGGTGAGCATTTTCAACCTACATATTTGAGGTGAACGAAATTATTTACACTTAGATCTGCGCCCCGATCTCTTGTTTCCCTCCACTCTCCCTAGACCCTGTAGCCTTGGGGTCCTGTATACTCTTGATTAGTTTGCAAAAAAGAAGGCTAAGAGGAGACTTAATAGCTGTCTACGAATATCTGAAGGGCTGTCACAGTGTAGAGGGATCATCATTATTCTCATTTGCACATGGAAACGCAAGAAGCAATGGAATAAAACTGACAAGAAGATACAGATTAGATATTAGACAAAACATTGACAGTGAGGGTGATCAATGAATGAAACAGGCTTCCCCAAGAGGTGGCAAGTTCTCCTTCAATGGAAGTCTTCAGAGGCTGGACAGACATCTGTCTGAGATGGTTTAGTGAATCCTGCTTTGAGCAGGGGGTTGGACACGATGACCCTTGAGGTCCCTTCCAACTCTAATATTCTATGACATTTACCACATTCTGAACAGTAAACTAGCTTTTCAGCTAACTAACACAAATTTCTCTTTCAATTAAAATATTTCCCAAATTCTGAACATGAATTCTCACGTGTATTTTATGATGTGTAACAATTCTTAATTTATTACTAACATCTAACATTTCCCACATTAGGAACATGAAAATTGCCTCTCTCCTGTATGAATTGTTTGATGTTTAGCAAGCACATACTTTGTAGCATAACATTTATCACATTCTGAACATGAGAATGGCTTCTCCCCTGTGTGACTTCTCTGATGTCTAATGACAGCAGATTTGCGTGCAAAACATTTCCCACATTCTGAACATGAGAATGGCTTTTCCCCTGTGTGAATTTTTCGATGTCCAAAAAGAGTTGAATTATCTGTAAAACATTTCCCACATTCTGAACATGAAAATATCTTCTCTCCTGTGTGAATTCTCTGATGAGTCACAAGATATGATTTTTCTGTAAAAGATTTACCACATTCTAAGCACGAAAATGGCTTCTCCCCAGTGTGAATTCTCTGATGTGTAACAAGCTTTGTTTTCTGACTAAAACATTTTCCACATTCTGAACACAAAAATAACTTTTCCCCTGTGTGAATTCTTTGATGTTCAAGAAGATGTGTTTTCTCTATAAAAGATTTCCCACATTCTGAACATGAAAATGGCTTTTCCCCTGTGTGGATTCTCTGATGTCTAACCAAACAGGATTTCTCTTTAAAACATTTCCCACATTGGGAACATGAAAATGGCTTCTCCCCTGTGTGAATTTTCAAATGTGCTAGAAGATTTGATTTGTTTGAAAAACATTTCCTACATTGGGAACATGAAAATGGCTTCTCCCCTTTGTGAATTTTCTCGTGCTTAGCAAGATTTGATTGAGCTGTAAAACGTCTCCCACATTCCAAACATGAAAATAACTTCTCCCCTGTGTGAATTCGTTGATGTGTAATAAGATTTGATTTATCTTTAAAGCATTTCCCACATTCTGAACATGAAAATGGCCATTCATCTTTGTGAACTCTCTGATGTCTAACAACACATGATTTGTCTGTAAAACATTTCCCACATTGGGGACAAGGAAATGCCTTATCCCCTGTGTGAATTTTCTCATGTTTAGCAAGATTTGATTTAGCTGTAAAACTTTTCCCACACATTAAACATGAAAATGGTTTCTTTCTTGTGTGAAATCTTTGATGTCCATGATAAATTCTGTTATTTTCATTATTTTTCAATGAATCAGTAGATAGCGCCAGGTCAAAAGTATCAGATGACAGACCATTATGGTGTAGATCTGAAGGTATATCTGGGACAATGGCATGGTCTTCATATGTATCTGGTGTAATATTATGATCATCTGCTTTAAAATCTGAAAAGAATTTCTCTACGCTTCTGGTACAGTTATCTGCCAAAAATGAAGACAATTGTATTATTTTTCAATAAAATTCCTTGAAAGTATCGTAATTTAAAAATTATATATAGCATTTGTATATAAATATATATACAATTTATAGTGACATTTAATTTTCAATTGACTAGGACAGTCGCATCTAAAGCACCATTACCAGAAATTGACTAAGGCTTGCTCCTTGTCTCATATCCTACTTACACATGCAAACTATGTCCGTTGAGGAACAATTAAAGGATGTGGGAAAGTTTAGCTTGTCCCAAAAAAAGGTAAGAGAAGGCATAGCTGTCTACAAATATCTAAAGAGATGTCACAGTGTAGAGGGATCATCATTATTCTCACTTGCACATGGAAACATGAGAAATAATTGAATGAAACAAAGGGAGAAGATACAAATTAGATATTAGAAAAAAAGTTTGACTGTGAGTGTGATCAATGAGTGGAACAGGCTGCCACGAGAGGTGGAGAGTTCTCCGTGAATGGAAGGGTTCAAACAGAGGCTGGACAGACATCTGCCTGGGATGGTTTAGTGAATCCTGCATTGAGCAGGGGGTTGGACACAATGACTCTGGAAGTCCCTTCCAACGCTAACATTCTATGATTCTATGGACTAAAAAGTGTTAAAAACTATGATCAAGCAAGTAATAAAATAATAAAACAAACAATACCTCATCATCCACTGATGCTCCTCTTCCAAGGTTAATCACCAATTGCCTTGTTTCCATTTCTAGCCAAACATTGACATAATTGCACCAGCCACTGACAGAGTAGAATCTGTGACTTCTCTGCATTTAGTGGTCACTACTCACCTGTGTGGTTACCTGTAAGAATCTCCCCTTTACACCACTCATCACCCATCACATATGTCTCTGTAGTATTAATATGGGTCAGATCTTCACCCTGAAACCAATAATGTAAGAGTCACAGAGAGATGGAGAAGTCACATGAAACAATTTAGAAGAAAAGATTGTAAATTAACAGGACGGGCAAAAATAACATGACAGCAGGAGGTCTCCTATATAAATCCAACCTGTCGCCTCCTAATTCTACCCAACAGTGCCCACAACCAGAAAATTATGAGAAGATCCAGACAACATCTAATATCTATGATCAGCTTTATCCGGTCATCTCCACCAAGTATAAAACAAACTGAATGGCCTCTTTCTTACAGAAACCCATCTGGCAGCACTTTGGCATTTAGAACCTCAGCAATTTGTCTTGCCCCACATTCCAGATGAAGGTCCTGACTTGTTCTTAGCAGCACATTCTATCTCCACCTAGAGAGGCCCTATAGGATTAAAATCTGAGGACTCTCAAGACCAGGGAAGCAAAAAAAAATCACTACAATTTTCCTGGAAGCAATCCATGACTGTACAACCATTATGGCATAGAGTGCTGTGTTTCTATCATAGGATCAATAGCAGCCAAGAAGTGATTAACTTGGTTGGTCAAAATGGTTAAGTCCTAATTAATTCTGACCCTTGAGGATAATCCATCGGAAATCTGTATTCATCTGGCCAGGCAATGTTTTCCAGTGCTCAGTGATATAATTTTGTGCTCTTTTGATCAAGCTTTTCCTTTCTATTTAATTTAAATGGCAAATACAATGGAAGATGCCTTTAGCATGATTGTGCATCAATTGTTTCTTTTTTTTTCCCCAGACAAGTTATATACAAACATGTTATCCCATTTCATTACAAACATTTCTTCCTACATAATATTCTCCATACACTACTGACACCTCTGCCCGTGAAAACCTGATGAGGTTTGTAGTTTTGAAATAGACAAGTATGGCTAATCTAGGAACGATGGTCTTGCCATCTTCAAATTCACTCAGATCACTCTACAATTGTTTCACTGTCTACTTAGGATTCACTCTGAAATCTGATCACTTAATTTTATGCTTCACTCGGGGGTCACAGGTTTAATTTCCATACACAGTAGCTCCAATCAGGAGAGCGCCAGAGTCTGCAATAAATTGTCCATTCAGTGTATTATACTGGTGGATAAAACCAGACTGAACACAAGACCTTCACAGCCATCTACACATCATAGGGGAGATCTCATGACACCTTCTCTCCATCTACCTGATAATCCTGAGGAACATTGGGATCTTCTTGTTTACAGTACTGTGGAAGAAAAGGACGGGGACATCTCTCTGGTGTTGTCCTCTCACTGGATAGAACTGGAGGAAACACATACAGGGACTGAGTTCATTCTTTACATACAGATAATTATAGGCCGTGTGTATTCAGTCCTGACTATTACCTGGTGATGTGAGGGGCTGGGGAACCTCCATCATGACGTCCTTGTACAGATCTTTGTGTCCTTCTAAATACTCCCACTCCTCCATGGAGAAATAGACGGTGACATCCTGACACCTTATAGGAACCTGACACATACAATGATACCGTCATCCCCCGATCCCTCCATAGCGTTACTGTATAATGTCCCAGCATTCCCAGCAGTGTCACCTCTCCAGTCAGCAGCTCAATCATCTTGTAGGTGAGTTCTAGGATCTTCTGGGCATTGATATCCTCATGTATCAGGGGGTGACGTGCGGACTCCGTGATTGGGCTGAGGGGTCTTCCCCATCCCTCAGACACAGGGGCCTGACAGTGCTCACTAGAGGTCTTCTTCACTACTGTGTAATCCTGGTTATGGAGAGACACATTAATAAACCTCACTACAGACATTCCCAGAGTCCTCACCTCTCCAGTTCTGTCCATCTGTTATTCCCATAGATAAGAATGATGTAATGTGACAACATCAGAATCTCTCACCTCTCCAGTAAGCCGGAAGAGGATCTCTAGGGTGAGGTGTAATATCCTCTCCGCCATCTTGTCCCTGTCCCTAGCCATCCTTGTAGGGTCACTCAGGAGAATTCTCTTATATAGAAGATCTCCACTGAGAGGATCCGATATTGTAGGGACCTGAATGGGGAGAAGATGACGATGTAACATCATAAAGATCCCATGTAAGAAATCTCCGGAGCTGTTACCGGCTTCACGTGATCACTACATCCAGTCATGGCTCCGTCCTGCCCCCATTATAACGGTTCTCTGAAAAATGGCCACAGGAAAATTGCCCACACGGAAAATTGCCAATTGCAGCATCACAAAGTTTAAGATCTATGATATTTGAGGTGAAAGGTGAGGGATGTTCCCATTATATGTGATCAACTTGTGATTTACAGCTGACCTAGTGCAAAACTGCAAAAATGCTGAAGATCTGTGGTTTGTAGCAGTCTGTCATTATCAGCAATAGAAAGATATAGTCTGCTCTCATCTCACTGGTTCTGCCTTACTTCCCCCACCAGCCCAGAACAGCAGCACATGCAGAATCAGCAGCAGTGTGATCCAGAGGAGCCATCACTGCTATCAGTACTCACAAAAGCATCACTGTATTATATGTGGAGTTACATGGAACTGCAGGTCATATCTAATACATTATCATCTCAGTGGCAGCCCACCAAAAGCAGGGTGCTACTGGCAGAGATAGTTTGTCCTAGAAGCCCAGAAGGCACAAACGTAAGGTGAGATTCTGTCAGAATCTGTCAGAGGAGCCGAAAGTGCCATAGCAGCGCCGCTCTCCCATTGACTTCAAAGGCAGTGAATCTGGCGCCTGCACTTTCTTTCCTCTCCACTTATGACTACCAAGAGTAAGAGTGAACAGATCCTACGAAGTTATGTATAATACACATATACTGCAGGTGCAGGCAGGCATAGGATGAAAGAAAATGCAGAGTGGATATCAATATGGGTCTCTAGGCCCACACACACCACATTGAGAGTGGAATAAGGGTCTCTAGGCCAACACACACCACATTGAGAGTGGAATAAGGGTCTCTAGGCCCACACACACCACAATGAGAGTGGAATAAGGGTCTCTAGGCCCACACACACCACATTGAGAGTGGAATAAGGGTCTCTAGGCTCAGACACACCACACTGAGAGTGGAATAAGGGTCTCTAGGCCCAGACACACCACACCGTGAGTAGAATAAGGGTCTCTAGGCCCATACACACCACAATGAGTGGAATAAGGGTCTCTAGGCCCAGACACACCACACAGAGTTGAATTATTGTTAGCACAGTGGAATGACAACTCCTAAGAACAGAATCCGTACTCTGGGACTAGGGATGAGTGAACCGAACTTGTAGAACCTGGAGAAGTAAACTGGGCCCAGAGACCTTTGTTGAAATCCATTCTGCATTTTCTTTGCTGCCTGTGTTGTGCTGTATTGTATTTCAATGGAGCCCATGGAAGTCAAGGACAATCACCCGGCAGCTTATTTGCAGGTATGCAATGATTGTTTATTAAAGGGAACCTGTCACCCCCCCCGGTCGTTTCAAACTAAAAGAGCCACTTGTGCAGCAGTAATGCTGCATTCTGACAAGGAGGCTCTTTCAGTTCTGGGTGCTGTAACTAGAGAAATAATCAGTTTTATAATTTGTCAGAAATACCTGGTGTTCAGTCAAGTGGGCTGGTGTTTCCCCCCTGCTTCAGACAGCACACAGCTGTCACTCACATCTTCTTGGCGCCGGGTGCCGCCTCCTCCTCACCGCTGTTTTCAGAAGTAGCCGGCGCCTGCCCTCTTTTCCCTGTCTGGTGCAGGCGTAGTGAGCGCTGCCCGTCTGTCCTCATATGCAGCCCAGCTGACTGCGCCTGCGCGGCCGCCCTGCTTGTGATTCCCAGCCCCGCAGTGACTTATGATTTATTCACATTGCGGGGCTGGGATTCACAGGCAGGGCGGCCGCGCAGGCGCAGTCAGCTGGGCTGCATATGAGGAAACACGGGCAGCGCTCACTGCGCCTGCACCAGGCAGGGGAAAAAGAGCATTAACCAGCAAACACCATACTAATAGTAGGTGAAAAAGAGGCATAGGCAAATATAAAAACATATATATTTTATTAGCAACTGATAAAACAAACAAGACAAGGATATTCATGCAAGACTGATTGCAGGCAAAGCAGGACAGTATAACAGCATACTAATGAGTAATTAAAGCCGTACAAAACGCACCAACTATATCAAGAAGAGCCTAGTGCAGTTGAAATAAATTACCATATATATTAAATCAGCCAATTGAAAAATAAACATACACAATTTAATGCCCTCTGCTCAAATTACTACAAGAAAAGATTTCTATATAAAGCTCCCCAAAGAAAAAAATTTACCTATCCTTAATGGGGGCCCAAAATCTCAAAAATAGTTCTCCTGAGCAGCATAACACTATTAGAAAGTGTCTAGTGCATATAAGGTAAAATGCTATGTCATATCATTATTTCTAATGGCAAGTAACAACCATTACTCTTAACTAGATCCTAAACGGCATATCACTTACAAAAGTATGCTTTCCGGCCTGCGTGCTCCTCAGTCACCCCGACAGCGCCGTTTCGCCTCTGTGGCTTCCTCAAAATAGGGGCTGGGATTCACAGGCAGGGCGGCCGCGCAGACGCTGTCAGCTGGGCTGCATATGAGGAAAGACGGGCAGCGCTCACTGCGCCTGCACCAGGCAGGGGAAAAGAGCGCAGGCGCCGGCTACTTTTGAAAACAGCGGTGAGGAGGAGGCGGCACCCGGCGCCAAGAAGATGTGAGTGACAGCTGTGTGCTGTCTGAAGCAGGGGGGAAACGCTGGCCTCCTTGACGGAGGACCAGGTATTTCAGACAAATTATAAAACTGATTATTTCTCTAGTTACAGCAGCCAGAACTAAAAGAGCCACCTTGTCAGAATGCAGCATTACTGCTGCACAAGGTGGCTCTTTCAGTTTGAAACGACTGGGGAGGTGACAGTGGCCCTTTAAACTTAAGTTATTGTTGTTATTAGACCTCCTTAATAAACTGTACTTAATAAACTTGTGGGTAGCTTTCTGTGTGGGCAATTTTTGCCGACATTTTTCTGTGCTGCAGAGCATCTCACCTATAATTTTATACTATTCTCTGTCCTGCAGGGCACTCACCTATAACTATATATTATTATTCTTCTGCCCTGCAGAGCATCTCATGTATACCTGCATAGTATCCCCCTGTGCTGCAGAGCATCTCACCTATAATTCTATAGTATTCTCTGTCATGCAGAGCATCTCACCTATAATTATATATTATTATTATTCTTCCTCCCTGCAATGCATCTCACATATACCTGCATAGTAGCCCCCTGTGTTGCAGAGCATTTAACCTATAGATCTGTGCTATTCTCCTGCCCTGTAGAGCATCTCACCTATAATTCTATATTATTCTTCTGCCCTGCAGAGTATCTCACGTATACCTGCATACTATCCCCGTCCTGCGAAGCATTTAACCTATATCTCTTTGCTATTCTCTGTCCTGTAGAGCATCTCACCCATAATTCTATACTATTCTCTGTCCTGCAGAGCATCTCACCCATAATTCTATACTATTCTCTGTCCTGCAGAGCATCTCACCTACAATTCTGTATTATCCTTCTGCATCTCAAGTATACCTGCATACTATCCCCCTGTCCTGCAGAGTATTTAACCTATAGATCTTTGCTATTCTCTGTCCTGCAGAGCATTTAAAGAGAACCTGTCACCTGAATTTGGCGGGACCAGTTTTAAGTCATATGGGCAGGGTTTTCGGGTGTTTGATTCACCCTTTCCTTACCCGCTGGCTGCATGCTGGCCGCAATATTGGATTGAAGTTCATTCTCTGTCCTCCGGAGTACACGCCTGCGCAAGGCAATATTGCCAGCATACAGCCAGCGGGTAAGGAAAGGGTGAATCAAACACCCGAAAACCCTGCCCATATGACCAAAAAATGGTCCCGCCAAATTCAGGTGACAGGTTCCCTTTAACCTATAATTCAGTCTGTGGGCAATTTTCTGTGGGCATTTTTCGCCTTCAATTTTTGGGGTGACATGTTCCCTTTAACTCCATCACTTCTGAGCCTGTGATAAATCTCTGTATGTGACTATAATGGGACTGTGTGTTATAATGGGTGACTGGAAAATTGCCCGCACGGAAATTTGCCAATTGCAGCATCACAAAGTTTCAGATCTATGATAAGAGGTGCAATTGGCAATTTTCCGTGCGGGCAATTTTCCAGTCACCCATTATAACACACAGTCCCATTATAGTCACATACAGAGATTTATCACAGGCTCAGAACTGATGGAGTTAAAGGGAACCTGTCACCCCCAAAAATTGAAGATGAGCTAAGCCCACCGGAATCAGGGGCTTATCTACAGCATTCTGTAATGCTGTAGATAAGCCCCCGATATAACCTGAAAGAAGAGATAAAGAGGATAGATTATACTCACCCAGGGGCGGTCCCGCTGCGGTCCGGGGCCTCCCATCTTCTTACGATGATGTCCTCTTCTTGTCTTCATGCTGCGACTCCGGCTGCCCTGTTGAGGGCAGAGCAATGTACTGCAGTGCGCAGGGGCCAGGAAAGGTCAGAGAGGCCCGGCCCCTGCGCACTGCAGCACTTTGCTCTGCCCTCAACAGGGCAGCCGGAGTCGCAGCATGAAGCCCAGAAGAGGACGTCATCATATGAAGATGGGAGGCCCCGGACCACGACACCCATCGGACCGGACCGCCCCTGGGTGAGTATAATCTAACCTCTTTTTCTCATCTTTCAGGTTATATCAGGGGCTTATCTACAGCATTACAGAATGCTGTAGATAAGACCCTGATGCCGGTGGGCTTAGCTCATCTACGATTTTGGGGGTGACAGGTTCCCTTTAATGTCCCCTGCCCCCAGTATAACACACAGTCGCATTATACAGGAAAGATATATATCTGCACCGTGTTAGCCAGTAGATATAAAAATATTTAGAATTGAGAGTCCTCAGTGGTTGATACCTTTTAATGGCTAACTGAAAAGATGGTAACAAATTGCAAACTTTGGAGACTACTCCGGTCTGTTCATCTGGCATAGACTAATACAAAATCTGATGAATCACATATCTCTTCAGATTTTGTATTAGTCTATGCCAGATGAAGAGACGTATGTAGTCTCGAAAGCTTGCAATTTGTTACCATCTTTTCAGTTAGCCATTAAAAGGTATCAACCACTGAGGACTCTCAATTCTAAATATTTTTCTAGTCCCATTATAGTCAAATACAGGGATTTATCACAGGCTCAGCACTGAGGGGGTTAATGTCCCCTGCGCCCAGTAATGGGGAATCTCCAGCACCTACCTCCACCTGCAGAGCCGCACACCACATATATGGCTGTTCTGTGCGCACAGGACCTGTGATGAGGTCACAGGAGGGGAGGAGTCAGGGGTCACATGATCAGGGCCTCAGTGTACACAGGACTCTGCTGTGCTGGTTGTCATGGTGCTGGATGAGGGGAAGTTTCTGTGTGGGGTCAGGAGGGGTTTACAGTGTGGATGTAGCAGAGCCGTGTGTGTACGACGTGTACTGTGCGGAGCCACGTGTGTCCGAGGTGTGCGGAACCTTGTCGTGTGTGTTCGAGGTGTACGGAGCCGAGCCGTGTGTGTATGAGGTGTACGGAGCGGAGCCGTGCATGTACGAGGTGTACGGAGCGGAGCCATGCATGTATGAGGTGTACGTAGCGAGTCATGTGTGTAGAAGGTGTATGGAGCGGAGCCGTGGGTGTACAGAGTAGAGCCATGGGTGTAAATTGTGTATGGAGCAGAGCCATGTGTATGACGTGTACGGAGCCGTGCTGGTACGAGATGTACGGAGCAGAGCCGGGTGTACAAGGTGTACGGAGTGGAACTGTGTGTACGGAGCGGAGCCGTGTATGTACGGAGCAAAGCAGCGTGTGTAAGACATGTATGTAGCGGCGCCGTGGGTGTATGAGGCATACGGAGGGAAACCGTGTGTGTACGGAGCGGAGCCGTGTGTTTACGACCTGTATGTAGCGAAGCAATGTGTGTACGAGGTGTATGGAGCGGAGCCGTGTCTGTACAATGTGTATGTAGCAGAGACGGGTGTGTACAACATGTATGTAGCAGAGACGGGTGTGTGCGACGCGCATGTAGCAGAGACAGGTGTGTTGTGAACTCTATTTTTCACAAGCGGTACTGTGTAGTGTTGTCTTTCTGCAGGTTGGCAGCATCAGCTGGTTCGTTATCCTTGGTTGGTTTCCTATTTAGCTCACCTGGATACTCAGTTCCTTGCCTGCTCTCAATGTATTCAGTGCTCTTCAGATTCCTCGTGACTACCTTGCTCCCAGTCTCTCCAAGACAAGCTAAGTTTTTGTTTGTTTATTTTTTTGATTATCAGCATTCATTATGTTTCTTGTCCAGCTTGCTAAAATGTGATTTTCTCGCTTGCTGGTTGCTCTAGGGGACTGAGTTTCTCCCCCCACACCGTTAGTTGGTGCGGGGGTTCTTGAAATCTCAGTGTGGATATTTTGTAAGGGTTTTTTACTGACCGCATAGATTCCCTTTTCTATTTTCTGCTATCTAGTATTAGTGGGCCTCATTTGCTGAATCTGCTTTCACCCCTGTGTATGTGCCTTCCTCTTACCTCACCGTTATTATTTGTTGGGGGCTTCTATATCTTTGGGGATTATTTCTCTGGAGGCAAGTGAGGTCTTTCTTTCTCTCTAGGGGTAGTTAGTTCCTCAGGCTGGCTCGAGACGTCTAGGATTTTAGACACGTTCACCGGCTACCTTTAGTGTGTTGGATAGGTTCAGATTTGCGGTCAGTCCAGTTTGCCACCTCTCTAGAGCTTGTCCTATGTTTTGTTACTTAGCTGGAGTATTTTGTGATCCTCAACCACTAAGGATCATAACAGTAGAGCAGGCCAAAAAGTGTTTAATGCATCGCAGAAGTGGGATAAAAAGAAGACCTGAGTACATTTTTTTTTTTTCCTCCCGCTTTTCCTTTGCTGCAGTCTGTTTAGCTTCTTTCATCCCCTTGAACTCTGGGTGGTTTTGAGCTCAGCTGCAGACATGAATGTTCAGACTCTGGCTTCTAGTGTGGATCATCTTGCTGCACGGGTGCAAAGTATTCAGGATTTTGTTATTCATAGCCCTATGTCTGAACCAAAAATACCCATCCCTGAGTTGTTTTCTGGAGATAGATCTAGGTTCTAAATTTTAAGAATAATTGTAAGTTATTTCTATCTCTGAGACCTCGTTCCTCTGGTGATTCCGCTCAGCAAGTTAAAATTGTTATCTCCTTGTTACGTGGCGACCCTCAAGATTGGGCTTTCTCTCTGGCGCCAGGAGATCCTGCATTGCTTAATGTAGATGCATTTTTTCTGGCTCTTGGACTGCTTTATGAGGAGCCTAATCTTGAGAATCAGGCAGAAAAAGCGTTGCTGGCTATCTCTCAAGGTCAGGATGAAGCAGAGGTGTATTGTCAAAAATTTCGGAAATGGTCGGTGCTTACTCAATGGAATGAGTGTGCCCTGGCTGCAAATTTCAGAGAAGGTCTTTCTGAGGCCGTTAAGAATGTTATGGTGGGGTTTCCCACCCCTACAAGTCTGAGTGATTCTATGGCTTTAGCCATTCAGGTTGATCGGCGTTTGTGGGAGCGCAAATCTGCTCATCCTTTGGCGGTATTTTCTGAACAGAGACCTGAGTCTATGCAATGTGACCGAACTCTGACCAGAATTGAGCGACAAAGTCATAGACGTCAAAATGGGTTGTGCTTTTACTGTGGTGATTCTACTCATGTTATCTCAGCATGCTCTAAACGCTTAAAAAAAAATCGCTAAACCTGTCACCATTGGTACTATGCAGCCTAAATTTATTTTGTCTGTTACTTTGATTTGTTCTTTGTCGTCCTACCCGGTTATGGCTTTTGTGGATTCGGGTGCTGCCCTGAATCTGATGGATTTGTCGTTTGCCAGGCGCTGTGGTTTTGTCCTGGAGCCTTTGGAATTTCCCATTCCTCTGAGGGGAATTGATGCTACGCCATTGGCTGAGAATAAGCCTCAGTATTGGACGCAAATGACCATGTGCATGACTCCCGTACATCAGGAGGTGACTCGCTTTCTTGTTCTGCATAATTTGCATGATGTTGTCGTTTTGGGTCTGCCATGGCTGCAGGCTCATAATCCAGTTTTAGATTGGAAAGCTATGTCTGTGTCAAGTTGGGGTTGTCAGGGAATTCATGGCGATGCTCCGTTGGTGTCTATTGCTTCTTCCACTCCTTCTGAGGTCCCTGAGTTTTTGTCTGACTACCAGGATGTATTTGATGAGCCCAGGTCCAGTGCCCTGCCCCCTCATAGGGATTGTGACTGTGCTATAAATTTAATTCCTGGTAGTAAATTCCCTAAGGGACGACTTTTTAATCTGTCTATACCAGAGCATGCCGCGTTGCGGAGTTATATAAAGGAGTCTTTGGAGAAGGGACATATTCGCCCATCCTCTTCCCCTCTTGGTGCAGGATTTTTTTTTGTGGCCAAGAAGGACGGTTCTTTGAGACCTTGTATAGATTATCGTCTTCTGAATAAAATCACAGTCAAATTTCAGTATCCTTTACCACTATTGTCTGATTTGTTTGCTCGGATTAAGGGTGCCAGTTGGTTCACCAAGATAGATCTCCGTGGTGCGTATAACCTTGTGCGCATTAAGCAGGGAGATGAATGGAAAACAGCATTTAATACGCCTGAAGGCCATTTTGAGTACTTGGTGATGCCTTTTGGACTCTCTAATGCTCCTTCTGTGTTTCAGTCCTTCATGCATGACATCTTCCGAGAATATCTGGATAAATTTATGATTGTTTATCTGGATGACATTTTGGTATTTTCTGATGATTGGGAGTCCCATGTGAAGCAGGTCAGGATGGTGTTTCAGGTCCTGCGTGCTAATGCTTTATTTGTGAAGGGATCAAAATGCCTCTTTGGAGTACAGAAGGGCTCCTTTTTGGGTTTTATTTTTTCTCCTTCTACTGTGGAGATGGACCCAGTCAAGGTCCAGGCTATTCATGACTGGACTCAGCCCACATCTGTTAAGAGTCGTCAGAAGTTCTTGGGTTTTGATAATTTTTACCGTCGTTTCATCGCTAATTTTTCTGGCGTGGTTAAACCTTTGACGGATTTGACCAAGAAGGGTTCTGATGTTACTAATTGGTCTCCTGCGGCCGTGGAGGCCTTTCGGGAGCTGAAGCACCGGTTTTCTTCAGCTCCAGTCTTATGTCAGCCAGATGTCTCTCTCCCCTTCCAGGTCGAGGTTGATGCTTCTGAGATTGGAGCAGGGGCTGTTTTGTCGCAGAGAAGCTCTTATGGCTCTGCGATGAAGCCATGTGCTTTCTTTTCAAGAAAGTTTTCGCCTGCCGAGCGGAATTATGATGTTGGTAATCGGGAGTTGTTGGCTATGAAGTGGGCATTTGAGGAGTGGCGACATTGGCTCGAAGGAGCTAAACATCGCGTGGTGGTCTTGACTGATCACAAAAATCTGATTTACCTTGAATCTGCCAAGCGCCTGAATCCTAGACAGGCTCGTTGGTCGTTGTTTTTCTCCCGTTTCAACTTCGTGGTCTCATACCTGCCTGGTTCGAAGAACGTGAAAGCTGATGCACTTTCTAGGAGTTTTGTGCCTGACTCTCCGGGAGTTTCTGAGCCGGCTGGTATTCTCAGAGAGGGAGTGATTTTGTCTGCCATTTGCCCAGATTTGCGATGAGTGCTGCAGAAATTTCAGGCGGATAGACCTGACCGTTGTCCACCAGAGAGACTGTTTGTCCCGGAGAGATGGACCAGCAGAGTTATTTCCGAGGTTCATTCTTCGGTGTTGGCGGGTCATCCTGGGATTTTTGGTACCAGAGATTTGGTGGCTAGGTCCTTCTGGTGGCCTTCCTTGTCGCGGGATGTGCGTTCCTTTGTGCAGTCTTGTGGGATTTGTGCTCGGGCTAAGCCTTGCTGTTCTCGTGCCAGCAGTTTGCTTTTGCCTTTGCCTATTCCGAAAAGGCCTTGGACGCACATTTCCATGGATTTTATTTCGGATCTTCCAGTATCTCAGAAAATGTCTGTCATCTGGGTGGTGTGTGATCGTTTTTCCAAGATGGTCCATTTGGTGCCCTTGCCTAAGTTGCCTTCTTCCTCCGATTTGGTTCCTCTATTTTTTCAGAATGTGGTTCGCTTCCACGGCATTCCTGAAAATATTGTGTCTGATAGAGGATCCCAGTTTGTATCCAGGTTTTGGCGGACTTTTTGTGCTAAGATGGGCATTGATTTGTCTTTTTCGTCGGCCTTCCATCCTCAGACTAATGGCCAAACCGAGAGAACTAATCAGACGTTGGAAACTTATTTGAGATGTTTTGTTTCTGCTGATCAGGATGATTGGGTGACTTTTTTGCCATTGGCCGAGTTTGCCCTTAATAATCGGGCTAGTTCTGCTACTTTGGTTTCGCCTTTTTTCTGCAATTCTGGTTTCCATCCTCGTTTTTCCTCGGGTCAGGTTGAGCCTTCTGACTGTCCTGGGGTGGATTCTGTGGTGGATAGGTTGCAGCAGATTTGGAACCATGTGGTGGACAATTTGAGGTTGTCACAGGAGAAGGCTCAGCGCTTTGCCAACCGCCGCCGCGGTGTGGGTCCCCGACTTCGTGTTGGCGATTTGGTGTGGCTGTCTTCTCGGTATGTTCCTATGAAGGTCTCCTCTCCTAAATTCAAGCCTCGCTTCATCGGTCCTTATAAGATCTTGGAAATCCTTAACCCGGTGTCTTTTCGTTTGGATCTCCCAGCATCGTTTGCCATTCATAATGTGTTCCATAGGTCTTTGTTGCGGAGGTATGTGGTACCTGCGGTTCCTTCTGTTGAGCCTCCTGCTCCGGTGCTGGTCGAGGGCGAATTGGAGTATGTGGTGGAGAAGATTTTGGATTCTCGTATCTCTAGACGGAGGCTTCAGTATTTGGTTAAGTGGAAGGGCTATGGTCAGGAGGATAATTCCTGGGTTGTCGCCTCTGATGTTCATGCCTTCCACACGGCTCATCCTGATCGCCCTGGGGGTCTTGATGAGGGTTCGGTGACCCCTCCTCAAGGGGGGGGGGGTACTGTTGTGAACTCTATTTTTTGGCTCCCTCTAGTGGTCACAAGCGGTAATGTGTAGTGTTGTCTTTCTGCAGGTTGGCAGCATCAGCTGGTTCGTTATCCTTGGTTGGTTTCCTATTTAGCTCACCTGGATACTCAGTTCCTTGCCTGCTCTCAATGTATTCAGTGCTCTTCAGATTCCTTGTGACTTCCTTGCTCCCAGTCTCTCCAAGACAAGCTAAGTTTTTGTTTATTTTTTTGATTATCAGCATTCATTATGTTTCTTGTCCAGCTTGCTAAAATGTGATTTTCTCGCTTGCTGGTTGCTCTAGGGGACTGAGTTTCTCCCCCCACACCGTTAGTTGGTGCGGGGGTTCTTGAAATCTCAGTGTGGATATTTTGTAAGGGTTTTTTACTGACCGCACAGACCCCTTTTCTATTTTCTGCTATCTAGTATTAGTGGGCCTCATTTGCTGAATCTGCTTTCACCCCTGTGTATGTGCCTTCCTCTTACCTCACCGTTATTATTTGTTGGGGGCTTCTATATCTTTGGGGAATATTTCTCTGGAGGCAAGTGAGGTCTTTCTTTCTCTCTAGGGGTAGTTAGATCCTCAGGCTGGCTCGAGACGTCTAGGATTTTAGACACGTTCACCGGCTACCTTTAGTGTGTTGGATAGGTTCAGATTTGCGGTCAGTCCAGTTTGCCACCTCTCTAGAGCTTGTCCTATGTTTTGTTACTTAGTTGGAGTATTTTGTGATTCTCAACCACTAAGGATCATAACACAGGTGTGTGCGACGCGTATGTAGCAGAGACGGGTGTGTGCGACGCGTATGTAGCAGAGACGGGTGTGTGCGATGCGTATGTAGCAGAGACAGGTGTGTGCGACGCGTATGTAGCAGAGACAGGTGTGTGCGATGCTTATGTAGCAGAGACGGGTGTGTGTGACGCGTATGTAGCAGAGACGGGTGTGTACGACATGTTTGTAGCAGAGACGGGTGTGTATGTCGTGTATGTCTGTAGCAGAGACGGGTGTGTATGTGTGTGTTGTGAATTCTGCTTTTGGGTTCCCTCCGGTGGTGGTAGGTGGTAATGCAGTTGTCCCTGGGTTTCAGTCCTGGTCAGGTGTGACTGCTGATTGCAGTTCTGACTGGGGAATTTAGGTGTGCAGGATTCATTAGTCCTTGCCAGTTGTCAATTGTTGTTGGGAGGTGTTTGACCTCTGCCTGGTTCCTCCTGTCTTTCTGCCAAATCAGCAAAGATAAGTGTCTGGTTTTGTTTCTGTGGCACACATGCTGTGTGCTTCATAATTCAGTGCTATTCTTTTGTGTTTTCTTGTCCAGCTTAGATTGTGTCAGTATTTTCTCAGTCTTGTTGGATTCTCTGGAGTGGCAGATATACATTCCATGTCTTTAGTTAGATTGTGGAACTTTTTGTATTATCTGTTGTGGATATTTTTGGAAGGGTTTTTAATACTGACCGCTTAGAATTCTGTCCTATCTTTCCCTATTTAGCTAGAGTGGCCTCTTTTGCTGAATCCTGTTTTCTGCCTGCATGTGTCTTTTCTTCTCCTACTCAGTCAATATTCGTGGGGGGCTGCCTATCCTTTGGGGTTCTGCTCTGAGGCAAGGTAGTATTCCTATTTCTATCTATAGGGGTATTTAGTCCTCCGGCTGTGTCGAGGTATCTAGGGTTGGTCAGGCACACCCCACGGCTACTTCTAGTTGCGGTGTTAGTTCAGGATTTGCAGTCAGTACAGTTTCCACCTACTCCAGAGAAAGTTTCATGCGGCTCCAAGGTCACCGGATCATAACAGTACAACTGGCCCATAATGAGTTGCATCTCAGAAGAAGGGAAGAAAGGTGTTGAGCCATTTTTTTTTCTGCAGCCTGCTTTGTCTTTTCTTCCCTCTTTATCTATGGGTGGCTGAGGAGTCTTGTGCTAGCATGGATGTTCAGGAATTAGCTTCCCGTGTAGACCAGCTTGCTGCTAGGGTACAGGGTATTTCTGATTATATTGTTCAGACTCCTGTTTTAGAGCCGAAGATTCCTACTCTTGATTTGTTTTTTGGTGACAGGTCCAAATTTTTGAGTTTTAAAAACAATTGTAAACTGTTTTTTGCTCTGAGACCTCGATCCTCCGGTGATTCCATTCAGCAGGTTAAAATCGTCATCTCCCTGCTGCGTGGCGATCCACAGGATTGGGCATTTTCCCTGGAATCTGGGAATCCTGCTTTGCTTAATGTAGACTCCTTTTTTCAGGCTTTAGGATTATTATATGATGAACCGAATTCTGTGGATCAAGCGGAGAAGTGTTGTGAAATTGGATTCTGGGCTCCCCCGGTGGCCACTTGTGGAATTGAACTTGTGTGCATCATCCCCTCTGTTCACCTGCTCCTATCAGGATGTGGGAGTCGCTATATAACCTTGCTCCTCTGTCAGTTTCATGCCGGTCAACAATGTAATCAGAAGCCTTCTGTGCTTGTTCCTGCTACTAGACAACCCCCAGCTAAGTTGGACTTTTGTCCTTGTGTGTTTTTGCATTTTGTTCCTGTTCACAGCTGCTGTTTCGTTACTGTGTCTGGAAAGCTCTTGTGATCGGAAATTGCCACTCTGGTGTTATGAGTTAATGCTAGAGTCTTAAAGTAATTTCTGGATGGTGTTTTGATAGGGTTTTCTGCTGACCATGAAAGTGCCCTTTCTGTCTTCCTGCTATCTAGTAAGCGGACCTCGATTTTGCTAAACCTATTTTCATACTACGTTTGTCATTTCATCTAAAATCACCGCCAATATATGTGGGGGCCTCTGTCTGCCTTTTGGGAAAATTTCTCTAGAGGTGAGCCAGGACTGTCTTTTCCTCTGCTAGGATTAGGTAGTTCTCCGGCTGGCGCTGGGCATCTAGGGATAAAAAAACGTAGGCATGCTACCCGGCCACTTCTAGTTGTGCGGCAGGTTTAGTTCATGGTCAGTATAGTTTCCATCTTCCAAGAGCTAGTTCTCATATATGCTGGGCTATGTTCTCTCGCCATTGAGAATCATGACAGTTTGACCGGCCACAAAAAAGGGTTAAATTACTGGCTGAGAAAGGAGAGAAAAAAGAAGTCTGCTACAATTTTTTTTTTTTTTCCTCTAGTTCTGAGTGTGCTCTTAATTGAATCACTTGCTAGTCTGCCTATACTGCAGCCTTCCTCTCTTTCTCTCCTTCTAATCCTTGAATGGCTCTGTGTTCACCTGTTTCAAATGGATCTTCAGAGTGTAGCTACAGGTTTGAATAATCTCGCCACAAAGGTACAAAATTTGCAAGATTTTGTTGTTCATGCACCTATGTCTGAGCCTAGAATTCCTTTGCCTGAGTTCTTCTCGGGGAATAGATCTCACTTTCAAAATTTTAAAAATAATTGCAAATTGTTTTTGTCCCTGAGGTCTCGCTCTGCCGGAGACCCTGCACAGCAGGTCAGGATTGTAATTTCCTTGCTCCGGGGCGACCCTCAAGACTGGGCTTTTGCATTGGCACCAGGGGATCCTGCGTTGCTCAATGTGGATGCGTTTTTTCTGGCCTTGGGGTTGCTTTATGAGGAACCTCATTTAGAGCTTCAGGCGGAAAAGGCCTTG
This sequence comes from Ranitomeya variabilis, assembly GCF_051348905.1. Taxonomy (NCBI): domain Eukaryota; kingdom Metazoa; phylum Chordata; class Amphibia; order Anura; family Dendrobatidae; genus Ranitomeya; species Ranitomeya variabilis. The sequence goes on from NC_135235.1 coordinate 632,368,173, forward strand.
ATGTCCTTGTCTCAGGGGCAAGATGAAGCTGAAATATACTGCCAAAAATTCCGCAAATGGTCTGTGCTTACTCAGTGGAATGAGTGCGCCCTGGCGGCGATTTTCAGAGAAGGTCTCTCTGATGCCATTAAGGATGTTATGGTGGGGTTCCCTGTGCCTGCAAGTCTGAATGAGTCCATGACGATGGCTATTCATATCGATAGGCGTCTGCGGGAGCGCAAACCTGTGCACCATTTGGCGGTGTCTACTGAGAAAACGCCAGAAAATATGCAATGTGATAGAATTCTGTCCAGAAGCGAGCGGCAGAATTTTAGACGAAAAAATGGGTTGTGCTTCTATTGTGGTGATTCAACTCATGTTATATCAGCATGCTTTAAGCGTACTAAGAAGCCTGACAAGTCTGTTTCAATTAGCACTTTACAGTCTAAGTTTATTCTATCTGTGACCCTGATTTGTTCTTTGTCATATATTACCGCGGACGCCTATGTCGACTCTGGCGCTGCTTTGAGTCTTATGGATTGGTCCTTTGCCAAACGCTGTGGGTATGATTTGGAGCCATTGGAGGCTCCGATACCTCTGAAAGGGATTGACTCCACCCCATTGGCTAGTAATAAACCACAATACTGGACACAAGTGACTATGCGTGTTAATCCGGATCACCAGGAGGTTATTCGCTTTCTGGTGCTGTATAATCTACATGATGTTTTGGTGCTGGGATTGCCATGGCTGCAATCTCATAACCCAGTCCTCGACTGGAGAGCTATGTCTGTGTTAAGCTGGGGATGTAAAGGAACTCATGGGGACGTACCTTTGGTTTCCATTTCATCATCTATTCCCTCTGAGATTCCTGAATTCTTGTCTGACTTTCGTGACGTTTTTGAAGAACCCAAGGTTGGTTCACTACCTCCGCACCGGGAGTGCGATTGTGCCATAGACTTGATCCCGGGTAGTGAATACCCTAAGGGGCGTTTATTTAATCTGTCTGTGCCTGAACACGCTGCTATGCGAGAATATATAAAGGAGTCCTTGGAAAAGGGACATATTCGTCCTTCGTCATCTCCCTTAGGAGCCGGTTTTTTCTTTGTGTCTAAGAAAGACGGCTCTTTGAGGCCGTGTATTGATTATCGACTTTTGAATAAAATCACGGTTAAATATCAATATCCGTTACCACTGCTTACTGATTTGTTTGCTCGTATAAAGGGGGCCAAGTGGTTCTCTAAGATTGATCTCCGTGGGGCGTATAATTTGGTGCGAATCAAGCAGGGGGATGAGTGGAAAACCGCATTTAATACGCCCGAGGGCCATTTTGAGTATTTAGTGATGCCTTTTGGTCTTTCAAATGCCCCTTCAGTCTTCCAGTCCTTTATGCATGACATTTTCCGCGATTATTTGGATAAATTTATGATTGTGTATCTGGATGATATTCTGATTTTTTCGGATGACTGGGACTCTCATGTCCAGCAGGTCAGGAGGGTTTTTCAGGTTTTGCGGTCTAATTCCTTGTGTGTGAAGGGTTCTAAGTGTGTTTTTGGGGTTCAGAAGATTTCCTTCTTGGGATACATTTTTTCCCCCTCTTCCATCGAGATGGATCCTGTCAAGGTTCAGGCTATTGGTGATTGGACGCAACCCTCTTCTCTTAAGAGTCTTCAGAAATTTTTGGGCTTTGCTAACTTTTATCGTCGATTTATTGCTGGTTTTTCTGATGTTGTAAAACCATTGACTGATTTGACTAAGAAGGGTGCTGATGTTGCTGATTGGTCCCCTGATGCTGTGGAGGCCTTTCGGGAGCTCAAGCGCCGCTTTTCTTCCGCCCCAGTGTTGCGTCAGCCTGATGTTGCTCTTCCTTTTCAGGTTGAGGTCGACGCTTCTGAAATCGGAGCTGGGGCGGTGTTGTCGCAGAGAAGTTCCGACTGCTCCGTGATGAGACCTTGTGCTTTTTTTTCCCGTAAATTTTCGCCCGCCGAGCGGAATTATGATATTGGGAATCGGGAGCTTTTGGCCATGAAGTGGGCTTTTGAGGAGTGGCGTCACTGGCTTGAGGGGGCCAGACATCAGGTGGTGGTATTGACTGACCACAAAAATTTAATTTACCTTGAGTCTGCCAGGCGCCTGAATCCTAGACAGGCGCGCTGGTCGTTGTTTTTCTCTCGGTTTAATTTTGTGGTGTCGTACCTACCGGGTTCTAAGAATGTTAAGGCGGATGCCCTTTCTAGGAGTTTTGAGCCTGACTCCCCTGGTAATTCTGAGCCCACAGGTATCCTTAAAGATGGAGTGATATTGTCTGCCGTTTCTCCAGACCTGCGGCGGGCCTTGCAGGAGTTTCAGGCGGATAGACCTGATCGTTGCCCACCTGGTAGACTGTTTGTTCCTGATGATTGGACCAGTAGAGTCATCTCTGAGGTTCATTCTTCTGCGTTGGCAGGTCATCCTGGAATCTTTGGTACCAGGGATTTGGTGGCAAGGTCCTTCTGGTGGCCTTCCCTGTCACGAGATGTGCGAGGCTTTGTGCAGTCTTGTGACGTTTGTGCTCGGGCCAAGCCTTGTTGCTCTCGGGCTAGTGGATTGTTGTTACCCTTGCCTATCCCGAAGAGGCCTTGGACGCACATCTCGATGGATTTTATTTCGGATCTGCCTGTTTCTCAGAAGATGTCTGTCATCTGGGTGGTGTGTGACCGTTTCTCTGAGATGGTCCATCTGGTTCCCTTGCCTAAGTTGCCTTCTTCTTCCGAGTTGGTTCCTCTGTTTTTTCAAAATGTTGTTCGTTTGCATGGTATTCCGGAGAATATCGTTTCTGACAGAGGGACCCAATTCGTGTCTAGATTTTGGCGGGCATTCTGTGCTAGGATGGGCATAGATTTGTCTTTTTCGTCTGCTTTCCATCCTCAGACTAATGGCCAGACCGAGCGGACCAATCAGACCTTGGAGACATATTTGAGGTGTTTTGTGTCTGCGGATCAGGATGATTGGGTTGCTTTTTTGCCTTTGGCGGAGTTCGCCCTCAATAATCGGGCCAGCTCTGCCACCTTGGTGTCCCCGTTTTTCTGTAATTCGGGGTTTCATCCTCGATTTTCCTCCGGTCAAGTGGAATCTTCGGATTGTCCTGGAGTGGATGCTGTGGTGGAGAGGTTGCATCAGATTTGGGGGCAGGTGGTGGACAATTTGAAGTTGTCCCAGGAGAAGACTCAGCTTTTTGCCAACCGCCGTCGTCGTGTTGGTCCTCGGCTTTGTGTTGGGGACTTGGTGTGGTTGTCTTCTCGTTTTGTCCCTATGAGGGTTTCTTCTCCTAAATTTAAGCCTCGGTTCATCGGCCCGTACAAGATATTGGAGATTCTTAACCCTGTGTCCTTCCGTTTGGACCTCCCTGCATCCTTTTCGATTCATAATGTTTTTCATCGGTCATTGTTGCGCAGGTATGAGGTACCGGCTGTGCCTTCCGTTGAGCCTCCTGCTCCGGTGTTGGTTGAGGGTGAGTTGGAGTACGTTGTGGAAAAGATCTTAGACTCTCGTGTTTCCAGACGGAAACTCCAGTATCTGGTCAAATGGAAGGGATACGGTCAGGAGGATAATTCTTGGGTCACTGCCTCTGATGTTCATGCCTCCGATCTTGTACGTGCCTTTCATAGGGCTCATCCTGATCGCCCTGGTGGTTCTGGTGAGGGTTCGGTGCCCCCTCCTTGAGGGGGGGGGTACTGTTGTGAAATTGGATTCTGGGCTCCCCCGGTGGCCACTTGTGGAATTGAACTTGTGTGCATCATCCCCTCTGTTCACCTGCTCCTATCAGGATGTGGGAGTCGCTATATAACCTTGCTCCTCTGTCAGTTTCATGCCGGTCAACAATGTAATCAGAAGCCTTCTGTGCTTGTTCCTGCTACTAGACAACCCCCAGCTAAGTTGGACTTTTGTCCTTGTGTGTTTTTGCATTTTGTTCCTGTTCACAGCTGCTGTTTCGTTACTGTGTCTGGAAAGCTCTTGTGATCGGAAATTGCCACTCTGGTGTTATGAGTTAATGCTAGAGTCTTAAAGTAATTTCTGGATGGTGTTTTGATAGGGTTTTCTGCTGACCATGAAAGTGCCCTTTCTGTCTTCCTGCTATCTAGTAAGCGGACCTCGATTTTGCTAAACCTATTTTCATACTACGTTTGTCATTTCATCTAAAATCACCGCCAATATATGTGGGGGCCTCTGTCTGCCTTTTGGGAAAATTTCTCTAGAGGTGAGCCAGGACTGTCTTTTCCTCTGCTAGGATTAGGTAGTTCTCCGGCTGGCGCTGGGCATCTAGGGATAAAAAAACGTAGGCATGCTACCCGGCCACTTCTAGTTGTGCGGCAGGTTTAGTTCATGGTCAGTATAGTTTCCATCTTCCAAGAGCTAGTTCTCATATATGCTGGGCTATGTTCTCTCGCCATTGAGAATCATGACAGAGAAGACCTTGTTGGCCCTGTCTCAGGGTCAAGAGGTGGCAGGATTGTATTGTCAGAAATTTAGAAAATGGTCTGTGTTGACTAAATGGAATGATGATGCTTTGGCGGCAATTTTCAGAAAGGGTCTTTCTGAATCCGTTAAAGATGTTATGGTGGGGTTTCCCACGCCTTCCAGTCTGAGTGATTCCATGTCTCTGGCCATTCAGATTGATCGGCGCTTGCGGGAGCGTAGAATGGTGTGTGCTGTGGCGTAGTCCTCAGAGCAAATTCCTGAGCCAATGCAGTGTGATAGGATTTTGTCTAGAATGGAACGACAAGGATTCAGACGTCAGAATAGGTTGTGTTATTATTGTGGCGACGCTTCTCATGTCATTTCAGTCTGTCCTAAGCGGACAAAAAGGATCGCTAGTTCATTTACCATCAGTACTGTACAACCTAAATTTTTGTTATCGGTGTCCTTGATCTGCTCATTGTCATCATTTTCTGTCATGGCGTTTGTGGATTCAGGTGCCGCCTTGAACTTAATGGATTTTGAGTTTGCCAGGCGTTGTGGTTTTCCCTTGCAGCCTTTTCAGAACCCTATTCCTTTAAGGGGGATTGATGCTACACCTTTGGCAAAAAATAAGCCTCAGTTTTGGACACAGGTGACCATGCACATGGCTCCAGCTCATCAGGAAGATTGTCGATTTCTGGTGTTGCATAATTTGCATGATGTTATCGTGCTGGGTTTTCCGTGGTTGCAGGTACATAATCCTGTGTTGGATTGGAAGTCTATGTCTGTGACTAGTTGGGGTTGTCAGGGGGTTCATAATGATGTTCCTTTGATGTCAATCTCCTCTTCTTCCTCTTCTGAAGTTCCAGAGTTTTTGTCTGATTTTCAGGATGTATTCGATGAGCCCAAGTCCAGTTCCCTTCCACCGCACAGGGACTGTGATTGTGCGATTGACTTGATTCCAGGCAGTAAGTTTCCTAAGGGTCGACTTTTCAACCTGTCTGTGCCTGAACATACCGCTATGCGGAGTTATGTTAAGGAGTCTTTGGAGAAAGGGCATATTCGGCCATCTTCTTCACCGTTGGGAGCGGGATTTTTTTTTGTTGCTAAGAAGGATGGCTCCTTGAGACCTTGTATTGATTATCGCCTCTTGAATAAGATCACGGTCAAGTTTCAATACCCTTTACCTTTGCTTTCTGATTTGTTTGCTAGGATTAAGGGGGCTAGTTGGTTTACGAAGATTGACCTTCGGGGGGCATATAATCTTGTTCGTATTAAGCAGGGTGACGAATGGAAAACTGCGTTTAATACGCCCGAAGGCCATTTTGAATATCTTGTGATGCCATTCGGGCTCACTAATGCTCCATCTGTTTTTCAATCCTTCATGCATGATATCTTCCGGACTTATATTGATAAATTCTTGCTTGTATATTTGGACGATATTTTGATTTTTTCCGATGATTGGGAGTCTCATGTGGAACAGGTAAGGATGGTATTTCAGATCCTTCGTGACAATGCTTTGTTTGTGAAGGGGTCTAAGTGCCTCTTTGGGGTGCAGAAGGTTTCTTTTTTGGGCTTCGTTTTTTCTCCCTCATCTATGGAGATGGATCCGGTTAAGGTTCAGGCCATTTATGATTGGATTCAACCCACATCCGTGATGAGCCTTCAGAAATTTTTGGGTTTTGCAAATTTTTATCGCCGTTTCATTGCTAATTTCTCCAGCGTGGTTAAACCCTTGACCGATTTGACGAAGAAAGGCGCTGATGTGGCGAATTGGTCCTCTGCGGCTGTCTCTGCCTTTCAGGAGCTTAAACGCCGATTTACTTCTGCTCCGGTGTTGCGCCAACCGGATGTTTCCCTTCTGTTTCAGGTTGAGATTGACGCTTCTGAGATTGGGGCAGGGGCCGTTTTGTCTCAGAGGGATTCTGTTGGTTCCTTGATGAAACCGTGTGCCTTCTTCTCCCGCAAGTTTTCGCCTGCTGAACATAATTATGATGTCGGCAATCGGGAGTTGTTGGCTATGAAGTGGGCGTTTGAGGAGTGGCGACATTGGCTTGAGGGAGCTAAGCACCCTATTGTGGTCCTGACCGATCATAAGAATCTGATTTACCTCGAGTCTGCCAAACGGCTGAGTCCTAGACAGGCTCGATGGTCCTTGTTTTTTTCCCGTTTTGATTTCGTGGTTTCGTATCTTCCGGGTTCTAAGAATATTAAGGCTGATGCCCTTTCTAGGAGTTTTTTGCCTGATTCTCCTGAGGTCCTTGAACCGGTCGGCATTCTGAAAGAAGGGGTGGTCCTTTCTGCCATTTCCCCTGATTTGCGGCGGGTTCTTCAGGAATTTCAGGCTGACAGACCTGACCGCTGTCCTGTGGGGAAATTGTTTGTTCCTGACAGATGGACTAGTAGAGTGATTTCTGAGGTTCACTGTTCTGTGTTGGCTGGTCATCCTGGTATTTTTGGTACCAGAGATTTGGTTGGTAGGTCCTTTTGGTGGCCTTCTTTGTCACGTGATGTGCGTTCTTTTGTGCAGTCCTGTGGGACTTGTGCGCGGGCCAAGCCTTGTTGTTCCCGTGCTAGTGGGTTACTTTTGCCATTGCCGGTCCCTGAGAGGCCCTGGACGCATATTTCTATGGATTTTATTTCTGATCTTCCGGTTTCCCAGAGGATGTCGGTTATCTGGGTTGTTTGTGACCGGTTTTCTAAGATGGTTCATTTAGTGCCTTTGCCTAAATTGCCTTCTTCTTCAGATTTGGTTCCATTGTTTTTTCAGCATGTAGTTCGTTTGCATGGTATTCCGGAGAATATTGTGTCCGACAGAGGTTCCCAGTTTGTTTCTAGGTTTTGGCGGGCCTTTTGTGCTAGGCTAGGTGTTGTGAATTTGCTTTTTGCTCCCTCTAGTGGTTACTAGCTTTTTGACTCTGGTTTTTCTGTCATTCCTTTTATCCGCACCTGGGTCGTTAGTTAGGGGTGTTGCTATATAAGCTCCCTGGACCTTCAGTTCAATGCCTGGCAACGTAGTTATCAGAGCTAGTCTGCTGTGCTCTTGTCTACTGATCCTGGTTCCAGTTATATCAGCTAAGTCTGCCTTTTGCTTTTTGCTATTTGTTTTGGTTTTGTATTTTTGTCCAGCTTGTTCCTAATCTATATCCTGACCTTTGCTGGAAGCTCTAGGGGGCTGGTGTTCTCCCCCCGGACCGTTAGACGGTTCGGGGGTTCTTGAATTTCCAGTGTGGATTTTGATAGGGTTTTTGTTGACCATATAAGTTACCTTTCTTTATTCTGCTATCAGTAAGCGGGCCTCTCTGTGCTAAACCTGGTTCATTTCTGTGTTTGTCATTTCCTCTTACCTCACCGTCATTATTTGTGGGGGGCTTCTATCCAGCTTTGGGGTCCCCTTCTCTGGAGGCAAGAAAGGTCTTTGTTTTCCTCTACTAGGGGTAGCTAGATTCTCCGGCTGGCGCGTGTCATCTAGAATCAACGTAGGAATGATCCCCGGCTACTTCTAGTGTTGGCGTTAGGAGTAGATATATGGTCAACCCAGTTACCACTGCCCTATGAGCTGGATTTTTGTATTCTGCAGACTTCCACGTTCCTCTGAGACCCTCGCCATTGGGGTCATAACAGTTTGCCAGGCCCGTATTAAATGTTTAATGCATTGCAGAAGAGGGATTATAAGAAAGAAGATTCTGAGTTTTTTTTTTCTTCTTCCCCTTTACCTCAGAGTGGCTATGCTTGCTGCAGACATGAATGTCCAGACCTTGATTACAAGTGTGGACCAGCTGGCTACTCGTGTGCAGGGCATACAAGACTATGTTATCAGAAATCCTAGGTCAGAACCTAAAATACCGATTCCTGAACTGTTTTCCGGAGACAGGTTTAAGTTTAGGAATTTCGTGAATAATTGTAAATTGTTTTTGTCCCTGAGACCCTGTTCATCTGGAGATTCTGCTCAGCAAGTAAAAATTGTTATTTCGTTCTTACGGGGCGACCCTCAGGATTGGGCTTTTTCGCTGGCGCCAGGAGATCCGGCATTGGCTGATCTTGATGCGTTTTTTCTGGCGCTCGGTTTACTTTATGAGGAACCCAATCTTGAGATTCAGGCAGAAAAGGCCTTGTTGGCTATGTCTCAGGGGCAGGACGAGGCTGAAGTGTATTGCCAAAAATTTCGGAAATGGTCCGTGCTGACACATTGGAACGAGTGTGCACTGGCCGCTAATTTTAGAAATGGCCTTTCTGAAGCCATTAGGAATGTTATGGTGGGTTTTCCCATTCCCACAGGTCTGAATGATACTATGGCACTGGCTATTCAAATTGACCGGCGGTTGCGGGAGCGCAAAACCGCAAATTCCCTAATGGTGTTGTCTGAACAGACACCTGATTTAATGCAATGTGATAGAATCCTGACTAGAAATGAGCGGAAAATTCATAGACGCCGGAATGGCTTGTGCTACTACTGTGGTGATTCTACACATGTTATCTCAGCATGCTCTAAACGTATAGCTAAGGTTGTTAGTCCTGTCATCGTTGGTAATTTGCAACCTAAATTTATTCTGTCTGTAACTTTGATTTGCTCACTGTCATCTTATCCTGTCATGGCGTTTGTAGATTCAGGTGCTGCCCTGAGTCTCATGGATCTCTCATTTGCTAAGCGCTGTGGTTTTACTCTTGAACCATTAGAAAATCCTATTCCTCTTAGGGGTATTGATGCTACACCATTGGCAGCAAATAAACCGCAGTATTGGACACAGGTTACCATGTGCATGACTCCTGAACACCGCGAGGTGATACGTTTCCTGGTTTTACATAAAATGCATGATTTGGTTGTTTTAGGGCTGCCATGGTTACAGACCCATAATCCAGTCCTGGACTGGAAGGCTATGTCAGTCTCAAGTTGGGGCTGTCGTGGTATTCATGGGGATTCCCTGCCTATGTCTATTGCTTCTTCTACGCCTTCGGAAGTTCCGGAGTATTTGTCTGATTATCAGGATGTCTTCAGTGAGTCTGAGTCCAGTGCACTGCCTCCTCATAGGGACTGTGACTGTGCTATAGATTTGATCCCAGGCAGCAAATTTCCTAAGGGAAGACTGTTTAATCTGTCGGTACCTGAACATACCGCTATGCGTTCATATATCAAGGAGTCTCTGGAGAAAGGACATATTCGTCCGTCTTCTTCCCCTCTTGGTGCGGGATTCTTTTTTGTGGCAAAAAAGGACGGATCTTTGAGACCTTGTATTGATTATCGGCTTTTAAATAAGATCACTGTCAAATTTCAGTATCCTTTACCGCTGTTGTCTGACTTGTTTGCCCGGATTAAGGGTGCCAAGTGGTTCACCAAGATAGACCTTCGTGGTGCGTACAACCTTGTGCGCATTAAGCAAGGTGATGAATGGAAAACCGCATTCAATACGCCCGAAGGTCATTTTGAGTACTTGGTGATGCCTTTTGGGCTCTCCAATGCGCCTTCAGTTTTTCAGTCCTTTATGCATGACATTTTCCGGAAGTATCTGGATAAATTTTTGATTGTTTATCTGGATGATATTTTGGTTTTTTCTGATAATTGGGATTCGCATGTGGAGCAGGTCAGGTTGGTCTTTAAAATTTTGCGTGAAAATTCTTTGTTTGTCAAGGGCTCAAAGTGTCTCTTTGGTGTACAGAAGGTTCCCTTTTTGGGGTTCATTTTTTCCCCTTCTGCTGTGGAGATGGACCCAGTCAAGGTCCGAGCTATTCTTGATTGGACTCAGCCCTCGTCAGTTAAGAGTCTTCAGAAGTTCTTGGGCTTCGCTAACTTCTACCGTCGTTTTATCGCTAATTTTTCTAGCATTGTGAAACCTTTGACGGATATGACCAAGAAGGGCTCCGATGTAGCTAACTGGGCTCCTGCTGCCGTGGAGGCTTTCCAGGAGTTGAAACGCCGGTTTACTTCGGCGCCTGTTTTGTGCCAGCCTGACGTCTCACTTCCCTTTCAGGTTGAGGTGGATGCTTCGGAGATTGGGGCAGGGGCCGTTTTGTCGCAGAGAGGCCCTGGTTGCTCTGTTATGAAACCTTGTGCCTTTTTCTCTAGGAAGTTTTCGCCGGCCGAGCGAAATTATGATGTGGGCAATCGGGAGTTGTTGGCCATGAAATGGGCATTTGAGGAGTGGCGTCATTGGCTCGAGGGTGCTAAGCATCGTGTGGTGGTCTTGACTGATCACAAAAATCTGATGTATCTCGAGTCTGCTAAACGCCTTAATCCGAGACAGGCCCGCTGGTCATTGTTTTTCTCCCGCTTTGATTTTGTTGTCTCGTATTTACCAGGTTCAAAGAATGTGAAAGCCGATGCTCTTTCTAGGAGCTTTGTGCCTGATGCTCCTGGAGTCACTGATCCTGTTGGTATTCTTAAAGATGGAGTTATCTTGTCAGCTATTTCTCCGGATCTGCGACGTGTGTTGCAGAGATTTCAGGCTGATAGGCCTGAGTCTTGTCCACCTGACAGACTGTTTGTCCCGGATAAGTGGACCAGCAGAGTCATTTCCGAGGTTCATTCCTCGGTGTTGGCAGGTCACCCGGGAATTTTTGGCACCAGAGATCTGGTGGCCAGGTCCTTTTGGTGGCCTTCCTTGTCAAGGGATGTGCGGTCATTTGTGCAGTCCTGTGGGACTTGTGCTCGAGCTAAGCCTTGCTGTTCTCGTGCCAGCGGTTTGCTCTTGCCCTTGCCTGTCCCGAAGAGACCTTGGACACATATCTCCATGGATTTCATTTCTGATCTTCCGCTATCTCAGGGCATGTCCGTTATCTGGGTGATATGTGATCGCTTCTCCAAGATGGTCCATTTGGTTCCTTTGCCTAAGCTGCCTTCCTCTTCCGATCTGGTTCCTGTGTTTTTCCAGAACGTGGTTCGTTTGCACGGCATCCCTGAGAATATTGTGTCAGACAGAGGATCCCAGTTCGTTTCCAGGTTCTGGCGATCCTTTTGTAGTAGGATGGGCATTGATTTGTCGTTTTCGTCTGCTTTCCATCCTCAGACTAATGGACAGACGGAGCGAACCAATCAGACTTTGGAGGCTTATTTGAGGTGTTTTGTCTCTGCTGATCAGGACGATTGGGTGACATTCTTGCCGTTGGCTGAGTTTGCCCTTAATAATCGGGCTAGTTCCGCCACCTTGGTTTCGCCTTTTTTCTGCAACTCTGGTTTCCATCCTCGCTTTTCTTCGGGTCATGTGGAGCCTTCTGACTGTCCTGGGGTGGATTCTGTGGTGGATAGGTTGCAGCAGATCTGGAATCATGTGGTGGACAACTTGAAGTTGTCACAGGAGAAGGCTCAGCGCTTTGCCAACCGCCGCCGCGGTGTGGGTCCCCGACTACGCGTTGGGGATTTGGTATGGCTTTCTTCCCGCTTTGTTCCTATGAAGGTCTCCTCTCCCAAATTTAAACCTCGTTTTATTGGGCCTTACAAGATATTGGAAATCCTTAATCCTGTATCTTTTCGTCTGGATCTTCCTGTGTCGTTTGCTATTCACAATGTATTTCATAGGTCCTTGTTGCGGCGGTACATTGTGCCTGTAGTTCCTTCTGCTGAGCCTCCTGCTCCGGTGTTGGTTGAGGGCGAGTTGGAGTACGTGGTAGAGAAGATCTTGGATTCTCGCCTCTCCAGGCGGAGGCTTCAGTACCTGGTCAAGTGGAAGGGCTATGGTCAGGAGGATAATTCCTGGGTGGTCGCCTCTGATGTTCATGCGGCCGATTTAGTTCGTGCCTTTCATGCCGCTCATCCTGATCGCCCTGGTGGTCGTGGTGAGGGTTCGGTGACCCCTCACTAAGGGGGGGGTACTGTTGTGAATTTGCTTTTTGCTCCCTCTAGTGGTTACTAGCTTTTTGACTCTGGTTTTTCTGTCATTCCTTTTATCCGCACCTGGGTCGTTAGTTAGGGGTGTTGCTATATAAGCTCCCTGGACCTTCAGTTCAATGCCTGGCAACGTAGTTATCAGAGCTAGTCTGCTGTGCTCTTGTCTACTGATCCTGGTTCCAGTTATATCAGCTAAGTCTGCCTTTTGCTTTTTGCTATTTGTTTTGGTTTTGTATTTTTGTCCAGCTTGTTCCTAATCTATATCCTGACCTTTGCTGGAAGCTCTAGGGGGCTGGTGTTCTCCCCCCGGACCGTTAGACGGTTCGGGGGTTCTTGAATTTCCAGTGTGGATTTTGATAGGGTTTTTGTTGACCATATAAGTTACCTTTCTTTATTCTGCTATCAGTAAGCGGGCCTCTCTGTGCTAAACCTGGTTCATTTCTGTGTTTGTCATTTCCTCTTACCTCACCGTCATTATTTGTGGGGGGCTTCTATCCAGCTTTGGGGTCCCCTTCTCTGGAGGCAAGAAAGGTCTTTGTTTTCCTCTACTAGGGGTAGCTAGATTCTCCGGCTGGCGCGTGTCATCTAGAATCAACGTAGGAATGATCCCCGGCTACTTCTAGTGTTGGCGTTAGGAGTAGATATATGGTCAACCCAGTTACCACTGCCCTATGAGCTGGATTTTTGTATTCTGCAGACTTCCACGTTCCTCTGAGACCCTCGCCATTGGGGTCATAACAGCTAGGCATTGATTTGTTTTTTTTTTTCTGCATTTCATCCTCAGACAAATGGCCAGACCGAGCAAACTAATCAGACTTTGGAGACTTATTTGAGATGCTTTGTGTCTGCCGATCAGGATGATTGGGTGGCCTTTTTGCCATTGGCCGACTTTGCCCTTAATAATCGGGCTAGTTCTGCTACTTTGGTTTCGCCTTTCTTTTGTAATTTTGGTTTTCGTCCTCGTTTTTCTTCTGGGCAGGTTGAGCCTTCTGACTGTCCTGGTGTGGGTTCTGTGGTTGACAGGTTGCAGCAGATTTGGGCTCATGTGGTTGACAATTTGGTGTTGTCTCAGGAGGAGGCTCAACGTTTTGCTAACCGTCGTCGGTGTGTTGGTTCCCGGCTTCGGGTTGGGGATCTGGTTTGGTTGTCTTCCCGTCATGTTCCTATGAAGGTTTTTTCCCCTAAGTTTAAGCCTCAGTTTATTGGTCCTTATAGGATTTCTGGGATTATTAATCCGGTGTCTTTTCGATTGGCCCTTCCGGCCTCTTTTGCTATCCATAATGTCTTCCATAGATCTTTATTGCGGAAATATGTGGTGCCCGTTGTTCCCTCTGTTGATCCTCCGGCCCCTGTGTTGGTTGATGGGGAGTTGGAGTATGTGGTTGAGAAGATTTTGGATTCTCGTTTTTCGAGGCGGAGGCTTCAGTACCTTGTTAAATGGAAGGGTTATGGCCAGGAGGATAATTCTTGGGATTTTGCTTCTGATGTCCATGCTGCTGATTTGGTCCGTGCCTTTCATCTGGCTCGTCCTGATCGGCCTGGGGGCGCTGGTGAGGGTTCGGTGACCCCTCCTCAAGGGGGGGGGTACTGTTATGAATTCTGCTTTTGGGTTCCCTCCGGTGGTGATAGGTGGTAATGCAGTTGTCCCTGGGTTTCAGTCCTGGTCAGGTGTGACTGCTGATTGCAGTTCTGACTGGGGTATTTAGGTGTGCAGGATTCATTATTCCTTGTCAGTTGTCAATTGTTGTTGGGAGGTGTTTGACCTTTGCCTGGTTCCTCCTGCCTTTCTGCCAAATCAGCAAAGATAAGTGTCTGGTTTTGTTTCTGTGGCACACATGCTGTGTGCTTCATAATTGAGTGCTATTCTTTTGTGTTTTCTTGTCCAGCTTAGATTGTGTCAGTATTTTCTCAGTCTTGTTGGATTCTCTGGAGTGGCAGATATACATTCCATGTCTTTAGTTAGATTGTGGAACTTTTTGTATTATCTGCTGTGGATATTTTTGGAAGGGTTTTTAATACTGACCGCTTAGTATTCTGTCCTATCTTTCCCTATTTAGCTAGAGTGGCCTCTTTTGCTGAATCCTGTTTTCTGCCTGCGTGTGTCTTCTCCTACTCACAGTCAATATTCGTGGGGGGCTGCCTATCCTTTGGGGTTCTGCTCTGAGGCAAGGTAGTATTCCTATTTCTATCTATAGGGGTATTTAGTCCTCTGGCTGTGTCGAGGTATCTAGGGTTGGTCAGGCACACCCCACGGCTACTTCTAGTTGCGGTGTTAGTTCAGGATTTGCGGTCAGTACAGTTTCCACCTACTCCAGAGAAAGTTTCATGCGGCTCCAAGGTCACCGGATCATAACAGTCGTGTATGTATGTAGCAGAGACGGGTGTGTGCGACACGTATGTAGCAGAGATGGGTGTGTGCGACGCGTATGTAGCAGAGACGGGTGTGTACGACGTGTATGTAGCAGAGACGGGTGTGTATGTCGTGTATGTATGTAGCAGAGACGGGTGTGTACGACGTGTATGTAGCAGAGACGGGCGTGTATGACGTGTATATAGTAGAGACGGGTGTGTATGACGTGTATGTACGTAGCAGAGACGGGTGTGTATGACGTGTATGTAGCAGAGACTGGTGTGTATGCCGTGTATGTATGTAGCAGAGACGAGTGTGTATGTAGCAGAGACGTGTGTGTACGACGTGTATGTAGCAAACACAGGTGTGTACGGAGCGGATCCGTGTGTGTGATGAGACATATGGACCCAAATTTATCAAGCAGTCTTTACCAGTTTTCTATTCTTTTAGTTGAAATGTTGGATAATTTTTGTGTAATTTTTACAGCTGCTTATAAATATTGTGACTTTTGGCATTTTTATCCCTGTCCCAGCCAGCTGTACTAACTTTGTCAATGGTGGGTGGAGTGCAGATGGGACATTGTCAAGTGCCCCATCATAATTTACTCTCCAAAAGTGAGATTACAAGTCTTGAGCGGCTCCTGACCTGCTTCTCCTTCCTCCGCTCTAGGTCTCTCCCCTGCATTTACATAGGGAGAAACCTATTAATCCACTGGAGCAGGGTGGAGGAAGCTGGTTGGGGCCACACTGGAACGGTCCAGTCACTTCCTACTGTTCCCAGTCGGCCTTTTTGCGCCGCTCGGCTCTGATAGATGCTGCAGTGATTCGGGAAGCATATATATCTCTCAGAAAATTATTACATGTTAATTTCCCTTTTGTGTATTGAAACAACACAAATAGAAAAAGAGAAAAAAGGCAAAGAACATAATTTCATACAAGAAAACAAAAAATGGGCAGAACAAAGTTGTTAGTATCCTCAAATTAATATTTGGTTACACACCCTTTGGAATAAATAACTGCAATCAATCGCTTCCTACGACCATCAACAAGTTTCTTACACCTCTCAAATGGAATTTTGGACCACTCTTCTTTTGCAAACTGCTCCAGGTCTCTCATTTTTGAAGGGCACCTTCTCCCAACAGCATTTCTAAGATCTCCCTACAGGTGTTCACTGGAATTTAGATTGCTGGCCACTTCAAAACTCGACATTGCATTGTTTCCATTCATTTCTGGGTGCTTCTTGAAATATGTTTGGGGTCATTGTCCTGCTGGAAGACCCATGAGCTAGGATGCAAACCCAACTTTCTGACACTGGGTGCTACATTTCGACCCAAAATACTTTGGCACTCTTCAGATTTAATTATACTTTTCGCACAGTCAAGGCACCTAGTCCCAGAGGCAACAATACAAAACCCCCAAACATCTTGGAACCTCCAAACATATTTGACTGTTGGTATTGTATTTTTTTCTCATTCCATTTTTGGTAAACGGTGGGACTATGTGCTTTAACCTAAAGAGGCTCAGGAGCAATTTTTAATTGCACCAGTCAGTGGATCAGTGGTGTGGAATTGTAATAGGATATAGGTAGCTGGCGCACCTTATCCCATACCCCTGAATGAAATGAAATATAATGATTAGGACTGTGAGCACTTTAACCCCTTCACCCCCGGAGCTTTTTCCGTTTTTCCGTTTTCGTTTTTCGCTCGCCTCCTTCCCAGAGCCATAACTTTTTTATTTTTCCGTCAATTTGGCCATGTGAGGGCTTATTTTTTGCGGGACGAGTTGTACTTTTGAACGACATCATTGGTTTTAGCATGTCGTGTACTAGAAAACGGGAAAAAAATTCCAAGTGCAGTGAAATTGCAAAAAAAGTGCAATCCCACACTTGTTTTTTGCTTGCCTATTTTGCTAGGTTCACTAAATGCTAAAACTGACCTGCCTGTCGTGGTTCTCAATGGCAAGAGAACGTAGTAAAGCATACAAAATGACTAGCTCTTGGAAGATGGGAACTCGAGCTGACTGTGAGCTAAACCTACCGCACAACTAACAGTGGCCGGGTAGCGTGCCTACGTTTTATCCCTAGACGCCCAGCGCCAGCCGGAGGACTGACTGACCCTAGCAGAGGAAAATACAGACCTGGCTTACCTCTAGAGAAATTTTCCCCAAAAGGCAGACAGTAGCCCCCACATATATTGTCGGTGATTTTAGAGGAAATTGACATACGAAGTATGAAGATAGGTTTAGCAAATTGAGGTCCGCTTACTAGATAGTAGGAAGACAGAAAAGGGAACTACACAGTCAGCTGAAAACCCTTTCAAAACACCATCCTGAAATTACTTTAAGACTCTAATATCAACTCATGACACCAGAGTGGCAATTTCAGCTCACAAGAGCTTCCAGCCTCAGAAATATTCAAACACAGAGAACTGGAACAAAAATACAAAACAAACTTAGGACTAAAAGTCCAACTTAGCTGATAGTAGTCTAGGAGCAGGAACATGCAACAGAAAGGCTTCTGGTAACATTGTTGGCCGGCATAGAAATGACTGAGCAGCAAGGCTAAATAGAAAACTCCCACATCCTGATGGAAACAGGTGAACAGAGGGGATGAAGCACACAAGTTCAGTACCACCAGTGACCACCGGGGGAGCCCAGAAACCAAATTCACAACAGTACCCCCCCCTCAAGGAGGGGGCACCGAACCCTCACCAGAACCACCAGGGCGATCAGGATGAGCCCTATGAAAGGCACGGACCAAATCGGAGGCATGAACATCAGAGGCTGTCACCCAAGAATTATCCTCCTGACCGTAGCCCTTCCACTTGACCAGATACTGAAGTCTCCGTCTGGAAACACGGGAGTCCAAGATCTTCTCGACAACGTACTCCAACTCACCCTCAACTAACACCGGAGCAGGAGGCTCAACGGAAGGCACAACCGGTACCTCATACCTGCGCAACAATGACCGATGGAAGACATTATGAATAGAAAAAGATGCAGGGAGGTCCAAACGAAAGGACACAGGGTTAAGAATCTCCAATATCTTGTACGGGCCGATGAACCGAGGCTTAAACTTAGGAGAAGAAACCTTCATAGGGACAAAACGAGAAGACAACCACACCAAGTCCCCAACACAAAGACGAGGACCAACACGACGACGGCGGTTGGCAAACTGCTGAGTCTTCTCCTGGGACAACTTCAAATTGTCCACCACATGCCCCCAAATCTGATGCAACCTCTCCACCACAGCATCCACTCCAGGACAATCCGAAGACTCCACCTGACCGGAAGAGAAACGAGGATGAAACCCCGAATTACAGAAGAAAGGAGAAACCAAGGTGGCAGAACTAGCCCGATTATTGAGGGCAAACTCCGCCAAGGGCAAAAAGGCAACCCAATCATCCTGATCCGCAGACACAAAACACCTCAAATAAGTCTCCAAGGTCTGATTAGTTCGCTCGGTCTGGCCATTAGTCTGAGGATGGAAAGCAGACGAAAAAGACAAATCAATGCCCATCCTAGCACAGAATGCTCGCCAAAATCTAGACACGAATTGGGTTCCCCTGTCAGAAACGATATTCTCCGGAATACCATGCAAGCGAACCACATTTTGAAAAAACAGAGGAACCAGCTCGGATGAGGAAGGCAATTTAGGCAAGGGGACCAAATGGACCATCTTAGAGAAACGGTCACACACCACCCAGATGACAGACATCTTCTGAGAAACAGGGAGATCAGAAATAAAATCCATGGAGATGTGAGTCCAAGGCCTCTTCGGAATAGGCAAAGATAACAACAATCCACTAGCCCGAGAACAACAAGGCTTGGCCCGAGCACAAACATCACAAGACTGCACAAAACCTCGCACATCTCGCGACAGGGAAGGCCACCAGAAGGACCTAGCCACCAAATCCCTGGTACCAAAGATTCCAGGATGACCAGCTAACGCAGAAGAATGGACCTCCGAGATGACTCTACTGGTCCAATCATCCGGAACAAACAGTCTACCAGGCGGGCAACGATCAGGTCTATCCGCCTGAAACTCCTGCAAGACCCGTCGCAAGTCTGGGGAAACAGCAGATAATATCACTCCATCCTTAAGGATACCTGTAGGTTCAGAATTACCAGGGGAATCAGGCTCAAAACTCCTAGAAAGGGCATCCGCCTTCACATTTTTAGAACCCGGTAGGTAAGAAACCACAAAATTAAACCGAGAGAAAAATAACGACCAGCGCGCCTGTCTAGGATTCAGGCGCCTGGCAGACTCAAGATAAATCAAATTCTTGTGGTCGGTCAATACCACCACCTGATGTCTAGCCCCCTCAAGCCAATGACGCCACTCCTCAAAAGCCCACTTCATAGCCAAGAGCTCCCGATTACCAATATCATAATTTCGCTCAGCGGGCGAAAATTTACGAGAAAAGAACGCGCAAGGTCTCATCACGGAGCAGTCAGAACTTTTCTGCGACAAAACCGCCCCAGCTCCGATTTCTGAAGCGTCAACCTCAACCTGAAAAGGAAGAGTAACATCAGGCTGGCGCAATACAGGGGTGGAAGAAAAGCGGCGCTTAAGCTCCCGAAAGGCCTCCACAGCAGCAGGGGACCAATCAGCAACATCAGCACCCTTCTTAGTCAAATCAGTCAACGGCTTAGCAACATCAGAAAAACCAGTTATAAATCGACGATAAAAATTAGCAAAGCCCAAAAACTTCTGAAGGCTCTTAAGAGAAGAGGGTTGCGTCCAATCACAAATAGCCTGAACCTTGACAGGGTCCATCTCAATGGAAGAGGGGGAAAAAATGTACCCCAAAAACGAAATCTTTTGAACCCCAAAAACACACTTAGAACCCTTTACACACAAGGAATTAGAGCGCAAAACCTGAAAAACCCTCCTGACCTGTTGGACATGAGAGTCCCAGTCATCCGAAAAAATCAAAATATCATCCAGATACACAATCATAAATTTATCCAAATATTCACGGAAAATGTCATGCATAAAAGACTGAAAGACTGAAGGGGCATTTGAAAGACCAAAAGGCATTACTAAATACTCAAAATGACCCTCAGGCGTATTAAATGCGGTTTTCCACTCATCCCCCTGCTTAATTCGCACTAAATTATACGCCCCACGAAGATCAATCTTAGAGAACCACTTGGCCCCCTTTATTCGAGCAAACAAATCAGTAAGCAGTGGCAAAGGATACTGATATTTAACCGTGATTTTATTCAAAAGCCGATAATCAATACACGGCCTCAAAGAGCCATCTTTTTTAGATACAAAGAAAAAACCGGCTCCTGTCATGATCTCAATGGCAAGAGAACATAGCATCAGCATATATAGGAACTAGCTCTTGGAAGCTGGGAACTGAGCTTGACCATGAACTAAACCTACCGCACAACTAGCAGTGGCCGGGTAGCATTCCTACGTTTTATCCCTAGATGCCCAGCGCCAGCCGGAGGACTAAATAATGCTAGCAGAGGAAAATATTAGTCCTAGCTCACCTCTAGAGAAATACCCCGAAAGGAGACAGAGGCCCCCCACATGTATTGGCGGTGAATTAAGATGAAATAACAAACGTAGTATGAAAATAGGTTTAGCAAATTTGAGGTCCACTTACTAGATAGCAGAAGACAGAAAGGACACTTTCATGGTCAGCTGAAAACCCTATCAAAATACCATCCAGAAATCACTTTAAGACTCTGGCATTAACTCATAACACCAGAGTGGCAATTCCTGTTCACAAGAGCTTTCCAGACACAGTAACAAAACTACAGCTGTGAACTGGAACAAAAATGCAAAAACAAACATGGACAAAAGTCCAACTTATCTAGTAGTTGTCTAGGAGCAGGAACAAGCACAGAGAGGCTTCTGATAACATTGTTGACCGGCAAGCAACTAACAGAGAAGCAAGGTTATATAGCGACTCCCACATCTTGATGGGAACAGGTGAACAGAGAAGATGAAGACACCAGTTCAATTCCACCAGTAGCCACCGGGGGAGCCCAGAATCCAAATTCACAACAGTACCCCCCCCTCAAGGAGGGGGCACCGAACCCTCACCAGAACCACCAGGGCGATCAGGATGGGCCCTATGAAAGGCACGAACCAGATCAGAGGCATGAACATCAGATGCATTCACCCAAGAATTATCCTCCTGGCCGTATCCCTTCCACTTGACCAGATACTGGAGTCTTCGTCTGGAAACACGGGAGTCTAAGATTTTCTCCACAACGTACTCCAACTCACCCTCAACCAACACCGGAGCAGGAGGCTCAACGGAAGGCACAACCGGTACCTCATACCTGCGCAATAATGACCGATGAAAAACGTTATGAATAGAAAAGGATGCAGGGAGGTCCAAACGGAAGGAAACAGGGTTAAGAATCTCCAAAATCTTATACGGGCCGATGAACCGAGGCTTAAACTTAGGAGAAGAGACCCTCATAGGGACAAAACGAGAAGACAACCACACCAAATCCCCAACACAAAGCCGAGGACCAACACGACGGTGGCGGTTGGCAAAAAGCTGAGTCTTCTCCTGGGACAACTTCAAATTGTCCACCACCTGCCCCCAGATCTGATGCAATCTCTCCACCACAGCATCCACTCCAGGACAATCCGAAGATTCCACCTGACCAGAGGAAAATCGAGGATGAAACCCCGAATTACAGAAAAACGGGGACACCAAAGTGGCAGAGCTGGCCCGATTATTGAGAGCGAACTCCGCCAATGGCAAAAAAGCAACCCAATCATCCTGGTCAGCAGACACAAAACACCTCAGATATGTCTCCAGGGTCTGATTAGTCCGCTCGGTCTGGCCATTAGTCTGAGGATGGAAAGCGGATGAAAAAGACAAATCTATGCCCATCCTAGCACAGAATGCCCGCCAAAATCTAGACACAAATTGGGTTCCTCTGTCAGAAACGATATTCTCAGGAATACCATGCAAACGAACAACATTTTGAAAAAACAGAGGAACCAACTCGGAAGAAGAAGGCAACTTGGGCAGAGGAACCAAATGGACCATCTTAGAGAAACGGTCACACACCACCCAGATGACAGACATTTTCTGAGAAACAGGCAGATCTGAAATAAAATCCATCGAGATGTGCGTCCAAGGCCTCTTAGGAATAGGCAAGGGCAACAATAATCCACTAGCCCGAGAACAACAAGGCTTGGCCCGAGCACAAACGTCACAAGACTGCACAAAGCCTCGCACATCTCGTGACAGGGAAGGCCACCAGAAGGACCTTGCCACCAAATCCCTGGTACCAAAGATTCCAGGATGACCTGCCAACGCAGAAGAATGAACCTCAGAGATGACTCTACTGGTCCAATCATCAGGGACAAACAGTTTATCAGGTGGGCAACGATCCGGTCTATCCGCCTGAAACTCCTGCAAGGCCCGCCGCAGGTCTGGAGAAACGGCTGACAATATCACTCCATCCTTAAGGATACCTGTGGGCTCAGAGTTACCAGGCGAGTCAGGTTCAAAACTCCTAGAAAGGGCATCCGCCTTAACATTCTTAGAACCCGGCAGGTATGACACCACAAAATTAAACCGAGAGAAAAATAATGACCAGCGCGCCTGTCTAGGATTCAGGCGCCTGGCGGTCTCAAGATAAATCAAATTTTTGTGGTCAGTCAATACCACCACCTGATGTCTGGCCCCCTCAAGCCAATGGCGCCACTCCTCAAAAGCCCACTTCATGGCCAAAAGCTCCCGATTCCCAACATCATAATTCCGCTCAGCGGGCGAAAATTTACGGGAAAAGAAGGCACAAGGCCTCATCACGGAGCAGTCGGAACTTTTCTGCGACAACACTGCCCCAGCTCCGATCTCAGAAGCGTCGACCTCAACCTGAAAAGGGAGAGCAACATCAGGCTGACGCAACACAGGGGCAGAGGAAAAACGGCGCTTAAGCTTCCGAAAGGCCTCCACAGCATCAGGGGACCAATCAGCAACATCAGCACCCTTCTTAGTCAAATCGGTCAATGGCTTAACAATATCCGAAAAACCAGCAATAAATCGACGATAAAAGTTAGCAAAGCCCAAAAATTTCTGAAGACTCTTAAGAGAAGAGGGCTGCGTCCAATCACAAATAGCTTGAACCTTGACAGGATCCATTTCAATGGAAGAGGGAGAAAAAATATATCCCAAAAAGGAAATCCTCTGTACCCCAAAAACACACTTAGAACCCTTCACACACAAAGAATTAGACCGCAAAACCTGAAAAACCCTCCTGACTTGCTGGACATGAGAGTCCCAGTCATCCGAAAAAATCAGAATATCATCCAGATACACAATCATAAATTTGTCCAAATAATCGCGAAAAATATCATGCATAAAGGACTGGAAAACTGACGGAGCATTTGAAAGACCAAAAGGCATCACCAAATACTCAAAGTGGCCCTCGGGCGTATTAAATGCGGTTTTCCACTCATCCCCCTGCCTGATACGCACCAAATTATACGCCCCACGAAGGTCAATCTTAGAGAACCACTTGGCCCCCTTTATGCGAGCAAACAAATCAGTCAGCAACGGCAATGGGTATTGATATTTAACAGTGATTTTATTCAAAAGCCGATAATCAATACATGGTCTCAAAGAGCCGTCTTTTTTTGACACAAAGAAAAAACCCGCTCCTAAGGGAGATGACGATGGACGAATATGTCCCTTTTCCAAGGACTCCTTTATATATTCTCGCATAGCAGCATGTTCAGGCACAGACAGATTAAATAAACGACCCTTTGGGTATTTACTACCCGGAATTAAATCTATGGCACAATCGCACTCTCGGTGCGGAGGTAACGAACCAAGCTTGGGTTCTTCAAAGACGTCACGATAGTCAGACAGGAACTCAGGAATTTCAGAGGGAATAGATGATAAAGAGCAAATCAGGGTCACAGATAGAATAAACTTAGACTGTAAAGTGCAAATGGAACCAGATTTATCAAGCTTTTTAGTGCGCTTAGAGCATGCTGATATAACATGAGTAGAATCACCACAATAGAAACACAACCCGTTTTTCCGTCTAAAATTCTGCCGCTCGCTTCGGGACAGAATTCTATCACACTGCATACTCTCTGGCGATTTCTCAGTGGACACCGCCAGATGGTGCACTGGTTTGCGCTCCCGCAAACGCCGATCGATCTGAATAGCCATTGTCATGGACTCATTCAGACCCGCAGGCACAGGGAACCCCACCATAACATCCTTAATGGCATCAGAGAGACCCTCTC
This sequence comes from Ranitomeya variabilis, assembly GCF_051348905.1. NCBI lineage: Eukaryota > Metazoa > Chordata > Amphibia > Anura > Dendrobatidae > Ranitomeya > Ranitomeya variabilis. The sequence goes on from NC_135235.1 coordinate 632,391,998, forward strand.
TGAAGGTCGCCGCCAGGGCGCACTCATTCCACTGAGTAAGCACAGACCATTTACGAAATCTTTGGCAGTAAATTTCAGCTTCATCTTGCCCCTGAGAAAGGGACATCAAAGTTTTTTCTGCCTGAAGCTCCAAATGAGGTTCGTCATAAAGCAACCCCAAGGCCAGAAAAAACGCATCCACATTGAGCAACGCAGGATCCCCTGGTGCCAATGCAAAAGCCCAATCTTGAGGGTCGCCCCGGAGCAAGGAAATCACAATCCTGACCTGCTGTGCAGGGTCTCCGGCAGAGCGAAACTTCAGGGACAAAAATAATTTGCAATTATTTCGAAAATTCTGAAACCCAGATCTATTCCCCGAGAAAAATTCCGGCAAAGGAATTTTCGGCTCAGATACAGGTGCCTGACAAACAAAATCTTGCAAATTTTGTACTTTCGTGGCGAGATTATTCAAACCTGCAGTTACACTCTGAAGATCCATTACAAACAGGTGGACACAGAGCCATTCAAAGATTAGAAGGAGAGAAAGAGAAAAAAAAAAAAAAAAAGACTGCAGCATAGACAGACTGGCAAGAGGTCCAATTAAGAGCACACTCAAGAGGAAAAAAAAAAAAAAAAAAAAAAAAAAAAAAAAATCTCAGCAGACTTCTTATTTCTCTCCTTTCTCAGCCAAGGATTTTAACCCTTTAGTGGGCCGGTCAAACTGTCATGATCTCAATGGCAAGAGAACATAGCATCAGCATATATAGGAACTAGCTCTTGGAAGCTGGGAACTGAGCTTGACCATGAACTAAACCTACCGCACAACTAGCAGTGGCCGGGTAGCATTCCTACGTTTTATCCCTAGATGCCCAGCGCCAGCCGGAGGACTAAATAATGCTAGCAGAGGAAAATATTAGTCCTAGCTCACCTCTAGAGAAATACCCCGAAAGGAGACAGAGGCCCCCCACATGTATTGGCGGTGAATTAAGATGAAATAACAAACGTAGTATGAAAATAGGTTTAGCAAATTTGAGGTCCACTTACTAGATAGCAGAAGACAGAAAGGACACTTTCATGGTCAGCTGAAAACCCTATCAAAATACCATCCAGAAATCACTTTAAGACTCTGGCATTAACTCATAACACCAGAGTGGCAATTCCTGTTCACAAGAGCTTTCCAGACACAGTAACAAAACTACAGCTGTGAACTGGAACAAAAATGCAAAAACAAACATGGACAAAAGTCCAACTTATCTAGTAGTTGTCTAGGAGCAGGAACAAGCACAGAGAGGCTTCTGATAACATTGTTGACCGGCAAGCAACTAACAGAGAAGCAAGGTTATATAGCGACTCCCACATCTTGATGGGAACAGGTGAACAGAGAAGATGAAGACACCAGTTCAATTCCACCAGTAGCCACCGGGGGAGCCCAGAATCCAAATTCACAACAGGCTCCTAAGGGAGATGACGAAGGACGAATATGTCCCTTTTCCAAGGACTCCTTAATATATTCCCGCATAGCAGCATGTTCAGGCACAGATAGATTAAATAAACGACCCTTTGGAAACTTACTGCCCGGAATCAGATCTATAGTACAATCGCAATCTCTGTGCGGAGGTAGTGAACCAAGTTTAGGCTCCTCAAAAACGTCACGATAATCAGACAAATATTCCGGAATCTCAGAGGGAATAGATGACGAAATGGAAACCAAAGGTACGTCCCCATGAGTCCCCTGACATCCCCAGCTTAACACAGACATTGCTTTCCAGTCGAGGACTGGGTTATGAGATTGCAGCCATGGCAATCCAAGCACCAACACATCATGTAGATTATACAACACAAGGAAGCGAATAATCTCCTGGTGATCCGGATTAATACGCATAGTTACTTGTGTCCAGTATTGTGGTTTATTACTAGCCAATGGCGTGGAGTCAATACCCTTCAGAGGTATAGGAACTTCCAGAGGCTCTAAATTAAACCCACAGCGTTTGGCAAAGGACCAATCCATAAGACTCAAAGCGGCGCCAGAGTCGACATAGGCGTCCGCGGTAATAGACGATAAAGAGCAAATCAGGGTCACAGATAGAATAAACTTAGACTGTAAAGTGCCAATTGAAACAGACTTATCAACCTTCTTAGTACGTTTAGAGCATGCTGAGATAACATGAGTTGAATCGCCACAATAGAAGCATAACCCATTTTTTCGCCTAAAATTCTGTCGTTCGCTTCGGGACAGAATTCTATCACATTGCATAATCTCTGGCGCCTTCTCAGTAGACACCGCCAAATGGTGCACAGGTTTGCGCTCCCGCAAACGCCGATCAATCTGAATAGCCATTGTCATGGACTCATTCAGACCTGTAGGCACAGGGAACCCCACCATAACATCTTTAATGGCATCAGAGAGACCCTCTCTGAAATTCGCCGCCAGGGCGCACTCATTCCACTGAGTAAGCACAGACCACTTACGAAATTTTTGGCAGTATATTTCAGCCTCATCTTGCCCCTGAGACAGGGCCATCAAGGCTTTTTCAGCCTGAATCTCTAAATGAGGTTCCTAATAAAGCAACCCCAAAGCCAGGAAAAACGCATCCACATTGAGCAACGCAGGATCCCCTGGTGCCAAAGCAAATGCCCAATCCTGAGGGTCGCCCCGGAGCAAGGAAATTACAATCCTGACCTGCTGTGCAGGATCTCCAGCGGAGCGAGATCTCAGAGACAAAAATAATTTACAATTATGTTTGAAATTCTGGAAGCGAGATCTATCCCCGGAGAAAAATTCAGGTAAAGGAATTCTAGGTTCAGATATAGGAGCATGAATTACAAAATCCTGTAAACTTTGAACCTTCATAGCGAGATTATTCAAACCTGTAGCTAAACTCTGAGGATCCATTTTAATCAGGTGAAATCAGAACCATTCAAGGATTAGAAGGAGAGAGAGACGAAGGCTGCAGTAAGCAGAGATGCAAGTGAATCAACTAATGAGCAAACTCAGAAAAAAAAAAAAAAAAAATTCTCTGCAGACTTCTTTTCTCTCCTTTCTTCTGCCAATTATTTTAACCCTTGGCCGGCCAAACTGTCGTGGTTCTCAATGGCAAGAGAACGTAGTAAAGCATACAAAATGACTAGCTCTTGGAAGATGGGAACTCGAGCTGACTGTGAGCTAAACCTACCGCACAACTAACAGTGGCCGGGTAGCGTGCCTACGTTTTATCCCTAGACGCCCAGCGCCAGCAGGAGGACTGACTGACCCTAGCAGAGGAAAATACAGACCTGGCTTACCTCTAGAGAAATTTTCCCCAAAAGGCAGACAGTAGCCCCCACATATATTGTCGGTGATTTTAGAGGAAATTGACATACGAAGTATGAAGATAGGTTTAGCAAATTGAGGTCCGCTTACTAGATAGTAGGAAGACAGAAAAGGGAACTACACAGTCAGCTGAAAACCCTTTCAAAACACCATCCTGAAATTACTTTAAGACTCTAATATCAACTCATGACACCAGAGTGGCAATTTCAGCTCACAAGAGCTTCCAGCCTCAGAAATATTCAAACACAGAGAACTGGAACAAAAATACAAAACAAACTTAGGACTAAAAGTCCAACTTAGCTGATAGTAGTCTAGGAGCAGGAACATGCAACAGAAAGGCTTCTGGTAACATTGTTGGCCGGCATAGAAATGACTGAGCAGCAAGGCTAAATAGAAAACTCCCACATCCTGATGGAAACAGGTGAACAGAGGGGATGAAGCACACAAGTTCAGTACCACCAGTGACCACCGGGGGAGCCCAGAAACCAAATTCCCAACACCTGCCATTATGATTCTCCAGGTCACTACGAGTTCATAGACACCTAACATGACTAGGTTATTTTTCACCTAAGTGGTGAAAAAAAATTCCAAACTTTGCAAAAAACAAAACAAAATTGCGCCATTTTCCGATACTCATAGCGTCTCCATTTTTCGTGATCTGGGGTCAGGTGAGGGCTTATTTTTTGCGTGCCGAGCTGGCGTTTTTAATGATAGCATTTTGGTGCAGATACGTTCTTTTGATCGCCCGTTATTGCATTTTAATGCAATGTCGTGGCGACCAAAAAAACGTAAATCTGTCGTTTCGAATTTTTTTCTCATTACGCCATTTAGCGATCAGGTTAATGCTTTTTTTTTATTGATAGATCGGGCGATTCTGAACGCGGCGATACCAAATATGTGTAGGTTGGGTTTTTTTTTATTGATTTATTTTGATTGGGTCGAAAGGGGGGTGATTTAAACTTTTATATTTTTTTTATTTTTTTCACATTTTTAAAAACTTTTTTTTTTTACTTTTGCCATGCTTCAATAGCCTCCATGGGAGGCTAGAAGCAGGCACAGCCCGATCGGCTCTGCTATGCAGCAGTGATCATAAGATCGCTGCTACACAGCAGATTTGCAGGTGTGCTGTGAGCGCCGACCACAGGGGGGCGCTCACAGCCACCGGCAATCAGTAACCATAGAGGTCTCAAGGACCTCTATGGTTACAATGGAGGAGCATCGCCGACCCCCGATCATGTGACGGGGGTCGGCGATGCGCTCATATCCGGCCGCACGGCCGGATGCGGTAGTTAAATGCCGCTGTCTGCGTTTGACAGCGGCATTTAACTAGTTAATAGGCGCGCGCAGATCGCGATTCTGCTCGCGCCTATTGCGGGCACATGTCAGCTGTTCAAAACAGCTGACATGTCCCGGCTTTGATGTGCGCTCACCGCCGGAGCGCACATCAAAGCGGGGGTCTCGACATGTGACGTACTATACCGTCACATGTCGGGAAGGGGTTAAAGTGTCTAATAAATAGTATGCTAGCGTCTATTAAGATATGTTGACCAGTGCGGTTTTTAATATTTTCCTTTAATAGTATCAATAAAAGTTAAATTTTATGGTCTTCACTTAGGGTTTATTTGCCTTTTGGCAACCTGTGATTGCTCATCCAGGATGGCATATTAATGCAAGTAATGGCAAGAAGGGTACCTGTGTCTGTCAGTAAGTCAGCTGGGTAATTAATCCAAAAAAGAAATGTAGAAGCTATAGCAATTGGATATATTAAAACTTAGCCTTTAATAAATAGCATAAAATACAAATACGCACAAAAAAAAAAAAAATTTTTTTTGAGATAATAGTGCCCTAAACCCAAACACAGGACGAAAAAAGACCAATATACAAAACATATAAAGTTTTAAAAACATTGACTGCACTATTATTTGATTAACAGTGGACCAGAAGGCTGTCACTGGTCCTGATATATATTCAACACTCTCAAAGAGGTGCAAACAATGAGGTGCTCCCTACTTTGTTGGAGTCCACGTATCCTTATATGTTATAAGTCAAAAATGTACATAGGCAATGGTTGCCTTTATTTTAATGGCCAAACAAAAGCCACACACATCTACCAGACCAATTAAATAGTGTCAGTCAAATGAAAAAATTAGCAGCATGTCACTATAGGCTTCATAAGGCATAAAGATGCCTAAAGGACTGGGTCATATCTAAAGGAACTCCTGCTTCCTCATCAATATTAGATAAGCGTTCACCAATGTGATCCAGTGTACCAAGGCAATATCACTTTTTTCTAGAAGTACATACAACAAGTGCTCCTAAGGCGCAATAACCAATATGAGCTGTGCCAAGCAAAAATAACCCACTGCTGTAGTAACCGTGGTCATATCACCTTTATCTCGATGACACATAACATATACATAAAGTGCTTCAAAGGCACACTAATCAATGTAAAGTGTGTCATAAAGAATAGAGCCACTGCTGTGGATCGATCTCACCCGCATCTGGAGAGTTTACTTTGCCATAATATGGACCCTCAGTCGGAAGAGATCCAAAAAAGAAGCCGTGACGATGGACAGCGTATCCCGACGCGTTTCATCTTATCAGAATCATCAGGGGAGTAGCAGGGTCTAACAAGGCTGCCTTACCGATCTCCCTCGTTCCTGTACTATTTCAAGGTACCGACCTGTAGCGCGTGGGGGAAAGAACTCCGCCCCCAGCGTGTGACGCGTCTTAGGTCATATGATGAACTTCCGGTATGAGATGGGACGCTCGTCTGTAGCTATGGAGCGCAAGCCGCTCAGACAGGTGGAACGCAAGGTTTTCACCCACTGCGCATGCGGCACTCTTACAGCTCTACAGGGTCCCAATCCTCGTATTATAAATATGCAACAAGTTAACCATAACGTTATAACCGGCACATTGAAAAGCCCCAGGTACACCGGAGGTCTCAAATATATACATGGACCCATCCGTAATATGTAACAGGGTACACTAATAGGACGGCTTTCTTTTTGGCATATTGATGCCGTCCTATGCCCAAATAAATGGCATGATTCAGGGTTAACCTGTACCATTAATTAAAAAGACACCCAAAAAAACAAAAGGTACTGAGGCCAGATATGTCAGAGAGATATACTACACAAATATTATGTTGTAACTGGCTCCATTTAAGGAGTTTTGACTTTTAGATTTTTGAATTTTAGGGGCTATGAATTCCTTTGATATAAACGCAACACCACAATGGCCCACAACGCAATATGGAAAAAGAAAGAGATGGGGAAGGGAAGTGCAAAGGTCCCTGTAAACCCTATGAGAGGGAGGCCCTACTGTAACTGTACCCTGCCTGTCAGCGGAGGTTGGCACCCTAGGAGAAAAAAACGCAGAGAAAAGGCGCCCCCACTCGACGACGGCTGTCCCAAACTGTAAATCCCTATCTTATCCCTAGGTAGTGCACGGGAGATAGGAAAGTAGACAACCTTAAAGATACATAATTTATTTTTACATTCAGTTTTTTATTATTCTGATTCCTTTGTGAGATTATTTTTCAAGCTCACCCTAAAGGCTGAAGCCTGCCTAAAGTGGGGGTTGGCGCCCTAGAAGATCCTGCGCCAAAAGGCGCCCCCACTCAAACGACGGCTATCCCTTTTTAGAGCAACCCTAAGGGACATATACAGGGGACGGCTTATAAAAAGCAACTGTAGGATTGCAGTTCGTTCAAACCCTTCGGTTGCACTGTTTGAAGCGTAAATATCCACCTACTCTCCCTTTGAAGAATAATTTTGTCCCAATCCCCTCCTCTTATAGGTGGAGATATTTTGTCAATACCAATAAAATGGATTTTCTTGGGGTTGCCCTGATGGAAGTGGTTCATATGGGTGGCTACAGGGGTTTCTCTTTTATGGACCATATCCCGAAGATGCTCCCCCACCCTTTTTCGGAATTCCCTCTTCGTCTTTCCCACATATTCCAACCCACATTCACAAGTGGCTTTATATACTACCCCTTTAGTACGGCAGTTGATGAAGTGCCGGATGGAGTAGGAAGTACCGGTTACATTGCTCTGGAAAGTTTTTGTAGGCATAATGGAGGCACATGCCTTACAGGAACCACATCTGTGGCAACCCTTTGTTTGATTCAACCATGTTGTTCTATTTTCTGGTTGATAATGGCTGTGAACCAATCTATCCGATAGGGATCTGCCCTTTTTATAGGTAATCTGAGGCCCCTTGGTGATGTATTTGCATATATCCCTGTCCATCTGTAAAATGGACCAGTGCTTCATTAGTACATTCTTCACATCCTTTGCTCCATTTGAGAACCTCGTAATAAAACGGATAACATTATCCTCATCGGTTTTGGGTTTTGGGATCAATAGTTGTTTTCTATCTTTTTTTAGCGTATCCTTATAAGCCCTATTGAGGATCCCTTCTGGGTAACCCCTCTCCAAAAATCTATTTTTGAGGTCATCCGCTTGTTCCCGAAAGGTATCAACACTCGAGCAATTTCTGCGGATTCTCAGGTATTGACCCTTCGGTATGCCTTTTTTCAATGGGATGGGATGGTTACTTTCCCATCTAAGGAGAGAGTTGGTGGCTGTTTCTTTTCGATGTGTCTTAGTACCTATCTCCCCATTAGATTTCTTTTCAATGCAGATATCCAGGAACGCTAGGTTCGTTGGATTGACCTCGTAGGTGAAGCGAAGTCCTAAATTATTGATGTTGAGGCTCTTAACAAAGATCCCAAATTCCATAGCGTTGCCTTTCCAAATTACAAGGACATCATCCATATATCGTAGCCAAAGTACTATTCTCTCGTCCGGGGCCATGGTAGGGTTCCCAAAGACCTCCGTTTCCTCCCACCAGCCCAGGAGCAGATTTGCATACGAGGGCGCACAGGGGCTGCCCATTGCAGTGCCCCTGAGCTGGTGGAAGTACTTACGGTCGAATAGAAATACATTTTTGGTCAAGCAGAATTCCAAGGCCTCCAAAATGAATTTATTATGTTTTTCATATTGTATCCCTCTTGTACTCAGATAGTGGTTCACAGCCATCAGGCCTTTGTCATGTGGGATGGAGGAATATAGTGCCTCTACATCAATGCTCCCCAGTATCATATCAGGGTCTAGATAAATACCATCTAATTTACTTAGTAAGTCTGTGGTGTCGCGTACAAAGGAATTCAATGAGCCAACAAATGGTTTTAAAATGTTGTCTATGTATACACCTAGTCTTTCAGTGAGACTGTTGTTACCGGAGACAATAGGCCTTCCCTTCAGGGGATTTGTGCCCTTGTGCACTTTCGGAAGACAGTAGAAAGTGGGTACCACTGGGTTTTTTGGCATGAGAAAATCCCTCTCATCCTTGCCTAGAACACCCTCCTCGTACCCTCTCCTAACAATAGATTTTAGTTCCTCCCCGAACAAATCCAAGGGATTATTTGTCAGAATCCTATATTCCTCTTTTCTGTCCAGCAGGGAAAGACACATGTCACGGTAATCGGTGGTATTCATAATGACCACATTGCCCCCTTTGTCCGAGGGTTTTATGGTGATACTGTGGTCTTTCTCCAGATTACATAGACAAGCCATTTCACCCCTGGACAGATTATATGGATTTTTTTGTTGCCTATTAGATAGTTTCATAACATCGTCAGTTACCAAATTTAAAAAGATGTCAATGGCACTTAGATCTCCTGTTGGAGGGGGCATTTTGGAGCTCTTATTCTTGAGGACAGTAAAGGGACCCAACCCATCTAGGTTGGGATCCGGATCACCGAGATGGAACAAAAGGTGGACATCTCTGAGGAGATCATCCGGAATGCCTAAATCGGTACATTGTTTTTGATCCTCTCTGAGAAAAAATTTTTTCCATTTCAGGCGTCTGACAAACAAATTTAAATCTTTTATTATCTCAAATGTGTCCATGTCTGAGGTTGGGACAAAGGACAGGCCCCTGCCCAGGATATTGTATTCCTCCTTACTTAGTGGTCTGGAGGACAAATTTATAACCTGTGTATTTAAGTGGGCGGGTTCGATCGGCTTCGAAGAGGGTAACTTAGGTCTAAAAAACTGTTTTTGGGCGGAGATCTTCTACTATTACCTCGCCCCCAATTGTTACCTCTTCCTCTGCCCCTTCCTCTACCCCTTTGCCCACTTGGTCTGGCCTCGCTGTCTGACACTTCTGCTTCAGAGGAAGAGACGTCGGTCTCTATTCTACGTGGAAATTTACTAGTAGAAAAAGAGTATGCTTTGTTGTCTTTAAATTCTTGAAGGTCTCTTATAAAGAATTTATGTTTTTTATCCTTCAGATGATACTGGAATCTCTCCACTGAGTTCTGTAATTGTAACTCCTTCTTGGAGAAATCTGGTTCTGATGAAAATTTTTTTGTAATCTCTACTTGTTCTTTTAAAGAATCATTCAGAGCATTCAGATTTAGTTTTTCTTCCTCTAGCAGAAGTCTCATCAGTCTCAGTGAGCTATCAGTAGCCTCCTTCTCCCACTTTGCTAGTAACCCTGGATTTTTATAACGATACCCCGGTGCTAAGGTGATTCGGAGGTGTCTAGGAACAATACCTGATTTAATATAATTGTCCAATGTCTGTACTTCCCACCAGGAAGCTATTTGGTCTTTATATGTCTTAGTCAGCTCTTTAAAAGCTGCGTTAAAAGATGGAACATATTTCTTTTGTGTATAGGCTCTCTCTGAAAACACATCTTTGGCCTCAGTGAACCAAACATTGGTGTCAATGCCAGTGGTAAGGAATCCTGCCATGCCACATATACTAGTAAGTCAGCTGGGTAATTAATCCAAAAAAGAAATGTAGAAGCTATAGCAATTGGATATATTAAAACTTAGCCTTTAATAAATAGCATAAAATACAAATACGCACAAAAAAAAAAAAAAAAAAAAAAAAAAAAAAATTTGAGATAATAGTGCCCTAAACCCAAACACAGGACGAAAAAAGACCAATATACAAAACATATAAAGTTTTAAAAACATTGACTGCACTATTATTTGATTAACAGTGGACCAGAAGGCTGTCACTGGTCCTGATATATATTCAACACTCTCAAAGAGGTGCAAACAATGAGGTGCTCCCTACTTTGTTGGAGTCCACGTATCCTTATATGTTATAAGTCAAAAATGTACATAGGCAATGGTTGCCTTTATTTTAATGGCCAAACAAAAGCCACACACATCTACCAGACCAATTAAATAGTGTCAGTCAAATGAAAAAATTAGCAGCATGTCACTATAGGCTTCATAAGGCATAAAGATGCCTAAAGGACTGGGTCATATCTAAAGGAACTCCTGCTTCCTCATCAATATTAGATAAGCGTTCACCAATGTGATCCAGTGTACCAAGGCAATATCACTTTTTTCTAGAAGTACATACAACAAGTGCTCCTAAGGCGCAATAACCAATATGAGCTGTGCCAAGCAAAAATAACCCACTGCTGTAGTAACCGTGGTCATATCACCTTTATCTCGATGACACATAACATATACATAAAGTGCTTCAAAGGCACACTAATCAATGTAAAGTGTGTCATAAAGAATAGAGCCACTGCTGTGGATCGATCTCACCCGCATCTGGAGAGTTTACTTTGCCATAATATGGACCCTCAGTCGGAAGAGATCCAAAAAAGAAGCCGTGACGATGGACAGCGTATCCCGACGCGTTTCATCTTATCAGAATCATCAGGGGAGTAGCAGGGTCTAACAAGGCTGCCTTACCGATCTCCCTCGTTCCTGTACTATTTCAAGGTACCGACCTGTAGCGCGTGGGGGAAAGAACTCCGCCCCCAGCGTGTGACGCGTCTTAGGTCATATGATGAACTTCCGGTATGAGATGGGACGCTCGTCTGTAGCTATGGAGCGCAAGCCGCTCAGACAGGTGGAACGCAAGGTTTTCACCCACTGCGCATGCGGCACTCTTACAGCTCTACAGGGTCCCAATCCTCGTATTATAAATATGCAACAAGTTAACCATAACGTTATAACCGGCACATTGAAAAGCCCCAGGTACACCGGAGGTCTCAAATATATACATGGACCCATCCGTAATATGTAACAGGGTACACTAATAGGACGGCTTTCTTTTTGGCATATTGATGCCGTCCTATGCCCAAATAAATGGCATGATTCAGGGTTAACCTGTACCATTAATTAAAAAGACACCCAAAAAAACAAAAGGTACTGAGGCCAGATATGTCAGAGAGATATACTACACAAATATTATGTTGTAACTGGCTCCATTTAAGGAGTTTTGACTTTTAGATTTTTGAATTTTAGGGGCTATGAATTCCTTTGATATAAACGCAACACCATAATGGCCCACAACGCAATATGGAAAAAGAAAGAGATGGGGAAGGGAAGTGCAAAGGTCCCTGTAAACCCTATGAGAGGGAGGCCCTACTGTAACTGTACCCTGCCTGTCAGCGGAGGTTGGCACCCTAGGAGAAAAAAACGCAGAGAAAAGGCGCCCCCACTCGACGACGGCTGTCCCAAACTGTAAATCCCTATCTTATCCCTAGGTAGTGCACGGGAGATAGGAAAGTAGACAACCTTAAAGATACATAATTTATTTTTACATTCAGTTTTTTATTATTCTGATTCCTTTGTGAGATTATTTTTCAAGCTCACCCTAAAGGCTGAAGCCTGCCTAAAGTGGGGGTTGGCGCCCTAGAAGATCCTGCGCCAAAAGGCGCCCCCACTCAAACGACGGCTATCCCTTTTTAGAGCAACCCTAAGGGACATATACAGGGGACGGCTTATAAAAAGCAACTGTAGGATTGAAATTTCCTGGATATCTGCATTGAAAAGAAATCTAATGGGGAGATAGGTACTAAGACACATCGAAAAGAAACAGCCACCAACTCTCTCCTTAGATGGGAAAGTAACCATCCCATCCCATTGAAAAAAGGCATACCGAAGGGTCAATACCTGAGAATCCGCAGAAATTGCTCGAGTGTTGATACCTCTATGACGCCGGTACAGTTGAATGCAGTGATGGAGGAGAGAGCGTCTGCTGATGCTCCCTCTCCCATCATTCCCCGCTTTGCCTGGCGCTGATGTCGTCATATCATCGCGCACCTGCTGTGTGACCAGGCAGACTGCAGCTGCTGAGACCGGAGCCAGGAGCAGCGCAGGGCACGAGGAGAGGTGTTTTTTTTTTTTTTTTAAATATATCACTGAGTGATAACTGGATTGTGGGGCTATGGGGGGGGGGGGGCTGTATTACATTCTATGGGGGCTGTGCTGCATTACATTCTATGGGGGCTGTGCTGTATTACATTCTATGGGGGCTGTGCTGTATTACATTCTATGCGGGCTGGCTGCATTACATTCTATGGGGGCTGGCTGTATTACATTCTATGGGGGCTGGCTGTATTACATTCTATGGGGCTGGCTGCATTACATTCTATGGGGCTGGCTGCATTACATTCTATGGGGGCTGTGCTGCATTACATTCTATGGGGGCTGGCTGCATTACATTCTATGGGGGCTGTGCTATATTACATTCTATGGGGGCTGTGCTGCATTACATTCTATGGGGGCTGTGCTGCATTACATTCTATGGGGGCTGTGCTGTATTACATTCTATGGGGGCTGTGTTGTATTACATTCTATGTGGGCTGGCTGCATTACATTCTATGGGGGCTGTGCTATATTACATTCTATGGGGGCTGGCTGCATTACATTCTATGGGGGCTGTGCTGCATTACATTCTATGGGGGTTGTGCTGTATTACATTCTATGGGGGCTGGCTGCATTACATTCTATGGGGGCTGTGCTGCATTACATTCTATGGGGGCTGTGCTGTATTACATTCTATGGGGGCTGTGTTGTATTACATTCTATGTGGGCTGGCTGCATTACATTCTATGGGGGCTGTGCTATATTACATTCTATGGGGGCTGGCTGCATTACATTCTATGGGGGCTGTGCTGCATTACATTATATGGGGACTGTGCTGTATTACATTCTATGGGGGCTGTGTTGTATTACATTCTATGGGGGCTGTGCGGTATTACATTCTATGCGGGCTGGCTGCATTACATTCTATGGGTGGCTGGCTGCATTACATTCTATGGGGGGCTGGCTGCATTACTTTCTATGGGGGTTGGCTGCATTACATTCAATGGGGCTGTGCTGTATTACATTCTATGGGGGCTGTGCTGTATTACATTCTATGGGAGCTGTGCTGTATTACATTCTATGGGGGCTGTGTTGTATTACATCCTATGGGGGCTGTGCTGCATTACATTCTATGGGGGCTGGCTGCATTACATTCTATGGGGGGCTGGCTGCATTACATTCTATGGGGGGCTGGTTGCATTACATTCTATGGGGGCTGGCTGCATTACATTCTATGGGGGCTGGCTGCATTACATGGATGGTAGCCATCCTGGTTCAGTATGCCTTCAATTTTGAATAAATCCCCAACAGTGTCACCAGCAAAGCACCTCCACACCATCATACCTCCTCCTCCATGCTTCACGGTGGGAACCAGGCATGTAGAGTCCATCCGTTCACCTTTTCTGCATCACACAAAGACACAGTGGTTGGAACCAAAGATCTAAAATTTGGACTCATCAGACCAAAGCACAGATTTCCACTGTGTGGAAATGTCCATTCTAATGTCCATTCCTTGTGTTCTTTAGCCCAAACAAGTCTCCTCTGCTTGTTGCCTGTCCTTAGCAGAGGTTTCCTAGCAGCTATTTTACCATGAAGGCCTGCGGCACAAAGTCTCCTCTTAACAGTTGTTGTAGAGATGTGTCTGCCGCTAGAACTCTGTGTGGCATTGACCTGGTCTCTAATCTGAGCTGCTGTTAACCTGCAATTTCTGAGGCTGGTGATTCAGATAAACTTATCCTCGACTCTTGGTCGTCCTTTCCTGAGGCGGTCAACATGTGAGACAGTTTCTTTGTAGCGCTTGATGGTTTTTGCAACTGTTCTTGGGGACACTTTCAAAGTTTTCCCAATTTTTCATACTGACTGACCTTCATTTCTTAAAGTAATGATGGCCACTCGTTTTTCTTTACTTATCTGCTTTTTTCTTGCCATAATACAAATTCTAACAGACTATTCAGTAGCATGTAAAGTAAGCTGCGGAGACACCATCACGTGTTTCTCAACGCAAGCAATGAATAGCCAGGCCTTTCTCCGGGAAGAAACAACCACGGGAAGGGCAGCATCCAATAAAGGAGAATCTCCAATAAAGGAAGACCACCTATGCCAAGCATGGTATCCATCCACAAACAGCTGTTTCGGGGGTTTTGCCCCTCATCAGTGTGGAGTAGGAAACTGGCTATTAGGAGCAGTGCCTGACTATTCAGTAGGACAGGACTATCAGCTGTGTATCCACCAGATACAGTGGGGCAAAAAAGTATTTAGTCAGTCAGCAATAGTGCAAGTTCCACCACTTAAAAAGATGAGAGGCGTTTGTAATTTACATCATAGGTAGACCTCAACTATGGGAGACAAACTGAGAATAAAAAATCCAGAAAATCACATTGTCTGTTTTTTTATCATTTTATTTGCCCCACACAGAAGAGGAGCCGCCGCACCAGAGCACAGCAGCCGCCGCACCAGAGCACAGCAGCCGCCGCACCAGAGCACAGCAGCCGCCGCACCAGAGCACAGCAGCCGCCGCCGCCACTCCCAGCACTGAGACCCCCACGCTGCACCGCTACGATAAGGTAATGGGGGATACTCACTTTCCTGTGAGACGCCCCCTCGTCATCAGGATCACTCCCCCCCCCCCCAAAAGGCACATATTCACCGGCCCTATAAGACGACATAGGGTGTATAAGAAGACCCCCGACTTTTAAGAAGATTTTATATTTTAACTGGTAAAGTTGGGGGGTCGTCTTATACGCCCAGTCGTCTTATACTCCCAGTCGTCTTATACGCCGGAAAATACGGTATTTGGTCAGAAACAAAATTTCATCTCAATACTTTGTAATATATCCTTTGTTGGCAATGACAGAGGTCAAACGTTTTCTGTAAGTCTTCACAAGGTTTCCACACACTGTTGTTTGTATGTTGGCCCATTCCTCCATGCAGATCTCCTCTAGAGCAGTGATGTTTTTGGCTTTTCGCTTGGCAACACAGACTTTCAACTCCCTCCAAAGGTTTTCTATAGGGTTTAGATCTGGAGACTGGCTAGGCCACTCCAGGACCTTGAAATGCTTCTTACGAAGCCACTCTTTCGTTGCCCTGGCGGTGTGCTTTGGATCATTGTCATGTTGAAAGACCCAGCCACGTTTCATCTTCAATGCCCTTGCTGATGGAAGGAGGTTTGCACTCAAAATCTCACGATACATGGCCCCATTCATTCTTTCATGTACCCGGATCAGTCGTCCTGGCCCCTTTGCAGAGAAACAGCCCCAAAGCATGATGTTTCCACCACCATGCTTTACAGTAGGTATGGTGTTTGATGGATGCAACTCAGTATTCTTTTTCCTCCAAACACGACAAGTTGTGTTTCTACCAAACAGTTCCAGTTTGGTTTCATCAGACCATAGGACATTCTCCCAAAACACCTCTGGATCATCCAAATGCTCTCTAGCAAACTTCAGACGGGCCCGGACATGTACTGGCTTAAGCAGTGGGACACGTCTGGCACTGCAGGATCTGAGTCCATGGTGGCGTAGTGTGTTACTTATGGTAGGCCTTGTTACATTGGTCCCAGCTCTCTGCAGTTCATTCACTAGGTCCCCTCCGCGTGGTTCTGGGATTTTTGCTCACCGTTCTTGTGATCATTCTGACCCCACGGGGTGGGATTTTGCGTGGAGCCCCAGATCGAGAGAGATTATCAGTGGTCTTGAATGTCTTCCATTTTCTAATTATTGCTCCCACTGTTGATTTCTTCACTCCAAGCTGGTTGGCTATTGCAGATTCAGTCTTCCCAGCCTGGTGCAGGGCTACAATTTTGTTTCTGGTGTCCTTTGACAGCTCTTTGGTCTTCACCATAGTGGAGTTTGGAGTCAGACTGTTTGAGGGTGTGCACAGGTGTCTTTTTATACTGATAATAAGTTTAAACAGGTGCCATTACTACAGGTAATGAGTGGAGGAAAGAGGAGACTCTTAAAGAAGAAGTTACAGGTCTGTGAGAGCCAGAAATCTTGATTGTTTGTTTCTGACCAAATACTTATTTTCCACCATAATATGCAAATAAAATGATAAAAAAACAGACAATGTGATTTTCTGGATTTTTTTTTCTCAGTTTGTCTCCCATAGTTGAGGACTACCTATGATGTAAATTACAGACACCTCTCATCTTTTTAAGTGGTGGAACTTGCACTATTGCTGACTGACTAAATACTTTTTTGCCCCACTGTACATAGGGTTGGGACAACTGATGGTCCCAACCCTATTTATAAGGCAAGAAATCCCACTTACTAAACCTGATGGGGCACACCTGTGAAGTGAAAACCATTTCCGGTGACTACCTCTTGAAGCTCATCAAGAGAATGCCAAGAGTGTGCAAAGCAGTCATCAAAGCATAAAGTGGCTACTTTGAAGAACCTAGAATATAAGACATAATTTCAGTTGTTTCACACTTTTTTGTTAAGTATATAATTCCACATGTGTTAATTCATAGTTTTGATGCCTTCAGTGTGAGTGTACAATTTTTATAGTCATGAAAATACAGAAAAATCTTTAAATGAGAAGATGTGTCCAAAATTTCATCTGTACTGTATATATAGTCTATCTTTTACAGCCAGGAGCAGTCACATTAGCAGGTTCCTGATTGTAACTGTATTTAACCCCTTCAGATGGATTTACAGCGTGGGACATGACTCTACGGCAGACAGGTATGGGATATTGTTGCTTTTTTATCTTCCTTTTTTTTTCAGAAGACGAGGGTCGTCAGTTGGATTGAGCGTACAATAAATATATTAAAACCCCATGTGTTTATTTATTTCATTAAAATACTTTATTCATAATGTGTGTGTATTTTTAACCCTTTATTACTATTGGATTTATAATGGATTGGTGTCTTATTGAAATCTCTCCATTATTAACCAGGCTTAATGTCAACTTACAATAGCAAGGTGACATTAACCCCTTATTACCCCATATGCCAATACTACAGGGGAGTGGGAAGAGGGTGACTAAGTGCCAGAATAGGCGCTTCTTACAGATGCGCCTTTTCTGGGGTGGCTGGGGGCAGATGTTTTTAGCCAGGGGGGCCAATAACCATGGTCCCTCTCTAGGCTATTAATATCTGCCTTCAGTCACTGGCTTTCCCACGCCAGTTTTTTTCCATGATTTAACCCCTTCATGACCCAGCCTATTTTGACCTTAATGACCTGGCCGTTTTTTGCAATTCTGACCAGTGTCCCTTTATGAGGTAATAACTCAGGAATGCTTCAACGGATCCTAGCGGTTCTGAGACTGTTTTTTCGTGACATATTGGGCTTCACGTTAGTGGTAAATTTAGGCCGATAATTTTTTAGTTTATTTGTGAAAAAAATGGAAATTTGGCTAAAATTTTGAAAATTTCACAATTTTCAAATTTTGAATTTTTATTCTGTTAAACGAGAGTTATGTGACACAAAATAGTTAATAAATAACATTACCCACATGTCTACTTTACATCAGCACAATTTTAGAAACAAAATTTTTTTTTTTGCTAGGAAGTTATAAGGGTTAAAATTTGACCAGCGATTTCTCATTTTTACAACAAAATTTACAAAACCATTTTTTTTAGGGACCACCTCACATTTGAAGTCAGTTTGAGGGGTCTATATAGCTGAAAATACCCAAAAGTGACACCATTCTAAAAACTGCACCCCTCAAGGTGCTCAAAACTACATTCAAGAAGTTTATTAACCCTTCAGGTGCTTCACAGCAGCAGAAGCAACATGGAAGGAAAAAATGAATATTTAACTTTTTAGTCTCAAAAATGATCTTTTAGCAACAATTTTTTTATTTTCCCAAGGGTAAAAAGAAAAACTGGACCCCAAAAGTTATTGTACAATTTGTCCTGAGTACGATGATACCTCATATGTGGGGGGGAACCACTGTTTGGGCGCACGACAGGGTTCGGAAGGGAAGGAGCGCCATTTGACTTTTTCAATGAAAAATTTGCTCCAATCTTTAGTGGACACCATGCCGTGTTTGGAGAGCCCCTGTGTGCCTAAACATTGGAGCTCCCCCACAAGTGACCCCATTTTGGAAACTAGACCCCCCAAGGAACTTATCTAGATGCATAGTGAGCACTTTGAACCCCCAGGTGCTTCACAAATTGATCCGTAAAAATGAAAAAGTACTTTTTTTTTTTCACAAAAAATTAATTTTAGCCTCAATTTGTTCATTTCCACATGAGCAACAGGATAAAATGAATCCAAAAATTTATTGGGCAATTTCTCCTGAGTACACTGATACCTCACATGTGGGGGTAAACCACTGTTTGGGCACACGACAGGGCTCGGAAGGGAAGGAGCGCCATTTGACTTTTTCAATGAAAAATTAGCTCCAATCGATAGCGGACACCATGTCGCGTTTGGAGAGCCCCTGTGTGCCTAAACATTGGAGCTCCTCCACATGTGACCCCATTTTGGAAACTAGACCTCCCGTGGAACTAATCTAGATGTGCAGTGACTACTTTAAACCCCCAAGTGCTTCACAGAAGTTTATAACGCAGAGCCGTAAAAATAAAAAATAATTTTTCTTTCCTCAAAAATTATTTTTCAGCCTGCAATTTTTTTTTTCACAAGAGTATCAGGAGAAATTGGACCACAAAAGTTGTAGTCCAGTTTGTCCTGAGTACGCTGATACCCCATACGGTGGGGGGAACCACCGTTTGGGAACACGTTGGGGCTCAGAAGGGAAGTAGTGACATTTTGGAATGCAGACTTTGATGGAATGGTCTGCGGACATCATGTTACGTTTGCAGAGCCCCTGATGTGCCTAAATAGTAGAAACCCCACACAACTGACCCCATTTTGGAAACTAGACCCCCCCCAAGGAACTTATCTAGATATGTGGTGAGCACTTTGAACCCCCAAGTGGTTCACAGAAGTTTACAACGCAGAGCCGTGAAAATAAAAAACATTTTTCTTTCCTCAAAAATGATGTTTTAGCAAGCAATTTTTTATTTTCGCAAGGGTAACAGGAGACCCCAAAAGTTGTTGCCCAGTTTGTCCCGAGTATGCTAGTACCCGATATGTGGGGGTATACCACTGTTTGGGCGCACGTCGGGGCTCAGAAGCGAGGGAGCACCATTTGACTTTTTGAACGCAAGATTGGCTGGAATCAATGGTGGCGCCATGTTGCGTTTGGAGACCCCTGATGTGCCTAACCCTAATCCCAACTCTAGCCATAACCCTAATCACAATCACAGTCCTAACCCCAACACACCCCTAACCACAACCCTAACCCCAACACACCCCTAACCTTAACCCCTTAAGCCCCGAGGGTGGTTTGCACGTTAATGACCGGGCCAATTTTTACAATTCTGACCACTGTCCCTTTATGAGGCTATAACTCTGAAACGCTTTGACGGATCTTGGCGATTCTGACATTGTTTTCTCGTGACATATTGTACTTCATGTTAGTGGTAAAATTTATTCTATACAACTTGCGTTTTTTGTGAAAAAAACGGAAATTTGGCGAAAATTTTGAAAATTTCGCAATTTTCCAACTTTGAATTTTTATGCCCTTAAATCACAGACATATGTCACGCAAAATACTTAATAAGTAACATTTCCCACATGTCTACTTTACATCAGCACAATTTTGGAACCAAAATTTGTTTTGTTAGGGAGTTATAAGGGTTAAAATTTGACCAGAAATTTCTCATTTTTACAACACCATTTTTTTTTAGGGACCACATCTCATTTGAAGTCATTTTGAGGGGTCTATATGATAGAAAATACCCAAGTGTGACACCATTCTAAAAACTGCACCCCTCAAGGTGCTCAAAACCACATTCAAGAAGTTTATTAACCCTTCAGGTGTTTCACAGGAATTTTTGGAATGTTTAAATAAAAATGAACATTTAACTTTTTTTCACACAAAATTTATTTCAGCTCCAATTTGTTTTATTTTACCAAGGGTAACAGGAGAAAATGGACCCCAAAAGTTGTTGTACAATTTGTGCTGAGTACGCTGATACCCCATATGTGGGTGTAAACCATTGTTTGGGCGCATGGCAGAGCTTGGAAGGGAAGGAGCGCCATTTGACTTTTCAATGCAAAATTGACTGGAATTGAGATGGGACGCCATGTTGCGTTTGGAGAGCCCCTGATGTGCCTAAACACTGAAACCCCCTACAAGTGACACCATTTTGGAAAGTAGACCCCCTAAGGAACTTATCTAGATGTGTGGTGAGCACTTTGACCCACCAAGTGCTTCACAGAAGTTTATAATGCAGAGCCGTAAAAATAAAAAATCATATTTTTTCACAAAAATGATCTTTTCGCCCCCAATTTTCTATTTTCCCAAGGGTAAGAGAAGAAATTGGACCCCAAAAAATGTTGTGCAATTTGTCCTGAGTACGCTGATACTCCATGTGTGGGTGTAAACCATTGTTTGGGCGCATGGCAGAGCTTGGAAGGGAAGGAGCGCCATTTGACTTTTCAATGCAAAATTGACTGGAATTGAGATGGGACGCCATGTTGCGTTTGGAGAGCCCCTGATGTGCCTAAACATTGAAACCCCTTACAAGTGACACCATTTTGGAAAGTAGACCCCCTAAGGAACTTATCTAGATGTGTGGTGAGCACTTTGACCCACCAAGTGCTTCACAGAAGTTTATAATGCAGAGCCGTAAAAATAAAAAATCATATTTTTTCACAAAAATGATCTTTTCGCCACCAATTTTTTATTTTCCCAAGGGTAAGAGAAGAAATTGGATCCCAAAAAATGTTGTGCAATTTGTCCTGAGTACGCTGATACCCCATATGTGGGTGTAAACCATTGTTTGGGCGCATGGCAGAGCTTGGAAGGGAAGGAGCGCCATTTGACTTTTCAATGCAAAATTGACTGGAATTGAGATGGGACGCCATGTTGCGTTTGGAGAGCCCCTGATGTGCCTAAACATTGAAACCCCCCACAAGTGACACCATTTTGGAAAGTAGACCCCCTAAGGAACTTATCTAGATGTGTTTTGAGAGCTTTGAACCCCCAAGTGTTTCACTACAGATTATAACGCAGAGCCGTGAAAATACATATTTTTTTTTCTCAAAAATGATTTTTTAGCCCCCAGCTTTGTATTTTTACAAGGGTAACAGAATAAATTGGACCCCAAAATTTGTTTTCCAATTTGTCCTGAGTACGCTGATACCCCATATGTGGGGGGGAACCACTGTTTGGGCGCATGACAGAGCTCGGAAGGGAAGGAGCGCCATTTGGAATGCAGACTTAAATGGATTGGTCAGCAGCCGTCACATTGCATTTGCAGAGCCCCTGATGTACCCAAACAGTACAAACCCCCCACAAGTGACCCCATATTGGAAACTAAACCTCCCAAGGAACTTATCTAGATGTGTTGTGAGAACTTTGAACCCCCAAGTGTTTCACTACAGTTTATAACGTAGAGCCGTGAAAATAAAACATCTTTTTTTTTCCCACAAAAATGATTTTTAGCCCCCCAAATTTTTATTTTCCCAAGGATAACAAGAGAACTTGGACCCCAGAAGTTGTTGTTCAATTTGTCCCGAGTACGCTGATAACCCATATGTTGGGGTAAACCCCTTTTTGGGCGCACGGGAGAGCTCGGAAGGGAAGGAGCACTGTTTTACTTTTTCAACGCAGAATTGGCTGGAATTGAGATTGGACGCCATGTCGCGTTTGGAGAGCCCCTGATGTGCCTGGACAGTGGAAACTCCCCAATTCTACCTGAAACCCTAACCCAAACACACCCCTAACCCTAATCCCAACGGTAACCCTAACCACACCCCTAGCCCTGACACACCCATAATTCTAATCCCAACCCTAATCCAAACCGTAAATGTAATCCAAACCCTAACCCTAACTTTAGCCCCAACCCTAACTTTAGCCCCAACCCTAACCCTAACTTTACCTCCAACCCTAGCCCTAACTTTAGCCCCAACCCTAACCCTAACCCTAGCCCTAACGGGAAAATGGAAATAAATACATTTTTTTAATTTTATTATTTTTCCCTAACTAAGGGGGTGATGAAGGGGGGTTTGATTTACTTTTATAGCGTTTTTTATATCGGATTTTTATGATTGGCAGCTGTCACACACTAAGGCTTGTTTCACACTTGCGTTTTTATCTGCATGCATGTGTGAAAAAACGGATGTAAATGCGGTAAAACGCATGCGTTTTCTTAGACGCATGCGTTTTTATAGAAAAACACAAGAAAACCCTAACCCTACCCCTAACCCTAAACGTGACTGAAATACGTGGCACTGAAATACGTGGCACTGAAATACGTGGCACTGAAATACGTGCAACTGAAATACGTGATACCTGGCACTGAAATAAGTGATACGTGGCACTTAAATACGTGGCACTGAAACACGTGTTACTGAAATACGTGATACGTGGCACTTAAATACGTGGCACTGAAATACGTGGCACTGAAATACGTGGCACTGAAATACGTGGCACTGAAATACGTGATACCTGGCACTGAAATAAGTGATACGTGGCACTTAAATACGTGGCACTGAAACACGTGTTACTGAAATACGTGATACGTGGCACTTAAATACGTGGCACTGAAATACGTGGCACTTAAATACGTGGCACTATGACTGTCAGAAAATGTTCAGTAAACGGTTAGGGGTGAGGTTAGGGGTAGAGTTAGGGTTTGGATCCCTTTATCACCTTGATGGTGGTGGGTGGCTTTTCAGTGTGTTTTCTGTTTTTTTTCGATAAAAACGCATGCGTTTTTAACGCAAACAAACGCATGTGCTTAAAAACGCATGCGTTTACATAGACCGCAATGCATTTTTTGCCGCGAAAAAACGCATGCGTTTTTTCACGGCAAAAAAACGCCGCAAGAAAATACTGCAGGTTGTATTTCAGAAAATTAACGCATGCAGAAAAAAAACACATGCGTTTGAAAATGCCACCAAACGCGTACAAAAAAACGCATGCGTTTTCAATGTTATATATAGGGGAAAAACGCATGCGTTTTTATGTGCAAAAAACGCAAGTGTGAAACCAGCGACGCTTTTTATAGCAAAAAAGTTTTTGCGGCTCCACATTTTGAGACCTATAATTTTTCCACATTTTGCTCCACAGAGTCATGTGAGGTCTTGTTTTTTGCGGGACGAGTTGACGTTTTTATTGGTAACATTTTCGGACATGTGACCGTTTTTGATCACTTTTTATTCCGATTTTTGTGAGGCAGAATGACCAAAAACCTGCTATTCATGAATTTCTTTTGGGAGAGGCGTTTATACCATTCCACGTTTGGTAAAATTGATAAAGCAGTTTTATTCTTCGGGTCAGTACGATTACAGTGATACCTCATTTATATCATTTTTTTTATGTTTTGGCGCTTTTATACGATAAAAACTATTTTATAGAAAAAATAATTATTTTAGTATCGCTTTATTCTCAGGACTATAACTTTTTTATTTTTTTGCTGATGATGCTGTATGGCGACTTGTTTTTTGCGGGACAAGATGACGTTTTCAGCGGTACCATGATTATTTATATCCGTCTTTTTGATCGCGTGTTATTCCACTTTTTGTTTGGCGGTATGGTAATAAAGCGTTGTTTTTTGCCTCGTTTTTTTTTTCTTACGGTGTTTACTGAAGGGGTTAACTAGTGGGGCAGTTTTATAGGTTGGGTCGTTAAGGACGCGGCGATACTAAATATGTGTACTTTTATTGTTTTGTTTTTTTTATTTAGATAAAGAAATGTATTTATGGGAATAATATATATATTTTTTTTATTATTTATTTAGGAATTTTTTTTTTTTTTTTTTTTTTACACATGTGGAAAATTTTTTTTTTTACTTTTTTACTTTGTCCCAGGGGGGGACATCACAGATCGATGATCTGACAGTGTGCACAGCACTCTGTCAGATCGGCGATCTGCTGTGCAGGGCTGCAGGCTTACCAAGCGTCTGCTCTGAGCAGGCACTCGGTAAGCCATCTCCCTCCCTGCAGGACCCGGATGCCGCGGCCATCTTGGATCCGGGACCTGCGGCGAGGAAGGAGGTAGGAGACCCTCACAGCAACACGATCACATCGCGTTGCTCCGGGGGTCTCCGGGAAGCCCGCAGGGAGCCCTCTCCCTGCGCGATGCTTCCCTATACCGCGGGTACACTGCGATCATGTTTGATCGCGGTGTGCCGGGGGTTAATGTGCCGGGGGCGGTCCGTGACTGCTCCTGGCACATAGTGCCGGATGTCAGCTGCGATAGGCAGCTGACACCCGGCCGCGATCGGCCGCGCTCCCCCCCGTGAGCGCGGCCGATCGCGTATGACGTACTATCCCGTCACTGGGAATTAAGTCCCAGGTCACCTTGACAGGATAGTACGTCATATGGGATTAAGGGGTTAATCCCAACCCTAACCACAACCCTAACCCCAACACACCCCTAACCCTAATCCCAACCCTAACCCCAACACACCCCTAACCACAAGCCTAATCTTAACCCTATTTCCAACCCTAGCCCAAATTCCAACCCTAACTCTAATTCCAACCCTAACCCTAAGGCTATGTGCCCACGTTGCGGATTCGTGTGAGATTTTTCCGCACCATTTTTGAAAAATCTGCAGGGAAAAGGCACTGCGTTTTACCTGCGGATTTACCGCGGATTTCCAGTGTTTTTTATGCGGATTTCACCTGTGGATTCCTAATAAGGAACAGGTGTAAAATGCTGCGGAATCCGCACAAAGAATTGACATGCTGCCGAAAATACAACGCGTTTCCGCGCGGTATTTTCCGCACCATGGGCACAGCGGATTTGGTTTTCCATAGGTTTACATGGTACTGTAAACCTGATGGAAAACTGCTATGAATCTGCAGCGGCCAATCCGCTGCGGATCCGCAGCCAAATCCGTACCGTGTGCACATAGCCTAATTCTAAGGGTATGTGCACACGCTGCGGAAAACGCTACGGATCCGCAGCGTTTCCGCAGCTGCGGGTTCGCAGCAGTTTCCCATGAATTTACAGTTCAATGTAAACCTATGGGAAACAAAAAACGCTGTGCACATGCTGTGGAAAAAACTGCGCGGAAACGCAGCAGTTTACATTCCACAGCATGTCACTATCTGTGGATTCCGCAGCGGTTTTACAGCTGCTCCTATAGAAAACCGCAGTTGTAAAACCGCAGTGAAATCTGCAGAAAAACCGCGGTAAATCCAGAATACATGTGCACATATTCTAACCCTAATTCTAACCCTAGCCCTAACCCTAGTTCTAACCCTAACCCTAGTGGAAAAATAAAAGTAAACATATTTTCTTTATTTTATTGTTGTCCCTACCTATGGGGGTGATAAATGGGGGGGTTCATTTACTATTTTTTTTATTTTGATCACTGTGATGGGTTTTATCACAGTGATCAAAATGTACATGGAATGAATCTGCGTCATTTTGGAAAATGGCGGCGCCCATGGAACAGATGGACGGACACCAGGAGGCTCAGTAAGTATGGGGGGGGGGGACCGGAGCACGGGGGGAGCGGACAGGAGGACTGGGGAGTGGACAGGAGGACGGAGGGCAGCGGACCACAAAACGAAGGACTGGGGAGGAGATCGATGGCGAGGGGCAGATTAGGTTTTCCAGCTATGGCTGATGATATTGCAGCATCGGCCATGGCTGGATTGTAATATTTCACCACTTTCAACAGCCAATCAGAGCGATCGTAGCCACCAGGGGGCAAAGCCACCTCCCCTGGGCTAAAGTACCACTCCCCCTGTCCCTGCAGATCGGGTGAAATTGGAGTTAACCCTTTCACCCGATCTGCAGGGACGCGATCCCTCCATGATGCCACATAGGCGTCACAGGTCGGATTGGCACCGACTTTCATGATGCCTACGTGGCGTCACAGGTCGGGAAGGGGTTAACCCTTTATTTTAGCACCTAGAGCTCCCAAATTTTGCACACAAACTATTAACATTATTAGTGAGGAATATGTAAAAATATAACAGATATGAAGTGGTTTATTGTATGTAAACTGGACACACTGAAGTGTGAAAGAGGCCTTAGATGAGAAGTCAGTGTGTGACATGTTGCAGTGAAGCCCCAGCCGTAGGGTGATACTGCGACCACTATATAATTTCTAAATATGCAGGCGGCCGTGTACCCAAGCCTCAGATCTGTGGTTTCTGACAACTGGAGCCCAATCGCCAAAGATTACATCTTCCAACTGTAGCAGTCCATGCTGTGAGTTGTAGTTTAAAGGGAATCTGTCACCTTTTGAGCTATTAATATTGGCATACAGGTTGTATACAGCTGAAATCATACCTGTATGCCTCCTAGATGATGCCTTGATCAGTAAAAATCATCTTTTATAATTTCGCTCTTCCAGGCTATGGGGCATACACTGCCCAGAAGATAAGACTGCATCTTTATTATACAAGATTTCTCCTCCTCCTCTTATCTTCACTGTCCCTTTAACATCGTGTGTGGCCGAGAACCAGCTCCTGCGCATTCTGCCTACAGTCTTTCATATGCAATGTGGGGATTTAACCTTTACTGTGCGGCGAAGATCACGGAGACAGGAAGTTACAGTGACTGTCCGGCATCTGCAAACATCAAAATTAAAGACAGTGCAGAGGTGTGACGGCAGGCAGAATTTGCTGGATGTCAGTTATTGTGAGGCTAAAGCTCCCAGCGCATAGAGTGCTGCAGGTTGCTGACGCCTGCTGCAGTTTTCTACATGGCTGGCCTTCACCTCATCAGATACAACTGTATGTGGTCTATACAATGCTGAGAACTCAACAACAGCCGAAAATATACCCCACACATTATAAATGTTAGCACCTTACACAAAGTACAAAGCATCCATATTGTTAATCATTGTGAGACTGAGTCACTACTCATTAGTCAGGAGGTCTGATGTCAGATACCAGGAGGGCTCGTAGTACAGAGCGGTGAGTCAAAGGCAAGGTCAGGAAACAGTCCAGGGTCAAGTGCCAGAAGGGAACATTAAGACGAGGGAGTTAAACAAATGAATAGTCAGAGGCCTAGTATGGGGTCATATGCCTGAAGTCAAAGAACGTCAAGAGAAGGATGGAAAATCTACAAGAATACACAACAAATCCTAGGTCAGCCAACAAGGTCAGCAGAAAGAGACAGAGCTAAGCAAATGCACCTAACTTAAGCAAAGCTACAACTGACACTGACTGCTAACAGTAACCAGCTAAGTACCTTGTAAATGATTAAGGAAGGAAGACATCTGGGAAAACGTTTGCAGACTAAACCAGACTGAGAAGCAGTGCTGTCAATCAAAATATTGACAACCCAGCCCCAGGATCAGATTGGATAACTGGACTGTCACTCACAAAACTGACAGTCCAGCACACTCCAGATCCCTTAGAGCGGCTGAGCTGTCACTCACAGCGTTCCTTGGCCTCAGTCAATGTTGAAACCGTGACAATCATCACAGATATCAAATGGAGGCAGGGGACCGATGATAATCATCCACATGTAGTTAACCCCTTCATGACCCAGCCTATTTTGGCCTTAATGACCTTGCCGTTTTTTGCAATTCTAACCAGTGTCCCTTTATGAGGTAATAACTCAGGAACGCTTCAACGGATCCTAGCGATTCTGAGATTGTTTTTTCGTGACATATTGGGCTTCATGTTAGTGGTAAATTTAGGTCGATAATTTCTGAGTTTATTTGTGAAAAAAACGGAAATTTGGCGAAAATTTTGAAAATTTCGCAATTTTCAGATTTTAAATTTTTATTCTGTTAAACCAGAGAGTTATGTGACACAAAATAGTTAATAAATAACATTTCCCACATGTCTACTTTACATCAGCACAATTTTGGAAACAAATTTTTTTTTTACTAGGAAGTTATAAGGGTTAAAATTTGACCAGTGATTTCTCATTTTTACAACAAAATTTACAAAACCATTTTTTTTAGGGACCACCTCACATTTGAAGTCAGTTTGAGGGTTCTATATGGCTGAAAATACCCAAAAGTGACACCATTCTAAAAACTGCACCCCTCAAGGTGCTCAAAACCGCATTCAAGAAGTTTATTAACCCTTCAGGTGTTTCACAGCAGCAGAAGCAACATGGAAGTAAAAAACTGAACATTTAACTTTTTAGTCACAAAAATGATCTTTTAGCAACAATTTTTTTATTTTCCCAAGGGTAAAAGGAGAAACTAGACCACGAACGTTGTTGTCCAATTTGTCCTGAGTACGCTGATACCTCATATGTGGGGGTAAACCACTGTTTGGGTGCACGGTAGGGCTCGGAAGGGAAGGAGCGCCATTTGACTTTTTGAATGAAAAATTGGCTCCAATCTTTAGCGGACACCATGTCGCGTTTGGAGAGCCCCCGTGTGCCTAAACATTGGAGCTCCCCCACAAGTGACCCCATTTTGGAAACTAGACCCCCCAAGGAACTTATCTAGAAGCATAGTGAGCACTTTAAACCCCCAGGTGCTTCACAAATTGATCCGTAAAAATGAAACAGTACTTTTTTTTCACAAAAAAACTATTTTAGCCTCACTTTTTTCATTTTCACATGGGCAACAGGATAAAATGGATCCTAAAATTTGTTGGACAATTTCTCCTCAGTACACCGATACCTCACATGTGGGGGTAAACCACTGTTTGGGCACATGGTAAGGCTCGGAAGGGAAGGAGCGCCATTTGACTTTTTGAATGGAAAATTAGCTCCAATCGTTAGCGGACACCATGTCGCGTTTGGAGAGCCCCTGTGTGCCTAAACATTGGAGCTCCCCTACAAGTGACCCCATTTTGGAAACTAGACCCCCCAAGGAACTTATCTAGATGCATAGTGAGCACTTATAACCCCCAGGTGCTTCACAGAAGTTTATAACGCAGAGCCGTGAAAATAAAAAATAATTTTTCTTTCCTCAAAAATGATTTTTAGCCCAGAATTTTTTATTTTCCCAAGGGTAATAGGAGAAATTGGACCCCAAATGTTGTTGTCCAGTTTGTCCTGAGTACGATGATACCCCATATGTGGGGGTAAACCACTGTTTGGGCGCACGGCAGGGCTCGGAAGGGAAGGCACGCCATTTGGCTTTTTGAATGGAAAATTAGCTCCAATCATTAGCGGAGACCATGTCGCGTTTGGAGAGCCCCTGTGTGCCTAAACATTGGAGCTCCCGCACAAGTGACCCCATTTTGGAAACTAGACCTCCCAAGGAACTAATCTAGATGTGTGGTGAGCACTTTGAACCCCAAGTGCTTCACAGAAGTTTATAATGCAGAGCCATGAAAATAAAAAATAATTTTTCTTTTCTCAAAAATGATTTTTTAGCCCACAATTTTTTATTTTCCCAAGGGTAACAGGAGAAATTTGACTGCAAAAGTTGTTGTCCAGTTTCTCCTGAGTACGCTGATACCCCATATGTGGGGGTAAACCACTGTTTTGGCACACGTCGGGGTTCGGAAACGAAGTAGTGACGTTTTGAAATGCAGACTTTGATGGAATGCTCTGCGGGCGTCAGGTTGCGTTTGCAGAGCCCCTGATGTGCCTAAACAGTAGGAACTCCCCACAAGTGACTCAATTTTGGAAACTAGACCCCCAAGGGAACTTATCTAGATGTGTGGTGAGCACTTTGAACCCCCAAGTGCTTCACAGAAGTTTATAACGCAGAGCCGTGAAAATAATAAATGTGTTTCCTTTCCTCAAAAATATTTTTTTAGCCCAGAATTTTTTATTTTTGCAAGGGTAACAGGAGAAATTTGACCCCAAAAGTTGTTGTCCAGTTTCTCCTGAGTACGCTGATACCCCATATGTGGGGGTAAACCACTGTTTGGGCACATGCCGGGGCTCGGAAGGGAAGTAGTGACGTTTTGGAATGCAGACTTTGATGGAATGGTCTGCGGGCATCATGTTACGTTTGCAGAGCCCCTGATATGCCTAAACAGTAGAAACCCCCCACAAGTGACCCCATTTTGGAAACTAGACCCCCCAAGGAACTTATCTAGATGTGTGGTGAGCACGTTCAACCCCCAAGTGCTTCACAGAAGTTTACAACGCAGAGCCGTGAAAATAAAAAATTATTTTTCTTTCCTCAAAAAAGATGTTTTAGCAAGCAATTTTTTATTTTCACAAGGGTAACAGGAGAAATTGGACCCCAATATTTGTTGCCCAGTTTGTTGTGAGTACTCTGATACCCCATATGTGGGGGTAAACCACTGTTTGGGCACACGTCAGGGCTAGGAAGGGAAGTAGTGACATTTGAAATGCAGACTTTGATGGAATGGTCTGCGGGCATCACGTTGCATTTGCAGAGCCCCTGATGTGCCTAAACAGTAGAAACACCCCACAAGTGACCCCATTTTGGAAACTAGACCCCCAAAGGAACTTATCTAGATGTGTGGTGAGCACTTTCAACCCCCAAGTGCTTCACAGAAGTTTATAACGCAGAGCCGTGAAAATAAAAAATAATTGTTCTTTCCTCAAAAATTATGTTTTAGCAAGTAATTTTTTATTTTTGCAAGGGTAACAGGAGAAATTGGACCCCAACAGTTGTTTCCCAGTTTGTCCTGAGTACGCTGGTACCCCATATGTGGGGGTAAAACCACTGTTTGGGCGCACGTCGGGGCTTGGAAGGGAGGGAGCACCATTTGACTTTTTGAACGCAAGATTGGCTGGAATCAATGGTGGCGCCATGTTGCGTTTGGAGACCCCTGATGTGCCTAAACAGTGGAAACCCCTCAATTCTAACTTCAACACTAACCCCAACACACCCCTAATCCTAATCCCAACTGTAGCCATAACCCTAATCACAACCCTAACCCCAACACACCCCTAACCACAACCCTAACCCCAACACACCCGTAACCCTAATTCCAACCCTAATCCTAACCCTAATCCCAACCCTAACCACAACTGTAACCCCAACACACCCCTAACCCTATCCGTAACCCTAACCACAAGCCTAATCTTAACCCTATTTCCAACCCTAGCCCTAATTCCAACCCTAACCCTAAGGCTATGTGCCCACGTTGCGGATTCGTGTGAGATTTTTCCGCACGATTTTTGGAAAATCTGCAGGTAAAAGGCACTGCGTTTTACCTGCGGATTTACAGCGGATTTCCAGTGTTTTTTTGTGCGGATTTCACCTGCGGATTCCTATTGAGGAACAGGTGTAAAACGCTGCGGAATCCGCACAAAGAATTGACATGCTGCGGAAAATACAACGCAGCGTTTCTGCACGGAATTTTCCGCACCATGGGCACAGCGGATTTGGTTTTCTATAGGTGTACATGGTACTGTAAATCTGATGGAAAACTGCTACGAATTCGCAGCGGCCAATCCGCTGCGGATCCGCGGCCAATCCGCTGCCAATCCGCTGCGGATCCGCAGCCAAATCCGCACTGTGTGCACATGCCATAACCCTAACCCTAACCCTAGTTCTAACCCTAGTGGAAAAAAAAAAATATATATTTTCTTTATTTTATTATTGTCCCTACCTATGGGGGTGATAAAGGGGGGGGGTTTATTTATTATTTTTTTATTTTGATCGCTGTGATAGAACCTATCACAGCGGTCAAAATGTACTTGTAACGAATCTGCTGGCCGGCAGATTCGGCGGGCGCACTGCGCATGCGCCCGCCATTTTGGAAGATGGCGGCGCCCATGGAGAAGACGGAAAGACACCGGGAGCCTCGGTAAGTATAAGGGGGTGGAGATCGGGGCACGGGGGGAGTCGGAGCACGGGGGGTGGCATAGGAGCACGGGGGGAGCGGACAGGAGGATGGGGGAGCGGAGCACAAGACGGAGGGGACCGGAGCATAGATCGGTGGCTTGGGGGGGCGATCGGTGGGGTGGGGGGGGTCACATAAGTGTTTCCAGCCATGGCCGATGATATTGCAGCATCGGCCATGGCTGGATTGTAATATTTCACCAGTTTTTTAGGTGAAATATTACAAATCGCTCTGATTGGCTGTTGAAAGTGAAACAGCCAATCAGAGCGATCGTAGCCACGGGGGGGGGGGGGGGGGGGGGTAAGCCACCCCCCCTGGGCTGAAGTACCACTCCCCCTGTCCCTGCAGATCGGGTGAAATTGGAGTTAACCCTTTCACCCGATCTGCAGGGACGCGATCATTCCATGACGCCACATAGGCGTCATGGGTCGGATTGGCACCGACTTTCATGACGCCTACGTGGCGTCAAAGGTCGGGAAGGGGTTAAAGGGGTCATTCTATCATCAGATGCTTTATGATGACACACTGCTCAAAGTCTCATGACTGCTGCAGCCAATCATAGGCCGCAGTGGTACGTGACATCACTTCCTGTCTGCACATACCATGCGGCAACCTGTGCTACTTTCAGGTGGGTGCTGACAGCACTGGCATATCCACAGCCAGCAGTGTCTGAAAATAAACCTCCACCATCTGTACACGGTCTCCGTGAAAGAGGTAGCACACAAATCCCTCTCCTCTCTGCTGACATTGACCATCTCTCCTATCACTTCACTGCTGGCACACAGATCACTCTCTCCTCTCTGCTGACATTAGTAGTCTCTTCTGCTATCACCTTAGTGCAGAACAGAGCACACAAATCACTCTGCCCTCTGCCGATATTGCTCGTCTCCTCCGCTATTACGTGCGGATATCCCTCGGGTACAGCTGAGTAGTGATGTCAGCTGTAAGGATAGAGGGATTTGTGTGCTCCCTCCTGCACAGGGACAGTGAAAACATAACGGAGGTTTAGCTTCACACACCAATCACAAACCATAAATAAACACGGACTGTTGCTCCATCTCCTATAAAGACCATGTGGTTAGTCTGAAGTGTAAGTTTTTAGTGACAGACTAATATAAATATACAGAAGATAATTACACGCTGTGTGGACTGTTGGCCACTAGATGGCATGAAATACAGTTATAATAATTTTTATTTTTAGAACACCAACATATTCCACAGCACTTTACATTGCACAGGTTTGTGCAGACAATAAAAGACATTACAGAATAACACATAATTCACATACCAAAAAGATCGAGGGTCCTGCTGCTCGCAAGCTTACAATCTATGAGGAAATAGGGGGTACACGAAGGGTAAATGGTAAGATTTGCTTATATTGTACGGTCCGGCCATAATATAATAAATAGAGTAATTGCTTAACGCTGCATGAACCGGTCACCATCCAGTATGTGCACAGTACAGACACAGAGGGCTAATAAGTGCATGGAGGGTGTGAACAAACACAATAATAATTTTTAGGGCGCCAATATATTCTGCAGCACTTTACCATTTTAGAGATGTGACAAAAAGTTTGGATTGTTACTTCAGTATTTTTAGGCGGATGTTTCTCTGGTTATTGAAGTACAATTATAGACATTTCATACATTTTTAAACTTTTGAGAAAATACATCAAACTTATGCAGAGACTTAATATTTACAGGATTGTCCTTTATTTTCCCCAAGACTTCAGTAATTCGCCCTGTTGGAACAACTGGCTGTCAAGATTGCATCTTTACATGGTCAGTTACAGCAGAGCTGCCATTAAGGTGTATAAGTTCAGTGGGAGAGGCCGCGCCGACCCCACTCTTCTTGGCTCTGTCACATCGTTTTCTGAATGGAGAGAAGAAACAATAATCAAATAAGTTTTCTACAAACAGTGTTCTATAAGTGGAGCCTAAAGGGTTAATTTCCATCTCGGCCGTACATGACAGACGGGAGAATTGGCGTCCACAGGACATGTGCTGCTACCATGGAAGTGAATGGGACTCTGCCTGCAATACCAGAGACCGCCACAATGAGATGTGTGGCGCTGTGCCTGGTAATGAAGGGAAATCTGTGCTCGTAGCCCGACCACTGATTGACAGGGTCACGGAAGTCGGATCAGCACTGACTAGTCATTAAGGGTAGTCCGGCTTCAGAGGGCGGCTTTGCCCGCGATACAGTATGTGCAGCCAAAGAAAGGTCCCTCTGTACAGGATGGTGCAAGGGAAAATGGAACCACCACGTGCAAGTCAGAACTAACTGGATTTTTGGAACTTGTTGTTGCGGCTGTAATGTGACCCCGTTTACGTGCAGCACAGACCAATCTTTAGCCACGTGACCTGTATTTTGGCCAAAGTGTCTGTAGAGCAAATTTTTGGCATCCTAATCTGAGAGCAGCATGATACAGAGACAGAGATCCGGATTCCAGCGATGTGTCACTTACGGGGATGCTTGCTATAGTTTTGCTAAAATCACTGTTTTATCAGCAGGAGATTATCACTAGAGGACTAGTAACACTGCTGCCAGGTTATCAAGCCCCGCCCACATCACCGATTGGCAGATCTGTGTACACTGTGCAGAAAGCTGCCAATCAGTGATGTAGATAGGGTTCTACTGAATTCATCAGTCAGAACTATCAGATCTGCAGCAGAGAACACTGCGATTTTAGCAAAACTACAGCACACGGCCCAGTAAGTGACAAATTGCTGGAATCAGGGGCTCTGCATCATGCTGCTCTCAGATGAAGGAGTAAAAATCTGCTGACATATTCCCTTTAAATTGTCTTTCCTTTATCCAATACCCCTCATTACTCCTCGGGAGGTGCCACCGACAGGATTACGGGGTATCGCATCCTATTCTAGTTAAAGGGAACCTGTCACCCCCAAAATTGAAGATGAGCTAAGCCCACCGGCATCAGGGGCTTATCTACAGCATTCTGTAATGCTGTAGATAAGCCCCCGATGTCAGCTGAAAGAGGAGAAAAAGAGGTTAGATTATACTCACCTGGGGGAGCGGTCCGATCCGAGGCCTCCCATCTTCTTATGATGACGTCCTCTTCTTGTCCTCATGCTGCGGCTCCGACTCCAGCGTACTTTATCTGCCCTGTTGAGGGCAGAGCAAAGTACTGCAGTGCGCAGGCGCTGGGCCTCTCTGACCTTTCCTGGCGCCTGCGCACTGCAGTACTTTGCTCTCCTAGTGTATCACAGCTCCCACTACACATATGACAGGGGTGAGGGTCCCCTCTGATATCCCAGAACGTGGATTAGGGGGTCCTAATAGGACAAACTCAGAATTGCTGAAAAAGTCACAAGTTACAGTGCAAGAGAGAATATGAGACTGAACCATCCAAGATTACCTCTTTTTGTAGTAGATGACGACCCCGGCAATGACGACCCCGGCAATGACAGCTACTATAATCCCAGTCATTGCACCAGGACTTAACCCTTAAATGTAAAGTACAAAATAAAGTTACAACCTCTGAATACAGACACAGTCCCCACCATCCATAGACGTTGTGATCATGTGCACAAAAGGGAATATGTTTTTACTATATAAACTGAAGGCAGCATGATGTAAGGGCAGAGAACCTGATTTCAGTGATGTGTCACTTATTAGGATGTGTTGTAGTATTATTAATATTATTATTTATTGTTATAGTGCCATTTATTCCATGGCGCTTTACATGTGAGGAGGGGTATACATAATAAAAACAAGCACAATAATCTTAAACAATACAAGTCATAACTGGTACAGGAGGAGAGAGGACCCTGCCCGCGAAGGCTCACAATCTACAAGGGATGGGTGGGAATACAGTAGGTGAGGATAGAGCTGGTCATGCAGCGGTTTGGTCGATCGGTGGTTACTGCAGGTTGTAGGCTTGTCGGAAGAGGGGGGTCTTCAGGCTCTTTTTGAAGGTTTCGATGGTAGGCGAGAGTCTGATGTGTTGTGGTAGAGGGTTCCAGAGTAGGGGTGATGCGCGAGAGAAATCTTGTATACGATTGTGGGAAGAGGAGATAAGAGGGGAGTAGAGAAGGAGATCTTGTGAGGATCGGAGGTTGCGTGTAGGTAAGTACCAGGAGACGAGGTCACAGATGTATGGAGGAGACAGGTTGTGGATGGCTTTGTACGTCATGGTTAGGGTTTTGTACTGGAGTCTCTGGGCAATGGGGAGCCAGTGAAGGGATTGACAGAGGGGAGAGGCAGGGGAATAGCGGGGGGACAGGTGGATTAGTCGGGCAGCAGAGTTTAGAATAGATTGGAGGGGTGCGAGAGTGTTCGAGGGGAGGCCACAGAGTAGGAGGTTACAGTAGTCGAGGCGGGAGATGATGAGGGCATGGACTAGGGTTTTTGCAGATTCTTGGTTGAGGAATGTATGGATTCATGAAATATTTTTAAGTTGAAGTCGGCAGGAAGTGGAAAGGGCTTGGTATGTGGTTTGAAGGAGAGATCAGCGTCAAGGATTACCCCGAGGCAGTGAGCTTGTGGGACTGGGGAGAGTGGGCAGCCGTTTACTGTAATGGATAGGTTCGTTGGGGGGGGTCGGGTGAGATGGGGGAAAGATGATGAATGGTGTTTTGTCCATGTTAAGTTTCAGAAATCTAGCGGAGAAGAAGCATGAAATAGTGGACAGACATTGAGGGATTCTGGGTAGTAGGAGGTGATATCTGGTGCAGAGATGTAGATCTGTGTGTCATCAGCATAGAGGTGATACTGAAAGCCATGAGATTCTATGAGCTGTCCCAGGCCAAAGGTGTAAATGGAGAAGAGCAGGGGCCCAAGGACTGAACCTTGTGGGACTCCGACAGATAGGGGGCGAGGTGAGGAGGTAGTGTGTGAGTGGGAGACGCTGAATGTCCGGCCTGTTAGGTATGATGAGATCCAGGATATGGCCAAGTCTGTGATGCCAAGGGATGAGAGGGTCTGTAATAATAGGGAATGGTCCACTGTGTCAAAGGCAGAGGACAGGTCCAGGAGGAGGAGGACAGAGTAGTGTCGCTTGCTCTTGGCGGTTAAGAGGTCGTTGGTGACCTTAGTTAGGGCAGTTTCAGTGGAATGGTGTGACCGGAAGCCAGATTGTAAGCGGTCGAAGAGGGAGCAGGAAGATAGATGGGAGGACAGTTCAAGGTAAACGTGTTGTTCCAGTAGTTTGGAGGCATAAGGGAGAAGTGATATAGGGCGATAGCTAGATACAGAGGATGGGTCAAGAGAGGGCTTGAGGATAGGTGTGATGGAGGCATGTTTAAAGCTTGAGGGGAAAACACCAGTTGTTAGTGATAGGTTGAAGAGATGGGTTAGGGTTGGGATGAAGACTGTGGTGAGGTTTGGGATGAGGTGGGATGGGAGCGGGTCAAGTGCACAGGTGGTGAGATGCGATCTTGAGAGTAGAGTGGAGAGTTGATCTTCTGTAATGGTGGAGAAGTTGGTTTTGGAGGTGGAGGGCTGGGAAGTCGGGAGGAAGGGCTCTGGGGGTTGTTGACCAAAACTGTCTCTGATGCTATCAATCTTCTGCTTGAAAAATGAGGCAAAGTCTTCAGCTGAGATGAGTGGGGAGGGAGGAGGTGCTGGGGGACGGAGGAGAGAATTGAAGGTGTTGAATAACTGTTTAGGGTTGTGAGACAGGGAGGATATGAGAGATGTGAAGTAGGTTTGTTTAGCTGTGGCGAGTGTGGTCTTGAAAGTAGTGAGGGACTGTTTGAATACGATGAAGTGCTCGTTGGAGTGGGATCTTTTCCATCTGCGCTCAGCAGCCCTGGAAGCTCGCCTCAGTTCTTTGGTCAGGCTAGTGTGCCAGGGCTGTCTGTTGATTTTGCGAGCTTTGGTATGTGTAAGTGGGGCAGCAGATTCCAAAGCTACAGCTATTGTGGTGTTATATAGAGCGGCAGCGTCATCCGCATTGTGTATCAAAACAATCAGTGTTTTATCAGCAAGAGATTATCACTAGAGGACTATATCTCACATGCAGGGAAGTCTGGCCAACCTGTGTAACCCCGCCCCCATTACTGATTGGCAGATTGAACAGGAAGCTGCCAATCAGGGGTGTGGGTGGGGTTATACACAGCGCAGCATTCTGACCACTGCTACATCTACAGCAGAGAAAACAGGGATTCTATCAAAGTCGCAGGAAGCAGCCAAGTGAGTGACCCATCCCTGGAATCAAGTTCAGAGAAAGTGGAGCAAGTTCAGAGAGGAGCTACCAGGATGGTGAGCCGACTGTAGATTATGTCCTACAAGGAGCGGTTATAGGATCTGGGAATATTTAGCTTGGAAAAAAGAAGGCTAAAGGGGTCTTAATAGCTGTCTACAAATATCTGGAGGGCTGTCACAGTGTAGAGGGATCATCATTATTCTCACTTGCACATGGAAACACAAGAAGCAATGGAAGGAAACTGGAAGGGAGAAGATACAGATTAGATATAAGAAAACACTTTCTGACAGTGATGGTGATCAATGAGTGGAACAGGCTGCCACAAGA
Source organism: Ranitomeya variabilis (assembly GCF_051348905.1). Classification (NCBI taxonomy): domain Eukaryota; kingdom Metazoa; phylum Chordata; class Amphibia; order Anura; family Dendrobatidae; genus Ranitomeya; species Ranitomeya variabilis. The sequence continues at coordinate 632,430,603 of NC_135235.1, forward strand.
GGTGGTGAGTTCTCCTTCAATGGAAGTCTTCACACAGAGGCTGCACAGACATCAGTCTGGGATGATTTAGTGAATCCTGCATTGCGCAGGGGGCTGGACACGATGCCCCTGGAGACTTCTTCTAACTCTGGCATTCTAGGATTCTATGAATCAGGGTCTCTGTCCCTCCATTATGCTGCCCTCAGATTACACAGCAAACACCTGCTGACAGATTCTCAATAACACCATAACCCTTCACATCTATGAAAAATACCTCCTTAAACAAACCTGTGGTATTCTTTGGGTCAAAGCTATTGGGGGCCATGCTCCTCGGGCCAGTAATCGATGGGGCTGCGCTTGTTGGGTCATCTAATCCTAGAGAGGAAACACCGACATGTTACACGATAAGAAACATGAATTCTAAACAGTCAATTACGGAGTTATTCATTTATATAAAGGGGGAGTCTAATGTGACGAATCAGATTATTAGTAGACTATTTCTGAAATACTCTGTGCTGCTGCATCCTTCTCCCTCCACTATGTGGCTGGCAGTCTACGTGGCCACCTATAACTCCAGTACTGCTGCGATCTGATTGGCTCAATGATCAGTGGTCACTGATCTTCTCTGGCAGAACGTACTGATACAGGAGGGTCCCATCTATGGAGAATGGGGGTTGTAAACATAACTCCCATAGAAGTGAATGGAGAAAGCAGTGTACATGTACGGCCTCCACCCTATTAATCCTGTGGCGGACACTCACCAGTCCGGGTGTAGTTTACACGTCGTGTGACTCCATTAGCATCGGTACAACTCAGGGTGATCTCCCCGTTCCATGTGATCTTTCCACAGAAGATCTTCGAGCATCCACCAGCTTTGTCCTTGGTCCCAACTATTACATTTAGGTCAAAACGTTGTTCCCCACTATAAGCGATACAGTCATGGAAGCATTCCTGCACCTCCACACACTGATCGGGCGCATCCACCTCTCCTAAAAGTAAAAACAAGTATATGATGGGATCTCCTCCCCCTTGTATAAATGACACAGACAGTGAAAGGCTGGCATCCTGAAGACCTGACACATCGCTGGCTTTTCTGCTCCAGTACAGGCCACGTTACCCAAATAATCTACAGTGGGGGAATAAGTATTTGATCCCTTGCCGATTTTGTAAGTTTGCCCCCCACTGACAAAGACATGAACAGTCTATAATTTTAAGGGTAGGTTAATTTTAACATTGAGAGATAGAATATCAAAAATAAAATCCAGAAAATCACATTGTATAAATTCTATAAAATTTATTTGCATTTTTCAGTGAGAGATAAGTATTTGATCCCCTACCAACCATTAAGTGTTCTGGCTCCTACAGACCAGTTAGATGCTCCTAATCAACTCGTTACCTGTAATAAAGGCAGCTGTCTTACATAGTCACCTTTATGAATGACTCCTGTCCACAGACTCAATTTATCAGTCAGACACTAACCTCTACAACATGGCCAAGACCAAAGAGTTTTATAAGGATGTCAGGGACAAGATCATAGACCTGCCCAGGGCTGGAATGGGCTACAAAACCATAAATAAGAAGCTGGGTGAGAAGGAGACAACTGTTGGTACAATAGTAAGAAAATGGAAGAAATACAAAATGACGGTCAATCGACACCGATCAGGGGCACCATGCAAAATCTCACCTCGTGGGGTATCCTTGATCATGAGGAAGCTGAGAGATCAGCCTAAAATTACATGGGGTGAACTTGTTAATGATCTCAAGGTAGCTGGGACCACAGTCACCAAGAAAACCATTGGTAACACATTACGCCGTGAAGGTTTAAAATCCTGCAGTGCCCACAAGGTCCCCTTGCTCAAGAAGGCACATGTGCAGGCCCGTCTGAAATTTGCCAATGGACACCTGGATGATTCTGTGAGTGATTGGGAGAAGATTGCTGCAGTTAGAGGAGACAAAAATTGAGGTCTTTGGTATTAACTCAACTCGCCGTGTTTGGAGGACGAGAAATGCTGCCTATGACCCAAAGAGCACCATCCCCACCGTCAAGCATGGAGGTGGAAACATTATGTTTTGGGGGTGTTTCTATGCTAAGGGAACAGGACTATTTCACTGCATCAATGAGAGAATGGATGAAGCCATGTACCATAAAATCCTGAGTGATAACCTTCCCTCCACCAGGACATTAAAAATAGGTCGTGGCTGGGTCTTCCAGCAAGACAATGACCTAAAACAGGGGTCTTAAACACGCGGCCCGCATGCGGCCCCTTCGTCTGCTTCATGCGGCCCGCTGGCCTCTGATAGGCCGGCGGCTGACACTAGTATTGCTGTGCAGAGAGCCGGTCTCTGCGCGGCAATACACTGCACTACAGCACGGATGTCGGTGGCTGCTGGAGCGAGCGCGATCGTTAAGGGGTCTATGTGCCTGCCGGGCTGCAGGAGCAGAAAGGACGCCGAGGGAACGGAGGACAGGTGAGAAGAATCTTTTTTTCCTTCTCTGTTATGTGTATGTGAAAATGGGGGGGACTGCAATATGGGGGGGGCCTGTCTGCAATATGGGGGGGCCTAGATGGAGGACCTGTCTGCATTATGGGCGGGCCTGGATGGGGGACATGTCTGCAATATGGGGGGCCTGGATGGGGGACCTGTCTGCAATATGGGGGGGCCTGGATGGGGGACCTGTCTGAAATATGGGGGGAGCCTGGATGGGGGACCTGTCTGAAATATGGGGGGCCTGTCTGAAATATGGGGGACCAAGATGGGGGATCTGTCTGAAATATGGGGGGACCAGGATGGGGGACATGTCTGCAATATATGGGGGGACCTGGATGGGAGACCTGTCTGCAAGATGGGTACAAGGATGGGGGATATAACGACAAGAATGGAACCAGGATGGGGACGTTACTACCAGATGAGGACCAGGATGGGGCCATATCTACAAGATGGGGACCAGCCTGGGGCATTATTACAAGATAGGGACTAGCATGGGGCATTACTGCAAGATAGGGACCAGCATGGGGCATTACTACAAGATGGGGACCAGCATGGGGCATTACTACAAGATGGGGACCAGCATGGGGCATTACTACAAGATGGGGACCAGCATGGGGCATTACTACAAGATGGGGACCAGCATGGGGCATTAGTACAAGATAGGGACAAGCATGGGGCATTACTACAAGATAGGGACCAGCATGGGGCATTACTACAAGATAGGGACAAGCATGGGGCACATTACTATAAGATGGGGACTAGCATGGGGCATTACTACAACATAGGGACCAGCATGGGGCATTACTACAAGATAGGGACCAGCATGGGGCATTACTACAAGATGGGGACCAGCATGGGGCATTACTACAACATAGGGAACAGCATGGGGCATTACTACAACATAGGGACCAGCATGGGGCATTACTACAACATAGGGACCAGCATGGGGCACATTACTATAAGATGGGGACCAGCATGCGGCATTACTACAACATAGGGACCAGCATGGGGCATTACTACAAGATAGGGACCAGCATGGGGCATTACTACAAGATGGGGACCAGCATGGGGCATTACTACAACATAGGGACCAGCATGGGGCATTACTACAACATAGGGACCAGCATGCGGCATTACTACAAGATAGGAACCAGCATGGAGCACATTACTATAAGATGGGGACCAGCATGGGGGATTACTACAAGATAGGGACCAGCATGGGTCATTACAAGATAGGGACCAGCATGGGGCATTACTACAAGATAGGGACTAGTTCAAAAGGTATATAGAGAAAAAAATGGTATCACTAAAAATGTCATTTTGTCATGCATTATTTGCATTTTCGGCCCCAGAAATTAAATGTTTTTCCGTGTGCAGCCCATATACCCAGCCGAGTTTGAGACCCCTGACCTAAAACATACAGCCAAGGCAACAAAGGAGTGGCTCAAAAAGAAGCACATTAAGGTCATGGAGTGGCCTAGCCAGTCTTCAGACCTTAATCCCATACAAAACTTATGGAGGGAATTGAAGCTTCGAGTTGCCAAGCGACAGCCTCAAAATCTTAATGATTTAGAGATGATCTGCAAAGAGGAGTGGACCAAAATTCCTCCTGACATGTTCGCAAACCTCAGCATCAACTACAAAAAACATCTGACTGCTGTGCTTGACAACAAGGGTTTTGCCACCAAGTATTGAGTCTTGTTTGCCAGAGGGATCAAATACTTATTTCTCACTGCAAAACGCAAATACATTTATATAATTTATACAATGTGATTTTCTGGATTTTATTTTTGATACTGTATCTCTCAATGTTAAAATTAACCTACCCTTAAAATTATAGACTGTTCATGTCTTTGTCAGTGGGCAAACTTACAAAATCAGCAAGGGATCAAATACTTATTTACCCCTTTGTAGGTGGTAACTTGCTGACTGCAGCGGGAAACCACCAACACAGAGATTTGGAAGGAGAATGGATGAGGGGGTCTCCTACTGTTCATTAGACCATTAATGTAGAGATTGTCACACACTGATCTATTTCCAAAAAAAGGTCATTTCGCAGTGACCCAAAAAACTTAAGCCTGCCCCCATCACACTGCCACAGACTAAATGTATCCATCCACCTCCGAGGAGTTCACGTCATACAGATTTATACAGCAGCCATGAAAGTGGAGTTTTTACGAGCTGAAAATAAGCAAGTTTACATTCTGCTTTCATTCTGTCGCTGTTAGAGCTTTTCTCTTACATGGTGTACAGCTCAATGTCAAGGAGATCGATCACCAATACCTAGACGAGTATGTGCAGTCTTTAAAAAGAACCTAACAGTGGACACATCATGCCCAATCCACCGGCAGCAAGTATCAGGCACCGGATGGATGATTTCAGACCTGCATGTTTTACTCTGAAAAGCCACGACTGACTGAGCTGGCCGGGAGACTAGTTGGACAGGCTTCTCCTCACTCACTGAAAAATTTGCTCTGTCACTAAGGGGTTAAGAAGAACACAGTGAAAGTTTCTCAGTGGCCAAGTGTCTCCTGACCAGACCCCAAACGGACATCTCTGAGGCATTCTGCATAGACAAGTTGTCATCGCTCTCCACCCAGCATCCAGGCTCTAGAAGAGGCCGTTCTTAAGAATGGAAAAAGATATATGTTGCAATATGTTGCCAACTTGTTCCTTCCAGAACTAGAAGATTGGGACGCAGGTAAATCCTCTGTGATCACTGAACCATCCGGATTTACCACATCCAACACATTCCATTAATGTTATTTCTCTTGCGTCTAGTGTCTCCACAAGAGAAGCTGCCATGATTTCTAGAATTTCCATCCCCTGTGCTAGAACATCTGGCTGCTGCATAAGTACGTAGCATCCAACCCGCAGCAATCCCTGACCGTGGGAACGTCCCCTTACATGTCTGCAGCTTAGGCTACTTTCACACTTGCGTTTTTTTTAATCCGTCGCAATCCGTTGTTTTTGGAAAAAAACACATCCTGCAAATGTGCCCGCAGGATCCGTTTTTTTTTCCCATAGCCTTGTATTGCCGACGGATTGCAACGTATGGCCACACGTCGCGTCCATCGTGCAATGGATCCGTCGTGTTTTGGCGGACCATCGTCACGAAAAAACTTAAGGGATCCGCCATTTCCGAAACTCCGCCCCCTCCTCCCCGGACTTCAGAACGGGCAGCGGATGCGTTGAAAAACTGCATCCGCAACCCACGTCAGGCACAAATTTGCACAACGTCCATCGGTACGTCGCGCCGATGCTTAGCGACAGATCCGTACCGACGGAAGTGTGAAAGAGGCCTTAGGGTACGTGTCCACGTTCAGGAAACGCTGCGTGTTTGACGCTGCGTGGGGCCGCAGCATCAAACACGCAGTGTCCAGATGTTACAGCATAGTGGAGGGGATTTTATGAAATCCCGTGTCCACTATACGTGGAAACACGCATCCGTCGGCCCTGCGACTCTGGACATGCTGCGCGTCTTTTAAGATCGCAGCATGTCCGTGTTCCTTGCGGCGACGCTGCGTCGCCGCAAGGAATAACACAGGGCCCTATGCGAGGGGTGCGATGATGCCGGATGTGTGCAATGAACACATCCGGCATCATCGCGTCCCAGAAGGGGGCAGGGCTTAGCGCCGAGCGGGTTTGCCGCTCTTACAATACCGCCGGCCATCCTGAACGTGGACACGTACCCTTAGTGTGCACCTGTATCTTTCAAGCCACGATGTTCCTCCAGGGGTCATCTATGGTGAGAGGAGAGGTCAGTGGAGGTGACAGATAGCAGCACGTCCACAATTCCAGTCCTCAAGAGCCACCAACAGGTCATGTTTTCAGGATTTCCTTAGTATTGCACAGGTGATGGATTGCTTGCCTGTGCAGGTGATGCAATTATCATCTGTGCAATACTAAGGAAATCCTGAAAACATGACCTGTTGGTGGCTCTTGAGGACCGGAGTTGGGGAACACTGCCTTATGGGGTACACCCAGGGCCGGCATTAGGGGCAGGCAGACTAGGCAGCTGCTTAGGGCCCCCGCTGCCCTAGGGACCCCCAGCCAGTGGTGGACATACTGCTGATGGCACTGCTCTGGGGCCCAGAGGTGGAGGGGGGCCCCTGCAGGCAGGCCCGGTATCATGCAGGATCAGGCCCCTCTCACTCCCTCCTGTAATCATGGAACACCGAGTGCAGGAGAGAGAGGGGCGCGAAGTGCAGGAGATCAAAAAGGGGGCGTGTCATGCAGGGAGAGACGCTGGCCAATGAACGCTTTCCTCACTAGACTGAGGAGAGCGCTCACTGGCTGCAGTCTGTCCCCCTGCATGGCGCGTCCCAATGGTGAGTACTCACCTACACAGTCAGGGGGCCCAGCTGCACAGCACACAGGAACAGCAGTGGAGGAAGGGCTGGACTTACAGGGGGTCTTCTGCTCCCTCCACTGTTCTAATCAGAGCAGGCTGCAGGGTCTCCTCACAGAGAAGAGATGGGGGAGGAGCTCACTTCACGGGACAGCATGGCAGCACCAGGGGGCTGATATCAGTGCTGTCTGCTCTATGCCCCATCCCCCACAGTAGTGGGTTCTGCAGCCCTCTCCTGATGAACTATGTGACCTCATCCAGGGCTCCTCTGATCACCTGTGAGCTGATATCACAGATTAGTATGTGTGTATGTATATGCTTGTATGTGTGTGTATGTATGTGTGCATCTGTGTATGTGTGTGTATCTATGTGTATGTTTCTATCTGTGTATGTATGTACGGTATATGTGTGTATGTATGGTATATTTGTATGGCTGTGTGTATGCATGTACAGTATATGTGTGTATGTATGTTTATGTGCATGTACATACAGTATATGTATGTTTATACTATATGTGTATATACTGTATGTGTGTATGTACGGTACGTGTATGTGTATCTGTATGTATGTACGGTATATTTGTGTATGTATGGTATATTTGTATGGGGGTGTGTATGCATGTACAGTATGTGTATGTATGTACAGTATGTGTGTATCTGCAATAAATTTGTATGTATATATGGTATATATGTTTGTTTATGTGCATGTACATACAGAATGTGTATGTAAATGTGTGTGCGGTATGTTTATACTATATGTCTATATACTGTGTGTATGTACGGTACATCTATGTATGGTATGTGTTTGTATGTACGGTATACTGTATTTATTTGTATTTGTGTGTATGTATGTACGATATGTGTATACAATATGTGTATATAACGTAATAATGTATGTGTGTATGTACAGTATGTGTGTGTATGCACAGTACGTGTATATGTATGTATGGTATGTGTGTATGTATGTAAGGTATATGCATGTATATGTATGTACGATATATGTATGTGTATCTGTGTGTATGTACGGTATGTGTGTGAATGTACGGTATATGCATGTGTGTATGTACGGTATGTGTATGTATGACGGTATATGTATGTGTATCTGTGTGTATGTATGGTATATGTATGTGTTTGCATATACTGTATTTATATGTGTATCTGTATGTATGTACGGTATATGTGTGTATGTTTGTACAGTATATGTAGAGCAGATACCAGACATATCGTGGTTATGTAATCTACTAGATGGTGGCCTGATTCTAACGCATCGGGTATTCTAGAGTATGTATGTATATAGCAGCCACATAGTATATAGCAGACACGCAGTATATAACAAAGCCCACGCAGTATATAATACAGGCCACGCAGTATATAACAGTGGCCACGCAGTGCATAACACAGCCCACGCAGTATATAACAGTATTCACATAGTATATAACACTGCCCTCATAGTATACAGCAGCCACGCAGTATATAACACAGCCCACGTAGTATATAACACAGCCCACGTAGTATATAACACAGCCCACGTAGTATATAGCACAGCCCACGTAGTATATAACAGCCCACGTAGTATATAACAGCCCACATAGCATATAACACAGCCCACGCAGTATATAACACTGTTCATGTAGTATATAACACTGTCCTCGTAATATACAGCAGCCACGCAGTATATAACACAGCCCACGTAGTATATAGCACAGCCCACGTAGTATATAGCACAGCCCACGTAGTATATAGCACAGCCCACGCAGTATATAGCACTGGCCACGTAGTATATAGCACAGCCCACGTAGTATATAGCACAGCCCACGTAGTATATAGCACAGCCCACGTAGTATATAGCACAGCCCACGTAGTATAAAACACAGCCCACATAGTATCTAACACTGGCCACGTAGTATATAGCAGCCACGTGGTATATAACACAGCCCACATAGCATATAGTAGTGTGGGCACCATATCCATGTTAAAAAAAATAATTAAAATAAAAAATAGTTATATACTCACCTTCGGCATCCAGCGAAGCTGTCCCGATGCACGCGCTGCTGCCGCCAGCTTCCGTTCCCAGAGCTGCATTGCGAAATTACCCAGATGACTTAGTGGTCTTGCGAGCATCGCGCATTGGCGGATGAAGGAAGGTGAGAATAGCAGGTTTTGTTTTTTTTTATTATTATTTTTAACATTAGATCTTTTTACTATTTCTGTGTGATGTGCAATATGTTAGTATTTGGGGCCCCATTTTAAACTTTTGCCTAGGGCCCCACTTTGCCGAAAACCGGCCCTGGGTACACCTGCCCCACAAAGAGGAATCCCGGGCCATAATGGCCACTTATGGCTCTATCACATGCTGCACAGTAATATCTGGCTTTTCTTTCAGCTTCCACATAGAGATGTAGACTCACCTAAGGCTTCTTTCACACTCGCGTCGGCACGGGGCCTTCGCTATGCGTCGGCCCGACGTGCCGACGCGCGTTGTGAAAGTAATGCCCGACATGAGCAGCGGAAGCAGTTTTACAACGCATCCGCTGCCCTATTGTAATGTCCGGGGAGGAGGGGGCGGAGTTTCTTTTGCGCATGCGCGGTCGAAAATGGCGGACACGACGCGTAAAAAAACGTTACATGTAACTTTTTTTGTGCCGACGGTCCGCCAAAACATGACGCAACCGTCGCACGATGGATGCGACGTGTGGTCATACGTCGCAATGCGTCGCTAATGTAAATCTATGGGGAAAAGACACATCCTGCAGGCAACTTTGCAGGACGCGTTTTTTCTCCTAAACGACGCATTGCGACGTACAGCAAACAACGCTAGTGTGAAAGTAGCCTAAGTCATACAAAGAACTGCAAGTCCCAGGAAACCCTGCACTACAAGACGTTCTACTGAGCCAATGCGGAGCTCACAGGAGCAGCGGAGAACACAGAACAGTGGCCTGTGAATAAAGTGTATGGCCCCTGTCACAGGAGGATTCAGGGAATCTATTCTTCTCTGCTCTGTTAACTGGCAGCACGGTGGCTCAGTGGTTAGCACTGTACTATATATAAGGTAAACTGGTGCTGCAGTGGTTAGCATTGGACTATATATACGGCAAAGTGTTGTCTCGGTGGTTAGCACTGTACTAGATATACGGCAAAGTGGTGGAGCAGTGGTTAGCACTGTACTATATATAAGGTAAAGTGGTGCTGAAGTGGTTAGCATTGGACTATATACACGGCAAAGTGTTGTCTCACTGGTTAGCACTGTACTATATATATGGCAAACTGCTGGCTCAGTGGTTAGCACTGGACTATATATGGCAAAGTGGTGGCTTAGTGGTTAGCACTGGACTATATACACAGCAAAGTGTTGTCTCAGTGGTAAGCACTGTACTATACAGTTAGGTCCATATATATTTGGACAGAGACAACATTTTTCCAATTTTGGAAATAAACATTACCACAATGAATTTTAAACAAAACAATTCAGATGCAGTTGAAGTTCAGACTTTCAGCTTTCATTTGAGGGTATCCACATTAAAATTGGATGAAGGGTTTAGGAGTTTCAACTCCTTAACATGTGCCACCCTGTTTTTAAAGGGACCAAAAGTAATTGGACAGATTCAATAATTTTAAATAAAATGTTCATTTTTAGTACTTGGTTGAAAACCCTTGGCTGGCAATGACTGCCTGAAGTCTTGAACTCATGGACATCACCAGACGCTGAGTTTCCTCCTTTTGATGCTCTGCCAGGCCTTCACTGTGGTGGTTTTCAGTTGCTGTTTGTTTGTGGGCCTTTCTGTCTGAAGTTTAGTCTTTAACAAGTGAAATGCTGCTCAATTGGGTTGAGATCAGGTGACTGACTTGGCCATTCAAGAATATTCCACTTCTTTGCTTTAATAAACTCCTGGGTTGCTTTGGCTTTATGTTTTGGGTCATTGTCCATCTGTAGTATGAAACGACGACCAATCAGTTTGGCTGCATTTGGCTGGATCTGAGCACACAGTATGGCTCTGAAGACCTCAGAATTCATTCGGCTGCTTCTGTCCTGTGTCACATCATCAATAAACACTAGTGACCCAGTGCCACTGGCAGCCATGCATGCCCAAGCCATCACACCGCCTCCGCCGTGTTTTACAGATGATGTGGTATGCTTTGGATCATGAGTTGTACCATGCCTTCGCCATACTTTTCTCTTTCCATCATTCTGGTAGAGGTTGATCTTGGTTTCATCTGTCCAAAGAATGTTCTTCCAGAACTGTGCTGGCTTTTTTAGATGTTTTTTAGCAAAGTCCAGTCTAGCCTTTTTATTCTTGATGCTTATGAGTGGCTTGCACCGTGCAGTGAACCCTCTGTATTTACTTTCATGCAGTCTTCTCTTTATGGTAGATTTGGATATTGATACACCGACCTCCTGGAGAGTGTTGTTCGCTTGGTTGGCTGTTGTGAAGGGGTTTCTCCTCACCATGGAGATTATTCTGCCATCATCCACCACTGTTGTCTTCCGTGGGCGCTCAGGTCTTTTTGCATTGATGAGTTCACCAGTGCTTTCTTTCTCAGGATGTACCAAACTGTAGATTTTGCCACTCCTAATATTGTAGCAATTTCTCGGATGGGTTTTTTCTGTTTTCGCAACTTAAGGATGGCTTGTTTCACCTGCATGGACAGCTCCTTTGACCGCATGTTTACTACACAGCAAAACCTTCCAAATGCAAGCACCACACCTCAAATCATCTCCAGGCCTTTTATCTGCTTAATTGAGAATGACATAACGAAGGGAGTGCCCACACCTGTCCATGAAATAGCCTTGGAGTCAATTGTCCAATTACTTTTGGTCCCTTTAAAAACAGGGTGGCACATGTTAAGGAGTTGAAACTCCTAAAGCCTTCATCCAATTTTAATGTGGATACCCTCAAATGGAAGCTGAAAGTCTGAACTTCAACTGCATCTGAATTGTTTTGTTTAAAATTCATTGTGGTAATGTCTATAACCAAAATGAGAAAAATGTTGTCTCTGTCCAAATATATATGGACCTAACTGTATATATGGCAAACTGCTAGCTCATTGGTTAGCACTGGACTATATATGGCAAAGTGGTGGCTTAGTGGTTAGCATTGTACTATATATAAGGCAAAGTTGTGGCTTAGTGGTTAGCACTAGACTATATATAAGGTGAAGTGATGTGCAGTGGTTAGCACTGTACTATATATAAGGTAAAGTGCTGGTGCAGTGGTTAGCACTGTACAACATAAGGTAAAGTGGTGGCTCAGTGGTTAGCACTGTACTATATGTAAGGTTAAGTTGTGGAGCAGTGATTAGCACTGTACTACATATAAGGTAAAGTGGTGGCTCAGTGATTAGCACTGTACAATATGTAAGGTAAAGTGATGGTGCAGTGGTTAGCACTGGACTATATATAAGGTAAAGTGGTGGCTCAGTGGTTAGCACTACTATATATATATGGCAAAGTGGTGGCGCACAGGTTAGCACTCTACTATATATAAGGCAAAGTGCTGGTGCAGTGGTTAGCAGTACTACATATAAGGCAAGGTGGTGTCTCAGTGCTTAACACTGTACTATATATACAGCAAACTGGTGGCTCAGTGGTTAGCACTAGACTATATAGCAAAGTGGTGGCTCAGTGGTTAGCACTGTACTAGAGATATGGCAAAGTGGAGCAGTGGTTAGCACTGTACTATATATAAGGTAAAGTGGTGGTGCAGTGGTTAGCACTGGATTACAAACACGACAAAGTGGTGTCTGAGTGGTTAGCACTGTACTATATATATGGCAAACTGCTGGCTCGGTGGTTAGCATTGAACTATATATGGCAAAGAGGTGGCTCAGTGGTTAGTACTTTGATATATAAGGCAAACTGGTGGTGCAGTGGTTAGCACGGGACTATATATAAGGTAAGGTGGTGGCTCAGTGGTTAGCACTGTAATACATATCAGGTAAAGTGGTGGCTCAGTGGTTAGCACTGTACTATATGAAAGGTAAAGTGGTGGAGCAGTGATTAGCACTGTACTATACATATATATGGTAAAGTGGTGGCTCAGTGGTTAGCACTGGACTATATATACGGCAATGTGGTGGCTCAGTGGTTAGCACTGGACTATATATAAGGTAACGTGGTGGCTTAGTGGTTAGCACTGTACTATATATAAGGCAAAGTTGTGGTGCAGTGGTTAGCACTGTACTATATAAGGTAAAGTGGTTACTCAGTGGTTAGCACTGGACTATATATAAGGTGGCTCAGTAGTTAGTGGTGGCTCAGTAGTTAGTACTACTATATATGGCAAAGTGGTGGCACAGAGGTTAGCACTCTACTACATATAAGGCAAAGTGCTGGTGCAGTGGTTAGCACTGTACTATATATAATGCAAAGTGGTGTCTCAGTGCTTAGCACTATACTATATATATATATATATATATATATATAGTAAAGTGGTGGCTCAGTGGTTAGCACTGGACTATATATGGCAAATTGATGGCTCAGTGGTTAGCACTGTACTAGATATACGTCATCAAAGTGGTGAAGCAGTGGTTAGCACTGTACTATATATAACGTAAAGTGGTGGTGCAGAGGTTAGCACTGGACTATATACAAGGCAAAGTGGTGTCTCAGTGGTTAGCACTGTACTATATATATGGCAACGTGGTATCTCAGTGGTTAGCACTGGACTATATATGGCAAAGTGGTGGCTCAGTGGTTAGCAATTTAGCAGACATGGTGGGACCCCCAGTGATAATGACAGGAGCCCCCTTCCCCGGAGCAGAAGTGGTGGAACCCCCAGTGATAATGACAGGAGCCCCCTTCCCCGGAGCAGACGTAGTGGGACCCCCAGTGATAATGACAGGAGCCCCCTCCCCCAGAGCAGAAGTGGTGGAACCCCCAGTGGTAGTGACAGGAGCCCCCTTCCCCAGAGCAGAAGTGGTGGAACCCCCACTGATAATGACAGGAGCCCAATCCCCTGGAGCAGACGTAGTGGGACCCCCAGTGATAATGACATGAGCCCCCTCCCCCGAAGCAGACGTGGTGGGACCCCCAGTGATCATGACAGGAGCCTCCTCCCCCGGAGCAGACGTGGTGGGACCCCCAGTTATCATGACAGGACCCCCCTCCCCCGGAGCAGACGTGGTGGGACCCCCAGTGATCATGACAGGAGCCCCCTCCCCCGGAGCAGACGTGGTGGGACCCCCAGTGATCATGACAGGAGCCCCCTCCCACGGATCACACGTGGTGAGACCCCCAGTGATCATGACAGGAGCCCCCTCCCCAGGAGCAGACGTGGTGGAACCCCCAGTGATAATGACAGGAGCCCCCTCCCCCGGAGCAGACGTAGTGGGACCCCCCGTAATCGTGACAGGAGCCCCCTCCCCCGGAGCAGACGTGGTGGGACCCCCAGTGATCATGACAGGAGCCCCCTTCCCTGGAGCAGAAGTGGTGGGACCCCCAGTGATCATGACAGGAGCCTCCTCCCCCGAAGCAGACGTGGTGGGACCCCAGTGATCATGACAGGAGCCCCCTCCCCCGGAGCAGACGTGGTGGGACCCCCAGTGATCATGACAGGAGCCCCCTCCCCAGGAGCAGACGTGGTGGGACCCCCAGTGATCATGACAGGAGCCCCCTTCCCTGGAGCAGATGTGGTGGGACCCCAGTGATCATGACAGGAGCCCCCTCCCCCGGAGCAGACGTGGTGGGACCCCCAGTGATCATGACAGGAGCCCCCTCCCCCGGAGCAGACGTGGTGGGACCCCCAGTGATCATGACAGGAGCCCCCTCCCACGGATCACACGTGGTGAGACCCCCAGTGATCATGACAGGAGCCCCCTCCCCCGGAGCAGACGTAGTGGGACCCCCAGTGATCATGACAGGAGCCCCCTCCCACGGATCACACGTGGTGGAACCCCCAGTGATAATGACAGGAGCCCCCTCCCCCGCAGCAGACGTAGTGGGACCCCCAGTGATCGTGACAGGAGCCCCCTCCCCCGGAGCAGACGTGGTGGGACCCCCAGTGATCATGACAGGAGCCCCCTTCCCTGGAGCAGATGTGGTGGGACCCCAGTGATCATGACAGGAGCCCCCTCCCCCGGAGCAGACGTGGTGGGACCCCCAGTGATCATGACAGGAGCCCCCTCCCCCGGAGCAGACGTGGTGGGACCCCCAGTGATCATGACAGGAGCCCCCTCCCAAGAAGCAGACGTGGTGGGACCCCAGTGATCATGACAGGAGCCCCCTCCCCCCGGAGCAGACGTGGTGGGACCCCCAGTGATCATGACAGGAGCCTCCTCCCCCGGAGCAGACGTGGTGGGACCCCCAGTTATCATGACAGGACCCCCCTCCCCCGGAGCAGACGTGGTGGGACCCCCAGTGATCATGACAGGAGCCCCCTCCCCTGGAGCAGACGTGGTGGGACCCCCAGTGATCATGACAGGAGCCCCCTCCCACGGATCACACGTGGTGAGACCCCCAGTGATCATGACAGGAGCCCCCTCCCCAGGAGCAGACGTGGTGGAACCCCCAGTGATAATGACAGGAGCCCCCTCCCCCGGAGCAGACGTAGTGGGACCCCCAGTAATCGTGACAGGAGCCCCCTCCCCCGGAGCAGACGTGGTGGGACCCCCAGTGATCATGACAGGAGCCCCCTAACCTGGAGCAGAAGTGGTGGGACCCCCAGTGATCATGACAGGAGCCTCCTCCCCCGAAGCAGACGTGGTGGGACCCCAGTGATCATGACAGGAGCCCCCTCCCCCGGAGCAGACGTGGTGGGACCCCCAGTGATCATGACAGGAGCCCCCTAACCTGGAGCAGAAGTGGTGGGACCCCCAGTGATCATGACAGGAGCCTCCTCCCCCGAAGCAGACGTGGTGGGACCCCAGTGATCATGACAGGAGCCCCCTCCCCCGGAGCAGACGTGGTGGGACCCCCAGTGATCATGACAGGAGCCCCCTCCCCAGGAGCAGACGTAGTGGGACCCCCAGTGATCGTGACAGGAGCCCCCTCCCCCGGAGCAGACGTGGTGGAACCCCCAGTGGTAGTGACAGGAGCCCCCTTCCCCAGAGCAGAAGTGGTGGAACCCCCACTGATAATGACAGGAGCCCAATCCCCTGGAGCAGACGTAGTGGGACCCCCAGTGATAATGACATGAGCCCCCTCCCCCGAAGCAGACGTGGTGGGACCCCCAGTGATCATGACATGAGCCCCCTCCCCCGAAGCAGACGTGGTGGGACCCCCAGTGATCATGACAGGAGCCTCCTCCCCCGGAGCAGACGTGGTGGGACCCCCAGTTATCATGACAGGACCCCCCTCCCCCGGAGCAGACGTGGTGGGACCCCCAGTGATCATGACAGGAGCCCCCTCCCCTGGAGCAGACGTGGTGGGACCCCCAGTGATCATGACAGGAGCCCCCTCCCACGGATCACACGTGGTGAGACCCCCAGTGATCATGACAGGAGCCCCCTCCCCAGGAGCAGACGTGGTGGAACCCCCAGTGATAATGACAGGAGCCCCCTCCCCCGGAGCAGACGTAGTGGGACCCCCAGTAATCGTGACAGGAGCCCCCTCCCCCGGAGCAGACGTGGTGGGACCCCCAGTGATCATGACAGGAGCCCCCTAACCTGGAGCAGAAGTGGTGGGACCCCCAGTGATCATGACAGGAGCCTCCTCCCCCGAAGCAGACGTGGTGGGACCCCAGTGATCATGACAGGAGCCCCCTCCCCCGGAGCAGACGTGGTGGGACCCCCAGTGATCATGACAGGAGCCCCCTCCCCAGGAGCAGACGTAGTGGGACCCCCAGTGATCATGACAGGAGCCCCCTTCCCTGGAGCAGATGTGGTGGGACCCCAGTGATCATGACAGGAGCCCCCTCCCCCGGAGCAGACGTGGTGGGACCCCCAGTGATCATGACAGGAGCCCCCTCCCCCGGAGCAGACGTGGTGGGACCCCCAGTGATCATGACAGGAGCCCATTCCCCCGGAGCAGAAGTGGTGGGACCCCCAGTGATCATGACAGGAGCCCCCTCCCAAGAAGCAGACGTGGTGGGACCCCAGTGATCATGACAGGAGCCCCTTCCCCCGGAGCAGACGTGGTGGGACCCCCAGTGATCATGACAGGAGCCCCCTCCCCCGGAGCAGACGTGGTGGGACCCCCAGTGATCATGACAGGAGCCCCCTTCCCTGGAGCAGAAGTGGTGGGACCCCCAGTGATCATGACAGGAGCCCCCTCCCCCCGGAGCAGACGTGGTGGGACCCCCAGTGATCATGACAGGAGCCCCTTCCCCCGGAGCAGACGTGGTGGGACCCCCAGTGATCATGACAGGAGCCCCCTCCCCCGGAGCAGACGTGGTGGGACCCCCAGTGATCATGACAGGAGCCCCCTTCCCTGGAGCAGAAGTGGTGGGACCCCCAGTGATCATGACAGGAGCCCCCTCCCCCCGGAGCAGACGTGGTGGGACCCCCAGTGATCATGACAGGAGCCCCTTCCCCCGGAGCAGACGTGGTGGGACCCCCAGTGATCATGACAGGAGCCCCCTCCCAAGAAGCAGACGTGGTGGGACCCCAGTGATCATGACAGGAGCCCCCTCCCCCCGGAGCAGACGTGGTGGGACCCCCAGTTATCATGACAGGAGCCCCTTCCCCCGGAGCAGACGTGGTGGGACCCCCAGTGATCATGACAGGAGCCCCTTCCCCCGGAGCAGACGTGGTGGGACCCCCAGTGATCATGACAGGAGCCCCCTCCCAAGAAGCAGACGTGGTGGGACCCCAGTGATCATGACAGGAGCCCCCTCCCCCCGGAGCAGACGTGGTGGGACCCCCAGTTATCATGACAGGAGCCCCTTCCCCCGGAGCAGACGTGGTGGGACCCCCAGTGATCATGACAGGAGCCCCCTCCCCCCGGAGCAGACGTGGTGGGACCCCCAGTGATCATGACAGGAGCCCCTTCCCCTGGAGCAGACGTGGTGGGACCCCCAGTGATCATGACAGGAGCCCCCTCCCCCCGGAGCAGACGTGGTGGGACCCCCAGTGATCATGACAGGAGCCCCTTCCCTGGAGCAGACGTGGTGGGACCCCCAGTGATCATGACAGGAGCCCCCTCCCCCCGGAGCAGACGTGGTGGGACCCCCAGTGATCATGACAGGAGCCCCTTCCCTGGAGCAGACGTGGTGGGACCCCCAGTGATCATGACAGGAGCCCCTTCCCTGGAGCAGACGTGGTGGGTCCCCTAGTGATCATGACAGGAGCCCCTTCCCTGGAGCAGACGTGGTGGGACCCCCAGTGATCATGACAGGAGCCCCCTCCCCCCGGAGCAGACGTGGTGGGTCCCCCAGTGATCATGACAGGAGCCCCCTCCCCCCGGAGAGATCACACGTGACTGTGACCGGCTTCATATCTCCGGCTGTGTCCCTTCTCGCGTGGATGGAGACTATCATTGGCACAAGTCCACAACTACTCCCAGTGCTGCGCTATTCAGGTATTACTACAACTCTCAGAAACCACAAGTCTGCAATAGAAGTTTCCGAGAGAAAGATCAAGTCCCGTGCAGCCACCAGGAGGACTACAGCTCCCAGCATGGCAGTCAGGGGCACACTACCTGACATTACCTGAGGTAACGGCCGCCAGGAGCCCGAGCAGCAGAGCAGCGACCACCGGCAGATTCATCTCCGATACTGACAGCGGAGAGCCCGCACCGTTCTGTGCACACAGCCAGCGGGAACTGGATCTGGAAGCCGGCAGGCACAGCACTCACTACCTCACTGGTGAAACTGATGGTGTTCGCCCACCTAGCCCGCCCCCTTCTCTCGCCCGACGGGTCAGAATAGGGGACGCAACTGGGCAGGACAGGGGACGCGATATAGGAGAACAGGGGCAGGACGGGGGCGTGATAAAGCGGAACAGGGGATGCGATATCAGAACAGAAGAGTAGCAAGTCAGGGGGCATGATATTATCAGAACGGGGGGCAGGATAGGGGGTGTGATATAATAGAACAGGGCAAGATAGGGGGTGTGATGGAACACGGGGAAGGATAGGGGGTGTGATAGAACAGAACAGAACAGTGGCAAGTCAGGGGGCATGATATTATCAGAACGGGGGGCAGGATAGGGGGTGTGATAGAACGGGGGGGGGGCAGGATAGGGGGTGTGATAGAACGGGGGGGCAGGGCCGGCGTTAGGGGCAGGCAGACTAGGCAGCTGCCTGGGGCCCCCGCTGCCCTAGGGGCCCCCAGCCAGGGGCAGACATACTGCTGATGGCACTGCTCCAGGGCCCAGAGGTGGAGGGGGGCCCCTGCAGGCAGGCCCGGTATCATGCAGGGTCGGGCCCCTCTCACCCCCTCCTGTAATCATGGAACACCGAGTGTCAGGGAGAGAGCGGGGCGCGAAGTGCAGGAGATCAAAAAGGGGGCGTGTCATGCAGGGAGAGACGCTGGCCAATGAACGCTTTCCTTACCTCACAGTGACCAGACTGAGGAGAGCGCTCACTGGCTGCCGTCTGTCCCCCTGCATGGAGCGTCCCAATGGTGAGTACTCGCCTACAGTCAGGGGCCCCGGCTGCACAGCACATAGGGACAGCAGTGGAGGAAGAGCAGGACTTACAGGGGGTCTTCTGCTCCCTCCACTGTTCTGTTCAGAGCAGGCTGCAGCGTCTCCTCACAGAGCAGAGATGGGGGAGGAGCTCACTGCAGGGGCAGCACGGCAGCAAAATGTATGCTGTGAAGTGACCTGAAAAGTAATGTGCAGTTATAGTGCTCTTTATAACTTATCTCTTTATAATTTTAGTCATGGAACTTTTTGAATTTGAGTCTTTTCCTCCCTTACTGGGAATTTATCATCAGGTGCTGTCTGCTCTGTGCCCCATCCCCCACAGTGGGGTCTGCAGCCTTCTCCAGCTGAACTGACCTGCAGGGCTCATCTGATCACCTATACAAGATTAGTATGTGTGTATGTATATGCTTGTATATGTATGTGTGCATCTGTGTGTATCTATGTGTATGTTTCTATCTGTGTGTGTGTATCTGTGTATGTACAGTATATGTGTGTATGTATGGTATAGTTGTATGGCTGTGTGTGTATGCATGTACAGTATGTGTGTATCTGTGTATGTGAAATAAATTTGTATGGATATATGGTATATATGTATGTTTATGTGCATGTACATACAGTATATGTGTATGTATATGTGTGTACGGTATGTGTATATACTGTATGTGTGTATGTACGGTACGTGTATGTGTATCTGTATGTTCGGTATATGTGTGTGTATGCATGTACGGTATATGTATGTATGTACGGTATGTGCATTTGGGTGTATTTTATATGTATGTACGGTATGTGTGTACTATATGTATATAACTGTATCTGTGTATGTACGGTATATGTGTGTATCTGTGTGTATGTACGGTATATGTGTACGGCATTTGTGTGAATGTACGGTATATGCATGTGTGCATGTACGGTATGTGTATGTATGATGGTATATGTATGTGTATCTGTGTGTACGTACGGTGTATGTATGTGTATTTGTGTGTATGTATGGTATATGTATGTACGGTATGTGTATACTATCAGTGTATATAACTGTATGTGTGTATGCATGTAAGGTGTATGTCTGTGTATGTACGGTATGTGTATCTGTGTGTATGTACGGTGTATGTATGTATGTACAGTATATGCCGGAACAAAAATCATTGTTCTCATCAGCACATCGCCCAGTTAAAACTGCAGATATTCTGCTAAGATGATACTGTATGGGGACAGATTGATTTACTAGTGATCATTCTCTCCCCAGCCAGTGTAAAGAGGCTAGAAACAAGTGGCGAATGACTTCAATATTGTTGATCACGCTCGTTTAGTGGCCTGAAATCAGCGCATGTAGCTACAACCAAAATGTTTCTGTTGGTGCAATATGTTAGCATTTGGGGCCCCATTTTAAACTTTTGCCTAGGGCCCCACTTTGCCTAAAACCGGCCCTGCGGGGGGGGGCAGGATAGGGGGTGTGATAGAACGGGGGGGGGGGCAGGATAGGGGGTGTGATAGAACGGGGGGGGGGGGCAGGATAGGGGGTGTGATAGAACGGGGGGGGGCAGGATAGGGGGTGTGATAGAACAGGGGGCAGGATAGGGGGTGTGATAGAACGGGGGGGGGCAGGATAGGGGGTGTGATAGAACGGGGGGGGGCAGGATAGGGGGTGTGATAGAACGGGGGGGGGCAGGATAGGGGGTGTGATAGAACAGGGGGCAGGATAGGGAGTGTGATAGAACACGGGGAAGGATAGGGGGTGTGATAGAACAGAACAGGGGTCAGGACGGGGAGCGACAGGTCAGGATGGGGCACGCTATAGCAGAACGGGGGCAGGGCAGGGAACGCAATATAGCAGAATGGGGGCGTGACAGGACAGGGGGTGCAATATAGCAGAAAAGTGGCAGGTTAGGGGGCACGATATAGCAGAACAGGGACAGGACGGGGCGATATAGCAGAATGGGCAGGACAGGGGGAGTGATATAGGAGAACGGGCAGGACAGAGGGCGCGATACAGCAGAACAGGGAGAGCGATATAGAAAAGTGGCAGGACTGGGCGCATGACATAGTAGAACAGAGGCAGGACAGGGGGGCGATATAGCAGAACAGGGGACAGGAGGCATGATATAGCTGGACAGGGGGGCACAATATAGCAGAACGGGCAGGAAGGGGGCGCGCTATAGCAGGACAGGGGGGTGATATTGCAGAACAGAGACACGATATAGCAGAACGGGGCAGGACGGTACGCAATATAGCAAACCGTGGGCAGGAGGGGGCATGATATAGTAGGACGGAACGCGATATAGCAGAACGGGGCAGGATAGGGGGTGTGATATAACAGAACAGGGGGCACAATATAGCAGAACAGGGGGCAGGACAGGGGGTGCGACAGGGCAAGACAGGGGGCACGCTATAGCAGAACAGGGGCAAGATATAGCAAAACCTGGTCAGGAAAGGAGGCACGACGGGGCAGGACAGGGGGCACGATATAGCAGATCAGGAGGTAGGACAGGGAACACGATATAGCAGAACAGGGGCATGGCAGGACAGGGGGCACGCTATAGCAGAACGGGGGCAGGATGGGGCACTATGAAGCAAATCAAAGGACAGGACAAGGGGCAAGGTGTAGCAAAGCCGGGTCAGGAAAGGGGGCACAACGGGGCAGGACATGGGGCACGAGATAGCAGAACAGGAGTCAGGACAGGGGGCACGATATAGCATAACAAGCGGCAGGACAGGGAACGCGATATAGCAGAACGGGGGGAAGGACAGGGGGGCGCGATGGGGCAGGACAGGGGGCACAATATAGCAGAACAGGAGGCAGGACAAGAGGCAAGATATAGCAAAGGAAAAGGAGGCCTGAAGAGACAGGACAGGGAGCGTGATATAGAACAGGAGGAGTGGTACTGTGCAGTGTATATATACAGGAGGATTTGTACTGTGCAGTGTATATATACAGGAGGAGTGGTACTGTGCAGTGTATATATACAGGACAGGAGGAGCGGTACTGTGCAGTGTATATATACAGGACAGGAGGAGTGGTTCTGTGCAGTGTATACAGGACAGGAGGAGTGGTACTGTGCAGTGTATATATATAGGACAGGAGAAGTGGTACTGTGGTGTGTATAAATAAATGCCAGGAGGAGAGGTACTGTGCAGTATGTATATATACAGGACAGGAGTGATACTGTGCAGTGTATATATATATATACAGGACAGGAGTGATACTGTGCAGTGTATATATACAGGACAGGAGGAGTGGTACTGTGCAGTGTATATATACAGGACAGGAGGAGTGGTACTGTGCAGTGTATATATATATATATATATACACAGGACAGGAGTGATACTGTGCAGTGTATATATATATATACAGGACAGGAGTGATACTGTGCAGTGTATATATACAGGACAGGAGGAGTGGTACTGTGCAGTGTATATACAGGACAGGAGGAGTGGTACTGTGCAGTGTATATACAGGACAGGAGGAGTGGTACTGTGCAGTGTATATATACAGGACAGGAGAAGTGGTACTGTGCAGTGTATATATACAGGACAGGAGGAGTGGTACTGTGCAGTGTATATACAGGACAGGAGAAGTGGTACTGTGCAGTGTATATATACAGGACAGGAAGAGTGGTACTGTGCAGTGTATATACAGGACAGGAGGAGTGGTACTGTGCAGTGTATATATATAGGACAGGAGAAGTGGTACTGTGGTGTGTATAAATAAATGACAGGAGGAGAGGTACTGTGCAGTATGTATATATACAGGACAGGAGTGATACTGTGCAGTGTATATATACAGGACAGGAGGAGTGGTACTGTGCAGTGTATATATACAGGACAGGAGGAGTGGTACTGTGCAGTGTATATATATATACAGGACAGGAGTGATACTGTGCAGTGTATATATATATATACAGGACAGGAGTGATACTGTGCAGTGTATATATACAGGACAGGAGGAGTGGTACTGTGCAGTGTATATACAGGACAGAAGGAGTGGTACTGTGCAGTGTATATACAGGACAGGAGGAGTGGTACTGTGCAGTGTATATATACAGGACAGGAGAAGTGGTACTGTGCAGTGTATATACAGGACAGGAGGAGTGGTACTGTGCAGTGTATATACAGGACAGGAGAAGTGGTACTGTGCAGTGTATATATACAGGACAGGAGGAGTGGTACTGTGCAGTGTATATACAGGACAGGAGGAGTGGTACTGTGCAGTGTATATACAGGACAGGAGGAGTGGTACTGTGCAGTATATATATACAGGACAGGATAAGTGGTACTGTGCAGTGTATATATACAGGAGGAGTGATACTATGCAGTGTATATATACAGGACAGGAGAAGTGGTACCGTGCAGTGTATATGTTCTGTCTTCATACACGTTGATACGGTGCGTGATGCGACATACAGCACAAACCACTTCTGTCTTCAAAATAAGCAGACTGTTCTCTGTAGTCTAACTTGTTTATTGGTAACAGGTATTGAAAATGCGGTAAAATGGATAAACTTAACCAGGATGGCAACTAAGTGAGGTAGTTCCAACACAGCAGATTAACACGTGTGTCCAGGGAAATACACACAGAGAAAATGGGGTTTCCCTATCCCATGATACCTTGGTGCAATCCCACAATGCAACACTCTAATTATTATTGAAAAAGACAGGTTATAAATTTAAGCACCACTGGGTGGTGCTATAACACAGCAAAACCAAAACTATAGTACTAAAACTTTTTAATGGATAATATGAACCTCACTGTCCTATTAGAATGGACAGAACACTCCCCGCTTGGCATCAACCGATGCCACACACAGCTCTTTTGGCGAAAACAGTAAGACAAGTACCGCAACTGGTCTGAGGAATAGTTTACACTCCCCGGACTTGCCTACTTTGACCTCGACCTTACGCACCTTCCCATTTTTGCTTGGGAATATTTTAGTGATGAGGTCTAGTGGCCACTCATTACGGTGAGCCTGGCTGTCTTTCATGAGAACGACATCACCGGTTTTGATGTTTGGTTTGTCGGTCTGCCACTTCTTCCTTGGTTGTAAGGTGGAGAGGTACTGCTTCCTCCATCTGTCCCAGAAGGTATTGGAGAGACTTTGCACTTGTCTCCATTGTCGTCTGTAAAGGTCCTTGTTGCTGAAATCTCCAGGTGGAGCGCTGAGGACGCTGGCTTTCTGAGTAAGCAACATGGCAGGAGTGAGAATGGTCGGATCCTCAGAGTCACTAGAAAGTGAAGTCAATGGTCTGGCATTAATGATGGCCGAAACTTCTGCCAGGAAAGGGGTCAAACTTTCATGTGTGAGTCTTGCGCTACATGCTTGCAAGAAAATGGAATCAAGGATTCTGCGTGCTATTCCTATCATCCTCTCCCAAGCACCTCCCATGTGAGAAGAGTGTGGCAGATTGAAAGTCCAGGTACATCCCTGCTCACTCAAGTATCTTTCCACACTGGTGGTGTCTAGGTTGGAAGTAATTTGAAGTTCTTTCACTGCTCCTACAAAGTTGGTGCCTCTATCGGAGTGTATGTGCTTCACGGGGCCTCTGGTGGCGATGAAACGTCGGAGTGCATTT
This sequence comes from Ranitomeya variabilis, assembly GCF_051348905.1. NCBI lineage: Eukaryota > Metazoa > Chordata > Amphibia > Anura > Dendrobatidae > Ranitomeya > Ranitomeya variabilis. The sequence continues at coordinate 632,455,509 of NC_135235.1, forward strand.
ATAAACCCTGAAGTGTCCATGGACTCAATTACTTCGATGTGGACTGCTCTGATGGACATACAGGTGAACATAACCGCCCGGCGTTTAGGGTTGGCTTGGACTCTTTTAGTGTGCCGTGCAAACACAGACCATGGCCCGAATACGTCCAGTCCGACGTTGGTAAAGGGAGGTTCTTTACTAAGTCTGTCTGATGGGAGATTGGCCATCTTCGGCTTTTGAGTCCCGCCACGGAGTTTGCGGCAAATCACACAATTGTAAATGAATTTACTCACACATCGCTTTGCTCCAACTATCCATAGTCCAGCAGTTCATAGATTTCCTTCGGTAAACAGCCGGCCCTGATGTTTCACCAAGACGTGGTGGTGTTGCACAAGCAGGGTCATGACATGATGATGTCCAGGAATTATTACAGGGTGCTTCTCCCCAAATTCTACTTCAGCTTCTTGAAGACGACCTCCAATTCTTAGTAGCCCATCTTGGTCGATGATTGGATCAAGTTTCTTCAAAACACTGTCTCTAGAAACAGGTTGACCTTTATTGAGGTTATCTATTTCTTTGGCGTAACATTCACGTTATATGGTACGAATTATAACGTTCTTGGCATTTTGCATGTTTGGAACGGTAAAGGCAAGCTTGCAGTGGTGCCAACCTTTGCAAGGCTTCTGAATGGCGGGTGACGTTGACTTGTAGGATCGAGCCACATGAATTAAACAAACGAGGGCACGAACAAGCGAGTTCCAAGTTGAGAACCTGTTGAAACGGTGGGATTTGAGGTGATTGTCTTTAGTCACCGTATGTAGAACGGATACCTGAGGGCGAATTTCCTCATCTGCCTCTGGATCTACCAGTTCAAAGGTGTTTGACTCGTCAATGTATGGCGTCGAACGGCATAAGAATGTAGGGCCAGTAAACCAGGTTGTGTCCTTAAGATGTCTTGCTTCAACGGATCTGGTTGCGTGGTCCGCAGGATTGTGGTGTGTGGACACATAATGCCACTGTTTAGGGTCGGTGGATCTCCTGATCCTTAGCACCCGATTGCTGACATAGACATAAAAGCGACGAGTTTCATTGCAAATGTACCCCAGCACTACCTTGCTGTCAGTGTAGATCTCGACTTCTTTGACTTCCAGGTCCATTTCTGTCGAGATAAGCTCAGCTAACTCTACTGCTAGCACAGCTGCACAGAGTTCCAGTCTGGGTATTGTGTGTTCATGGAGTGGGGCCAGTTTTGTCCGGCTCATGACAAGCCTTACGTGGCATTGTTCGTTGATGTCAGTAGTTTTCAAATACGCCACTGCTGCAATTGCTTTGGTTGAGGCATCCCAGAAGATACAGAGCCTTTGTATCTTGATTTCTGTTGATGGTACAGAAGCATATGGTCGTGCCACGTAGAGAACTTGACAGGGCTTCTAAAGAGTTCTTCCATCTTACCCACAAGTCTCTTTTCTCGCTGGGAAGCGGATCATCCCAATCGGACGTCTCTTGGGTGAAGTCTCTCAACATCATTTTACCTTGGATAGTTACAGGGGTTACAAATCCCAAAAGATCGTACAAGCTGTTTACAACGGACAAGACGCCTCTACGCGTGAAGGGTTTCTCTTCTTCGCTGATCTGGAAGGTGAATGCATCCTTTTTCAAATCCCAGAGTAAATCTAGGCTCCGCTGCATGGGAAGGGAGTCTGTGCTTAAATCCAAGTCTTTTAAATCGGTTGAGTAATCTTGAGAGGGAAAGGCTGCCATTAGTTTCTGGCTGTTGGAAGCAATTTTGTGCAACCTCAAATTGGATGAAGCGAGCATTTCTTGAGCCCTTTTCAGGAGACTGACTGCCAACTCATCTGTGGGTGTGGATTTCAGGCAGTCATCTACGTAGAAATCCTTTTCCACAAACGATCTTACATCCGATCCATACTTTGCTTCACCCTCTCTGGCTGAATGTCTAAGGCCATAGATAGCGACGGCAGGGGGAGGGCTGTTCCCGAAGATGTGTACCTTCATACGATATTCCACGATGTCCTTGTAGGGGTCATTATTGCAGTACCAGAAAAACCTCAAGTAGTTTCTGTGTTCTTCTTTAACAAGGAAGCAGTGAAACATCTGTTGTATGTCGGCCATAAATGCCACTGCATCTTTGCGGAAAAGAAGAAGTACTCCCAGAAGTCTGTTGTTGAGGTCTGGACAAGACAGAAAGACGTCGTTTAAAGAAACACCTTCGTATCTGGCACTTGAGTCAAATACCACTCTTATCTGACCTGGTTTCTTCGGATGATACACGCCGAAAATAGGTAAGTACCAACATTCCTCGGAATCTTGAAGTACAGGTGCAATTTCCGCGTGGCCACTCTGGAAAATTCTCTCCATGAAGGTTAAGAAGTGTTCTTTTGTTTCTGGTGCCTTCTGCAATTTGACAAATCGACTGTAGACAAGTTCTCTGTTGTTGGGTAAGCGTTGCCTCTGTGCTTTGAATGGTAAAGGTGCGACCCAACTCTTTGATTCATCTCTTACTATCTCTCGCTCCATGATGTCCAAGAACAGTCTATCCTCTATGGACGTTGCTACCTGGTTGTCTTCTCTTGTCCGGTGGAAAACTGTGCACTCTATATGATCTTGCTCACCGTCGCATGCATGGTCTTCACAGGAAGGATCAGCTAACGGACAAGGTGGAGGGGTGTGGTGTGGCAATTCTTTAATCAGGAAACTGCTCTCGCATGGCTGGAAGAGAGACGGACACCCATTCTCGAGTGTATTAGTGAGCATGCTGTTGACTGATGTCGGCCTGAGTGCTCTACCCAAACAGACGTCTCCCACAATGACCCATCCTAGGTCAATTCTCTGAGCATATGGGGCGTTTTGTGGGCCTTAATCTGTCCTCTAGCCTTGTGGACCCATAGTATGTCTCTTCCGAGGAGTAAGACGATAGGAGCTCCTTGGTCAAGCTCCGGTATCAGGTGAGCTATACATTTCAAGTGGGTGTGATGAGTTGCTACCTCTGGTGTAGGTATCTCAGACCTGTTGTCGGGAATTTGGTTGCACTCCAGTATTGATGGCAAGGATAAGCAGGTTTGACCGTCCATAGACTCTACTTTGAATCCGGTCGCTTTTCTCCCTGCCGTCTCGACAGTACCTGCACAGGAGTACGGAGAGCCGGGGCCGGCAATGTTGAAGGTGTCGAAGAGAAAGGACTTAAGGCCCCGTCACACATAGCGACGCTGCAGCGATACAGACAACGATGCCGATCGCTGCAGCGTCGCTGTTTCGTCGTTGTGTGGTCGCTGGAGAGCTGTCACACAGACCGCTCTCCAGCGACCAACGATGCCGAGGTCCCCGGGTAACCAGGGTAAACATCGGGTTGCTAAGCGCAGGGCCGCGCTTAGTAACCCGATGTTTACCCTGGTTACCAGTGTAAAATGTAAAATAACAAACACTACATACTCACCTTCGAGTCCCCCGGCGTCCGCTTCCGGCACTGACTGAGCGCCGGCCGTAACAGCAGAGCGGTGACGTCACCGCTGTGCTGTACTTTCACTTTACGGCCGGCAGTCAGTCAGTGCGGGAAGCGGACGGCAAGGGACCTGACGGACACCGGAATGTGAGTACTGTATGTACTGTTTTTTTTTCTTTACATTTACGATGGTAACCAGGGTAAACATCGGGTTACTAAGCGCGGCCCTGCGCTTAGTAACCCGATGTTTACCCTGGTTACCAGTGAAGACATCGCTGAATCCGTGTCACACACACCGATTCAGCGATGTCAGCGGGACCTCAACGACCAAAAAAAGGTCCAGGCCATTCCGACACGACCAGCGATCTCACAGCAGGGGCCGGGTCGCTGGTACGTGTCAAACACAGCGAGATCGCTACTGAGGTCGCTGTTGCGTCACAAAACTTGTGACTCAGCAGCGATCTCGCTAGCGATCTCGCTTAGTGTGACGGGGGCTTTAGCTAGAGACCTGTTGCTCTGATCGTCCAAGATTGCATATACCTTGATTGCCTTATCCCGCTGGCTCGCTGGGAATACTCTGACAAGACAGATCTTCGAGCAGGATCTTCCTGCTACGAGTTCCTTGCAGATCTCTGTACACTGAGAGGTGACCACTGGGGTGTCTATGTCAGTGTCCATCTGTTTTTCGGCAGACTCTTCTAGTCGCGATGATACCCCCGAGGGTGGTCCAGGGTGTTGTGCTCCACACTACTACATTCTGTGCATTTCACACTGGTTTCACAGTTCTTGGCAAAGTGTGAGGTCGTCGTGCAGCATCTGAAGCATATCTTGTTTTCCTTTAGGAAACTCTTACGGTCTTCTAGAGACTTCTCCCTGAAGGCTCTACATTTTAGTAGAGGATGAGGTTTCTTGCGTAGGGGGCAGTGTTTGCTGAGATCCTGTGGTTTGTCTTCTTCTGGAGAGCACTTACTTGCCCTGTAAGGAAACCCTGTGGAGGTAACATTAGTTTTGTGGACTGCCACTGGTGTTTTACTGGGTTTTACACCGGAGGTAGTGGTACATGACATAGTGAAATCGAAACTGGGGTCATTTCTAACTTTAGCCTGCTGAGCAACAAAGTCTACAAACACCCTGAAAGGAGGAAATGGTACCTTATGAGCCTGTTTGTAACGGGACCCGTGACTGACCCACTTTTCTCGTAAGTTGTAAGGGAGCTTTTGGACAATCGGGTTGACACCTCTGGCAGTGTCCAGGAATGCCAACCCTGGTAGGTCACCTTCTGCCTGAGCAGCATGTACCTCCATTAACAAGTGTCACGGGGAGACTAGGGTAAGGCTGGTTACCCGGACCCCTGCGATATCCCTCAGACTAGGGAAAACCCTGTCTGTTCCTCTCCCAGAATTTACACTAATGGTGTGCTCGTCTGGGCCACCAGGCCTGGCCCTGACTCCTCTTTCAGCCCTATGCTGAAACCAGCACCCGCCACCCAGTGAATAGACCTCACACCAACCCCCACAGAAAGCACAGACAGGGAAAACTAAAAAACGCATCACGCCGCAGACACACAGGAAAACACAATAATGTGCCCAGGGCAAAACAAATACAAATATAGGAAGGAGAAATATAACAAAGGATAATACACCACCAGATACGATATTACTTCTCCAAGACCACCACTCCAGACCGGAATCACTAGGCACAAGCTATAATCGGCGACGCCCAAAGTCCAGCAATACTATTTAAAGGCCGTGGGCGTGACCCAGCCTCCAACCCGAGTACCAGCTAGATTAACCCTGGGCAACCCAGATAAAAATCTAGCCGGCGCCACTGAGCATATAGTGGACGAATGTGGAATTACCGCTGTCTGTCGGACGCCCTAGTGTGAATAGCGTCCGACATGACAACAAGTCGCTCAGTTCCCTGAGCTTTTGATGACCCTTATTTGCTATCTTGGGGAAATCATCAATTCTTTTATACAAAGCATTTTCTATAGCTTCTATTGACCCATAACATTCTTCGAGTCTCTCTCACACCATCCGAAGTCCTGTGTGTGGGTACTTTATGTTAATGTTCCTGATTCTTTTGGCGTGTTCAGCTGACTCATCCCAAGCCACTTTACCAGTAGATCTAACTCTTCACTACTGGAAAGATCCAAGTCTCTGATGGCGTTCTGGAAGGAGGCTCGCCATGCTCTGTAGCTTTCAGCTCGATCAGTGAACTCTACAAGTCCCTTGGTCACCAGCTCCCGGCGGGTAAAGAACCTTGCAAAGTTCATAGTGGCTGAGTCAGTGCCAGCATGAGCTGGTGTGCTGTTGTCATGCGGTGTGTGTGGTGCGTCCTCATACCTGGTAGGAGCTTCTGGCTTAGTAAAGTCTGTATAAAACCGTTCCGAAGCGAAGGGTGTCTGTTGTGAATTCCGTTCTGGGGCTCCCTCTGGTGGTTTCTAGTGGAACTTAGCAGCTGCATTCACTAATCGGTTCCCTGGTCTTGTTATTTAACTGGGCTCTAGTCTGTAGTCAATGCCAGCTGTCAATGTTCCTCCTGTGGACTCAGTCCTTTCCTGGAAGTGCTCTGTTGGCCAGTTCATTTCAGCTTAAGATAAGTCTGCTAGTTTTTGGGGTATTTCCCTGCTTATGACCTTCAGTTCAAGTTAATATTTTGTCTTTTTGTCCAGCTTGCCAGTATGAATTATTTTGGCTAGTTGGAAGCTCTGGGGTAGCAGATTTGCCCCTCCACACCGTGAGTCGGTGTGGCGGTTATTTTTTGTAAACTCTGCGTGGATATTTAGTTTTTTAATACTGACCGCACAGTAGCCTTTTCTATCTCTGTCTATTTAGATAGTTTTGGCCTCCTTTGCTAAAATCTAGTTTCATTTCTGAGTTTGTCATTTCCCTCTCCACTCACCGTCAATATTTGTAGGGGGCTATCTTTCCTTTGGGGGTTTCTCTGAGGCGAGATAGTTTTCCGTTTCCATCTTCAGGGGTAGTTAGCTCTTAGGCTGTGAAGAGGGTCTAGGCAGAGATAGGAACGCTCCACGGCTATTTCTAGTGTTGGTGTTAGGTGTAGGGCTTGCGGTCAGTAAAGTTACCACCTCCTCAGAGCTTGTACATGATTGGTTTTACCCACCAGGTCATCTCAGTACTGCTTCGTAACCATCAGGTCATAACAGGTGTCCCTGTCAATCTGGGAGGAGGCCGTACCTTCTGTTCTGTAAGACGGTAGTGGTGATCGACGTCGTTTCGCAGTATACCTTCCTGCTTCCAGTACAGTGTTTGGAGGAAGGATCTCTGGTAATCTGTATAGTCTGATTGATGTAACGGATCAGACTTGTCTTCTATTCTGGGATGTTGGTGGACATATTCGGAGATGCGTTGAGCTGGGTCTTGTCCATCAAGGTCTGGTCCACGTACGTCGCTGTCTCGCTCAGATTCAGGAAACTCCACTTCTTATAAGAACTCAGCTTTGGCTATTGCGGCTGCTGCTTCCTTTTCAGCGGAAAGTCTTTCCAAAGTCGCTTGCAAGCGTGCTGTATCTGCTTGCAGGCGGGCTGTCTCCACGTCTCTATCTGCTTGCAGGCGGGCTCTTTCTGCTTGCAGGCGAGCGCTTTCTGCTTCTTGGTCTGCTTGTCTTAACTTTAACTGCATCTCTTGTGCAGCGAAGGAGGATCTTACTTTCCCCGACTCAGCTTCTGCACGAGCGAGGGCGACGGACCTTTTCGATGAAGACTTGCTAGAGCGGCTTGTTTGGGACCTCGTCCCGAGTGAAGATGCCCGACTTGCAGACATTTCGTGTCTGCAGGCTGTAGGACGTCTCAGAGCGGGTGGGAATGCCTTCAGCGTGGACTGAGACGTGTCGTGCTTGGTGGGCTGCACTCTCGGTACTTGTGACTGTATGGCAGCCGCTGCGGTATCCGCAGGCAGTGCGATGAGAGTAGAAGCAGCTCCGTAAGTGGTATTCGCTATCGCTGGCGTCTAGCTTCCGGTTTACTGCTATCGCTGGCGTCTAGCTTCTGTTTTACTGGTCTGTCTTCATATACGTTGATACGGTGTGTGATCCGACATACAGCATAAACCACTTCTGTCTTCGAAATAAGCAGACTGTTCTCTGTAGTCTAACTTGATTATTGGTAACAGGTATTGAAAGTGCGGTAAAACGGATAAACTTAACCAGGATGGCAAATAAGTGAGGTAGTTCCGGCACAGCAGATTAACACGTGTGTCCAGGGAATTACACAGAGAGAAAATGGGGTTTCCCTATCCCATGATACCTTGGTGCAATCCCACAATGCAACACTCTGATTAACATAGGTTATAAATTTAACCACCACTGGGTGGTGCTATAACACAGCAAAACCAAAACTATAGTACTAAAACTTTTTAATGGATAATATGAACCTCACTGTCCTATTAGAATGGACAGTACAGTATATATACAGGAGGAGTGGTACTGTGCAGTGTATATATACAGGACAGGAGGAGTGGTACTTGTGCAGTGTATATACAGGACAGGAGGAGTGGTACTGTGCAGTGTATATATACAGGACAGGAGGAGTGGTACCGTGTGGTGTATATATACAGGACAGGAGGAGTGGTTCTGTGCAGTCTATATACAGGACAGGAGGAGTGGTACTGTGCAGTGTATATATACAGGACAGGAGGAGTGGTACTGTGCAGTGTATACATACAGGACAGGAGGAGTGGTACTGTGCAGTGTATACATACAGGACAGGAGGAGTGGTACTGTGCAGTGTATACAGGACAGGAGGAGTGGTACTGTGCAGTGTATATATACAGGACAGGAGGAGTGGTACTGTGCAGTGTATATACACAGGACAGGAGGAGTAGTACTGTGCAGTGTATATACACAGGATAGGAGAAGTGGTACTGTGCAGTGTATATATACAGGACAGGAGGAGTGGTACTGTGCAGTGTATATATACAGGACAGGAGGAGTGGTACTGTGCAGTTTATATATACAGCGGGGCGCAGGATGGGTGCAGCGCATGACAGTATGGGGGCGCAGGAAGAGAGCAGCACATTACAGAATGGGGGCGCAGGATGGGAACAGCACATGACAGGTTGGGGCGCAGGATGGGAGCAGCACATGACAGAATGGGGGCGCAAGATGAGAGCAGCACATGACAGGATGGGGGTGCAGGATGAGAGCAGCACATGACAGGATGGGGGTGCAGGATGAGAGCAGCACATGACAGAATGGGGGCGCAGGATGAGAGCAGCACATGACAGAATGGGGGCGTAGGATGAGAGCAGCACATGACAGCATGGGGCGCAAGATGAGAGCAGCACATGACAGGATGGGGGCGTAGGATGGGAGCAGCACATGACAGAATGGGGGCGCAGGATGGGAGCACCACATGACAGGATGGGGGCGCAGGAAGAGAGTAGCACATGACAAGATGGAGGCACACAAAACAGGATGAGGGCGCAGGATGTGGGCTGCACATTACAGGATGGGGGCGCAAGAAGGTAGCAGCACATGACAGGATGACAGGATTAGGGCGCCGGATGGAAGCAGCACATACCAGGATGGAGACCATATACCAATATAAATGCTAGCCACCCGGGCGTAGAACGGGTTTAATAGCTAGAAAATGTAATGGTGATAATAATAATCATCTTTATTTTTATATAGCGCTAACATATTCCGCAGCACTTTACAGTTTGCACACATCTGCGATTATATACAGCAGTAGCAGTATCACTTATATATTGTATATACAGCAGTCTATATACATTATACAGGTCAAAATGCAAATGATGCATATACAAAAAAAAGGTTTCATCTTGATACTCTCCCAGGTCCCTGAGAGGGGGGGGAGGATGAAGAGACGAGGTTGGTCCACTGTCCAGCCAGCATCAGAGGTGCTGAGGACTTGAAGCGGATGCCCGGGATTGGTGAGGAGAGCGCACTGTTCTTTGATGCTGGTACTGGTCAGCGTCAGACGGAGAGAGGCAGGCGCAGTGGCCTTTTCAAACTTCTGACTAGGCCGACCCTGTGTACACGCACACTCCTGCTTGCCTGCATTGTCAAGGACCGCAGCCGCGCCCGCAAGCACAAACAAGGGCCGCGTTCACGCACTGACATGGGATGCCATGGCTTTTGTCAGTGCAAGCACCGAGATAGCGCGTGCACACAGGGCTATGCAGAAGTTTTAAAGGGCTGGCGGCCAATTTTGTATCTCAGAGCTGCCGGCCCAGTGGGCATCTGCCCACCTTGAGAGACTGCCAATCCGAGCCTGCAGGGATGTGATCTCTAGTTACAGAGAAGCTTTTTAACCCCTTTCTGCGAGCTGATGTACTATTCCGTCTATGTGACCTGGGACTTAATCCCCACTGACGGAATAGTACATCATTACCGATCGGCAGCACACACGGGGGTGTGTGCGCCTGATCGGGACCGGGTGTCAGCTGATTGTCACAGCTGACACCCAGCACTAAGTGCCAGGAGCAGTCACAGTAGCTGACACCCAGCACTAAGTGCCAGGAGTCGGCATAGGGGCTGACAGCCCCTCTGCCATTGCCACGGGGTCCCGATCGCTGCCATGGAGACCCGATCACTGCCATGGAGACCTGATATCGTCATGACGACATCCGGGTCTCCAGAGTGGAGACACTTCCTGTCATGCGCAGTGCATGTCAGGAAGTCTCCAAGGTTAGTGCACAGAAGCTGCAGCGCTGACCGCTAGTAATGAGCGAGCATACTCGTTGCTCGGGTTTTCCAAAGCACGCTCTGGTGGTCTCCGAGTATTTGTTAGTGTTCGGAGATTTAGTTTTCATCAACGCAACTGAATGATTTACAGCTACTAGCCAGGCTGAGTACATGTGGGGGTTGCCTGGTTGCTATGGAATCCCCACATGTTATGAAGCTGGCTAATAGCTGTAAATAATTCAGCTGAGGCGATGAAAACTAAATTTCCGAGCGCTAACAAATACTCGGAGGACACCCAAGCGTGCTTTGGAAAACCCGAGCAACGAGTATACTCGCTCATTACTACTGACAGCTTCTATAGCATGCAGATCTGCATGCTATAGAAAAAAAAAAAAATTTGGTTCCAAAATTGTGCTGATGTAAAGCAGACATGTGGGAAATGTTACTTATTAAGTATTTTGTGTGACATATCTCTGTGATTTAAGGGCATAAAAATACAAAGTTGGAAAATTGCGAAATTTTTAAAATTTTGGCCAAATTTCCGTTTTTTCCACAAATAAACACAAGTCATATCAAGGAAATTTTATCACTATCATGAAATACAATATGTCATGAGAAAACAATGTCAGAATCACCGGGATCCGTTGAAGCATTCCACAGTTAGAACTTCAGAAAGGGACAGTGGTCAGAATTGTTAAAATTAGCCTGGTCATTAACATGCAAATCACCCTTGTGGGTAAAGGGGTTAATGATCATGATCATGTTCTCCCAATACACCTTAGTACACAGCTATATGCACTTTACCTTAACGTGTACTTTGTGATGCCCTAATGAGGCCAATTGGTAGTTATGCACTGAGCGTATATTTTTGCTAAGAGCATATATGTGCCCTCTACTGCCCCCACGTGGCCAGAACTATATACGGTCCATGTAGTTACAATGTGAGTGAGCCCAGGCATCCTCACCCTGGACCCTGGATCTTTCCCATCACTCGTATCTCGATGTGCCCTGTGATGCCGGGTCATGCAATTCATCATGTGATCTTGGCATCACGGTGCAATACAGTGGGGAAACTAAGTATTTGATGCACTGCTGATTTTGCAAATTTACCCACCTACAAAGAATGGAGATATCTGTCATTTTTTTTATCATAGGTACACTTCAACTGTGAGACACAGAATCTAAAAATAAAATCCAGAAAATCACTTTGTATGACTTTTAGTAAATACACTGGGTACGAAAAGTATTCAGACCTCTTGTTCACTGTTTGTTTCATTGCAGCTATTTGGTAAATTCAAAACAGTTCATTTTTTCTCATTAATGTACACTCTGCACCTCATCTTGACTGGAAAAAAAATAAATGTAGAAATTTTTGCAAATTTATTAAAAAAAGATAAAATGAAATATCACATGGTCATAAGTATTCAGACCCTTTGCTCAGACACTCATATTTAAGTCACATGCTGTCCATTTCCTTGTGATCCTCCTTGAGATGGTTCTACTCCTTCATTGGAGTCCAGCTGTGTTTAATTAAACTGATAGGACTTGATTTGGAAAGACACACACCTGTCTATATAAGACCTCACAGCTCACAGTGCATGTCAGACCAAATGAGAATCATGAGGTCAAAGGAACTGGCCAAGGAGCTCAGAGACAGAATTGTGGCAAGCACATGTCCAGGCCCTTTTGAAATTTGCCAGTGTCCATCTGGATGATCCAGAGGCAGCATGAGAGTAGGTCATGTGGTCAGATGAGACCAAAATAGAACTTTTTGGCATCAACTCCACTCGCTATGTCTGGAGGAAGAAGAAGGATGAGTACAACCTCAAGAACAAGTGGGCAGGAGGACTGCACCGTATTAAAAGGAGGCTGGATGTGGTCATGTATCACAAGATTTTGGCAAACCTCCTTCCATCAGTAAGAGCATTGTAGATGGGTCGTGGCTGGGTCTTCCAGCATGACAATGACCCGAAACACACGGCCAGGAAATCTAAGGAGTGACTCCGTAAGAAGCATTTCAAGGTCCTAGAGTTTCCAGACCTGAACCCAATAGAAAATCTTTGGAGCTGAAATGCAATGGTGCTTGAAACCTGAAGGTCTGAAAATCTGTAGGAGGACTGGGCCAATATCCCTGCTGCAGTGTGTGCAAACTTGGTCAAGAACTACAGGAAACGTATGACCTCTGTAATTGTAAACAAACGTTTCTGTACCAAATATTAAGTTCTGTTTTTCTATTGTATCAAATACTTATTTCATGCAATAAACTATAAATTAAATTTGTGAAACTAATACAATGTGCTTTTCTGGATTTTTTTAAAAAACTCTGTATTTCACAGTTGAAGAGTACCTACGATAAAAATTAGACCTCCATTTTTTGTAGGTGGGAAAACTTGCAAAATCAAGTGTATCAAATACTTATTTTCCCCACTGTAGTGAGGGCTCCGGCAAACTTCCTGGATAAAGGGGCTCTCTGCCGGGACACACAGTGACTGGAGGATAAGGGGACTCTGTCCCTTTTATGTCTGGTCAGAGCGCCCCCTTATCCTCCAGTCACTGCGTGCTCTGCCCAACAGGGAGAGTTAGGGTTAATGTTTGGGACTAGCCCAGAGTGGTGGGGGTGGGTTAAAGTGCAGGGAAAGAGTCAGTTTCCTGTCAGGAAGTGAGATCTGGCACAATGTGTGCCAGAAGCAGACGTAAGGTCTAACTAAGCAAACAATATGGGAGAATACTAATCAGTGGGAGTTTATAAATAACTGAAAACACCAACAGAGCTTAAACTACCCAAATAAATTGAAATAAAAATCTATCTTTATGAAATATAACAATTTAAACAAATACAAATTAAAAATTAGAGAAAAGGGGGATTTTTTAGTTTCTACAGTGAATAAAGTGGTAAATAGTCAGCACGGTGGCGCAGTGGTTAGCACAACAGCCTTGCAGCGCTGGAGTCCTGGGTTCTAATCCCATCAAGGACAACATCTGCAAAGAGTTTGTATATTCTCCCCGTGTTTGCGTGGGTTTCCTCCGGGTACTCCGGTTTCCTCCCGCATTCCAAAGACATACTGATAGGGAGTTTAGATTGTGAGCCCCAACAGGGACAGCGATGATAATGTGTGCAAACTGTAAAGCGCTGCGGAATATGTTAGCGCTATATAAAAATAAAGATTATTATTATAAAAAAATATATTAATATAAATATTAATATAATATTAATAGTCACATGTATAAACTATTACATAGAAAGATAAACCTGTGATAAAATATCAGTTTGCTTGATATTCTATGAGAAGACACAGTAACAAGCTTGTATCATTTGAAAAGGAATATAATAAAAATTAATTAGCATGTAAACCACTTGTAAAACATTTCCACCTGGTGAGCAAAAAAGTGTCTACAAAGAATCAGATGGGACAGTGTTGTATGTGCTATATCTATAATGAGCCAACCTTATACAGGTACTTACAGTATATAATAAGTAGGAACTGAAGGATGCGACACATGAGAAACAAAAAACCTTGTGTTGATTCAGATAAAAGTATAAAGCAATATACAAAAGACTATAAAGTGCTACAGTGCATGGACAAGGTACTCATATTTATAAGGTGAAAGTGGAGGTACAATACTGAGCTATTACATATGTGTGTAAAAAAGGTTTTGCACATATAGGTATGTAGAGAAAGTGCTGACAATATTGCCTATCCCAAATTATTATATGGTAGTAGTACTAACTCAAGATAGTTTGTTCATTAGAAAGACAAATGAGACCCTTCCTGACGAAGCCAATAGGCGAAACGCGCATTAGAGGAACCTGTGGTAATTATTAATTTCCTTTAGTCCATGAATAATTTTTCTTGCATTATGTTTCTTTGTTTTCTTATGATAGCCTGCTAGAAAATTTTGAGCAGGACGCAAAACACTGGTGAAAACAGAGAATCTTGGGGCTGGGACAAGTAAACTTGAAGGCCATGTTCACACAATGCGTTTTTTACCGCGGAACCGCAGCGATTTTGCCGCTGCGGGTCCGCAGCTGTTTTCCATGCAGGGTAATAATAATAATAATAATAATCTTTATTTATATAGCGCCAACATATTCCGCAGCGCTTTACAGTTTAACAGTTTCAAACACAACAGTCATAGGTAACAATGATAACAATACAGCAATAAAGCAAAATAAGACGACCCTGCTCGTGAGAGCTTACAATCTACAATGAGGTGGGGAGATACAAAGTACAGGTGTGTATTTACAATGATGGTCCAGCCATCTTCAGGGGGTGGGGGTAGGTGAGATAGTGAATGGGCTACACACACACACAAACATAAAATGACTGATTAGGGAACGCGATAGGCCGCTCTGAACAAATGAGTTTTGAGTGAGCGCCTAAAGCTATGCAAGTTGTGGATGGTCCTAATATCTTGGGGTAGAGCATTCCAGAGGATTGGCGCAGCACGGGGTACATAGGGTACAGTACAATGTAACCCTATGGAAAACAGGAAACGCTGTGCACATGATCCTGAAATTCACTAAAAAAGCCGCGCTGAATAGCTGCGGTAAAAAAGAAGGACCATGTCACTTCTTTGTGCGGAACTGCAGCGGTTCTGCACCCATAGACCTCCATTGTGAGGTCAAACCCGCAGAAAAACCCGCAGATCAAAAATATATCTGCGGGTTTTATTGCGGTTATGGGTGGAGAAACCGCTGCAGCAGGAAGTGCGGGGAAGCGGGCGGAAGTGCGTGGGCGGAGTGTGTTCCTGTATCCCGAAGAGACATGGAGGCATACCGTCGCATGGGGATCGATGTCGGCCGTTTGATTGATTTGGTATGTATATGTGTGTGTGTGTGTGTGTATGTGTGTGTGTATGTGTGTGTGTGTGTGTGTCCCCATGCGACGCTAGTGCCACCATTGTGCTAAGTCGCCGTATACCCTGTTGAAAAAGCCACGCGAAACGCGCGTCCGGGGAGCCAAACGAGGTGGGAGTACGAACCCTGACTACCAATGGGTAAGCAGTTACTGTACTTAACTATGTGACTTCATCCAAGTGGTGGCCGTGTGATGGGTACTATTGGATTGAGTGATATGTTTACATAGGGCCACACATTATATAGGGACCAATGCTATAACCTGAAGGGCATTTTTTGTACTCCCCCTCTAAACTTGGCTACTGTCATATTCTCTTTGTAATGCCTCCTGCCATATGTCTGTGCTGACAGCATGCACATTTTGTACTTTGTGTCTTTATGATATGTATATTGATTATTAATGTGATTACAATAAACTTATTCGTATTTTTTATACAAATATGTTGAAGTGGACGTTTTTGCTCCGTTTTTTAGTGGTAATTGTATTTTGGAGTACTCCAGTTAGGACATCCTTAGGGTGCCCTGGGAGAGTTAGGACTACCTGCTCACCACCATTGGAATTATTGGTGCTTCATGAATATAGTAATAAGTCGCCGTATGGGACTACTACTCCCATCCGGTATTAGGATGGGAGAGTTGTCCCTGTGTCTGGCGACTTAGCACAGTTGTAAAGTTACACAAAACACACACAATACACATACATGACACACAGTACATACAACATATAACACAGAGTATATACTCACCAACAGCACACTGGTAGGCGAAGCCCTCGATCCCCTAGAAAAAATCCCAAAATAAAAAATCAAATCCATACTCCCTGTCCGCAGAATCCATAAAACGAGTGTCCCACGCCGATCGGCTGCTCTCCGGCGATACACTGCCAGGAGCGAAGCTCCTAGCAGTGTATCGCGTACTGTTCCGGAGTTCAATGGCTCCGGCGTCTCGGTTAACGGCAGTACAGCTGCGTTGAACTTTCCCACGCAGCACTGCCGTTAAGCGAGAGTGCCGGGGTCAATGACCGCCGGTAAACTCGCTCGCGCATGCGCAGTGACACACCGACAGGAACTATGGCTCCTGTCAGTGTGTTGCTGCAGCCGTGGAGAGCAGACATATCTCTGGATGTGTCTGTTCTCCATGGAAGATCTTCGTGGGACCCTCGATGGATTTCTGCGGACAGGGCCAGGGAGTATGAATTAGTTTTTTTATTTTGCGTCTTTTTCAGGTCGAGGGTCTTCAGGACGGATTGAGCGTACAATAAAATATGGTCAAAAAGTGTGTGTCTTTATTTCATTAAAATAATTTTTTTCTAGTGTTTGTGGGTTTTTTTTAACCCTTTCATTGGATTAATAATGGACAGGCGTCTTATTGACGCCTCTCCATTATTAACCGGGCTTAATGCCACCTTACAATAGCAAGGTGGCATTAACCCCTCATTACCCCATATCCCACCGCTACAGGGAGTGGGAAGAGAGGGGCTAAGTGCCGGAATTGGCACATCATTTTGATGCACCTTTTCTGGGGCGGCTGCGGGCTTATATTTGTAGCCAAGGGGGGGCAAATATCCATGGCCCCTTTCCTAGGCTATGAATATAAGCCCACAGCTGTCTGCGTAGCCTTTCTGGCCTAAAAATATAGGGGGACCCCAACACTTTTTTTTTTGGGGGGGGCTCTCCCTTTATTTCTGAGCCAGAAAGGCTACGCAGACAGCTGTGGGCTTCATATTCATGGCCTGGGAACAGCCATGGGTATTTTAACCCCTTCCCAGGCCACAAATATTGGCCCGCAGCAGTCTGCCTAGCCTTTCTGGCCTAAAAATATAGGGGGACCCTGTCTTCTTTTTTTTTTTTTTTTTTTTGGGGGGGGGGGGGTCCCCCTATATTTTTTTTGATCATTTTAATAGCATTAATAATGGATAGGCGTCTTATTGACGCCTCTCCATTATTAACCGGGATTAATGCCACCTTACAATAGCAAAAATACGTGCAACTGAAATACGTGGCACTTAAATACGTGGCACTGAAATACGTTGCACTTAAATACATGGCACTAAAATACGTGATATGTGGCACTGAAATACGTGGCACTGAAATTCGTGATACATGGCACTTAAATACGTGATACGTGGCACTGAAAAACGTGATACGTGGCACTGAAATACGTGGCACTGAAATACGTGGCACTGAAATACGTGGCACTGAAATACGTGATACGTGGCACTGAAATACGTGGCACTGAAATACGTGATACGTGGCACTTAAATACGTTGCACTTAAATACGTGGCACTGAAATACGTGATACATGGCACTAAGTCTACGTTCACATTTGCGGTCTGCGCCGCAGCGTCGGGCGCCGCAGCGTCGCCGCATGCGTCGCCGCATGCGTCATGCGCCCCTATATTTAACATGGGGGCGCATGGACATGCGTTGCACTTGCGTTTTGCGACGCATGCGTCACTGCGGCGCACGCGTCCGGGCGCAGAGGACGCAGCAAGTTGCATTTTTGCTGCGTCCAAAATCAACCAAAAAAAGGACGCATGCGTCGCAAAACGCAGCGTTGTGCATGCGTTTTGCTGCGTTTTTGTTTGCGTTGTGCGTTGCGTCGCCGACGCTGCGGCGCACAACGCAAATGTGAACGTAGCCTTAAATACGTGGCACTTAAATAGCTGGATAGAGCTGGATCCGCGGGCTGTGATCTGGCCTACGCTCAGCACTCTGCGGAGCGCTGTCATTCAAAACACGTCCACTCATTTTGGTGTTTAGTCCCAAAATGGAGGATGGAAGAAGAAAAGGGTTTGATAAGGAAATGACAACATTTCTTTTTTTTTTTCCCCACTGCAGTTAAAGCTTTATTTGTGTCAAACACAGACAATCTGCAGAGAAAACTGCATAAAAAACCGCACTAAAAACCGCATCAAAAATCGCACCAAAAAACGCACCAAAACGCACCAAAAACCGCACCTGCGTTTTCTGCAAAGAGCTGCGGTTTTTAGTGCAGAAAAACAGCAGGGAAATCAGGAACGTGTGAACATGGCCGAAGACGTAGCGAGACCAAGTGTGAAGATGCATCGTATTGTGAAGATAACATTTGTAAAGTTATGCACCATCTATCTATTCTAATTAGTTCCCACCAAATTAATGTTGAGTAAAGACTGTTTATTTTTGAGTGGTAGTCTCTCTCATTGAACTGTTTTTTTTTTTAATAACTAATTACTATTAAATTTTATAAAATTTTACAATCCGAAATAAGACAAAACAATCAAAATTTGGCTTACAAATTAGAGGATCAAAAAGAATGGAGTACAATGAGAATAAACTCTTGAAAGACGTTTCCCCTAGTGGCATCAAAACATATTATGCAGTTCTCAATGATGCCAAGTTAAGATGACTCCATCCCCATACACCTACAATTCTTATAAAAATGCAATACTAAGTAAGGCAAGACATACACATAGGGAAGGAAAGCAGAAACCTGTTCAAAAACCAACATGCTCCCAATTGTTGTTTAGGGCCCTTAAATAGTCCCAGGGAGCCCAGACGGTCTCAAATCTGTCTAAACTCCCATTTCATAAGGCCGTCATGTGCTCCATCCTGCGGATGCTGGCTTTTCTATCTAAAATCTTCTGATAAGAGGGGGGAGTAGTCTGTCTCCAATGAAGGGCAATAAAACATCTAGCTGCTATCAACAGATGTAACAGAAGTCTGGTCAAATTCCTCCCCATCCCTCTAGGGGAAACATTTAGTAGGTATATAGTAGGGTCCAGCTCAACCTCCACATATAGAACCTTTTCCATTAAGGTTTTTAATTTTCCCAAAATCCAGCCAGCTCAGGACAAGACGAGAAAATGTGGAACTGAGAACCGGGTGCTGAGCAACAACGCCAGCAAATATTTGGGAGCTCATGGTTCAGTCTATGAAGGAGTTCTGGAGTGCGATACCAAAACATCAAAATTTTATATTGCTTTTCCTTATAAAGGATGCAGATAGAGGATTTGGCTGCCGTTTCCCATATATTCTGCCAGCATTGGAGAGACGGTGTCCTTCCCAGAAGAAACACATCTAATTATGTATGGATGTTTCAAGGGGAGAGTCAGTCTGAGAACCCAAGATCCTGTAAATATCTGATATTAACCCTTTAGTTGAAGTGCCTTTCTTACAAAGCCTCTCAAATTCCGTTGGCTGAGAAACCGTCAATGAGCCATATAGTGAAGACGCTAGGTGCTTAATCTGCATGAACTGGAAAAACTCTCTATTAGTTATATCAAATTTAGATTTTATAGTATTAAACAAGAGAACTTCCAATGTGTTTCCATCCACCAAATCCACAAATCTAAAAAAATCCATGGGTGGACCATTCTCGGTTTCAAACTGTTTGGTATCAGAGGCTGGTATATAAAAGATATCATTCGGGAACAGGGGAAGACCAACCCAAAATGCCTTGCACATGAGAGCCAAAGATCCCTTGTAAACTGCATAGGGCTCAGCAAAGTAAATGGTATCTTAACAGGCTTAGTCGACCATAAAAGGGAGTTTGGGTGGATCCGAGCCAACCATATCTTTTCTAATTCAGTCCAAATATTGTAAGCCCATAATGAAACCCACAAGGGAATCCTCCTTAGGTGTGCTACCCAATAGTATTTACCGATATCCAGAATAGACAAGCCCCCTTGTGATCTATGAGATGTGAGAACCAGTGATGAGCGAGTAGCATTGTTGCTCTGGTCTCCCTGAGCATGCTCGGGTGATCTCCGAGTATTTGGATGTGCTCGGAGATTTAGTTTTTATCGCCTCAGCTGCATGATTTACGGCTTCTGGACAGCCTGAAAACATGTGGGAATTCCCTAACAAACAGGCATTCCTCACATGTATTCAGCCTGTCTAGCAGTCGTAAATCATGCAGCTGAGGCAAGGAAAACTATTTCTCCTCAAGCACATCCAAATCCTCGGAAATCACCCGAGCGTGCACCGAAGCAACGAGTATACTCGCTCATCACTGGTGAGAACACTTTTGGATATTCTATGGCGTCTCTCGTTCCATATGAACTTCATTATAGCAGCCTGGAGAGACCTAAGTTCCCCAAGAGGAACCTTAACGGGGAGAGTCTCAAAATAATAAAGTAGCTTAGACAGGAGAGTCATCTTAACTGATGCTATGCAGCCAATCAGTGAGGGCGAAAGTGGCATCCACTTAGTCAAAAGCCTCCTCAACTCTCCAAAAAGAAACGGATAGTTACAATTATATAAATTGTTATAGAAAGAGGACAGAGTAACCCTTGCTGCTGGGAAATCCTCCATGTGTCCATCCACCTCACCTGGGACTACAGAGCGTGCCGACCCACTTGAAGAGGAACGCATCCAGGGCTGTCACCTGAGCAGCCACGCTTTCCCTGCATATGCCGCGGTCCTGGTTCTCATCACTCATCACTGAAGGTAATCTGAAGGTAATGGTAAGAAGGTAAGGTCTGAAGGTAATCTGGCCAGAAATAAGGCTGTGGAGCCTTGTAATCTGCAGTGTCTTGAAGGAGCTCTCCTGCTACACACTCCTGCTCCTCTCAGCACAGCATCCTGGATATGCCCCGTCTTACCATTTTAAATATCGGTACCACATCAGCCATCCACCAATCCAGTGGCACGACCCGTTACAAGAGATTCTAAGAATATGAAATACAGCGGTCTGTCAATTACTGAGCTTAATTCCCTCAGTATCCGTAGACTAATGCCATCTGGGCAGGGGAATTTGTCAATGTTTAATTTGCTCAGATGCAGGCTTACTTCTTTTCGTGTTAAACTAGTTATATCAGGTGGTGAACTTTGGATGAAAAGTGCCTGTTTAATATCTCAGCCTTTTCTTTGTCCTCTATTATGATCTTGTTATTATAGTCTTTTAAGGGGCTGATACCATCCGTTTTTTTCCTTTTGGTATTGATGTATTTATAAAATTTGTTGGGATTTAGAGTTAGGTAATATATATATATTTGGACAGAGACAACATTTTTCTAATTTTGGTTATAGACATTACCACAATGAAGACTTTCAGCTTTCATTTGAGGGTATCCACATTAAAATTGGATGAAGGGTTTAGGAGTTTCAGCTCCTTAACATGTGCCACCCTGAGCTGAGCACTTACATTGGGGTTTCAATCTAAATCTCAAGTTGAGGTGATTCAGATGAAACTCCCCTAGAGATCCATTCACTCTAATGAAGAACTTACTCTGGGACTCCGTTTGGCCTCTGTTCAGTGGTGTTCTTCTTTTCAGGGGTGCAGTGGCGTAACTACAAAGTTATGGGCCCCGGTGCGAACTTCCAAATGGGGCCCCCCCCGCCATAAAATTCAATGTAAGCCCCATAGAATACAATGCAGCCCCCCTCATAGTATAATGCAGCCCCTCCATACAGGGGCAGTGACAAAGACACGAGCAAATGGTGACGAGGGGGCAGAGGAGAGGGAACAAGGGGGCAAGGAAGACAGGCACTAGGGGACACATGGGGGCTAGGAGGCAGGGGAGAAGGATACAAGGGGTCTAGTGGGCAAGGGAGACTGACACAAGTGGGCAAGGGAGACTGACACAAAGGGCACACGGGGACTAGTGGGCAAGGGAGACTGACACACGGGGAATAGTGGGCAAGGGAGACTGATACAAGGGGACTAGTGGGCAATGGAGACTGACACACGGGGACAAGGGACAAGCACAAGGGGACAAGGGAGACAGGCACAAGGGGACACATAGGGACTAGTGAGCAAGAGACTGACACAAGGGGACAAGGGATACAAGCACAAGGGGACACACAGGGACAAGTGGGAAAGGGAGACTGACACACAGGGACTAGTGGGCAAAGGAGACTGACACAAGCACAAGGGGACATAGGAGAAAGGCACATGGGGACACACAGGGACTAATGGGCAAGGGAGACTGGCACACGGGGACACAAGCATAAGGGAGACAGGCTCAAGGGGACACACAGGGACTAATGGGCAAGGGAGACTGGCACACGGGGACAAGGGACACAAGCATAAGGGGACAAGGGAGACAGGCACATGGGGACACACAGGGACTAATGGGCAAGGGAGACTGGCACATGGGGACACAAGCATAAGGGAGACAGGCTCAAGGGGACTCACGGCCCCCTGACCTGCCAGAGCCGCTTGCAGCTGCGACCGTAGTAGTTACACCGCTGCCTCACACACACACACATACTACAGATATCACACACACACTACAGATATCACACACACACATCATACTACAGATATCACACACACACACATCAGTTATTACACACACTACAGATATCACACACACATCATATTACAGATATCACACACATACTACAGTTATCACACACACACACTACAGATATCACACACACACACAGACATACTACAGATATCACACACACACATCATACTACAGATATCACACACACACACACTACAGATAACACACACACACACACACACTACAGATATCACACACACACACACACATACACACACTACAGATATCACACACACACACACACATACACACACTACAGATATCACACACACACACACACACATACACACACTACAGATATCACACACACACACATCATACTACAGATATCACACATACTACAGTTATCACACACACACTACAGATACCACACACACACACACACACACACCAGAGATACCAGCTCATATACACAACTCACAATCTCCTCTCTGGTACAGGGGTGGCTGATGTAAACCGGCTGCAGCTCCTCAGCTTCTCCTGACTAAGGCTAGTTT
This sequence comes from Ranitomeya variabilis, assembly GCF_051348905.1. Taxonomy (NCBI): domain Eukaryota; kingdom Metazoa; phylum Chordata; class Amphibia; order Anura; family Dendrobatidae; genus Ranitomeya; species Ranitomeya variabilis. The sequence continues at coordinate 632,478,249 of NC_135235.1, forward strand.
CACACTAGCGTCGGGAACAACCCGTCGCTGTGCGTCGGGCCGACGTTCCCGACGCTAGTGTGGTCTCCGCCGCACAACGGGGGCAGCGGATGCATTTTTCCCACGCATCCGCTGCCCCATTGTGAGGTGCGGGGAAGTGCGGGGAGGTGGGGGTGGAGTTCCGGCCGCGCATGCGCGGTCGGAAAAAGTGGACCGTCGGGAGCAAAAAACGTTTTTTCTCCCGACGGTCCACTACCACACGCCCAAGCGTCGCAAAACGGACGCGACGTTTGGCAATGCGTCGCAAATGCGTCGCTAATGTTAGTCTATGACGAAAAAACGTATCCAGCAAGAACTTTTGCTGGATGCGTATTTTCGGCAAAACGACGCATTTGCGACGTATTGCAGTTAACGCTAGTGTGAAACTAGCCTAAAGCGGCTCTGTCCCGCACCTCCCCCCTGCTCTCGCCTTCTGTCCCGGGGTTATTTTGGCTTTCTCTTAAAGGGAACCTGTCACCCCGTTTTTTCCGTATGAGATAAAAATACTGTTAAATAGGGCCTGAGCTGTGCATTGCAATAGTGTATTTTGTGGACCCCGATTCCCCACTTATGCTGCCGAAATACGTTACCAAAGTAGTCGTTTTCGCCTGTCAATCAGGCTGGTCTGGTCAGATGGGCGTGGTGTCTTCCCCCAGATCTTGCTTAGTTTTCCGTTGGTGGCGTAGTGGTGTGCGCATGTCCAAGGTCCCGAATCCACTGCACAGGGGAGTGAAAATAGCGTGATGTGCGACATTTCATTGGTGATCGGTGGGGGCGGCCATCTTCCTTTGGCCGCGCGTGCGCAGAAGCGGCGCTCTGCTGGCCGCGGCTTCAGGAAAATGGCCGCAGGATGCCGCGCGTGCCCAGATGGAGATCGCGGCGGCTATTTTCCTGAAGCAGAGATGCGACACCTCGTACACACCCGACTCCGCTCCGTACACCCCCGACTCCGCTCCGTACACCTCGTACACACCCGGCTCCGCTCCGTACACCTCGTACACACCCGGCTCCGCTCCGTACACCTCGTACACACCCGGCTCCGCTCCGTACACCTCGTACACACCCGGCTCCGCTCCGTACACCTCGTACACACCCGGCTCCGCTCCGTACACCTCATACACACCCAGCTCTGCTCCGTACACCTCATGCACACCCGGCTCTGCTCCGTACACCTCATGCACACCCGGCTCTGCTCCGTACACCTCATACACACCCGGCTCTGCTCCGTACACCTCATACACACCCGGCTCCGCTCCGTACACCTCATACACACCCGGCTCTGCTCCGTACACCTCATGCACACCCAGCTCTGCTCCGTACACCTCATACACACCCGGCTCCGCTCCGTACACCTCATACACACACGGCTCCGCTCTGTACACCTCATACACACACTGCTCTGCTACATCCACACAAACCCCTCCTGACCTCACACAAAAGCTTACCCTCCTCCAGCATGATGACAAACAGCACTGCACTACTGTCCTGCACTACACGGAAGCCCTTGATCATGTGACTCCAACTCCTCCCCTCCTGTGACCTCATCCTAGGTCCTGTGCGCACAGAGCAGCTGCAGCCATAGTTGTGGTGTGCGGCTCTCTGCGGTGGAGGGGCTCTGCTGCGGGACAAGTGCAGTCCCACCCGTGATCGCGAGTGCACGCGCAGCAGGGCCTGTAAGGAAGAATTATTTAAAGGGCCGGCGGCCCATTTTGTAGCTTAGAGTTCTTAGGAGCCCGCCCAGTCTGCTGGACTGGGTGGGCCCCTAAGCACTGCGGGCCCCGTCGCAATTGCGACCCCTGCGACCGCGGTAGTTACGCCCCTGCAGGGGTGCATAAAATTGTATCCAATGGCACTTTTATGCACACCTTAAAAGATGGACACCGCCGGATCATAGGGCAGATGGCATCCACAGTGCCTTCATCTGCCTCATTATAGGGAATATTCAGCCTGGGGTTCCTCCCGTATCATGTATTTCAGAGATTTACACACAAATCCCAATGTAAGAGCTGGATAAATGTGCGCCGAGCCATACTGCGATCATTGGGCGGCAGAATGAACAAATCAACAGCAGATCAAGAATTGTCATTTATTTTTTTATGCTGCTCCTCGTGAGGTGCAAGTTCATTAAACGACTTTATTCTTCAGGTTGATGTGATTACAGCGATACCAAATGAAAGGGAACCTGTCACCCCGTATTTTAAAGATGAGATAAAAATGGCATTAACTAGGGCCAGAGCTGAGCTTTACATTACTGTCTTCTGTGTGTTTATATTCCGCACCTATCTTGCCGAAATACCTTTTGAAAGTCGCCGTTTGGTGCTGTCACTCAGTCAAGTCTGGTCAGATGGGCGTTGATAAGTTGCGGTTCCTCCCCCACCTCTTGCGTTTCCCTGCGAATTTTATTCCCGCCGTCAGCGTTGTGCTTAGCGCCTGCGCACTAACGTATCATTTGGCGCCTGCGTATTATGGTTTGCCCAACTGTGGGCATATCATAATTGACATTACTGCGCATGCGCGGGTCGGCACTTTTACCTGTGTGCCCCGGAAGTGGTCATATGCGCATACTGTATAGCTGGATGCCGGTAACAGTGTCTCAGCCCCACCTGCGATCGTAAGTTTGGCACCAAACTTACGCTCGCAGGTTGTGCAGAGAAAATTTTACCGGCATCCAGCTATACAGTAAATGCGCATATAACCACTTCCGGGGCACACAGGTAAACGTGCCGACCAGCGCCTGCGCAGTGATGTAACGTATGCTATGCCCACAGTTGGGCACAGCATAATGCGCAGGCGCAAGAGGCTCTTTTACTGCGCAACTGCGAAGAAAGTGCGCGATCTGTGCGATTCACAGAGCGCATTTAGGTCATACACGCCGAGGAGCAGGGGGGAGGAACCGCAACTTATCAACGCCCATCTGACCAGACTTGACTGAGTGACAGCACCAAACGGCGACTTTCAAAAGGTATTTCGGCAAGATAGGTGCGGAATATAAACACACAGAAGACAGTAATGTAAAGCTCAGCTCTGGCCCTAGTTAATGCCATTTTTATCTCATCTTTAAAATACGGGGTGACAGGTTCCCTTTAATATATTTTTTTATGCTTGGCTGCTGTCACGAATTGTGATGGATGGCACTGGAAAGATCACGCATAATCCCACTGCTGCCACCACATGTGAAGAACCCGCACATCGCCATCCCACCTGATGTCACTATTCTGTCAGAAGGATCACGTAGTGCGGTCTTCCCACTTGCACCAACAAAATTTTCAGCACCCTCTGGGAACAGGTAAAGTCAGCTTGATACAGTTTCACACAGACAACCCCTGTCCACACTGGCCCAGGGAGGCATGGGGAGTGAGAGGATGTGGCCCACCAGTTACTGATGTGGCACCTTACTTGCCCACAACCCTGACAGGCTGAGATCTTCCTTTCACTAGCACCAGTGAAACAGCGCCTTGTCAGCCCGGTAAGACTGCCACCAGTTCCTCATTTGATATAAGCCTAGTATGTTAACAGAATTATGTTGAGCCAAAAACCAACCCCGGTAGTATGGAAAGTTAAGCCAAAAATACGGATGTGTGGATTCATGGATCAAGATAAAAGAGCAGCCCAAGGTTAAATTATATATTTAATCATCTTAGGGAACACTAGACAATACATTATAAATACAATGGTTATACATATACAATGGTCAGATAGGCAAATACAGGTGAAGTACGAAAGATATAAGCAGATGAATCATGTCAATTATTGGTTTTATGTTCAACCATGTGTGCGCTGGGCATCAGGGGACATAGGCTTCCAACTGGATCCTAATTCCTTCACAGCACGTTACTCGATGTGACCCCCACTTTTTTGGAAGTGAACAGCAAGCATAACAGAGAGAGACCACATGGCCTTACCCAAGCCTTTATCCCCTGGTAACACCCTTTTCCGCCCTCGGGAGGGTCCTTATCCCCCTCCCTTGGAGGTTTGTAGCTACATCTCCCAAAACCTTTGAGAGATCATAAATTCCCAACGGAATGTCGGTTCTGGAGCCATCGGATCCAGCTGGGCCCCCGTTACGTTTGGAGACCAAACACTGCTTTGCTACCTGGCTCCTACTAGCCATTCTACGTATCTCCCCATACTAGGATGCTAGAATGGATTGAGACTTTGGAAGGCGTTCGGCTCATTCAAGGGATCTCGACAATGTAACCAGTGTGTGGCTAGGGCGTATGATAAGTTCATTTTCTCCTTATGAAATCCTAGCTGTCTGAACAAAGCAGTTAGACTGCATGGTTTAGATCCACAGAGGGTCTTCCTGTAGGAGCTTGGATACTCGCTTGCTGGTGGGAGTGTGAATCCCTTCTGTGGAACTGACAAGTCTGGGCTTCCCTGCTGAGCCAGGTGTCCTGTTACAGCTACCAGTTTTCAGAAAGATTGTAAGCTGCAATCTTTCACACACACTAAAAGACACTTTTTTGTGCATGATCTAACCACACTTGCTAGCCCTGGTGACCTGGATGTTGTCATGATGACATCACGTCACCATGGCAACGATCAGCCCTTCGTGATGAAGTCGTGGGGGCGCCCATCAGGGAGATCCATTTTCTTGCCTTCTAAAGATTGCGATTGATATCGATTGCAGGGAGCTGGTACCACTCCTGGCAGTGAGTGTCTGGTATCAGCTGTCATGTCACCTTACACCCATCAACGATCGCGCGCACAGGACATACTTCCTAACCTGGACATATGGATACGTCTAAGTTCATGAAGTGGTTAAAAGCTAATGATTTCTATGTCCATTCATTGATCTGGGGTTTGTTTTTTCTGCACTGAGCCATTTCTTCACTGCCTATGTTCACTTTCCTCAGGGGCAGTTTCCGCAGCATTGGTCACATGGTAGGTTTTGTTTTCTCATGAACTAGCACAATACAACCTTGGTTCCTCCATTCTAAATTTTCTATGGCTGTTTACCATAACCTCACCCACACAAGGCCAGACAGCTATAAGATTTCTCTGTCATCCTCCTCCTCACCAGCTGTAATCAGCTGTTCACAAACAGTATTCATACAGTGTAGTTCTGTGCCGTAAAAAAAAATGGTGCCTGATGGTGCACGAAGCAAAAATTGCAATATACACTCAGGTTGGTCTTGCACCCATCCACAATGGACACACAGAGCTGCAAATAGAGCCAAATAATTCTGCAATTTGCGAAAGTGACTCACATAAGTTTTCACATACCCATTTGAATCCAGTCTTACTCTTATCAATGTATCTGACAAGGGGATATCTAAATTCTGTTTTATGAAAATTCAGACGTGTTCTATGGGTGAAGACAAGAATGCAATTAAGAAATCAGTCGGACCCTCCCTTGGACTATTATGTCTGAGTAGACACTGTTCACAAAAATAAAGGGAAAACTAAAATATCACATACTAGATATCACTGAATGAAATATTCCACTTGCAAATTTTTATTCATTACATAGCGGAATGCGTTGAGAACAAGAAAAGATAAAAATGATCAATGTAAATCAAAATTAGTATCCCGTGGAAGTCTGCATTTCGAATTATACTAAAAATCCAAGGGGAAACACAAATTGCAGGCCGATACAACTTCATTGTAAATGCCTCAAGACATGGAAATTATGCTCAGTAGTGTGTGTGGCCTCCACGTGCCTGTATGATGTCCCTACAACGCCTGGGCATGCTCCTGATGAGGCGGTGGATGATCTCTTGAGGGATCTTCTCCCAGACCTGGATTAAAGCTTCAGTTAACTCCTGGACAGTCTGTGGTGCAATGCGGCGTTGGTGGATGGAACGAGATATGATGTCCCAGATGTGCTTGATTGCATTCAAGTCTGGGGAACGGGAAGGCCAATCCATAGCATAAATGCCTTTATCAAGCCGGAACTGCTGACACACTTCAGCTACATGAGGCCTAGCATTGTCATGCATCAGAAGGAACCCAGGGCCCATTGCACCTGCATATGGTCTTACAATTCTTACTATAGGCCTGAGGATCTCATCCCAGTTCTTAATGACAGTTAGTGTACCTCCGGCAAGTACATGGAGGGCTGTATAGCCCTCCAAAGAAATGCCTCCCCACACAATTACTAACCACTGCCAAACCGGTCATGCTTGAGGATGTTGCAGGCAGCAGGATGTTCTCCACAGTGTCTCCAGACTCTGTCACATGTGCTCAGTGTGAACCTGCTTTCATCTGTGGAGAGAACAGGATGCCAATGTCGAATCTGCCAATCTTGGTGTTCTGTGGCAAATGCCAATCGTTCTACACGGTGTTGGGCTGTTAGCTCAACACCCACTTGAGGACGTTTGAACAGACACATGGATATTAGTGGCCTGCTGGAGGTCATTTTGCAGGGCTCTGGCACTGCTCCTCATTGCACAAAGGAGGAAGTAGCGGTCCTGCTCCTGGGTTGTTGCCCTCCTACTGCTTCCTCCACGTCTCCTGGTATCTGCTCCATGCTCTGGACACCGTGCTGACAGACACTTCCCTTCTTGCCACAGCTCGCATTGATGTGCCATCCTGGGCGAGCTGCACGTCCCTGTGGGTTGTACTGTAGACACCGCCTCATGCTACTGTACCTCTAGGAGTGAGAACAATGGCAAAATGCAAAAGTGACCAAAACAACAATCAAAAAGGATGAGAACAGAGAAATGATCTGTGGTCATCACCTGCAGAATCACTTCTTTACAGGGGTTGTCTTGCCAATTGCCTATCATTTCTACCTTTTGTCTGTTCCATTTGCACAACAGCAGGATAAATTGATTCACAATCGGTGTTGCTTCATGACTGAACAGGTTGATTTCTCAGAAGTGATGTACTTGGAGCTACATTTTGTTGTTCAAGTGTTCCCTCTATTTTTTTGAGCAGTGTATTTGTCCCTTTGAACCGAATGTACATGTCAGAGGAATGTCCAGGTAGGAGTATGATAGATATATATAGATATATATATATATATATATATATATATATATATATATACACTCTTTTCGTGTATAAAGATGTAACCATCAGCCAGAGTGCGCAGCGCACAACACTTCAGAATGTGAACATGGCCTTAGGCCTCAATCACACATTAGTTTTTGATCATACATGAATAACTCTATGGTGGATTTATTTTTTGTCAGTTTTACAATCCACATTGTCCATTTTTTCTCATATGGAAAAAAAAAAAAATCTAGGAGGTTTTTCAAAGCTTCTCATATTAACGGTCTAAAGAAGAACCTCACTCAAATAACACACAGATGGCATCTATGTGCTCTACATTTTTTTCTCAGACCCAATAAATGGGTGTGATTGATCCAAAAATCATATCAAAAACAGTCAAGCCTCCTTTTTTGGTGGACAGCTCTAGGGTATATTCACACTTATGTTTTTATGCGAAAAGATTTAAAATCCAAAACTGATCTTACACAACTGATGAAAATAGAAGCAGAGTGGCCTCAATCATTATGATGGGCTCCATCTAGTTTCTATTATGTGTCAATTTTTAAAATGGAAAACAAAGTTCTGCATGATCTTCTTTTTTTTTTTTTAACCATTACAAAAACGGATCAGTTAAAAAAAAATTGCTCTATTTTCATTCACACCATTTACCGATTACCGTAAATAATATGCTCCTCGTATTGTACAGGTTGTTACAATAACAGGGTCATAAAATTTATCCATGCTTAATGTAATTGTATCTTCTAATGCACTGACATATATAAATATCTATACAGACCAGATTATAACATGGAAAGAAGAATGCTATTGAGGATTTTAGGCTGAGAAAATTCTCTCGTACATAACAGTGAAGCCTGTGGCTGGTAATGTTTCTGTATTACATATCAGAGATCACCGAGACCAACATGCTTCAAAATATGTTTAGAGACATATATGTACTTATATATGTACATATGTATGCACTTGAACATAAAAAATTCAACAGCTAATTGTCACGGCCAATGGCAGAGTAGAATCAGTATTTTGTAGTCACTACTCACCTGTGCGTTTATCTATTGGAATCTCCTCCTTACACCGCTCATCACCCCTCACATATGTCTCTGTAATAATAATACGGGGAACATCTTTACCCTGAAAGAAATATTGTAAAAGTCACAGACAGATGGAGAAGTTCCATGAAGTTATTTCTATGAACAAAAATGATCATAAATTAACAAAACATCCGTAGTTCTCACATAGCTGCAGGTCTGATGCATAAATCTGTTGATTTCATGACACTTTCTCTCCATCTACCTGATGATCCTGAGGAACATTTCTATTTTCTTGTTTACAGTTCTGTGGAAGAAGAGGACGGGGACATCTCTCTGGTGTTGTCTTCTCACTGGATAGAACTGGAGGAAAAACATATAGGGACTGAATTCATTCTTTACATACAGATAATTATAGGCCGTGTGTATTTAGTCCTATTACCTGGTGATATGAGGGGCTGGGGAACCTCCATCATGACGTCCTTGTACAGATATTTGTGTCCTTCTAAATACTCCCACTCCTCCAAGGAGAAATAGATGGCGACATCCTGACATCGTATGGGAACCTGACACACACAATGATACCGTCATCCCCCCGATCCCTCCATAGCGTTACTGTATAATGTCCCAGCATTCCCAGCAGTGTCACCTCTCCAGTCAGCAGCTCAATCATCTTGTAGGCGAGTTCTAGGATCTTCTGGTCATTGATGTCCTCATGTATCAGGGGGTGAGGTAGAGGCTCCATGATTGGGCTCAGGGGTCTTCCCCACCCCTCAGACACAGGAGCCTGACAGCGCTCACTAGAGGTCTTCTTCACAACTGTGTAATCCTGGTTATGGAGAGACACATTAATAAACCTCACTACAGACATTCCCAGAGTCCTCACCTCTCCAGTTCTGTCCATCTGTTATTCCCATAGATAAGAATGATGTAATGTGACGTCATCAGAATCTCTCACCTCTCCAGTAAGCCGGAAGAGGATCTCTAGGGTGAAGTGTAATATCCTCTCCGCCATCTTGTCCCTGTCCCTATCCATCCTTGTAGGGTCACTCAGGAGAATTCTCTTATATAGAAGATCTCCACTGAGAGGATCCGATATTGTAGGGACCTGAATGGGGAAAAGATGACGATGTAACAGCATAAAGATCCCATGTAAAAAATCTCCGGAGCTGTTACCGGCGTCACATGATCACTACATCCAGTCATGGCCCCGTCCTGCCCCCGGTATAACACACAGTCCAATTATAGTCACATACAGAGATTTATCACTGAATTTCTCTAATCCAGCACCAAAACCACACAACAAATCTAAAGGAAAATCTAAAATATCTGAATTAAAAAAATCATAAAAACAAGACATAAAGTTATAAAGTGCATCCACAGAGATCGAGACGGCAGAACAGGGGACATCAGTAACAGATAATGATAGAACATTAACGCTTTTGCAATATTTGTCAAACCTATATGACTTGGTCAGGTAGGAGTTCAATAGGAGATAGGTGCATCATAGCGAATGTGCGTGGCACAGCAACTGTGCCAGTATGATCGCCGCCGAGAGCTCGATTTACATGAAAGTCGTGCCACAGTGGCCGTCCATCCCCATCCTGGTATACACATCACTGCCATGCACCCTTACACGCCGAGATTAGTTCTGAGAATATTCACTGCTCCCCACGCCAAGGACTATGCAGTGGCTGGGTGATCACTTGTGCCCACTATTAACCCCTTAATCCCATATGACGTACTATCCCGTCAAGGTGACCTGGGACTTAATTCCCAGTGATGGGATAGTACGTCATATGAGCGCGGCCGATCGCGGCCGGGTGTCAGCTGACTATCGCAGCTGACATCCGGCACTATGTGCCAGGAGCGGTCACGGACTGCTCCCGGCACATTAACCCCCGGCACACTGCGATCAAACATGATCGCAGTGTTCCGGCGGTATAGGGAAGCATCGCGCAGGGAGGTGCCTCCATGCGGGCTTCCCTGAGACCCTCGGAGCAACGCGATGTGATCGCGTTGCTCCGAGCGTCTCTTACCCCCTATCCCTGCAGGCCCCGGATCCAAAATGGCCGCGGGGCTGCATCCGGGTCCTGCAGGCACTACTTCCGGGTCCAGAGCAGGCGCTGGTAAGCCTGCAGCGCTGTCAACTGAGTGCTGTGCAAACTGTCAGATCAGCGATCTGTGATGCTATCCCTTGGGACAAAGTAAAGAAGTAAAAAAAAAAATTTCCACATGTGTTAAAAAAAAAAAAAAATCCTAAATAAAAAAAAAAAAATATTCCGATAAATACATTTCTTTATCTAAATAAAAAAAAACAAACAATAAAAGTACACATATTTAGTATCGCCGCGTCCGTAAGAAAAAAAAAAAAACGAGGCAAAAAACAACGCTTTATTATCATACCGCCGAACAAAAAGTGGAATAACACGCGATCAAAAAGACGGATCTAAATAACCATGGTACCGCTGAAAACGTCATCTTGTCCCGCAAAAAACGAGCCGCCACACAGCATCATCGGCAAAAAAATAAAAAAGTTATAGTCCTCAGAATAAAGCGATGCCAAAATAATTATTTTTTCTATAAAATAGTTTTTATCGTATAAAAGCGCCAAAACATAAAAAAATGATATAAATGAGATATCGCCGTAATAGTACTGACCCGAAGAATAAAACTGCTTTATCAATTTTACCAAACTTGGAACGGTATAAACGCCCCCCCCCCCTCCAAAAGAAATTCATGAATAGCTGGCTTTTGGTCATTCTGCCTCACAAAAATCGGAATAAAAAGCGATCAAAAAATGTCATGTGCTCGAAAATGTTACCAATAAAAACATCAACTCGTCCCGCAAAAAACAAGACCTCACATGACTCTGTGGACCAAAATATGGAAAAATTATAGGTCTCAAAATGTGGAGACGCAACAACTTTTTTGCTATAAAAAGCGTCTTTTAGTGTGTGACAGCTGCCAATCATAAAAATCCGCTATAAAAAACGCTATAAAAGTAAATCAAACCCCCCTTCATCACCCCCTTAGTTAGGGAAAAATAATAAAATTTAAAAAAATGTATTTATTTCCATTTTCACATTAGGGTTAGGGCTAGGGTTAGGGCTAGGGTTAGGGCTAGGGTTACGGCTAGGGTTACAGCTAGGGTTACGGCTAGGGTTAGGGCTAAGATTAGGACTAACGTTAGGGTTAGGGTTGGGGCTAGGGTTAGGGTTGGGACTAAAGTTAGGGTTTGGATTACATTTACGGTTGGGAATAGGGTTGGGATTAGAGTTAGTGGTGTGTCAGGGATAGGTAACGTTCACATTTGCGTTGTTGGGCGCAGCGTCGGCGACGCAACCAACAACACATGTACACAACGCAGCGTTTTGCGACGCATGCGTTGTAAGATAGTAAGGAACAGGAATTTTGGCGCAGGGAAAACGCTACAAGTAGCGTCCTCTGCACCCTGTCTTGTGCGTCAATATGACGCATGCGTCGTAAAACGCATTAGAACGCATACCGGCGCATGTCCATGCGCCCCCCATGTTAAAGATAGGGGCGCATGACGCATGTGTCGGTATCCGTCAACGACATTGCGCCCAACAACGCGAATGTGAATGTAGCCTTAGGGGTGTGGTTAGGGTTACCGTTGGGATTAGGGTTAGGGGTGTGTTTGGATTAGGGTTTCAGTTAGAATTGGGGGTTTCCACTGTTTAGGCACATCAGGGGCTTTCCAAACGCGACATGGCGTCCGATCTCAATTCCAGCCAATTCTGCGTTGAAAAAGTAAAACAGTGCTCCTTCCCTTCCGAGCTCTCCCGTGCACCCAAACAGGGGTTTACCCCAACATATGGGGTATCAGCGTACTCGGGACAAATTGGACAACAACTTTTGGGGTCCAAGTTCTTTTGTTACCCTTGGGAAAATAAAAATTTGGGGGGCTAAAAATCTATTTTGTGGGAAAAAAAAAGATTTTTATTTTCACGGCTCTGCGTTGTAAACTGTAGTGAAACACTTGGGGGTTCAAAGTTCTCACAACACATCTACATAAGTTCCTTAGGAGGTGTAGTTTCCAATATGGGGTCACTTGTGGGGGTTTCTACTGTTTGGGTACATCAGGGGCTCTGCAAATGCAACGTGACGCCTGCAGACCAATCCATCTAAGTCTGCATTCCAAATGGCGCTCCTTCCCTTCCGAGCTCTGCCATGCGCCCAAACAGTGGTTCCCCCCACATATGGGGTATCAGCGTACTCAGGACAAATTGTACAACAACTTTTAGGGTCCAATTTATCCTGTTACCGTTGTGAAAATACAAAACTGGGGGCTAAATAATCATTTTTGTGAAAAAAAAAAAAGAATTTTTATTTTCACGGCTCTGCGTTATAAACTGTAGTGAAACACTTGGGGGTTCAAAGCTCTCAAAACACATCTAGATAAGTTCCTTAGGGGGTCTACTTTCCAAACTGGTGTCACTTGTGGGGGATTTTAATGTTTAGGCACATCAGGGGCTCTCCAAACGCGACATGGTGTCCCATCTCAATTCCAGTCAATTTTGCATTGAAAAGTCAAACGGCGCTCCTTCCCTTCCGAGCTCTCCCAAGCGCCCAATCAGTGGTTTACCCCCACATATCGGGCATCAGCGTACTCAGGACAAATTGCACAACAACTTTTGGGGTCCAATTTCTTCTCTTACCCTTGGGAAAATAAAAAATTGGGGGAGAAAAGATCATTTTTGTGAAAAAATATGATTTTTTATTTTTACGGCTCTGCATTATAAACTTCTGTGAAGCACTGGTTGGGTCAAAGTGCTCACCACAGATCTAGATAAGTTCCTTAAGGGGTCTACTTTCCAAAATGGTGTCACTTGTGGGGGGGTTTCAATTTTAGGCACATCAGGGGCTCTCCAAACGCAACATGGCGTCCCATCTCAATTCCAGTCAATTTTGCATTGAAAAGTCAAATGGCGCTCCTTCCCTTCCGAGCTCTGCCATGCGCCCAAACAGTGGTTTACCCCCACATATGGGGTATCACCGTATTCAGGACTAATTGTACAACAACTTTTGGGGTCCATTTTCTCCTGTTACCCTTGGTAAAATAAAACAAATTGGAGCTGAATTAAATTTTGTGTGAAAAAAAGTTAAATGTTCATTTTTATTTAAACATTCCAAAAATTCCTGTGAAACACCTGAAGGGTTAATAAACTTCTTGAATGTGGTTTTGAGCACCTTAGGGGGTGCAGTTTTTAGAATGGTGTCACTTTTGGGTATTTTGTATCATATAGACCCCTCAAAATGACTTCAAATGAGATGTGGTCCCTAGAAAAAATGGTGTTGTAAAAATGAGAAATTGCTGGTCAACTTTTAACCCCTATAACTCCCTAACAAAAAAAAATTTTGGTTCCAAAATTGTGCTGATGTAAAGTAGACATGTGGAAAATGTTACTTATTAAGTATTTTGTGTGACATATCTCTGTGATTTAAGGGCATAAAAATTCAAAGTTGGAAAATTGCGTAATTTTCAAAGTTTTCGCCAAATTTCCATTTTTTTCACAAATAAACGCAAGTTATATCGAAAAAATTTTACCACCATCATGAAGTACAATATGTCACGAGAAAACAATGTCAGAATCACCAAGATCCGTTAAAGCGTTCCAGAGTTATAACCTCATAAAGGGACAGTGGTCAAAATTTTAAAAATTGGCCCGGTCATTAACGTGCAAACCACCCTCGGGGCTTAAGGGGTTAAAGAAAATGAATATTCACTGCTCCTCACACCCTTTCTCCCTCCCACCACTCAGCGCTGGTTTCAGTACATAGAGGTGAGAGGGACTATGGGCATGGGGAGCAGTGAATATTCATTTTCTTTAGCAGCAGGCACAATGTTAGCTGCAGCAGCCGGCTCCTGCCTTCTGTGACCTGCTGTTCTGTCACTGCTGCGCCCACCTCCCCACAACCACAGCCAGACTTTAAGATAAAGTACATCCGGACTAGAAGTCGCACCCCCCCACTGTCCTTCAAAATGTTTTGGGAAGAAAGTGAGTCATATACACTCACCGGCCACTTTATTAGGTACACCATGCTAGTAACGGGTTGGACCCCCTTTTGCCTTCAGAACTGCCTCAATTCTTCGTGGCATAGATTCAACAAGGTGCTGGAAGCATTCCTCAGAGATTTTGGTCCATATTGACATGATGGCATCACACAGTTACCGCAGATTTGTCGGCTGCACATCCCAAAGATGCTCCATACAAGGCAGGATGGATCCATGCTTTCATGTTGTTTACGCCAAATTCTGACCCTACCATCCGAATGTCGCAGCAGAAATCGAGACTCATCAGACCAAGCAACGTTTTTCCAATCTTCTACTGTCCAATTTCGATGAGCTTGTACAAATTGTAGCCTCAGTTTCCTGTTCTTAGCTGAAAGGAGTGGTACCCGGTGTGGTCTTCTGCTGCTGTAGCCCATCTGCCTCAAAGTTCGACGCACTGTGCGTTCAGAGATGCTCTTAGGCCTACCTTGGTTGTAACGGGTGGCGATTTGAGTCACTGTTGCCTTTCTATCAGCTCGAACCAGTCTGCCCATTCTCCTCTGACCTCTGGCATCAACAAGGCATTTCCGCCCACAGAACTGCCGCTCACTGGATTTTTTTTCTTTTTCGGACCATTCTCTGTAAACCCTAGAGATGGTTGTGTGTGAAAATCCCAGTAGATCAGCAGTTTCTGAAATACTCAGACCAGCCCTTCTGGCACCAACAACCATGCCACGTTCAAAGGCACTCAAATCACCTTTCTTCCCCATACTGATGCTCGGTTTGAACTGCAGGAGATTGTCTTGACCATGTCTACATGCCTAAATGCACTGAGTTGCCGCCATGTGATTGGCTGATTAGAAATTAAGTGTTAACAAGAAGTTGGACAGGTGTACCTAATAAAGTGGCCGGTGAGTGTATATGTAGGCGTGTGTGTGTGTACATGTATGCCAGTATGTATATGAATGTGTGTGTGTGTGTGTGTGTGTGTGTGTGTGTGTGTGAACATACAGCTCTGGAAAAAATTAAGAGCCCACCACATCAAAACCCTGTCATGGGCAGCCCAATCTCCAGACCTGAACCCCATTGAAAACTTCTAGAATGTAATCAAGAGGTTGATGGATAGTCTCAAGCCATCAAACAAAAAAGAACGGCTTATAATTTTGTGCCAGAAGCAGTGTGAAAGACTGGTGGAAAGCATGCCAAGACGCATGAAAGCTGTGATTAAAAATCATGGTTATTCCACAAAATATTGATTTCTGAACTCTTCCTGAGTTAAAACAATAGTACTGTTGTTTTTAAATGATTATGACTTTGTTGGGTTTTTTTGCATTATTTCAAGTCTGAAAGCACTGGGTTTTTAAAAAAAAATTTGACCATTTTTCTTTGTCAGAAAAAAAATACAAAATGTATTGCTTGGAAATTCGGAGACAGGTTGTAATATACATTTTACTCAAAAATATACCTATAAAGCGAAAAATCAGACAAACTGAATGTTTTGCAGTGGTCTCTTAATTTTTTCCAGAGCTCTATTTGTTTTAGGTTCATGTATGATTCCATAATTGTAAGAAATAGGAAAAATCAACCTAGCACTCCCCGAACCCCCCCCCCCCCCCCCCCCCCCGAGATTTTGAGAACAGGGCTGCGCTCGCATATTTCCATCAGTTCTATAGACAATGAACAGGGCAGAATTCAAGCAGAAACCCATCCAATCCCAGTGGTCAGTCCCGAAACAATCTGCAAGTTATCCCTTATCGGGGATAACTTGTCTTTTGGGGGAAATAACCATTTAGCAGATTCCAGATTTTATAGATACCAGACATATAATTTAACCCCTTCACCCACTGACCATTTTCTGTTTTTGCTTTTCTGTTTTTTTGCTCACCTTCTTCCCACAGAAATATTTTTTTTATTTTTCCGTCAACATGGCAGAGTGAAATCTTGTTTTTTGTGAGACAAGTTGTACTTTTGAATGACACCATGGATTTTATCATATAAATAGCTGAAGAGCCCACCGTTGCCCGGGCATAGTAACTAACTGTGGTTAGTTATAACAAATTATAATGATTATATTCATTTTAAACAGAACCGAGCCCAATGTGATTTTGGTGTCATTTTCTCAAAAACATTCCTTAAGTAGAGCGACTGTGTGCCAGACCCCTCTCCTGTACTACTTATTGCATGCCAAAAGTGGGCGATGCTGTGCATTACTCGGTGCAGCACAGACTCCTGCTTTGCTGCCTGTCCAGGCACATATGACGTGGACATCGCTCGCCATGGCCTCTCCCTGCCTCGTACCTGAGCACGCACCTCCTGCCCGGCTCCCCGCCCACCTCCAGCCTCATTACTTCCTCTTCCTTCCTGCACTTCTCTGGCTGGTTGACTGCTGGCTGCCTGTCAATAACTGTAACATAACTGTGTTTGTTATTTTTAAATAAAAAAAGGAAAACGGTGTTTAGTTTTATTACTAATAAAAGACTTTATTCTAACCGTATGTTTATTTACCATACAACTATAGGATTAGTAATGGATAGGTGTTTTATAGACGCCGCTCCATTACTAAGCCATGGGCTTGATGTCACCAGACAATACAAAGGTGACATCAACCCCACTTGCAAGTGGGAAGAGCCAGGCAAAGTACCAGAATTGGTGCATCTATAGATGTGCCTTTTCTGGGCGGCGGTGAGTTGCTATTTTTAGGCTGGGGAAGGGGGCAATATCCATGGCCCCTTACCAGGCTGAGAATACCTGCCCCTGGGTATTAGCTTTAGCTTGCCTGGTTATCAAAAATGGGGGTACCCCACAATGTTATTTTTCATTATTTACTTAAATAATAATAAAAAACAGTGTGGGGTGTACTCTATCCTTGATAAACAGCCTTGCTGAAGCTGACGGCTGGTTCTCAAAAATACAGGGAAACCAACGCCGTTTTTTAAATTTATTTATTCATAGCCCAGGCAGCTTCTGATGAATACTTCCATGAGCTGGCGTCTGCTCTCACAGTAGGTGTAGGCTGATGGGAGTGGTAGTCCCATCAGCCGCCGCCTGTGGTCGCTGTTATCAGTCGAATACAACTCTCATCATTCTCCCTTGCTCACACTGATTGACGACAGAGCAAAGGAGAATGATGAGAGCCATCTTCAGCACCCGGCGTCGGGGAAGAGAGCTAACATTACCGCTGCTTCCCAAATGCCAGTACGTGTGGTACTGATGCTGCACAAGGTTGCCACACATGTGCCACAAGTATTACACACGTACACTGATATCTCCAGTACTGTTTCTTCCGGTAGCGGAAATTGTTGTGAATTCTGCTCTTGGGCTCCCTCCGGTGGTTGTAAGTAGCATTTTTGTGAATTCTGCTCTTGGGCTCCCTCCTGTGGTTTTGAGTGGTATGGCTGCTTCTTGGATTTAGCATCAGCAGCTGTTTCCACTGATCGTCTTTCTGGCTCGGCTATTTTAGTCTGGCCTTATCCCTCAATCAATGCCAGTTGTCAATTGTTCCTGCTTGGAGTCACGGCTCTTTGGATTTCCCTGACACTCTGACCAGTTCAGCAAAGCTAAGTCCTTGCTTGTCCTTTTGCAGTTCACTTGTTGTGGACTTTATTGTTCAGCACTTTCTATGTTTTGCTCATTTGTCCAGCTTATCAGTATGGATCTATTCAGCTAAGCTGGAAGCTCTGGGCAGCAGATTTTGCCCTCCACACCTTTAGTCAGGTGTGGAGATTTTTGCATTTCTCTGCGGTGGACTTTTTCTAGTTTTTATTACTGACCGCACAGTGTTCTATCCTGTACTACCTATCTAGCTAGAAGTGGCCTCCTTTGCTAAATCTTGTTTCATACTATGTATGTCATTTCCTTCTCCTCTCACAGTCATTATTTGTGGGGGGCTGTCCTATCCTTTGGGGATTTTCTCTGAGGCAAGATAGCTTTCCTGTTTCTACCTTTAGGGGTAGCTAGTTCTCCGGCTGTGACGAGGTGTCCAGGGAGTGACAGGAACATCCCACGGCTACTGCTAGTGTTTGTGTTAAGATCAGGAACTGCGGGTCTGTATAGTTACCACCTGCTCAGAGCTAGTCGCATGTCGCTCCTAAATCACCAGACCATAACAGTACAACTGGCCAAAAATGAGCTGAATGCATCTCAAAAGAAGGAAAAGAAAAAGAGTTCTGAGTCATTTTTTTTTTCTTTAGTCTGTTTTGTCTTTTTCCTTCCTCTTAATCTCTGGGTGGTTCAGGATTTGGATGCAGGCATGGATGTTCAGGGGTTGTTTTCTCATGTGGATCAGCTTGCTGCAAGAGTACAGAGTATTCAAGATTATGTTGTTCAGACTCCGGCCTTAGAGCCTAGAATTCCTACTCCGGATTTGTTTTACGGGGATAGATCTAAGTTTTTGAACTTTAAAAATAACTGCAAATTGTTTTTTGCTCTGAAACCCCGTTCCTCTGGTGACCCCATTCAGCAAGTTAAAATAGTTATTTCTCTGCTGCGTGGTGACCCTCAGGACTGGGCATTCTCCCTTGAGTCAGGGGATCCGGCATTGCTTAATGTAGATGCATTTTTTCAATCGCTCGGATTATTGTATGACGAACCTAACTCTGTGGATCATGCGGAAAAAACCTTGTTGGCCCTGTGTCAGGGTCAGGAAGCGGCAGAATTATACTGCCAGTAATTTAGAAAATGGTCTGTGCTCACTAAATGGAATGAGGACGCTCTGGCAGCAATTTCAGAAAGGGTCTTTCTGAAGCCCTTAAAGATGTTATGGTGGGGTTCCCCACGCCTGTTGGTTTGAGCGAATCTATGTCTCTGGCCATTCAGATTGATCGGCGCCTGCGCGAACGCAAAGTGGTGCACCATATGGCAGCGTCCTCTGAGCAGAGTCCTGAGCCTATGCAATGTGATAGGATTTTGACTAGAGCGGAACTGAGGGGATACAGACGTCAGAATGGGCTGTGTTTTTACTGTGGTGATTCTGCTCATGCTATTTCTGATTGCCCTAAGCGTATTAAGAGGGTCGCTAGATCTGTTACCATTAGTACTGTACAGCCTAAGTTTCTCCTGTCTGTGACCCTGATTTGCTCATTGTCATCTTTTTCTGTCATGGCATTTGTGGATTCAGGCGCTGCTCTGAACTTAATGGACTTAGAATTCGCCAGGCGCTGTGGTTTTTCTTTGCAGCCTTTGCAGAGCCCTATTCCCTTGAGGGGTATTGATGCTACACCGTTGGCCAAGAATAAACCTCAGTATTGGACTCAGCTGACTATGTGCATGGCTCCAGCACATCAGGAAGATTGCCGTTTTCTGTTGCATAATTTACAGGATGTTGTTGTACTGGGTTTTCCATGGTTACAAGTACACAATCCAGTGCTGGATTGGAAATCGATGTCTGTGACTAGTTGGGGTTGTCAAGGGGTACATAGTGACGTTCCTTTGATGTCAATTTCCTCTCCCCCCTCTTCTGATGTTCCTGAATTTTTGTCAGATTTCCAGGATGTATTCGATGAGCCCAAGTCCAGTTCCCTTCCTCCACATAGGGACTGTGATTGTGCTATTGACTTGATTCCTGGCTGTAAGTTCCCTAAGGGCCGACTTTTCAATCTGTCTGTGCCAGAGCATGCCGCCATGCGGAGCTATGTTAAGGAGTCTTTAGAGAAGGGGCATATTCGGCCGTCTTCGTCACCATTGGGAGCGGGATTCTTTTTTGTTGCCAAGAAGGATGGCTCCTTGAGACCCTGTATTGATTATCGCCTTCTTAATAAGATCACGGTCAAATTCCAATACCCTTTACCTTTGCTCTCTGATTTGTTTGCTCGGATTAAGAGGGCTAGTTGGTTTACCAAGATTGACCTTCGAGGGGCATATAATCTTGTTCGTATTAAACAGGGTGACGAATGGAAAACTGCATTTAATACGCCCGAAGGCCATTTTGATTACCTGGTGATGCCTTTCGGGTTTTCTAATGCTCCTTCTGTATTTCAGTCCTTTATGCATGATATTTTCCGCAATTATCTTGATAAATTCTTGATTGTGTATTTGGATGATATTTTGATTTTTTCCAATGATTGGGAGTCTCATGTGAAGCAGGTCAGGATGGTATTCCAGATCCTTCGTGATAATGCTCTATTTGTGAAGGGGTCTAAGGGCCTATTTGGAGTTCAGAAGGTCTCTTTTTTGGGGTTTATTTTTTCTTCTTCGTCTATAGAAATGGATCCTGTTAAGGTCCAAGCCATTCATGACTGGATTCAACCCACATCTGTGAAGAGCCTTCAGAAATTTTTGGGCTTTGCTAATTTTTATCGCCGTTTCATTGCCAACTTCTCTAGTGTGGTTAAACCCCTGACCGATTTGACGAAGAAAGGCGCTGATGTGACAAATTGGTCCTCTGAGGCTGTTGAGGCCTTTCAGGAGCTTAAACGCCGATTTACTTCTGCCCCTGTCTTGCGTCAGCCGGATGTTTCTCTTCCTTTTCAGGTTGAGGTTGACGCTTCTGAGATTGGGGCAGGGGCCGTTTTGTCACAGAGGAATTCTGATGGTTCCTTGATGAAGCCATGTGCCTTCTTTTCCCGAAAGTTTTCGCCTGCGGAACGCAATTATGATGTCGGCAATCGGGAGTTGTTGGCTATGAAGTGGGCATTTGAGGAGTGGCGACATTGGCTTGAGGGAGCCAAGCACCGCATTGAGGTCTTGACCGATCATAAGAATCTGATTTACCTCGAGTCGGCCAAGCGGCTGAACCCTAGACAGGCTCGGTGGTCCCTGTTTTTCTCCCGTTTTGATTTTGTGGTCTCATATCTTCCGGGATCTAAGAATATTAAAGCGGATGCCCTCTCTAGGAGTTTTTTGCCTGATTCTCCTGGAGTCCTTGAGCCGGTTGGCATTCTTAGGGAAGGGGTGATTCTTTCTGCCATCTCCCCTGATTTGCGGCAGGCGCTTCAGGAATTTCAGGCTGATAAACCTGACCGCTGTCCTGTGGGGAAGCTGTTTGTTCCTGATAGATGGACAAGTAAGGTAATTTCTGAGGTCCATTGTTCTGTGTTGGCCGGTCATCCTGGGATTTTTGGTACCAGAGATTTGGTTGCTAGGTCCTTTTGGTGGCCTTCCTTGTCGCGGGATGTGCGTTCTTTTGTGCAGTCCTGTGGGACTTGTGCCCGGGCTAAGCCTTGCTGTTCCCGCGCTAGTGGGTTGCTTTTGCCTTTGCCTGTCCCTGAGAGGCCTTGGACGCATATTTCCATGGATTTTATTTCGGATCTTCCTGTGTCCCAGAGGATGTCTGTTATCTGGGTGGTTTGTGACCGGTTCTCTAAAATGGTCCATTTGGTACCTTTGCCTAAATTGCCTTCCTCCTCTGATTTGGTTCCATTGTTTTTTCAGCATGTGGTTCGTTTGCATGGCATTCCGGAGAATATTGTGTCTGACAGAGGTTCCCAGTTGTTTCCAGGTTTTGGCGGGCCTTTTGTGCTAAGATGGGCATTAATTTGTCTTTTTCTTCGGCGTTCCATCCTCAGACAAATGGCCAAACTGAGCGAACTAATCAAACCTTGGAAACCTATTTGAGATGCTTTGTGTCTGCTGATCAGGATGATTGGGTGGCTTTCTTGCCGTTGGCCGAGTTTGCCCTTAATAATCGGGCCAGTTCGGCTACTTTGGTTTCGCCTTTCTTTTGTAATTTTGGTTTCCATCCTCGTTTTTCTTCAGGGCAGGTTGAGCCTTCTGATTGTCCTGGTGTAGATTCTGTGATGGACAGGTTACAGCAGATTTGGACTCATGTGGTAGACAATTTGACGTTGTCTCAGGAAAGGGCTCAGCGTTTTGCTAACCGCCGTCGGTGTGTTGGTCCTCGGCTTCGTGTGGGGGATTTGGTCTGGTTATCTTCTCATCATGTTCCTATGAAGGTTTCTTCCCCTAAGTTCAAGCCTCGGTTTATTGGTCCTTATAAGATTTCTGAGATTATCAATCCAGTGTCTTTTCGTTTGGCCCTTCCAGCCTCTTTTGCCATCCACAATGTTTTCCATAGATCTTTGTTGCGGAGATATGTGGTACCCGTTGTTCCATCTGTTGATCCTCCTGCCCCGGTGTTGGTTGAGGGGGAGTTGGAATATGTGGTTGAGAAATTTTTGGATTCTCGTTTTTCGAGCCGGAGGCTTCAGTATCTTGTCAAGTGGAAGGGTTATGGCCAGGAGGATAATTCTTGGGTGGTTGCCTCCGATGTCCATGCCGCCGATTTGGTCCGTGCTTTTCATTTGGCTCGTCCTGATCGGCCTGGGGGCTCTGGTGAGGGTTCGGTGACCCCTCCTCAAGGGGGGGCTACTGTTGTGAATTCCGCTCTTGGGCTCCCTCCGGTGGTTGTAAGTAGCATTTTTGTGAATTCTGCTCTTGGGCTCCCTCCTGTGGTTTTGAGTGGTATGGCTGTTTCTTGGATTTAGCATCAGCAGCTGTTTCCACTGATCGTCTTTCTGGCTCGGCTATTTTAGTCTGGCCTTATCCCTCAATCAATGCCAGTTGTCAATTGTTCCTGCTTGGAGTCACGGCTCTTTGGATTTCCCTGACACTCTGACCAGTTCAGCAAAGCTAAGTCCTTGCTTGTCCTTTTGCAGTTCACTTGTTGTGGACTTTATTGTTCAGCACTTTCTATGTTTTGCTCATTTGTCCAGCTTATCAGTATGGATCTACTCAGCTAAGCTGGAAGCTCTGGGCAGCAGATTTTGCCCTCCACACCTTTAGTTAGGTGTGGAGATTTTTGCATTTCTCTGAGGTGGACTTTTTCTAGTTTTTATTACTGACCGCACAGTGGTCTATCCTGTACTACCTATCTAGCTAGAAGTGGCCTCCTTTGCTAAATCTTGTTTCATACTACGTATGTCATTTCCTTCTCCTCTCACAGTCATTATTTGTGGGGGCTGTCCTATCCTTTGGGGATTTTCTCTGAGGCAAGATAGCTTTCCTGTTTCTACCTTTAGGGGTAGCTAGTTCTCCGGCTGTGACGAGGTGTCCAGGGAGTGACAGGAACATCCCACGGCTACTGCTAGTGTTTGTGTTAAGATCAGGAACTGCGGTCAGTATAGTTACCATCTGCTCAGAGCTAGTCGCATGTCGCTCCTAAATCACCAGACCATAACAGGAAATATCAGGACATGTGAAAGAGGCCTTAGAGTGTGACAGCAGCCAAGCATAAAAAACTATATAAATCTGGTATCGCTGTAATCGCACTGACCCGAAAAATAAAGTTGTTTAGTCACTTATATATATAGATGAATGGTGTAAAAAATAAATAAAACCAATTCTTCTTAAACCAGACAAAAAGAAAAATGAACCTCTGCACTGCTGTTATTTAGGCTAGACTCTGTTATTTATGTCACCCAATTAGTGAGCCGATTTTATATCCTTTTTTATGCTACGGGGTGCATCTTTACGAAGTAATACATCACAGTCCATGAAAAGATAAAAAAAGTGCACTTACCCGTATATGCAAAAAGTCACAACTTTATTCGGACAACATTATAACAAAAAGCAGGGGAGAGTGTAGAAAAATGCGGACCAGTCCGCATTTTTCTACACTCTCCCCTGCTTTTTGTTATAATGTTGTCCGAATAAAGTTGTGACTTTTTGCATATACGGGTAAGTGCACTTTTTTTATCTTTTCATGGAAACCAATTCTTCACCTGCTGTTGATTTCTGCATTTTGCCTCCCAAAGATCGCAGTAAGGATCGGCACACATTTATCCTGCACTGAGCGCTTGCATCGGGGTTTCCATGTAATTCTTTGAAATACGTGATTCAGACGTATCTCCTGATGGAAGATTCCCTATAATGAGGCAGATGGAATCAATGTGGATGTCATAAGACCTGTGATCTGGCAGTGTCCGTCCTTTAAAGCGAACCTGTCACCCCCAAAATCGATGGTGAGGTAAGCTCACCGGCATCAGGGGCTTATCTACAGCATTCTGTAATGCTGTAGATAAGCCGCCGATGTTACCTGAAAGAGGAGAAAAAGAGGTTAGATTATACTCACCCGGGGGCGGTCCCGCTCCGATGGGCGTCTCAGGTCTGCTCCGGCGCCTCCTATCTTCATTCCATGACGTCCTCTTCTGGTCTCCGCGCCGCTGCTCCGGCGCAGGCGTACTTTGTCTGCCCTGTTGAGGGCAGAGCAAAGTACTGCAGTGCGCAGGCGCCGGTAAGGTCAGAGAGGCCCGGCGCCTGCGCACTGCAGTACTTTGCTCTGCCCTCACCAGGGCAGACAAAGAACGCCTGCGCCGAAGCCGCGGCACGGAGACCAGAAGAGGACGTCATGGAATGAAGATGGGAGGCACCGGAGCAGACCTGAGACGCCCATTTGACCACGGACCGCAGCGGGACCGCCCAGGTGAGTATATTATAACCTCTTTTTCTCCTCTTTCAGGTAACATCGGGGGCTTATCTACAGCATTACAGAATGCTGTAGATAAGCCCCTGATGACGGTGGGCTTACCTCACCATCGATTTTGGGGGTGACAGGTTCCCTTTAAGGTAAGCATAAAAGTGTGGTCGACCACAGTTTTGTCCACTTCGGAAAAGAAGGACACCGCTGAATAGAGGCCTGACGGAGTCCAGAGTAACTCTGCTGTCTTATTATAGTGAATAAATCACTTTAGGGGTTTCATCTGTTACATCACTTGGAGATTTAGATGGAACCCGCAAAGTAAATGTTCTGCGCAGAGCAATGGATAAATGTGATCCTTAATGTTACGTAAAATGTTCAAAATAAAAGCTTCAGCTCCATCCACAAATAAAGCATGTCCCCACTCCATCTATCAATGGAAATATAGGGGGCTTCCACATTACTGATAGCACAAAGGCTCTGGAAAAGCGAAATGGCTCATCGGCCCTCAAAACAAATTCAGCACTCCCAATTCCAAATGTCCCCCTCCTTTCTGAGCCCCAGTGTGTCTAAAGTACATTAAGTTTGGCATTTCTGTAGTGCCGAGAGCCCACCTAATTTATGGGTGCGTGTCTCCAGAAGAATGTGCTGGGCAAAATGTACTGGTCACTACAACGGCAGCTTGCAATTTTCACTTCACAACATCCACTACTGCTTGTTTCTGGAAAACACTAATGGAGTCAAAATCATGACTACACCTGTAGATAACTTCCCAAAGGGGTACAATTTCCAAAATCGGGTCACTTGAGGGGGGATTCTGCTTTTCTAGCACTTAAGGGCTCTGTATATGGAGTCCGCAAACTTTTCTAGGAAAATCTGCACTCCAGAAGGCAAATAGCGCTGTGTCCCTCCTGAGTCTCTCCGAATGGCAAAGTAGTACTGTACTTACACATAAGGCGTATTTCTACATTCAGCCGAAATTGTGTGACAAACTTTGGTGCCATTTTTACCCATTTCCCAGTATGAAAATGTAAAATTTGGTGCTAACACACAATCTTGGTGGTAAAAATGTAAATTATTTTTTCTACACTACCCAATGATATAACATTTTGTGACACACCTGTGGTGTCAATACAATCACTACACCCTTAGATGAATTCATTGAGAGGTGTAGTTTGTAAAATGGGGTCCTTACGGGGGGTTCTGCTGTTCTGGCACCTCAGGGGCTCTGCCAATGTAACTTGGCACCCTCAAACAAGTACCGCAAAACTGTAATATGGCGTTTATTCCCTTCTGAGATTTGCACTGTGCCTCAAAAGTAGTTTTCAATGACATATGGGCTATCGGCGTATTCAGGAGAAATTGCACAACAAACTTTATGGTGCAATTTGTCCTGTTACCCTTATGAAAATGCCATATATACTTGAGTATAAGCTGACCAGAGTATAAGCCGAGACCCCTAAGTTTGCCACAAAAAGCTGGGAAAACTTTTTGACTCGAGTATAAGCCTAGGGTGGGAAATGCAGCAGCTACTGGTAAATTTCAAAAATAAAAATAGATACCAATAAAAGTAAAATTAATTGAGACAGCAGTAGGTTAAGTGTTATCAATATCCATATTGAATCAGGAGACCCATATAATGCTCCATACAGTTCATGATGGGCCCCATAAGATGCTCCATACAAAATACACCCCATATAATGCTCTATAAAGATCAATGTGGGCCCCATAAGATGCTCCGCACAAAAAATATGCCCCATAAAATGCTGCACAATGGTTAATAATGGCCCCATAAGATGCTCCATATTAAAATATGCCCCATATAAAGCTGCACAAAGGTTAATGATGGCCCCATAAGATGCTCCATAGAATAGTATGCCCCATATAATGCTGCACAAAGGTTGATGGCCCCATAAGGCTATGTGCACACGCTGCGGATTTTGCTGCGGATCCGCAGCGGATTTGACGCTGCGGATCCGCAGCAATTTTCCATACGGTGTACAGTACAATGTTACCCTATGGAAAACAAAATCCGCAGTGCACATGATGCAGTAAAATCCACGCGGCTTCTCTCCGGAAAAAAAGAAGGAGCATGTCACTTCTTTCTGCGGATTCCACTGCGGATTTCAACTTGCACCAATAGGAAAGTGCAGTTGAAAACCCGCAGAGGAATCCGCAGAAGAAACCGCACAAAAATCTGCAGTGAAAACCGCAGCGGTTTTGCACTGCGGATTTTGCAAATCCGCTGCGGAAAAATCCGCATCAGAATCCGCATCGTGTGCACATGGCCTAAGATGCTCCATAGAATAATATGCCCCACATGCTGCTGCTGCGATTAAAAAGAAAAAAAACCAAAACGTATTCACCTCTTGTCGCCGAGTACTAGTGTTCTGAGCAGGCGGTGACACTGGCGTGATATGGGGGCCAGGTGCGGGAGTCGCCGCTGGCTCAGGCCCCCGACAGATACGATAATTACCTGTCCCCGTTCCACTGCCGCACGCCGCTATGTGTTCCGGGTCTCTGCAGTGACTGTTCAGTCAGAGGGCGTACACTAACCACATCATCACGCCCTCTGATCTGAACGTCACAGCCAGAGGACGCGGAAGACAGAGCCCGGCGGTGGAACGGGGACAGGTGAATATCGCATGGCTCATCCTGCCCCTTCATACTCAGCCCATCCTGGTGCGTTC
The DNA here is from genome assembly GCF_051348905.1 of Ranitomeya variabilis. NCBI lineage: Eukaryota > Metazoa > Chordata > Amphibia > Anura > Dendrobatidae > Ranitomeya > Ranitomeya variabilis. The sequence goes on from NC_135235.1 coordinate 632,505,309, forward strand.
TCTGCTTCACAGATGGTCATCAGGGGCTCTCCAAACGCGACATGACGTCAGCTTATTATGCCAGCAAATTTTATATTCAAAAAGTGAAATGGCGCTTCTTACCTTCCGAGCCCTGCCATGCACCCAAACAGTAGATTTCCCCCACATATGGGATATTGGCATGCTCAGGAGAAATTGTACAACAAATTGTATGTATTGTATCTATTTTCTCCTGTTACCCTTGTGAAAGTAAAAAAACTGGGTCTAAAGGAAATTTTTTGTGAAAAAAAGTTAAATGCTTATTATTTTCTTTCACGCTACATTAATTCCTGTGAAGCACCTGAAGGGTTCATAAACTTCTTAAATGTGGTTTTGAGTACCATGAGGGGTGCAGTTTTTAGAATGGTGTCATTTTTGGGTATCTTCTATTACAGGGGTCCCCAACCTGTAGCTCGCAAGCCACATGTGGCTCGCCTGCTCCTGAAATGTGGCTCGCTGACGGTCACCGGAAAGAAGACTGTGTTAAGTCCCCAGGGAGCCGCCCCACTGCATGTAATACCCGCCCCGCCGATGGTAATACACCGCCCCTCCTGTGTCAATCACTGACTGCATTCACTCCTGCGCAGTAGTCACTGTGCTCTTTCGAAGCCGCACAAAGTCTCACGAGACTTCACAAATCTCGAAAAACTTTGGTTACTGCGGCTTCAATAGAGCACAGTGACCCGAGCCACCAGGGCTGCCATCAGGGCATTACTGCCCTGACTGGCGTATGGGGCCTGATCAGCAGTGGAGGCCCACATCAGGCCCCGTCTCTTCTGCTGATCGAGCCCCAGCGGCAGGCTTCTGCTCTGTGCAGTAACTGAACCTGCGTCCGAGACGCAGGTTCAGTTACTCTATTGCAGTGTGGACCCAGGCCCGCACGGCAATAGTTAAAGCCGCCAGACAATCGGAGGCTGGCAGCTGAAGTCAGCACGCACTTCACCGGCGTATGACGTTATTGTCATTCTCCGGCAAGTGTGCGCTTGAGACATCTGGAGGGATCATCATCGCCGCAGGAGCGCAGAAAGGTGCGAAGAAAGTTGTTTTTTGCTTATTTTTTTAAAGCAATATGTTTCACTGGCAGGATGGAGACACATGGACCATGTGTCTCCATCCATGTGTCTCCACATGGAGACAAGGGGGCAGAATGGAGACAAGGGGCAGAATGGAGATAAGGGGACAAAATGGAGACAAGGGGCAGAATGGAGATAAGGGGACAGAATGGAGACAAGGGGAAAAATGGAGACAAGGGGCAGACTGGAGACACGGCGGCAGGATGGGAGAAATGGGCAGAATGGAGACGGGACAGAATGGACACAGGGGGCAGGATTTGAGACATGGTGTAGGATGAAGACAGATGGGGCAAGATGGAGACAGATGGTGCAGGAATATGGGGCAGGATGGAGACAGATGGGGCATCATCATGGAGCAGGATGGAGACACAGGGTGCAGGATCATGGGGCAGGATGGAGACAGATGGTGCAGGATCATGGGGCAGGATGGAGACAGATGGTGCAGAATCATGGGGCAGGATGGAGACAGATGGGGCATCATCATGGGGCAGGATGGAGACAAAGGGTGCAGGATTATGGGGCAGGATGGAGACAGATGGTGCAGAATCATGGGGCAGGATGGATACGATGGAGACAGATGGGGCAGGATCATGGGGCAAGATTTTGTTGTAAAAATGAAAAATCGCTGGTCAACTTTTAATCCTTCTAACTTCCTAACAAAAAAATTATGTTTCCAAAATTGTGCTGATGTAAAGTAGACATGTGGATTTTGTGTGACATCTCTCTGGCTTAAGAGTACAGAAATGAAAAGTCTGAAAATTGCTAAATTTTCTATATTTTCGCTAAATTTATGATTTTTTTCACAAATAAATGTAAGTCATATCGAAGAAATGTTACCACTAACATGAAGTACAATATGTCATGAAAAAACAATCTCAGAATCAGCGGGATCCGTTGGAGCGTTCTAGAGTTATAACCTCATAAAGGGACAGTGGTCAGAAGTGTAAAATTGATCCTGGTTATGAAGGTGCAAATAATGGAGACTGTACAGTAACAGAGCAGCGAGCGCCGGCAGGAGGGAAGTGACCCAATGTAATCCAATACAGAGAGAGACCTGGATATAGCGACACAGACGGGAACACGTTCTGTCTCCTGGAATGTGACTACAGCACTGAGGGGGTTAATGTCCAGTAATGGGGAATCTCCAGCACCTACCTCCACCTGCAGAGCCGCACACCACATATATGGCTGTTCTGTGCGCACAGGACCTGTGGTGAGGTCACAGGAGGGGAGGAGTCAGAGGTCACATGATCAGGGGCCTCAGTGTATGGTAAATGCTAGTGTATGGGCTCCTTCCAGGTGTGACGTCATTTCCGGGGGCGTGTCCTATCGGGAGGGGGCGTGTTCTCCAAGGCGGCAAAGGAAAGCAGCATGACAGCTTGGTAAATGCTAGAGTGTATGGGCTCCTTCCAGGTGTGACGTCATTTCCGGGGGCGTGTCCTATCGGGAGGGGGCGTGTTCTTCAAGGCGGCAAAGGAAAGCAGCATGACAGCTTGTGGACGCCATGGAGGTCAGTGGTTTCAGGGTGAAAAATGCTACTTGCCGATCGCTATTCGCTATTGGGGGGAGGCCCTGTGGTGGTCGACCTACTTGTCTGTGTGGGGAGTGACCCGTGGTGGGGTTTTGGGGGGTGTTGCTGGCTATTGTGGGGGACCCCTGTGGTAGGATTTTGGGGGGCTCCGCTGCTGGCTATTGTGGGGGTTCCCTGCGGTGGGATTTTGGGGGCTCCGCTGCTGCTGGCTATTGTGGGGGACCCCTGCGGTGGGATTTTGGGGGCCTCTGCTGCTGCTGGCTATTGTGGGGGACCCCTGCAGTAGGATTTGGGGGGGCTCTGCTGCTGCTGGCTATTGTGGGGGATCCCTGCGGTGTGGTTTTGGGACGATGCTGAAGTTGGTTTCTTATTCGTTCAGTTTCTTATTCGGGCTGAAGTTGGTTTCTTATTCAGCTATTTTTTATTTTCTGTTTTCAGGTTTTTGTATAAAAATAAACCATTCTGAGTATATAATAATATGCGGTCATGTGTCCTTTTGTGAATACACTTAAAAACAGATACAAAATTTAGAAGGCTGGCACAAAAATGGGCATCAAAGTGGGCACTGAGGTATGGTATTAAAGGTGTTAAATGGCTTTGTGCCACTGATCTGACACCTGACTTGCATACCTTGTGATGCCACACATCAAGTTCCTGTCACTCCAGCCTGGCACAAATGGGTTCTGGGCATCAGAACTGGCATCAAAGTGGACAAATCACCCATTTTCACAGATTTGAATAAGTAGCTATTTTTAAGGGGTTAAATGCCTTTGTGCCACTTATTAAACACCTGATTTACATACCTACTGATGCCCCACATGAAATGCATTTCAATACAGCCTGGCACAAATGGGTTCTGGGCATCAAAACTGGCATCAAAGAGGGCAAATCACCCATTTTCACAGATTTGAATAAGTAACAGCTATTTTTAAGGGGTTAAATGCCTTTGTGCCACTGATCTAACACCTGATTAACATACCTAATGATGCCCTACATGAAATGCATGTCAATACAGCCTGGCACAAATGGGTTCTGGGCATCAGAACTGGCATCAAAATGGTCAAATCGCCCATTTTCACAGATTTGAATAAGTAACAGCTATTTTTGAGGGGTTAAATGCCTTTGTGCCACTGATTTAACACCTGATTTACATACCTACTGATGCCCCACATGAAATCCATGTCACACCGGCCTGGCACAAATGGGTTCTGGGCATCAGAACTGGCATCAAAGTGGGCAAATTGCACATTTTCACAGATTTGAATAAGTAACAGCTATTTTTAAGGGGTTAAATGCCTTTGTGCCACTAATCTAACACCTGATTTACATACCTACTGATGCCCCACATGAAATCCATGTCACTCCAGCCTGGCACAAATGGGTTCTGGGCATCAGAACTGGCATCAAAATGGTCAAATCGCCCATTTTCACGTATTTGAATAAGTAACAGCTATTTTTCAGGGGTTAAATGCCTTTGTGCCACTAATCTAACACCTGATTTACATACCTAGTGATGCCCCACATCAAAGTCAAATCAATTCAGCCTGGCACAAATGGGTTCTGGGCATCAAAACTGGCATCAAAGTGGACAAATCACCCATTTTCACAGATTTGAATAAGTAACAGCTATTTTTAAGGGGTTAAATGCCTTTGTGCCACTGATCTAACACCTGATTAACATACCTAATGATGCCCTACATGAAATGCATGTCAATACAGCCTGGCACAAATGGGTTCTGGGCATCAGAACTGGCATCAAAGGGGGCAAATTGCACATTTTCACAGATTTGAATAAGTAACAGCTATTTTTAAGGGGTTAAATGCCTTTGTGCCACTAATCTAACACCTGATTTACATACCTACTGATGCCCCACATGAAATCCATGTCACTCCAGCCTGGCACAAATGGGTTCTGGGCATCAGAACTGGCATCATAATGGTCAAATCGCCCATTTTCATGTATTTGAATAAGTAACAGCTATTTTTAAGGGGTTAAATGCCTTTGTGCCACTAATCTAACATCTGATTTGCATACCTAGTGATGCCCCACATCAAAGTCAAATCACTTCAGCCTGGCACAAATGGGTTCTGGGCATCAAAACTGGCATCAAAGGGGGCAAATCGCCCATTTTCACAGATTTGAATAAGTAACAGCTATTTTTAAGGGGTTAAATGCCTTTGTGCCACTGATTTAACACCTGATTTACATATTTACTGATGCCCCACATGAAATCCATGTCACTCCAGCCTGGCACAAATGGGTTCTGGGCATCAAAACTGGCATCAAAGTGGACAAATCGCCCATTTTCACAGATTTGAATAAGTAACAGCTATTTTTAAGGGGTTAAATGCCTTTGTGCCACTGATCTAACACCTGATTAACATACCTACTGATGCCCCACATGAAATCCATGTCACTCCAGCCTGGCACAAATGGGTTCTGGGCATCAGAACTGGCATCAAAGTGGGCAAATCACCCATTTTCACAGATTTGAATAAGTAACAGCTATTTTTAAGGGGTTAAATGCCTTTGTGCCACTGATCTAACACCTGATTTACATATTTACTGATGCCCCACATGAAATCCATGTCACTGCAGCCTGGCACAAATGGGTTCTGGGCATCAAAACTGGCATCAAAGTGGGCAAATCGCCCATTTTCACAGATTTGAATAAGTAACAGCTATTTTTCAGGGGTTAAATGCCTTTGTGCCACTAATCTAACACCTGATTTACATACCTAGTGATGCCCCACATCAAAGTCAAATCAATTCAGCCTGGCACAAATGGGTTCTGGGCATCAAAACTGGCATCAAAGTGGACAAATCACCCATTTTCACAGATTTGAATAAGTAACAGCTATTTTTAAGGGTTAAATGCCTTTGTGCCACTGATCTAACACCTGATTAACATACCTAATGATGCCTCACATGAAATGCATGTCAATACAGCCTGGCACAAATGGGTTCTGGGCATCAGAACTGGCATCAAAGGGGGCAAATTGCACATTTTCACAGATTTGAATAAGTAACAGCTATTTTTAAGGGGTTAAATGCCTTTGTGCCACTAATCTAACACCTGATTTACATACCTACTGATGCCCCACATGAAATCCATGTCACTCCAGCCTGGCACAAATGGGTTCTGGGCATCAGAACTGGCATCAAAATGGTCAAATCGCCCATTTTCACAGATTTGAATAAGTAACAGCTATTTTTGAGGGGTTAAATGCCTTTGTGCCACTGATCTAACACCTGATTTACATACCTACTGATGCCCCACATGAAATCCATGTCACTCCAGCCTGGCACAAATGGGTTCTGGGCATCAGAACTGGCATCAAAGTGGGCAAACAGCCCATTTTCACAGATTTGAATAAGTAACAGCTATTTTTAAGGGGTTAAATGCCTTTGTGCCACTAATCTAACACCTGATTTACATACATACTGATGCCCCTCATGAAATGCATGTCAATCCAGCCTGGCACAAATGGGTTCTGGGCATCAGAACTGGCATCAAAAGGGGCAAATTGCACAATTTCACAGATTTGAATAAGTAACAGCTATTTTTAAGGGGTTAAATGCCTTTGTGCCACTAATCTAACACCTGATTTACTTACCTACTGATGCCCCACATGAAATCCATGTCACTCCAGCCTGGCACAAATGGGTTCTGGGCATCAGAACTGGCATCATAATGGTCAAATCGCCCATTTTCATGTATTTGAATAAGTAACAGCTATTTTTAAGGGGTTAAATGCCTTTGTGCCACTAATCTAACACCTGATTTACATACCTACTGATGCCCCACATGAAATCCATGTCACTCCAGCCTGGCACAAATGGGTTCTGGGCATCAAAACTGGCATCAAAGTGGGCAAATTGCACATTTTCACAGATTTGAATAAGTAACAGCTATTTTTAAGGGGTTAAATGCCTTTGTGCCACTAATCTAACATCTGATTTACATACCTAGTGATGCCCCACATCAAAGTCAAATCACTTCAGCCTGGCACAAATGGGTTCTGGGCATCAAAACTGGCATCAAAGGGGGCAAATCGCCCATTTTCACAGATTTGAATAAGTAACAGCTATTTTTAAGGGGTTAAATGCCTTTGTGCCACTGATTTAACACCTGATTTACATATTTACTGATGCCCCACATGAAATCCATGTCACTCCAGCCTGGCACAAATGGGTTCTGGGCATCAAAACTGGCATCAAAGTGGACAAATCGCCCATTTTCACAGATTTGAATAAGTAACAGCTATTTTTAAGGGGTTAAATGCCTTTGTGCCACTGATCTAACACCTGATTAACATACCTAATGATGCCCTACATGAAATGCATGTCAATACAGCCTGGCACAAATGGGTTCTGGGCATCAAAACTGGCATCAAAGTGGGCAAATCGCACATTTTCACAGATTTGAATAAGTAACAGCTATTTTTAAGGGGTTAAATGCCTTTGTGCCACTAACCTAACACCTGATTTACATACCTACTGATGCCCCACATGAAATCCATGTCACTCCAGCCTGGCACAAATGGGTTCTGGGCATCAGAACTGGCATCAAAATGGTCAAATCGCCCATTTTCACGTATTTGAATAAGTAACAGCTATTTTTAAGGGGTTAAATGCCTTTGTGCCACTAATCTAACACCTGATTTACATACCTAGTGATGCCCCACATCAAAGTCAAATCAATTCAGCCTGGCACAAATGGGTTCTGGGCATCAAAACTGGCATCAAAGTGGACAAATCACCCATTTTCACAGATTTGAATAAGTAACAGCTATTTTTAAGGGGTTAAATGCCTTTGTGCCACTGATCTAACACCTGATTAACATACCTAATGATGCCCTACATGAAATGCATGCCAATACAGCCTGGCAAAAATGGGTTCTGGGCATCAGAACTGGCATCAAAGGGGGCAAATTGCACATTTTCACAGATTTGAATAAGTAACAGCTATTTTTAAGGGGTTAAATGCCTTTGTGCCACTAATCTAACACCTGATTTACATACCTACTGATGCCCCACATGAAATCCATGTCACTCCAGCCTGGCACAAATGGGTTCTGGACATCAGAACTGGCATCAAAATGGTCAAATCGCCCATTTTCACAGATTTGAATAAGTAACAGCTATTTTTGAGGGGTTAAATGCCTTTGTGCCACTGATCTAACACCTGATTTACATACCTACTGATGCCCCACATGAAATCCATGTCACTCCAGCCTGGCACAAATGGGTTCTGGGCATCAGAACTGGCATCAAAGTGGGCAAACAGCCCATTTTCACAGATTTGAATAAGTAACAGCTATTTTTAAGGGGTTAAATGCCTTTGTGCCACTAATCTAACACCTGATTTACATACATACTGATGCCCCTCATGAAATGCATGTCAATCCAGCCTGGCACAAATGGGTTCTGGGCATCAGAACTGGCATCAAAGGGGGCAAATTGCACATTTTCACAGATTTGAATAAGTAACAGCTATTTTTAAGGGGTTAAATGCCTTTGTGCCACTAATCTAACACCTGATTTACATACCTACTGATGCCCCACATGAAATCCATGTCACTCCAGCCTGGCACAAATGGGTTCTGGGCATCAGAACTGGCATCAAAGTGGGCAAATTGCACATTTTCACAGATTTGAATAAGTAACAGCTATTTTTAAGGGGTTAAATGCCTTTGTGCCACTGATTTAACACCTGATTTACATATTTACTGATGCCCCACATGAAATCCATGTCACTCCAGCCTGGCACAAATGGGTTCTGGGCATCAAAACTGGCATCAAAGTGGGCAAATTGCACATTTTCACAGATTTGAATAAGTAAGGCTGGTTTCACACTTGCGTTTTTGTCTGCAGCGTTTTTTGCACAAAAAACGCATGCGTTTTTTTCCCCTATACTTAACATTGAAAACGCATGCGTTTTTTTGTACGCGTTTGGGCGCGTTTTCAAACGCATGCGTTTTTTTTCTGCATGCGTTCTTTTTCAAAAATGTAACCTGTAGTATTTTTTTGCGCGTTTTTTTTGCCGCGAAAAAACGCATGCGTTTTTTCGCGGCAAAAAAATGCATTGCTGTCTATGTAAACGCATGCGTTTTTAAGCACATGCGTTTGTTTGCGTTAAAAACGCATGCGTTTTTATAGAAATAACCCAGAAAACAGACTGAAAAGCCACCCACCACCATCAAGGTGATAAAGGGATCCAAACCCTAACCCTAACTCTACCCCTAACCTCACCCCTAACCGTTTAATGAACCTTTTTGTGACAGTCATAGTGCCACGTATTTAAGTGCCACGTATCACTTATTTTAGTGCCACGTATTTCAATGCCACGTATTTCAGTGCCACGTATCACGTATTTCAGTACCACGTATTCAGTGCCACGTATTTCAGTGCCACGTTTCACGTATTTCAGTGCCACGTATTTCAGTGCCACGTATCACGTATTTCAGTACCACGTATTCAGTGCCACGTATTTCAGTGCCACGTACCATGTATTCAGTGCCACGTACCACGTATTTCAGTGCCACGTATTTCAGTGCCACGTATTTCAGTGCCACGTATTTCAGTGCCACGTATTTCAGTGCCACGTATTTCAGTTACGTTTAGGGGTTAGGGGTAGGGTTAGGGTGACCAGGACATTCTTCTAATAAAAAGCTACCCCTAACCCTAACTAATTCTACTATTAGTGGATTTTCTAGTTGATTTTTTTCATGGGAAAAAAAAAACAAAAAAAAAAAACGCATGCGTCTAAAAAACGCGGCGTTTTGCCGCGATTACATGCGTTTTTTCACCACATGCGTTTTTTCAAAAGCGCATGCAGATCAAAACGCAAGTGTGAAACCAGCCTAACAGCTATTTTTAAGGGGTTAAATGCCTTTGTGCCACTGATTTAACACCTGATTTACATATTTACTGATGCCCCACATAAAATCCATGTCACTCCAGCCTGGCACAAATGGGTTCTGGGCATCAAAACTGGCATCAAAGTGGGCAAATCGCCCATTTTCACAGATTTGAATAAGTAACTGACGTTTTTAAGGGGTTAATTGCCTTTGGGCCACTGATCTGACACTTAAAATACACAGAAAGTGATGCCCTGCATCAAACCCAGGTCCCTTCAGCCTGGCCCAAATGTTTTCTGGGCATCAGAACTGGCATCAATTTAGGCAAACAGCCCATTTTCGCAGATTTGAATAAGTAACTGATGTTTTTAAGGGGTTAAATGCCTTTGGGCCACTGATACCACAGTGCATACATATAAAACAGGGAGCCCCACATCAAAAACAGGTCTCTTCAGCCTGGCCCAAATGGGTTCTGGGCATCAGAACTGGCATCAAAGTGGGTAAACAGCCCATTTTCACGGATTTGAATAAGTAACTGATGTTTTTAAGGGGTTAAATGCCTTTGGGCCACTGATACAACACTTAAAATACACAGACAGTGATGCCCTGCATCAAACCAAGGTTCCTCCAGCCTGGCCCAAATGCGTTCTGGGCACCAGAATTGGCATCAAAGTGGGCAAACAGCCCATTCACGCAGATTTGAATAAGTAACTGATGTTTTTAAGGGGTTAAATGCCTTTAGGCCCCTGATCTGACACTTAAGATACACAGAAAGTGATGCCCTGCATCAAACCCAGGTCCCTTCAGCATGGCCCAAATGGGTTTTGGGCACCAGAATTGGCATCAAAGTCGGCAAACAGCCCATTTTCACAGATTTGAATAAGCAACTGGTGTTTTCAAGGGGTTAAATGACTTTGGGCCCCTGATCTGACACTTAAGATACACAGAAAGTGATGCCCTGCATCAAACTCAGGTCCCTTTAGCCTGGCCCAAATGGGTACTGGGCATCAGAACTGGCATCAAAGTGGGCAAACAGCCCATTTTCACATATTTGAATAAGTAAGTGATTTTTTAAGAGGTTAAATGCCTTTGGGCCACTGATCTGGCACCATTATTACATGCATTTTGATGCCCTGCATGAAATTCATGTCACTTTAGCTTTTCCCAAATGGGTTCTGGCCGTGAGAATTGGCATCAAAGTTGGCATTGATTTTAATGATTTGAATAAGTAACTGAATTTTAAGGGGTTAAATGACCTTGGCCACTGATCTCACACCACTATTACATACACAGGCTGGAGACACACTAGCGATTTAAAAATCGGTTCTATTTATTGCAGGAAAGTCTGACGAGTGCAATGCAAGCGTCATGTGAGTGTCAGGCGTTTTTTGTGCGAGTACAATCTGACTTTTCACACCTAACACCCGATCTACATCCGACTGCAGTGCGATTTTAACATGAGATTTTACATACAGAAATGTTATTAATCATTTACACATAGTTTTAAAACGTAATATTCTTCAAAATGTATATATATATTCTAGATAGATAGATAGATTAAAAGCCTGCAAATGATCAGCCACGTACATTTTAATCAGAGTGACAGGTTAGATTACGATAGAATAGAGATATACACATAGAATAAATGTGTGGTGTGTGTGTGTGTATACATATATACAGTATATATATATACAGTGGTGTTCAAAAGTCCTGCATAGGATAAATTGATTTTTCAAGTTTTAAATGTTTTCTGTCGAATATCTTCAATGCTAATATGACATATTATATATGGTTTTGTTCAGAATACAATTTTGCATTCTCTCCCTGTAATATTTTTAGCTTTTGAAGCAGTTTTGCCTGATATTATTGCAACAATATGGGAATTGAAAGCACAACTAAATATTGTACAGCTTCAGATCCAAAATTAGCCAATCACAGATGAGGTTCTTGTGACCAATCATAACCTGGATATGGCAGCCAATCACATTACATCCCATCTGCTGCTTTGTTTGTTTGTTTTATCTGTTGGTCTATCTAGCTGAATCATACTGTAGAGGTTTATGATGGGAGCCTTCAGATTTTTGTCAGCGGAGGATCGTGTGCGAGTTGTGGTGCTACATGAAGAGGGTTATACTGGCCCCCAGATCGCAAGGAAGGTCGGCTGTAATCAGAGTACAGTCGTAAGAATTTTGCAGAAACATAAGCAGCTTGGAATTAACCAGGACAGGCCCAGATCTGGTCGGCCCAGAAAGTCAACTAAAAGGGAGGGTAGAGTACTCATAAGAACATCCCTTGCCAATCGAAAACTCACCTCTCCTCAGCTTCTGCGAGAATGGCAAGAAAAGTGCAATATTGAGGTAGCAACATCAACTGTTAGGAAGAGATGTTTGGAAGCAGGATTGAGAGGGTGCAAGGCCCGAAAGAAGCCATTGATGACATCCATACAAAGACAAAGGCGAAAACTGTGGGCATTGAAATATTTAAAATGGAGGAAGGAGGAGTGGGAAAAAGTGCTATTTAGTGATGAAAGCACTTTTTGCATTTTAGGAAATGATGGCAAGTCTTATGTGAGAAGGTTCCCACATGAAGAGCACAAGCCAGAGTGTTTGAGCTTCTCTGTGAAACATCCGATGAAAGTAATGGTCTGGGGCTGTATGGCAGCCAATGGTGTTGGAAGGCTTCATATTGTGGAGGGTATGGTTAATGCAAAAAAATACATAGACATCCTTAATAAGAAAATGCTTCCTTCTGCTCAACACCTCTTTTCAGGGGATTACATCTTCCAGGATGATAATGCTCCTTGTCACAGAGCTAAGACAGTAACGGAAAGGAAAAAAAAGAACAAGGTGGCTACTATTGACTGGCCAGCTCAGTCCCCGGACCTCAATCCAATTGAAAATTTGTGGCACAAGGTATCATTAGAGATATCTAGAAAACAGCCAAGGACCAAGAGTGAGTTGATTGAGGCTCTGATACAGGCCTGGAACCACATCATCACTCGTGAACATCTGCAGAAGCTTGTTCACTCAATGCCACAGAGATGCAAGCTGGTGCTCAAGAGCAAAGGCTGGCCAATAAAGTATTAGAAGCTAAAGATGCACTCTAAAGGCCCTTTTCAGGACTCTGAATTAAATAAAAAATAATAAATCTTAAGTTAAATTTAAGTCTGTGTGAACTTGCATTGGAAGTTAATGAACTTAGAAACCTGTTCACCATTCTACACACTGTACTGGTGTAGGTATGGTTATGCTGTAAAAAAAAATATCAAAAATGCGCATACCATAACAATTTATACACTTGGGACATTCAAAAATGAGTATGGCATACGATGAGGGATTACAAAAACATATATGTCCCACCAGTTTCACTGTAGAGATGCAGAAGTATGAAACATATAGTTTTCTTCACGCCTATGCAGGACTTTTGAACACCATTGTATATATATATATATTATAACGCTGATAGCGTCACTCTGTCCAAAGCCTTTATAGACTGCGCAAGCGCGACGCGTCTGCACAGTCTGGATCCCACAGTGTGACACATCCGGGGAGGAGGATTGTGGCCCAGGAGATCGCGGTATGAGTAAGCACTGAACGCATACCGCTATCTCCAACGTAGAAGCAGAGACGCACCAGGAGGGTGAGTATGAAGGAGGAGGGTGAGCCATGCTATATTCACCTGTCCCCGTTCCACCGCCGGGTCTTCCGCATCCTCTGGCTGTGACGTTCAGGTCATAGGGCGCGATGACGTGGTCAGTGCGCGCCCCCTGCCTCAACAGTCACAGCCAGAGGACACGGATGACAGAGTGGCGCGCGGCGGTGGAACAGGGACAGGTGAATATCGCAAGTGCCGGGTGTGACGGGGCATGCGACAGAGCAGGAAGAGACACCACGCCAGTAATCAATCCAATAAAATTTATCGGAACAGGGAACTGGGACAACACAAATCAAAGTAATTCTGCAGCGTCCGTAATTAGTCTACAATGAGTCCACACAAAGGGAGCAGATCCGGGGGCGCCACCTGGCAATCCGAAGCCAGGGAAAAGAAAAATAATCCTGGGATGGGTTTACTGGATCCAGCAGATGAGGGACACAACACCATTCCACGTGGCAGCTTTTAATCCTCCACACACGGGCACCAGGATCTCGCCTCAGCATACGATCCCAGCCCTTCGCAAGTCACCACACAATTGAATCAGCCAACACATGAGTCTATTGTTCTGTGTCCTGGGATCCATCCCTCCATGAGGGAAAGCTCCCCCTTCTGGTTGTTGACTCAAGCCTGATTACATAGCAGTCCAGGGACACAGACCGGGGGAGGGACACGCTGTTACACCGGGGGCCTTAGCCAGCGGCGACTCCAGCACCTGACCCCCATAGTGCGCTGGTGTTCCCGCCTGCTTAGGCACTCCGCGCCCAGCGACGAGAGGTGAGTCTGTCATTTTTTTTTTTTTTAAATCGCAGCATCAGCATACGGGGCATATTATGCTATGGAGCATCTTATGGGGGCCATCAACGATGGGAGCAGCACATGACAGAATGGGGGCGCAGAATGGGTGCAGCACATTACAGAATGGGGCGCAGGTTGGGAGCAGCACATGACAGAATGGGGGCACAGGATGAGAGCAGCACATGACAGAATGGGGGCGCAGAATGGTTGCAGCACATGACAGAATGGGGGCGCAGAATGGGAGCAGCACATGACAGGATGGGGCGCAGGATGAAAGCAGCACATGACAGGATGGGGGCGCAGGATGGGAGCAGCACATGACAGGATGAGGGCACAGGAAAAGAGTAGCACATGACAAGATGGAGGCGCACAAAACAGGATGAGGGCGCAGGATGGGGCTGCACATGACAGGAAGGGGGCGCAGGATGGGAGCAGCGTATGACAGGATGGGGGTGCAAGATGGTAGCAGCACATGACAAGATTAGGGGGCAGGATGGAAGAGGCGCATACCAGGATGGAGACCATATACCAATATAAATGCTCGCCACCCGGGCGTAGAACAGGTTCAATAGCTAGTGGGTGTGTGTATATATATATATATATATATATATATATATATATATATATATATATATATATAACGCCAAGAAGACCAAAAACGAACGGCACTGTCTGTGAAAAGAGGTTATCCAAAAATTTCGGGTTCAGGTATTAATGAATAATAGTCCTAGCATCAGCCATGCATCAAGATCATAGGTGCTCTTCTGAAAATACACGAAAATCCATGACCATATGCAAGAAGAAAGAGAAGGCACTCACCGATCTAAAATTCCCAACTTTATTTCATCTTCATGTTAAAAAAATACTGACCCGTGGAAGCGCAAGCACAAACGGCCATCGTCTATCCCTGCTCACAAGAACTCCGCTCCTCACTCCCCCGGCCATGGAATTTTTTTAACATTAAGATGAAATAAAGTTGGGAAATTTAGATCGGTGAGTGCCTTCTCTTTCTTCTTGCATATGGTTTTATATATATATATATATATATATATATATATATATATATATATATATATATATATATATATATATATATATATATATATATACACTGTATATATATAGTCTTTATATTGCAGAGAGAGATACATAGAAGAATAGCCGGTAATTCATTTGTCAGCCTCTCTAAAATCACTGCTGGAGCCGACAGGATAGAAGACATGGTTTACATACACTAAGTAGATGCAGAATAGTTAGATATGTACTGTATATGTCAGTGATCAATACAATTAGTATAGTGTGTGTGCAAATTAGAGGACATGTATGTAATTAATAAAAGATTATTTTGGGGGGAAAAAATGTTGCGGGCTCCCGCATAATTTTCCAATCCAGAGAGGGAAAGCCAGCGACTGGAGGCCAATGTTTATAGCCTAAGAAGGGGTTAATACCCATGGATCTCCCCAGGCTATGAATATGAGCCCACAGCTGTATTTTTAGTGTTTACTGGCTATTAAAATAGGGTGGCCCCCCAAAAATGAATTAAATTCCAGAAAAAGCTATGCAGACAGCTGCGGGCTGATATTCATAGCCTAGGAAGGTGCCATGGATATTGACCCCTCATGGCTACAAACACTAGCTCTCAGCCTCCCCAGAAATGTCGCATTTTTAAGATTCACCAATTTCAGCACTTAGCCTCTCTCTTCCCGCTGCCCTGTATCGGTGGTATATGGGGTAATAGTTTGGGGGTTGATGTGACCTTTATATTGTAAGGTCACATCAAGCCCGGCTTAGTAATGGAGAAGTGTCAAGAAGACACCTATCCATTGCTAATCCTATAGTTGTTACAGGTTCAATAAAGACGCAGCCAGGATAAAGTCTTTTAATGAAATAAAACACTAAACACAGTTTTTCATCCTTATTATGCAGCTAATACATACAACGCCCTTGTTCTCCTGTAATTAAAAAAAACCAAAACCAAAAACCCAACAATATACCATACCTGTCAGTCGTTCTGTCCCACGCAGTAATCAATATCTGGGGAAAATACAGTTTGCAACTAGGAGCGGTGCTGAAATGCAACCGCCATGGCTGCAAACTACTGGGGAATGAGGAGATGCTGCCAGTGCAGCTACAGAGACTAGTGCTGATGTCACATAGTGTGCCCTCCCTTCCGGCTTGAACTGCAATGAACTCTGCAGCGTGGGAAAATGAATTGGCATTTTCCCACGCTCTAGAGTTCAGCGCGGGTCAGGCAAGCAGGGAGGGTAGACTCAGTGACTTCACCGCTAGTCACTGAGGCTGCGCTGGCAGCATCTCCTCATTCCCCAGTAGTTTGCAGCTGGGCTGGTAGCATCATAGCACAGTCCTGGTTGCAAACTGTATTTTCACCAGATATGGATTACTGCGTGGGACAGAACAACGGACAGGTATATTGTTGTTTTTTTTTTTATTTTATTCATTACAGGAGATCTATAGGATTAGTAATGGATAGCTGTGTTATTGACACCTCTCCATTACTAAGCCGGGCTTGATGTGACCTTACAATTCAAAGGTCACATCAACCACCCAACTATTACCCCATTGCCACCGCTACAGGGCAGTGGGAAGAGAGAGGCTAAGTGCCATAATTGCCATAAATCATGCAGCTGCGTCAACAAAAACTAAATCTCTGAGCAGTCACAAATACTCGGAGATTTCCCGAGCAACAAGTATATTCGCTCATCACTATTAACTACCTGCAAAAAACACTTGATGAACTTTCGATAGTAGTTTGCAAACCCCAAGAAGCGTTGCAAATAGTGATGAGCGAGTATACTCGTTGCTCGGGCTTTCCCGAGCACGCTCGGGTGGTCTCCCGAGTATTTGTGACTGCTCAGAGATTTAGTTTTTGTTGATGCAGCTGCATAATGTATGGCTGCTAGCCAGCCTGAGTACATGTGGGGGTTGCCTGTTTGCCAGGGAATCCCCACATGTAATCAAGCTGTCTAGTAGCTGTAAATCATGCAGCTGCGGCAAGGAAAACTAAATCTCTGATCAGACATAAATACTTGGAGACCACCCGAGTGTGCTCGGGAAAACCCAAGTAACGAGTATACTCACTCATCACTAGTTGCAAACCCTTCAAGTCACGGGGCTGAACCCAATCACTAATAGCCTGCACCTTCTTGGGATCCATGTGAAACCCCTCATTGGAAACAATCAAACCCAAAAATGATAACTCCTGTACAAAAAATTAACATTTCAAATTTTGAAAAAAGTAGTTTTTCCCTGAGTCTATGAAGGACAGTACGCGAATAGTGAAAATGGGTTTCACTGTTAGGGGAGTAAACCAAGATGTCGTCAAGGTAAATAATCGCAAAGTGACCGATCAGATCAGCAAACACAATATTAATAAAATTTTGAAAAATGGCCAGGGGTGTTTGTTAGCCCGAAGGACGTAAAAAGATTCTCAAAAAGAACTTCTCACGTGAGAAACGCCGTCTTCCACTCGTCTCCCTCTCAAACACTTATCCAATTATAGGCTCCCCACAAATCCAACTTTGAAAATCATTTGGCCCCAGACAACTGGTTACACAAGTCAGGAATGAGAGGAAGTGGGTAAGTGTTTCTCACAGTGATTTTGTTGAGTTCCCGAAAGTCGAGGCAAGGACTCAAACCACCATCTTTTTTCTTTACAAAGAAAAAGCCAGCTGCCATAGGAGAAACATAAGGGCGGATATGCCCCTTACGAAGACTCTCGGCAATATACTCCTTCATGGCCAGCCGCTCAAGACAAGACAGATTAAATTGATGGCACAATTAAAAGATGGATGTGGCGGTAGAACCTCAGCCTCGCTTTCAGAGAACACGTCTTCAAAGACCTTCAGATACTCCGGAATAGCTTCCAGACCGACAGACAACACAGATACACACTTCAAGGACTTAGATAAGGACCATTGAACAATTTCCTCAGTAACCCAGTTAATAACAGGGTTTTGATGCTGTAACCAAGGCATTCCCGACACCAACCCACTATATTTGCCCACTTTGATGCTAATTCTGGTGCCCAGAACCCATTTGGGCTAGGCTGGAGGGACCTGGGTTTGATGCAGGGCATCGCTATTTCTGTATTTTAAGTGTCAGATCAGTGGCCCAAAGCCATTTAACCCCTTAAAAACAGCAGGTCCCTATTAAAATCTGTTAAAATTGGCTGTTTGCCCAGTTTGATGACAGTTCTGATGCCCAGAACTAATTAGGGCCAGGCTGAAGAGACCTGGTTTTATTGTGGGGCTCCCTGTTCTATATGTATGCACTCTGGTATCAGTGGCACAAAGGAATTTAACCCCTTAAAAACACCACTTACTTATTCAAATCTGTGAAAATGGGCTGTTTGCCCACTTTGATGCCAGTTCTGGTGCCCAGAACCCATTTGGGCCAGGCTGGAGAGACCTGGGTTTGATGCAGGGCATCACTGTCTGTGTATTTTAAGTGTCGTATTAGTGGCCCAAAGGCATTTAACCCCTTAAAAACATCAGTTACTTATTCAAATCTGTGAAAATGGGCTGTTTGCCCACTTTGATGCCGGTTCTGGTGCCCAGAAGCCATTTGGGCCAGGCTGGAGAGACCTGGGTTTGATGCAGGGCATCACTGTCTGTGTATTTTAAGTGTCGTATTAGTGGCCCAAAGGCATTTAACCCCTTAAAAACATCAGTTACTTATTCAAATCTGTGAAAATGGGCTGTTTGCCCACTTTGATGCCAGTTCTGGTGCCCAGAACCCATTTGGGCCAGGCTGGAGAGACCTGGGTTTGATGCAGGGCATCACTGTCTGTGTATTTTAAGTGTCGTATTAGTGGCCCAAAGGCATTTAACCCCTTAAAAACATCAGTTACTTATTCAAATCTGTGAAAATGGGCTGTTTGCCCACTTTGATGCCAGTTCTGGTGCCCAGAACCCATTTGGGCCAGGCTGGAGAGACCTGGGTTTGATGCAGGGCATCACTGTCTGTGTATTTTAAGTGTCGTATTAGTGGCCCAAAGGCATTTAAACCCTTAAAAACATCAGTTACTTATTCAAATCTGTGAAAATGGGCTGTTTGCCCACTTTGATGCCAGTTCTGGTGCCCAGAACCCATTTGGGCCAGGCGGGAGAGACCTGGGTTTGATGCAGGGCATCACTGTCTGTGTATTTTAAGTGTCAGATCAGTGGCCCAAAGGCATTTAACCCCTTAAAAACATCAGTTACTTATTCAAATCTGTGAAAATGTGCAATTTGCCCAATTTGATGCCAGTTCTGATGCCCAGAACCCATTTGTGCCAGGCTGGAGTGACATGGATTTCATGTGCGGCATCAGTAGGTATGTAAATCAGGTGTTAGATTAGTGGCACAAAGGCATTTAACCCCTTAAAAATAGCTGTTACTTATTCAAATCTGTGAAAATGGGTGATTTGTCCACTTTGATGCCAGTTTTGATGCCCAGAACCCATTTGTGCCAGGCTGGAGTGACATGGATTTCATGTGGGGCATCAGTAGGTATGTAAATCAGGTGTTAGATCAGTGGCACAAAGGCATCTAACCTCCTCAAAATAGCTGTTACTTATTCAAATCTGTGAAAATGTGCAATTTGCCCCCTTTGATGCCAGTTTTGATGCCCAGAACCCATTTGTGCCAGGCTGCAGTGACATGGATTTCATGTGGGGTACCAGTAGGTATGTAAATCAGGTGTTAGATTAGTGGCACAAAGGCATTTAACCCCTTAAAAATAGCTGTTACTTATTCAAATCTGTGAAAATGGGCGATTTGACCACTTTGATGCCAGTTTTGATGCCCAGAACCCATTTGTGCCAGGCTGGAGTGACATGGATTTCATGTGGGGCATCAGTATATATGTAAATCAGGTGTTAAATCAGTGGCACAAAGGCATTTAACCCCTTAAAAATAGCTGTTACTTATTCAAATCTGTGAAAATGGGTGATTTGCCCACTTTGATGCCAGTTCTGATGCCCAGAACCCATTTGTGCCAGGCTGTATTGACATGCATTTCATGTGGGGCATCATTAGGTATGTTAATCAGGTGTTAGATCAGTGGCACAAAGGCATTTAACCCCTTAAAAATAGCTGTTACTTATTCAAATCTGTGAAAATGTGCAATTTGCCCACTTTGATGCCAGTTCTGATGCCCAGAACCCATTTGTGCCAGGCTGGATTGACATGCATTTCATGAGGGGCATCAGTATGTATGTAAATCAGGTGTTAGATCAGTGGCACAAAGGCATTTAACCCCTCAAAAATAGCTGTTACTTATTCAAATCTGTGAAAATGGGCGATTTGACCATTTTGATGCCAGTTCTGATGCCCAGAACCCATTTGTGCCAGGCTGGAGTGACATGGATTTCATGTGGGGCATCAGTAGGTATGTAAATCAGGTGTTAGATTAGTGGCACAAAGGCATTTAACCCCTTAAAAATAGCTGTTACTTATTCAAATCTGTGAAAATGGGTGATTTGTCCACTTTGATGTCAGTTTTGATGCCCAGAACCCATTTGTGCCAGGCTGGAGTGACATGGATTTCATGTGGGGCATCAGTAAATATGTAAATCAGGTGTTAAATCAGTGGCACAAAGGCATTTAACCCCTTAAAAATAGCTGTTACTTATTCAAATCTGTGAAAATGGGCGATTTGCCCACTTTGATGCCAGTTTTGATGCCCAGAACCCATTTGTGCCAGGCTGGAGTGACATGGATTTCATGTGGGGCATCAGTAAATATGTAAATCAGGTGTTAAATCAGTGGCACAAAGGCATTTAACCCCTTAAAAATAGCTGTTACTTATTCAAATCTGTGAAAATGGGCGATTTGCCCCCTTTGATGCCAGTTTTGATGCCCAGAACCCATTTGTGCCAGGCTGAAGTGATTTGACTTTGATGTGGGGCATCACTAGGTATGTAAATCAGGTGTTAGATTAGTGGCACAAAGGCATTTAACCCCTTAAAAATAGCTGTTACTTATTCAAATACGTGAAAATGGGCGATTTGACCATTTTGATGCCAGTTCTGATGCCCAGAACCCATTTGTGCCAGGCTGGAGTGACATGGATTTCATGTGGGGCATCAGTAGGTATGTAAATCAGGTGTTAGATTAGTGGCACAAAGGCATTTAACCCCTTAAAAATAGCTGTTACTTATTCAAATCTGTGAAAATGGGCGATTTGCCCCATTTGATGCCAGTTTTGATGCCCAGAACACATTTGTGCCAGGCTGAAGTGACATGGATTTCATGTGGGGCATCAGTAGGTATGTTAATCAAGTGTTTAATAAGTGGCACAAAGGCATTTAACCCCTTTAAAATAGCTGTTACTTATTCGCATGTGTGAAAATGGGTGATTTGCCCACTTTGATGCCAGTTCTGATGCCCAGAACCCATTTGTGCCAGGCTGGAGTGACAGGAACTTGATGTGTGGCATCACAGGGTATGCAAGTCAGGTGTCAGATCAGTGGCACAAAGCCATTTAACACCTTTAATACCATACCTCAGTGCCCACTTTGATGCCCATTTTTGTGCCAGCCTTCTAATATTTTTATCTATTTTTAAGTGTATTCACAAAAGGACACATGACCGCATATTATTATATACTCAGAATGGTTTATTTTTATACAAAAACCTGAAAAAAACAGAAAATAAAAAATAGCCGAATAAGAAACTGCTGAATAAGAAACCAACTTCAGCCCGAATAAGAAACTGAACGAATAAGAAACCAACTTCAGCATCGTGGTTTTGGGGGGCTCCGCTGCTGCTGGCTATTGTGGGGGACCCCTGTGGTGGGTTTTTTGGTGGGCTCCGCTGCTGGCTATTGTGGGGGACTGCTGCGGTGTGGTTTTGGGGGGCTCCGCTGCTGCTGGCTATTGTGGGGGACCCCTGTGGTGGGGTTTTGGGGGGCTCCGCTGCTGCTGGCTATCGTGGGGGACCGCTGTGGTAGGATTTTGGGGGGCTCCGCTGCTGCTGGCTATTGTGGGGGATCCCTGCGGTGGGATTTTGGGGGCCTCCGCTGCTGCTGGCTATTGTGGGGGACCCCTGCAGTAGGATTTTGGGGGGCTCTGCTGCTGCTGGCTATTGTGGGGGATCCCTGCGGTGGGATTTTGGGGGACCGTTGCAGTGTGGTTTTGGGGGGCTCCGCTGCTGCTGGCTATTGTGGGGGACCCCTGTGGTGGGGTTTTGGTGGGCTCCGCTGCTGCTGGCTATTGTGGGGGACCCCTGTGGTGGGATTTTGGTGGGCTCCGCTGCTGCTGGCTATTGTGGGGGACCGCTGTGGTAGGATTTTGGGGGGCTCCGCTGCTGCTGGCTATTGTGGGGGATCCCTGCGGTGGGATTTTGGGGGGCTCCGCTGCTGCTGGCTATTGTGGGGGGCCTCCGCTGCTGCTGGCTATTGTGGGGGACCCCTGCAGTAGGATTTTGGGGGGCTCTGCTGCTGCTGGCTATTGTGGGGGACCCCTGTGGTGGGATTTTGGTGGGCTCCGCTGCTGCTGGCTATTGTGGGGGACCCCTGTGGTGGGATTTTGGTGGGCTCCGCTGCTGCTGGCTATTGTGGGGGACTGCTGCGGTGTGGTTTTGGGGGGCTCCGCTGCTGCTGGCTATTGTGGGGGACCGCTGCGGTGTGGTTTTGGGGGGCTCCGCTGCTGCTGGCTATTGTGGGGGACCCCTGTGGTGGGGTTTTGGTGGGCTCCGCTGCTGCTGGCTATTGTGGGGGACCCCTGTGGTGGGTTTTTTGGTGGGCTCCGCTGCTGGCTATTGTGGGGGACTGCTGCGGTGTGGTTTTGGGGGGCTCCGCTGCTGCTGGCTATTGTGGGGGACCCCTGTGGTGGGGTTTTGGGGGGCTCCGCTGCTGCTGGCTATCGTGGGGGACCGCTGTGGTAGGATTTTGGGGGGCTCCGCTGCTGCTGGCTATTGTGGGGGATCCCTGCGGTGGGATTTTGGGGGCCTCCGCTGCTGCTGGCTATTGTGGGGGGCCTCCGCTGCTGCTGGCTATTGTGGGGGACCCCTGCAGTAGGATTTTGGGGGGCTCTGCTGCTGCTGGCTATTGTGGGGGATCCCTGCGGTGGGATTTTGGGGGGCTCCGCTGCTGGCTATTGTGGGGGACCGTTGCGGTGTGGTTTTGGGGGGCTCCGCTGCTGCTGGCTATTGTGGGGGACCCCTGTGGTGGGGTTTTGGTGGGCTCCGCTGCTGCTGGCTATTGTGGGGGACCCCTGTGGTGGGATTTTGGTGGGCTCCGCTGCTGCTGGCTATTGTGGGGGACCGCTGTGGTAGGATTTTGGGGGGCTCCGCTGCTGCTGGCTATTGTGGGGGATCCCTGCGGTGGGATTTTGGGGGGCTCCGCTGCTGCTGGCTATTGTGGGGGGCCTCCGCTGCTGCTGGCTATTGTGGGGGACCCCTGCAGTAGGATTTTGGGGGGCTCTGCTGCTGCTGGCTATTGTGGGGGACCCCTGTGGTGGGATTTTGGTGGGCTCCGCTGCTGCTGGCTATTGTGGGGGACCCCTGCGGTGGGATTTTGGGGGGCTCCGCTGCTGCTGGCTATTGTGGGGGACCGCTGCTGTGTGGTTTTGGGGGGCTCCGCTGCTGCTGGCTATTGTGGGGGACCCCTGTGGTGGGGTTTTGGTGGGCTCCGCTGCTGCTGGCTATTGTGGGGGACCCCTGCGGTGGGATTTTGGGAGGCTCCGCTGCTGCTGGCTATTGTGGGGGACCCCTGCGGTGGGATTTTGGGAGGCTCCGCTGCTGCTGGCTATTGTGGGGGACCCCTGCGGTGGGATTTTGGGAGGCTCCGCTGCTGCTGGCTATTGTGGGGGACCCCTGCGGTGGGCTTTTGGGGGGACCTGCTGCTGCTGGCTATTGTGGGATCTTGTGGGGGGGGGGGAACTGCTGCTGGCTGTTGTGGTGGACTTCTGTGGTAGGCGACCTGCTTGTGTGAGGGGGGCTGCAGGCTATTGGGAGACCCCTGACCTGCTTGTGGGGGGGCGACCTGCTGCATGCTATTGGGGGTGACCCATTTTAGTGGGGGGTGACCTTCTTGTGGGGGGGGGGGACCTGCTGCTGGCAATTGGGGGGACCCCTGTGGTGGGATTTAGGGGTGACCTGCTTATGGGGTGACTTGTTTGGGGTGGGAGACCTGCTGCTGGCTATTGGGGTGACCCCTATGGTGGGACCCCTGTGGTGTGATTTGGGGGCGACCTGCGTGCGGGGGACCCCTTTTAGTGAGGGTGACCTGCTTATGGTTGGATTTGGGGAGGCGACCTGCTTGTTGCGGGACCCCTTTTAGTGGGGGCGACCTGCTTGTGGAGGGGTGACCTGCTGATGGCTATTGATGGGCCCCTGTGGTGGGGTTTGGGGGTGACCTGCTGGCTATTGAGGGGGACCCCTGTGGTGGGGTTTGGAGGTGACGTGCTGTTTACGGGGTGGACCCCTTTTAGTGGGGGCGACCTGCTGCTGGCTATTGGGGAGCCCCTGGTGGTGGGGTTTGAGGGCGACATGCTTGTGGTCGGGTTTTGGGAGGGCGTGACCTGCTGTCTATTGGGGGGACCCTTGTGGTGGATGTGGGGGGAGACCTGTGGTGGGATGTGGGGGTGACCTGCTTGTGGTGGGATGTGGGGAGGCGACCTGCATGTGAGGGGTGACCTGCTGCAGGCTATTTGGGGGACCCCTGTGGTGAGATTTGAGGGCGACCTGCTTGTGGGGAGGTGACATGCTTGTCGTTGAATGTGGGGAGGCGACCTGCTTGTCGTTGAATGTGGGGAGGCGACCTGCATGTCGTTGAATGTGGGGAGGCGACCTGCTTGTCGTTGAATGTGGGGAGGCGACCTGCTTGTCGTTGAATGTGGGGAGGCGACCTGCTTGTCGTTGAATGTGGGGAGGCGACCTGCTTGTCGTTGAATGTGGGGAGGCGACCTGCTTGTCGTTGAATGTGGGGAGGCGACCTGCTTGTCGTTGAATGTGGGGAGGCGACCTGCTGCTGGCTATTGGGGGGATCCCGTGGTGGGATTTGGGGATGACCTGCTGCTTACAGATGGAACCCTTTTATTGGGGGGTGACCTGCTGCTTACTGGGGGATCCCTTTTATTGGGGGGCGACCTGCTTATGGGTTGGGTTTGGGGGGGCTGAAGAGGGTTTAAGCTGGGTGGGGGGTGGACATCGAAGGGGGTGTGTGCTGGGTGGGGGGGGTCCACGTCCGATGGGTGTTGGACGTCCGAAGGGGGTGTGTGCTGGGTGGGGGGGTCCACGTCCGATGGGGGTTTGTGCTGGGTGGGGGGGTCCACGTCCGATGGGGGTTTGTGCTGGGTGGGGGGGTCCACGTGTGATGGGGGTTTGTGCGGGGTAGGGGGTCTGCATCTGGGGGTTTCTGCTGGGTGGGGGGTTCCACGTCCGGTGGGGGTTGTACGTCCGGTGGGGGTTGGACGTCCGATGAGAGTTTAAGCTGGGGTGGCGTTCGATTGGAGGGGGTGTCTGATGGGATTTATGGTTGGGGCAGGGGGCGTCATATTTGGATTTACGCTTGAGGGGAGGGAATGTCTGGTGGGCTTTGGATTTATCCTGTGGGGTCCGCTGGTTAATATGAGGTGGATGTTTCTGACTGGGGGAGCGAGGTTATGCTGTGTGGCCCGCTGGTTAATGTGAGGTGGAGGTTTCTGACTGGGGGAGCGAGGTTATGCTGTGTGGCCATCTGGTTGATTTGGGGGGGGGGGGGGGCTAATGCTTCATTGGGGTACACAAAAAAAATATGAGTGTATGCTGCTTATGCTATGCAAAAAAAAAATTTAGGTATTTCCCTGTAGAGTAGGCCACACCACCAACTGGCACGAAGCTAATCCTTTTTAGCTTAATGTCAGTAGGAGGCAGACATGGGTCTGGACCACCCAGCCCAGTTCTGACTTAGGTTTTGGGGTTTTTTTTTATTAACGATTTTCCTTTTTCTTTATTTTTCTTTTTTTTTTTTTCAGATACGGCTTTTGAGGGCGACAGTGGAATTGTCACTCTAATCTCCCACCTAGAATTGTCACTACCGTATCATCTGTGGTCTACGAGGCAAGGCCCTAACACATCAAGAGTGTTTGTGGTTCCCCAGAGGACGGTCCATGCCACGAATCCCCCTACCCTCTGGCCCCCCCAGAGCCAGATAGAGTAGGGAGGGAAGACTAATCCGTTATGTGCCAGCCGCCGAAAGGTCTGCGTCCAGGTTATTCCATGCCCATCTTCATCATCGGTCTGTGAAGAATGATGTGTGATCTTCAGGACACATATATCCTACCAGGCAGTGAGGAGGCTACTTTAAAAAAAAAAAAAATATGGAAAGGACAGGACAAGTATGTCCTAGTTTGCCCCTGAGCAATATGGACGTCTCCTGGGGAAACCTTCCTATTCATGCAGCCTCCATGTTTTCCAGAGGCTCCTGTGACCCTGCTCTTAAAATATCCAGGCTTCGGTCTAGGCCTTCTCTGGTGGCCGGTCCACACCGCCAGTGCCCTGAACAATCATGCACGCCAACTTTCTAGTGTGTCCTACTCTGCACCTATCAGTTTAAGAGTACTTCGCTTCTGCAACAGAGGACTAAAGTCTGCCTCCCAAGAGATCTGCTGTTCAATTTTGGTTGTTTTGGAAATGTTCTGTCCAAAAAACCGACGGGACAACTCTCCGACCCGCCAGGAAAAGACGAGACCTTCCTTTAGGCCAACCCCCTCCTGGCATCCATGAACCCACCAGCACTGGTCTGCTAGGCCTGGATCTAGCAGACTCTCTTCGACATGATGGGGCGTTCCCACCTTGGATGTTTCTCAGGGTCGGCTGCCGTGTCCTTCACAATTCAAGGCCGGTATTATGATCTCTGGTCTGGGACACCAAAACCTCAGACATCGGAGGCAGGCCTGGGGGGAACAGAGCCACATACCAAACCGACAGTCCAGCCCGCATGCACCAACAGCATACTACAGTTTTACAATACTTTAGAAATGCATAAAATGAAACAAGCAAAGGCATAAAGTTATTCACTGCAAAAAAAATGCAGTTTTATAAAATTGGAAATGTTTCTATATCTAATGGTAAAATGATATTTATCCAGTATTTCTATAAGTAAAAGTCTGAGATTTCTGTGGGAAATGGTCATTTGTCCCTCTTAAACCAGTTCTGAATGTAAATAAAACATTGCTCTGATGAAGTCTCCACATTGTATTTTCGCCTTTCATTTCATGCGTAGGGCAGGACAAGCCCATGATGTATCTGTGTAACACATGGTAGGTGCTATAATAGCAGCCGTAGGCTGGTTTCACACCAGCGTTCGGCAGGGCTGCGGATGGCAGCCTTCTTCCTCCGTTAAGGCTACTTTCACACTAACGTCGCTTGCTGTACGTCTCAATGCGTCGTTTTGGAGAAAAAACGCATCCTGCAAAGTTGCCTGCAGGATGCGTTTTTTCTCCATAGACTTTCATTAGCAACACATTGGGACGGATTGCCACACGTCGCATCCGCTATGCGACAGATGCGTCGTGTTTTGGCGGACCGTCGGCACAAAAAAAGTTCCATGTAACTTTTTTTTGTGCGTCGAGTCCGCCATTTTCGACCGCGCATGTGTGGCCGAAACTCCGCCCCCTCCTCCCCGGAACTCACAATGGGCCACGGATGCGTTGTAAAACTGTCTCCGCTGCCCACGTTGTTCTACATAAAACACACTGTCCGTCGGGCCGACGGTTTGCGACGGCCCGTACCGACTGACTAGTGTGAAAGTAGCCTAAGCCCTGCTCACTGCCACAACTCTTCATTCAGTTCCGCCTACGTCTGCATGCGTCCTGCATACCCTATCTTTAATATTGGGTACGCAGGCCAAGCGGATGCCTCCGCATGCGTTGTTTTAACGCTGCGCCGACTGCAATAAAATGCAACATGTTGCGTTCGACACAGTTCAGCGCATCTTCAAAATGAGGCATGCCTGCGTACCCAATGTTAGATAGGGGACGCATGCAGACTTAGGCGGAGCTGAAGGAAGAGGCGCAGCAGTGGGCGGGGCTTAATGGAGGAAGAAGGCTGCCGAACGCTGGTGTGAAACCTGCCTGAGACAGGTAAGCCACCTTTGAAACAGTGTTCACATGTACAAGCTCTTAGCCCCTTTGTGGCGGTGCCAATTTTTTAAAATCTGACCAGTGTCACTTTATATAGTAATAACTCTGGAATGCTTCAACATCCCATTGATTTTGAGATTAATTTTTTTTTCCGTGTTATATTAGACTTTATGATAATGGTAAACTTGAGTTGATATGTTTTGCTTTATTTTGTAAAAAATCAGAAATTTTACAAATTTTAAAAAATATAAATTTTTAATGATTTTCGCTTTAAGGCCGGAGTCACACTAGAGAGGAATACGGACGAGTGCTATGCGAGAAAAAAATCGCATAGCACTCGAACCAATGTTAATCTCCCATCACTTTTTTTTCACGGCCGTATATGTGCGAGTGAAATTGCAGTATGCTGTGATTTGCACCGTATATCAGCCGAGACTCGCCAATGAAAGTCTATTTGTGCACGAAAAACTCGCACCACACGGGCCATCAGTGTGACTTGCGAGAAATACGCAACGGTGTCCTTTGAAAGGCCGACAATTCAGGTGCAGTGTACAATAAAATCACACTGACAGGTTACAATAGAATAGATATATACACACACAGTATAGGTGTATATAAAATCTAAAGAGATACACTACAGACCAAAAGTTTGGACACACCTTCTCATTTAAAGATTTTTCTGTATTTTCATGACTGAAAATTGTACATTCACACTGAAGGCATCAAAACTATGAATTAACACATGTGGAATTATATACTTAATTTCAGTTGTTTCACACTTTTTTGTTATGTCTTATATTCTAGGTTCTTCAAAGTAGCCACCTTTTTCTTTGATGACTGCTTTTCACACTCTTGGCATTCTCTTGATGAGCTGCAAGAGGTAGTCACTGGGAATGATTTTCACTTCACAGGTGTGCCCTGTCAGGTTTAATAAGTGGGATTTCTTGCCTTATAAATGGGTTTGGGACCATCAGTTGTGTTGTGCAGAAGTCTGGTGGATACACAGCTGATAGTCCTACTGAATAGACTGTTAGCTGCTTTTTTCTTGCCATAATACAAATTCTAAGTAAAGAAAAACGAGTGGCCATCATTACTTTAAGAAATGAAGGTCAGTCAGTCCGAAAAATTGGGAAAACTGAAAGTGTCCCCAAGTGCAGTGGCAAAAACCACCAAGCGCTACTAAGAAACTGGCTCACATGAGGACCGCCCCAGGAAAGGAATACCAAGAGTCATCTCTGCTTCTGAGGATAAGTTTATCCGAGTCACCAGCCTCAGAAATCGCAGGTTAACAGCAGCTCAGATTAGAGACCAGGTCAATGCCACACAGAGTTCTAGCAGCAGACACATCTCTACAACAACTGTTAGGGCTTGTTTCCATTTGCGAGAAACGCATCCGTATCTCGCATGTGGAAACCAAGCTGTGGCGCCGGCACTTTGGAGCGGAGCGTGCAGCTCCATGAGTTCCTATGCGGCCGCACGCTCCGCTCTGGAGTGCCGGTGCTACAGCTTGGTTTCCACATGCGAGATACGGACGTGTTTCTCGCAAATGGAAACAAGCCCTTAAGAGGAGACTTTGTGCAGCAGGCCTTCATGGTAAAATAGCTGCTAGGAAACCACTGCTAAGGACAAGCAACAAGCAGAAGAGACTTGTTTGGGCTAAATAACGCAAGGAATGGACATTAGACCAGTGGAAACCTGTGCTTTGGTCAGATGTGTCCAAATTTTAGATCTTTGGTTCCAACCACCGTGTCTTTGTACACAGAAAATGTTAACGGATGGACTCTAAATGCCTGGTTTCCACCGTGAAGCATGGAGGAGGAGGTGTGATGGTGTGGGGGGCTTTGCTGGTGACACTGTTGGGGATTTATTCAAAATTGAAGGCATACTGAACCAGCATGGCTACCACAGCATCTTGCAGCGACATGCTATACCATCCGGTTTGCTTTTAGTTGGACCATCATTTATTTTTCAACAGGACAATGACCCCAAGCACACCTCCAGGCTGTGTAAGGGCTATTTGACCAAGAAGGAGAGTGATTGGGTGCTACGCCAGATGACCTGGCCTCCACAGTCACCAGACCTGAACCCAATCAAGATGGTTTGGGGTGAGCTGGACCGCAGAGTGAAGGCAAAAAGGGCCAACAAGTGCTAATCATCTCTGGGAACTCCTTCAAGATTGTTGGAAGACCATTCCCAGTGACTACCTCTTGAAGCTCATCAAGAGACTGCCAAGAGTGTGCAAAGCAGTCATCAAAGCAAAAGGTGGCTACTTTGAAAAACCTAGAATATAAGACATATTTTCAGTTGCCTTCCACTTTTATTAAGTATATAATTCCACATAGTTTTGATGCCTTCAGTGTGAATGTACAGTTTTCATAGTCATGAAAATACAGAAAAATCTTTAAATGAGGTGTGTCTAAACATTTGGTCTGTACTGTGTGTGTGTGTGTATATGTGTGTATGTATATATATATATATATATATATATATATATATATATATATATATATATATATATAATATATCACACGGACAGCGGAATAGCTGATAGTTAATTTGTCGGCTTCTGTTAAATCATTGCAGAGGCTGACAGGATAGGAGACATGGTTTACATACAGTAAACCATTGCAGAACAGTTAGACTTATATAGGTCAGTGACTAATACAGTTAGTAGTGTGTGTGTGTGTGTGTGTGTGTGTGTGTGTGTGTGTGTGTGTGTGTGTAAATTTGGGGCCTGTATGTATTTAATAATGTTTTCACTGAAAAAACTGGCGTGGGCTCCCGCACAATTTTCTGTGCCACAGAGGGAAAGCCAGTGACTGAGAACAGATATTATAGCCTAGAGAGGGACCATGGTTATTGCCACCCCAGAAAAGGTGCATCTGTAAGATGCGCCAATTCTGGCACTCAGCCTCTGTCTTCTCACTGCCCTGTAGCGGTGGCATATGGGGTAATAAGGGGTTAATGTCACCTTTGTATTGTAAGATGACATTAGGCCAGCTTAGTAATGGAGAGATGTCTGATAGATGCCTCTCCATTACTAACCTGTGGGCTTGATGTTACTTGACAATAAAAAGGTGACATCAACCGCACAATTATGAACCCTTCTGCTACAGGGCAAGTGGGAAGAGCGAGGCTAAGTGCCAGAATATAAGTATAAGATGCGCCATTTCTGCGACGGCTGAGAGCTGATGGTTTTTAGCCTGTGGGGCTGCCAATATCCATGGCCTCTTCACAGGCTATAAATATCAGCCTACAGCTGTCTGCCTAGCATTTGCTGGTTGGATTTTATGTCAATATTTTGTGTCCCCCTGTAAAATAGCCAGTAAAGGCTAAGCAAACAGCTGTGAGCTGATATTAATAGCCTGGGAACCTTTATGGTTATTGGCTCCTTTCCAGAATAGTAACATCAGCTGTCAGCTTTCCCACTGCTGGTTATGAAAATTATGCGGGAGCCCATGCAGGTTTTATTTTTTGAAAAATAAACATATTGCATTTCACGCAGGTTTCTTAGTTGTTTTTTTTACAGCATATGTAGGTTAATTATGTTAATGCTCCTACATGGGTGTGTGTGTGTCTTTAGTTAATATTAATGAGGGTATCTCGTGAAGAGTTTGAATAAGGAAATGCATCAAATTCCTTTATTTTTTAATATATCTTTATTTAGCGCTCACGATTTACAGAAACGCATAAAAAAGTACAGAATTTCCACTGCGTTTTCTGCTAAGAGACGCACTAACCATGCAGACATTTTCCTCAAGCAAATCTGCAACGTGCGCACATAGCCTTAACCATTATGCGTCCATATTCATTAATGAGCAGAACCACGTGACCGCTGAACACAGGAAGAGCTGCCCGGAGACCATCGGACATGCAGGGACCGTGCCAGGAGCAGGTGAGTATGTGACAGCCGCCGCTTCCCCGCCGACAATGACTCGAGTATAAGCCGAGAGGGTCTCTTTCTGCCCCAAAAAATTTCGGCTTATACGCGAGTATATACGGTACAGCACTCTAGAAGGGTGTGTGTATAAGGGCATATAGGTGCTGGTGGTACTATATATGGGGAAAACCTGGTGACAGGTTCCCTTTAAGAAACCTATGGAACTAGGTTAAAATTAGCATTTTTTGGGATGGTGAAAAACTTGTAATTTAAATATTGATGGTGGCTGAACTGCAGGTGGTCTGTGTCGCTTCATAAGTTTAAGGCCGGGGTCACACTAGCGTAGAATATGGACGAGCGATATGTGAGAAAGCATCGCATGGCACTCGGACCAGTGTTAATCTATGGGGCAGATCACATCTGTGATTATTTTTTCATGCCAAATCAGCATACGAGAACAATCGCAGCATATATACCTGACGGGCCCATACAGTCTATATCTACAATAATATATACCTGACAGGGGCCCATACATTCTGATATCATCACTAATATATACCTGACGGGCCCATACATTCTGATATCATCAGTAATATATACCTGACAGGAGCCCATACATTCTGATACCATCACTAATATATACCTGACAGGGGCCCATACAGTCTATATCTACAATAATATATACCTGACAGGGGCCCATACATTCTGATATCATCACTAATATATATACCTGACGGGGCCCATACATTCTGATATCATAACTAATATATACCTGACAGGGGCCCATACATTCTGATATCATCACTAATATATATACCTGACGGGGCCCATACATTCTGATATCATCACTAATATATACCTGACGGGGCCCATACATTCTGATATCATAACTAATATATACCTGACAGGGGCCCATACATTCTGATACCATCACTAATATATACCTGACAGGGGTCCATACATTCTGATATCATCACTAATATATACCTGACAGGGGCCCATACATTCTGATATCATCACTAATATATACCTGACAGGAGCCCATACATTCTGATATCATCAGTAATATATACCTGACAGGGGCCCATACATTCTGATACCATCACTAATATATACCTGACAGGAGCCCATACATTCTGATATCATCAGTAATATATACCTGACAGGGGCCCATACATTCTGATACCATCACTAATATATACCTGACAGGGGCCCATACATTCTGATATCATCAGTAATATATACCTGACAGGAGCCCATACATTCTGATATCATCAGTAATATATACCTGGCAGGAGCCCATACATTCTGATATCATCAGTAATATATACCTGACAGGAGCCCATACATTCTGATATCATCAGTAATATATACCTGACAGGAGCCCATACATTCTGATATCATCAGTAATATATACCTGACAGGAGCCCATACATTCTGATACCATCACTAATATATACCTGACAGGGGCCCGTACATTCTGATATCACTACTGTAATATATACCTCACAGAGGCCCATACATTCTGATATCATCAGTAATATATACCTGACAGGAGCCCATACATTCTGATATCATCAGTAATATATACCTGACAGGGGCCCATACATTCTGATACCATCACTAATATATACCTGACAGGGGCCCATACATTCTGATATCATCACTAATATATACCTGACAGGGGCCCATACATTCTGATACCATCACTAATATATACCTGACAGGAGCCCGTACATTCTGATATCATCAGTAATATATACCTGACAGGAGCCCACACATTCTGATATCATCACTAATATATACCTGACAGGAGCCCATACATTCTGATACCATCACTAATATATACCTGACAGGAGCCCATACATTCTGATACCATCACTACTGTAATATATACCTGACAGGGGCCCATACATTCTGATATCATCACTAATATATACCTGACAGGGGCCCATACATTCTGATACCATCACTAATATATACCTGACAGGAGCCCATACATTCTGATATCATCACTAATATATACCTGACAGGGGCCCATACATTCTGATACCATCACTAATATATACCTGACAGGAGCCCATACATTCTGATATCATCACTAATATATACCTGACAGGGGTCCATACATTCTGATATCATCACTAATGTATGGGCCCCGTCAGGTATATATATTCTGATATCATCAGTAATATATACCTGACAGGGGCTCATACATTCTGATATCATCACTAATATATACCTGACAGGAGCCCATACATTCTGATATCATCACTAATATATACCTGACAGGAGCCCATGCATTCTGATACCATCACTAATATATTCCTGACAGGAGCCCATACATTCTGATATCATCACTAATATATACCTGACAGGAGCCCATACATTCTGATATCATCACTAATATATACCTGACAGGAGCCCATACATTCTGATATCATCACTAATATATATACCTGACGGGGCCCATACATTCTGATATCATCAGTAATATATACCTGACAGAGGCCCATACATTCTGATATCATCAGTAATATATACCTGACAGGAGCCCAAACATTCTGATATCATCACTAATATATACCCGACAGGGGCCCATACATTCTGATACCATCACTGATATATATACCTGACAGGGGCCCATACATTCTGATATCATCACTAATATATACCTGACAGGAGCGCATACATTCTGATATCATCACTAATATATACCTGACAGGAGCCCATGCATTCTGATACCATCACTAATATATACCTGACAGGGGCCCATACATTCTGATATCATCAGTAATATATACCTGACAGGGGCCCATACATTCTGATATCATCACTAATATATATACATGACGGGGCCCATACATTCTGATATCATCACTAATATATACCTGACAGGGGCCCATACATTCTGATATCATCACTAATATATACCTGACAGGGGCCCATACATTCTGATATCAGTAATATATACCTGACAGGGGCCCATACATTCTGATATCATCACTAATATACACCTGACAGGGGCCCATACATTCTGATATCATCACTAATATATACCTGACAGGGGCCCATACATTCTGATATCAGTAATATATACCTGACAGAGGCCCATACATTCTGATATCATCACTAATATACACCTGACAGGGGCCCATACATTCTGATATCATCACTAATATATACCTGACAGGAGCCCATACATTCTGATATCATCACTAATATATATACCTGACGGGGCCCATACATTCTGATATCATCAGTAATATATACCTGACAGAGGCCCATACATTCTGATATCATCAGTAATATATACCTGACAGGAGCCCAAACATTCTGATATCATCACTAATATATACCCGACAGGGGCCCATACATTCTGATACCATCACTGATATATATACCTGACAGGGGCCCATACATTCTGATATCATCACTAATATATACCTGACAGGAGCGCATACATTCTGATATCATCACTAATATATACCTGACAGGAGCCCATGCATTCTGATACCATCACTAATATATACCTGACAGGGGCCCATACATTCTGATATCATCAGTAATATATACCTGACAGGGGCCCATACATTCTGATATCATCACTAATATATATACATGACGGGGCCCATACATTCTGATATCATCACTAATATATACCTGACAGGGGCCCATACATTCTGATATCATCACTAATATATACCTGACAGGGGCCCATACATTCTGATATCAGTAATATATACCTGACAGGGGCCCATACATTCTGATATCATCACTAATATACACCTGACAGGGGCCCATACATTCTGATATCATCACTAATATATACCTGACAGGGGTCCATACATTCTGATATCATCAGTAATATATACCTGACAGGGGCCCATACATTCTGATATCATCACTAATATACACCTGACAGGGGCCCATACATTCTGATATCATCACTAATATATACCTGACAGGGGCCCATACATTCTGATATCATCACTAATATATATACCTGACGGGGCCCATACATTCTGATATCATCAGTAATATATACCTGACAGAGGCCCATACATTCTGATATCATCAGTAATATATACCTGACAGGAGCCCATACATTCTGATATCATCAGTAATATATACCTGACAGGGGCCCATACATTCTGATATCACCACTAATATATACCTGACAGGAGCCCATACATTCTGATATCATCACTAATATATACCTGACAGGAGCCCATACATTCTGATACCATCACTAATATATACCTGACAGGAGCCCATACATTCTGATATCATCACTAATATATACCTGACAGGGGCCCATACATTCTGATACCATCACTAATATATACCTGACAGGGGCCCATACATTCTGATATCATCACTAATATATATACCTGAGAGGAGCCCATGCATTCTGATATCATCACTAATATATACCTGACAGGGGCCCATACATTCTGATATCATCACTAATATATACCTGACAGGAGCCCATACATTCTGATACCATCACTAATATATACCTGACAGGAGCCCATACATTCTGATACCATCACTAATATATACCTGACAGGAGCCCATACATTCTGATACCATCACTAATATATACCTGACAGGAGCCCATACATTCTGATATCATCACTAATATATATACCTGACGGGGCCCATACATTCTGATATCATCAGTAATATATACCTGACAGGGGCCCATACATTCTGATATCATCAGTAATATATACCTGACAGGAGCCCATGCATTCTGATACCATCACTAATATATACCCGACAGGGGCCCATACATTCTGATATCACCACTAATATATACCTGACAGGAGCCCATACATTCTGATATCATCAGTAATATATACCTGACAGGGGCCCATACATTCTGATATCACCACTAATATATACCTGACAGGAGCCCATACATTCTGATATCATCACTAATATATACCTGACAGGAGCCCATACATTCTGATACCATCACTAATATATACCTGACAGGAGCCCATACATTCTGATACCATCACTAATATATACCTGACAGGGGCCCATACATTCTGATACCATCACTAATATATACCTGACAGGGGCCCATACATTCTGATATCATCACTAATATATATACCTGAGAGGAGCCCATGCATTCTGATATCATCACTAATATATACCTGACAGGAGCCCATACATTCTGATATCATCACTAATATATACCTGACAGGAGCCCATACATTCTGATACCATCACTAATATATACCTGACAGGAGCCCATGCATTCTGATACCATCACTAATATATACCTGACAGGAGCCCATGCATTCTGATACCATCACTAATATATACCTGACAGGAGCCCATACATTCTGATATCATCACTAATATATATACCTGACGGGGCCCATACATTCTGATATCATCAGTAATATATACCTGACAGAGGCCCATACATTCTGATATCATCAGTAATATATACCTGACAGGAGCCCATGCATTCTGATACCATCACTAATATATACCCGACAGGGGCCCATACATTCTGATATCATCAGTAATATATACCTGACAGGGGCCCATACATTCTGATATCATCACTAATATATATACATGACGGGGCCCATACATTCTGATATCATCAGTAATATATACCTGACAGGGGCCCATACATTCTGATATCATCACTAATATATACCTGACAGGGGCCCATACATTCTGATATCACCACTAATATATATACCTGACAGGGGCCCATACATTCTGATATCATCACTAATACATACCTGACAGGAGCCCATACATTCTGATATCATCACTAATATATACCTGACAGGGGCCCATACATTCTGATATCATCACTAATATATACCTGACAGGGGCCCATACATTCTGATATCATCACTAATATATACCTGACAGGGGCCCATACATTCTGATATAATCAGTAATATATACCTGACAGGGGCCCATACATTCTGATATCAGTAATATATACCTGACAGGGGCCCATACATTCTGATATCATCACTAATATACACCTGACAGGGGCCCATACATTCTGATATCATCACTAATATATACCTGACAGGGGCCCATACATTCTGATATCATCAGTAATATATACCTGACAGGGGCCCATACATTCTGATATCATCACTAATATACACCTGACAGGGGCCCATACATTCTGATATCATCACTAATATATACTTGACAGGGGCCCATACATTCTGATATCATCACTAATATACACCTGACAGGGGCCCATACATTCTGATACCATCACTGATATATATACCTGACAGGGGCCCATACATTCTGATATCATCAGTAATATATACCTGACAGGGGCCCATACATTCTGATATCATCACTAATATA
Source organism: Ranitomeya variabilis (assembly GCF_051348905.1). Taxonomy (NCBI): domain Eukaryota; kingdom Metazoa; phylum Chordata; class Amphibia; order Anura; family Dendrobatidae; genus Ranitomeya; species Ranitomeya variabilis. Next base: position 632,543,567 of record NC_135235.1, read on the forward strand.
TACCTGACAGGGGCCCATAATTCTGATATCATCACTAATATATACCTGACAGGGGCCCATACATTCTGATATCACCACTAATATATATACCTGACAGGGGCCCATACATTCTGATATCATCACTAATATATACCTGACAGGAGCCCATACATTCTGATATCATCAGTAATATATACCTGACAGGGGCCCATACAGTCTGTATCTACAATAATATATACCTGACAGGAGCCCGTACAGTCTGTATCTACAATAATATATGCCTGACAGGAGCCCGTACAGTCTGTATCTACAATAATATATACCTGACAGGAGCCCGTACAGTCTGTATCTACAATAATATATATCTGACAGGAGCCTGTACAGTCTATATCTACAATAATATATACCTGACAGGAGCCCATACAGTCTATATCTACAATAATATATACCAGGAAGGAGCCCATACACTCTAGCATCTTCACAGTGAGCCGGCTAGAGTGTATGGGCTGCAGTCAGGACCTGGAAGGAGCCCATACACTCTAGGCTCAACCCTCAGTGTATGCAGGACTCCGCTGTGCTGGTTGTCATGGTGCTGGATGAGGGGAAGTTTATGTGTGGGGTCAGGAGGGGTTTACAGTGTGGATGTAGCAGAGCCGTGTGTGTACGAGATGACCGGAGCAGAGCCGTGTGTGTATGAGGTGTACAGAGCGGAGCCGTGTGTGTACGAGGTGTACGGAGAGGAGCCGTGTCTGTACGAGGTGTACGGAGCGGAGCCGTGTGTGTACGATGTGTACGGAGCGGAGCCGTGTGTGTGTACGAGGTGTACGGAGAGGAGCCGTGTCTGTACGAGGTGTACGGAGCGGAGCAGTGTGTGTGTACGAGGTGTACGGAGAGGAGCCGTGTCTGTACGAGGTGTACGGAGCGGAGCCGTGTCTGTACGAGGTGTACGGAGCGGAGCCGTGTGTGTACGACGTGTACGAAGCGGAGCCGTGTGTGTACGAGGTGTACGGAGCGGAGCAGTGTGTGTGTACGAGGTGTACGGAGCGGAGCCGTGTGTGTACGAGGTGTAAGGAGCGGAGCCGTGTATGTACGAGGTGTAAGGAGCGGAGCCGTGTGTGTACGAGGTGCACAGAGCGGAGCCGCATGTGTACGAGGTGTATGGAGCGGAGCCACGTGTGCACGAGGTGTGTGGAGTCGTTCGTGTGAGGCCTACTTAAATGTATGTTTAGTAAATGCACCGACCAAGCCTGAGTGTGTGACACTGGCCCTTAGGGCTCATACTCACTTGCACGAAACTCGGATGAGCCTCGCATGTTAATACCTGGCGCTGCTGCCGGCACTCAGATCGGAGCGTCCGCATAGGAATACATGCAGCCACATGATCCGCTCCTCTGTGCCAGGTGCAGTGCCGGGAATTAACATGCGAGACTCATCCGAGTTTCGCGCAAGTGAGTATGACCCCTTATACTCAGAGTTTTTATGCTGGGAAGCTTTTGACTGCAAAAAAAAAAAAAGCCCTGTGTGAACAAGGCCCAATGGTTCTTAATTTTAGGAATTGAAAACACAATTTGAGCTTCCTTTATCAGGCAGAGATAGTTATTCCACCCTGATATAAGGATTCTGTTTATGTCTGCCAGGAAAGATGGGGGCTCAGGGACCCGACATACTGAAACTTAGAAAGGTAGAGTTGGAAGGAACCTCCAGAGTCATCATGTTTAACTCCTCGCTTAAAGGGAACCTATCACCCCAAAATAGAAGGTGAGCTAAGGCCACCGGCATCCGGGGCTTATCTACAGCATTCTGTAATGCATTCTGTAATGCTGTAGATAAGCCCCCGATGTATCCTGAAAGATGAGAAAAAGAGGTTAGATTATACTCACCCAGGGGCGGTCCTGCTGCAGTCTGGTCCGATGGGCGTCGCGATCCGGGTCCTCCCATCTTCTTACGATGATATCCTCTTCTTGTCTTCACACTGCGGCTCCAGCGCAGGCGTGCTTTGTTTGCCCTGTTGAGGGCAGAGCAAAGTACTGCAGTGCGCAGGCGCCGGGAAAGGTCAGAGAGGCCCGGTGCCTGCACACTGAAGTACTTTGCTCTGCCCTCAACAGGGCAGACAAAGTGCGCCTGTGCCGGAGTCGCAGCATGAAGACAAGACGAGGACGTCATCGTAAGAAGATGGGAGGCCCCGGACCGCAACGCCCATCACATCGGACCGTCCGCCCAGGTGAGTATAATCTAACCTCTTTTTCTCATCTTTCAGGATACATCAGGGGCTTATCTACAGCATTACAGAATGCTGTAGAAAAGCCCGATGCCGGTGGGCTTAGCTCACCTTCGATTTTGGGGGTGACAGGTTCCCTTTAATGCAGGATTCACTAAATCACCTCAGACAGATGTCTGTCCAGCCTCCGTTTAAAGAATTCCATTGAAGGAGAACTCACCACCTCTCGTGGCAGCCTGTTCCACTCATTGATCACACTCACTGTCAAATAGTTTTTTTTTCTAATATCAAATTTGTGTCTCCTCCCATTCCGTTTCATCCCATTGCTTCTAGTCTTTGTGCAAACGAGAATAGGGGTGATCACTCTATACTATGACAATCCTTGAGATATTTGTAGACCGCTATAAGTCTCCTCTCAGTCTTCTTTTTTACAAGCTAAACATTCCCACATCCTTTAACCTTTCCTCATAGGACATGGTTTGCAGAGCGGTCACCATTCTGATCTCTCTTCCCTGAACTTCCTCCAGTTTGTTAAAATGTGGTGCCCAAAACTGGACACAGGATTCCAGATGAGGTCTGACCAAAGAAGATTAGAGGGAATAATTACTTCAGGTGATCTAGACTCTATTTTTCTAATAATACATCCCAGAATTGCGTTTGCCTTTTTTTGCTGCTGCATCACACTGTTGACTCATGTTCAGTCTGTGATCTATTATTACACCCAAGTCTTTTTCACATGTGCTGTTGCTTAGTCCTATTCCTCTCATTCTGTGTTTTTTTTCTTGCCCAGACGTAGGACTTTGCATTAAAAACCATTCTGTTAGTTGCTGCCCACAGTCCCAGTTTGTTTAGATCTTTTTGAATCCTCTCTATCTTCTCTAGTATTAGCTATACTTCCTAGCTTTGTGTCATCAGCAAATTTAATCAGTTTACCCTAAATTCCTTCATCTAAATTATTGATGAAGATGTTGTCCAGGGCCCAGGACAAAGCCTTATGGTACCCCACTTGCTTGAGACTTTCTTCCAATTCTGAAGAAGCATTGATGTACTATTTTAGAATCCAACTTAAACATCAATATTTTTCTTTGTTGAATTCTTTTGGGAAGAGCCCTAAAAGGGTGGTGGAGATTAGTGTTAGAGCGTAGTCAAACGATCGTATAACACAGACGACGGTCTGGTGGCTTTTCTGATCCGAGCATGATACCATGTATTGCTATGCAGCTCTCGCACTCGGGTCAGGAGAGCCAGCCCAAGCATTGTCACGTCATCGATGTTATACAGCTGTCTGACCTACTCTTCAATTACCTGTTGAAGTTTCATAGAATAAATTGAGTATCACACAAATTTATGAGCCTTTTTGCACCTCTTGCTTATATTGTCATGAATGATCCTGCTCCTGCCCAGTCTCCCTTCACTGTAAGTAATGATGATCAGACTGCTATTGCGCAAAGCAAGGAGAAGATGACATTGTATGTCATGTATGTAGCACAATGCATTCTTGGGAGAAGCTCAGTTTGTGGATCACCTAGATAAAGATAATTCCTCCCTACCCACAGGTCACATGATGCTAAATCATTGAGCATCAGGCACTAACTGCACAGTAGGCTTTCTAGACTTATTCACTACATATCATCTAGTCGATCTACAGACGTAAAGAAAACTGCGTATCTTTATCATGCTCGCTATTTAGACGTCGTCAAATCAGTGCTGGCACTATAAAAGGCGTTCCCGTCAGTCCTAGAGGAATTTGACTGAAAATTCAACAGAATCATCCAGCAAGGCAGACAGTGACGCTAACCAATATGGTCTGTCATGTAGACGTACAGAGAAGGACTCTTGGAATCAAAGAAGTTCAGGACGTGACGCTATGAAATTGTCGCTCCAATAGATGTAAGAGTCTTCCATATTGATTCCTACAATCATGGGAAGTAATGTTGCTATGAATCTGTTGAGGCAAGCAGATGAGTTGACATGTGTGTTGAATTGGTCTCAAAATGTTAACAATACAGGTGGTGAAGTTTTGGGCATTTAAAAAAAAATGTTTGCTTAATTGAAAAAACAAATGAATTTTCAGAAGCCCCGGGAGGGTCATTTACTCCATCTGAGATGGTTTAATAAAATATGATTCTAGCTGGCATGATGTATTTTTTGCAGCATGTCACCATTAGGCACTCATTTCTCTAAAGAGTTACAGGAAAAAGTTTGGAAAAATGAATTTTTGGATATGTGGCCACTTGTCTTCCCGGACCATCTTAAAGCAGATAAAAAAAGAGAAATTTGACAAAGAGGATGGCAGTTAGCTTCAAACCTTTGCCATCTTGGAGTATTATGTTCCAAAAGACCTGTGTTGGGACTGAAGTTATTTGTATATTTGGATACCAATTGTACAGAGGGAATCACATGGCAGAAATACGATGAGGAGTTTCGTCGTAGTCTTTCCCTGCGTCCTTAGTTTGGACGGGCCACTAAGGTGACTGATGTTTGGATACAGTTAATGTTATCTCAGCGCACAGCAATGCTCTTTCACAAATCCGCCATTCAAGGCACCCATCTTGTCGCACTGGCGGGTCACAAACCAAATGGCCTGTTTTCTTCTTAATGAGGGACATTGCCGTTTCTTCACTTCCTGCTTTTTCAAACACTAGTGCTTGATCCTTGATGGATCCAATTCAGCATTGTGATGTTTCAGAAAAGGTAAACCTGCTTCCAAATCAGCTGCTACTGGTAGGCCAGAGGACCCTAGTGAACGTGGGAATGAGGCAGCAGTGGTGAGGTGTGTATCCCAAGAAACAGGAGGCAGACCTAATCACTAAAAGTTTTTCTGTGGGTTTTATAGCTCGTAGTTCAGCCATTGTATTTACAGGTAATCTGAGGTCAGTCTGTGATTTGCAAAAGAAAGTACAAAAATAGATAGAATAGCTATGGCCAAAATAAATACAACCGCTATGGACAAATTAACAATGAAGTCACTGGACATTGTCTTAAAATCGAGGAATATTTCACTAGCTATGAAATGAGCCGGGGGAGAAGGCTCATTCAGCCGAAACAGACGTAGGGATTCTTTGGCGCCACAGCAGGTCATAGGTAATTACTTTACTTCACTGGTGTTTCTCTGTCTCTGATTTGTGACTGTTCACTTGACTGATTGCTACTTTTTTGATACTTTTCACCTTTAGTAATTATTTCACTCACATTACGTTAGCAGGAGTTTTTTCATTTCAATTCCTTCTACAAATACCTTGTAACATCACTGTTGGCGCCATCTTGTGGCTAACTCTGGTATATACATATATTTTACCTTTTGTCTTTGTTATTTATCTTATTTACTTCAATAAAAATATTCTTTTAATACATTCTATTTGTAATTTGGTTTATTCACACCTCTTTTTTTTATACGATTTCTATATTTCTGGTGCAGAACCTATCTTTGTCCTTCATTGCTCCTTGTGGAGTTTCACTTCATACATTTCTTATGATGTTTTTCTTTGCCTACTCATTATTTTACCTTACATTTGTCCCATCGAGATTCAGTCTGGCACCTCTCCACCCTAGGGCCTGGTATATCTACTTTCACTTTCAGAAACTTGAACCATGTCAGAGTACATTCAAGAAAACTCAGCCAAAGGATTCATCTGTAAGGCCTCTTCTCCTGCCAGTGCCGGCTTCTTTGTGACAAAGAAGTAAATATTTTCACCAAATTGGATCTACGAGGGGCTTATAACTGTATTTGGATCCTCAAGGGAGACGAATGAAAGATGGCCTTTAATAACTGTGACAGTCACTACAAGTATCTCATCATGCCCTTTGGTCTGTGCAATGTGCCGGCCGTGTTTCAGGAATTCATTAGCAACATCTTCCAGGACTTTCTCTATGTTTAAATGGTCGTATATTTGGACAAAATCCTGATTTTCTCCCCTGATGTACCTACCCATAGAAGACATGTCCATCAGGTTCTGCGGCGTCTACAGGAGAACAATTTGTTTGCCAAGTTATCCAAATCTGTCTTTGAAAAATCCTCCTTGCCTTTCCTTGGCTACATTGTTTCCAGCTAAAGTCTCGAAATATATCCTGAGAACGTTTCTCCTGTTCTCTCCTGGCCTTGTAACCAAGGCTTGCGTGCCATCCAGTGGTTCATGAGTTTCACCATCTTATACAGACAATTTGTTCCGCACTTCTTGTCCATCATGGCACCATCTCCACCCTAATCATCAAATGGGTTAGTGCCAGAATCTGATCTGAGTCGACTTTATTTTAAAGGGGCCTTCGCGAGAGCTCCGATGCTGCCCCACCCTGACCCTAACAGATTCTCCTGGAAGTGGATGCCTCCTCTATTGGTGCTGGGGCAGTTCTTCTGCAAAGGACAGTGTCGGGAAAATCTGTGTCTTGTGGTTTTTTCTTCAGGCTAATTTTTCCAGCTAACCAGGGATTGTGAACTACTGGACATTAAAGTGGGGCTTGAAGAATGGCGACATCTACTGGAATTCACCAGCTCTTCAGTAATAATATGCACAGACTAAGAATATGACCTTTCTGCCGACCACCCAATGGTTAAATCCTCTTCATGCTATGTGGGCATTCTTCTTTGTCTGCTTAAACCTTCAGTTGCACTTCCGTATTGATGTCTTGTCTCGACCTTTTGACATGTTTGATTCTCAGAAGGACTCACAGCACATCATTAACCCGGTTAAGATTGTTGAAGTGGTTCCTGTTTTGTTAAGAGATGTTCCCCCAGATAAGACCTTTTTTCCTACTGATTGAAGGAGGCTAATTCTCTCCTCTGGACACAAATCCAAGCTGGCTGGTCACGTGGCTTCTGGTGGCCTTCGCTGGCCAAGGATGTTTGGGAATGTGTAACCGCCTGTACTCTGTGTGCCAGAAACAAGTCTCCCAGGAACAAGCCTGCTGGTCTCCTTCATTCTCTCTTGGTTCCTTTTGTCCCCTGGCAACACATAGCTATTGATTTCATCCTGGATCGAACCCTCTTTGAGACTTCTGAGTCGTGGTGGACCAGTTCACCAAGATGGCTCACGCAGTTTTTTCAGCATGTACTTTGTCTACATGTCCTTCCTCTCCACAGGAATATTTGGAAACCGTGATGGTCGGAGAAGCAAAAAAAACGTTTTTGTATTTGTAGAATAAATTCATGACTATACCAACCTCATAGCAAGGTGGACTGTCCTTCTGCCACTAAGGGATGAAGTTGGTTAACTACTTGTGAGTAAGCCCTACTGTGAATTTGTACAGGTAACAGAGGACACAGAATGTGCCAACAATACATTCCCTCTCCAAGCCTGAATGTAAAGGTTTATAGATTAATGATATGTTACAAATTCTGACCCTCTCCTCCATTTGGTGCCTCAGAAATCTGGATTCATCCAACCAGGCAAAGTTTTCACATTACTCAATGTTCTGATTTTTGCAATTTCTTGTACAAGTCTACCTTTACTGTTTCTTTCAGACAACACTAGAATTGGTCTACTAACACTATAGCCCATGTTTTGCTAAAGAATAATGAATTGTACATTCTAGCGCCTTTATCAGTCATTCACCACATTGTAATCAGCCGTAATATGCGTCACTGCAGAAAGTATGTTCATTAGAACTATTCTTCATATCCTCAAACAAGGTGGCCAATTTGTCAAATACTGGTCCTGACTGCTCGAGAAAAGCCGCCTGCGCCCAGTAATGGGGAATCTCCAGCACCTACCTCCACCTGCAGAGCCGCACACCACATATATGGCTGCTCTGTGCGCACAGGACCTGGGATGAGGTCACAGTCATGTGACCAGACTCTTGTGTGGGAGGAGCTATCATCGAGTTTGCAGTAATTTAGGTGCTTTATCCCAAGGTTGAGAAGCAGCACTTGTGATCTACATATAGCTAGTGTGCGGCTCTGCAGGTGGAGGTAGGTGCTGGAGATTCCCCATTACTGGGGGCAGGGGATATTAACCCCCTCAGTGCTGAGCCTGTGATAACTCTCTGTATGTGACTATAATGGGACTGTGTGTTATACCGGGGGCAGGACGGGGCCATGACTGGATGTAGTGATCATGTGACGCCGGTAACAGCTCCGGAGATTTCTTACATGGGATCTTTATGCTGTTACATCGTTATCTTCTCCCCATTCAGGTCCCTACAATATCGGATCCTCTCAGTGGAGATCTTCTATATAAGAGAATTCTCCTGAGTGACCCTACAAGGATGGAGAGGGACAGGGACAAGATGGCGGAGAGGATATTACACCTCACCCTAGAGATCCTCTTCCGGCTTACTGGAGAGGTGAGAGATTCTGATGACGTCACATTACATCATTCTTATCTATGGGAATAACATGGACAGAACTGGAGAGATGAGGACTCTGGAAATGTCTGTAGTGAGGTTTATTAATGTGTCTCTCCATAACCAGGATTACACAGTAGTGAAGAAGACCTCTAGTGAGCGCTGTCAGGCCCCTGTGTCTGAGGGATGGGGAAGACCCCTGAGCCCAATCACAGGACCTCCACCTCATCCCCTGATACATGAAGACATGAATGCCCAGAAGATCCTAGAACTCACCTACAAGATGATTGAGCTGCTGACTGGAGAGGTGACACTGCTGGGAATGCTGGGACATTATACAGTAACGCTATGAAGGGATCGGGGGATGACGGTATCATTGTATGTGTCAGGTTCCTATAAGGTGTCAGGATGTCGCCGTCTATTTCTCCATGGAGGAGTGGGAGTATTTAGAAGGACACAAAGATCTGTACAATGACATCATGATGGAGGTTCCCCAGCCCCTCACATCACCAGGTAATAGACAGGACTAAATACACACGGCTATAATTATCTGTATGTAAAGAATGAATTCAGTCCCTTTATGTGTTTCCTCCAGTTCTATCCAGTAAGAGGACAACACCAGAGAGATGTCCCCGTCCTCTTCTTCCACAGGACTGTAAAGAAGAAGATCCCAATGTTCCTCAGGATCATCAGGTAGGTGGAGAGAAGGTGTCATGAGATCTCCCCTATGATGTGTAGAAGGTTGTGAAGGTCTTGTGTTCAGTCTTGTTTTTTCCACCTGTATTACCATTGAATGGACAATGTAATAGAGACACCGGTCTTTTACCATTTGGAGCCTTAATATATGGGATTAGACCAGTGACTGTGCAGTGCAGTATAACATCTATTGAATACATTTTCCATGGATCAGTATGGAGCATGAATCAACAACGAATGAATCCATAAATTAGGTCCTTGTTTCTAGAGCAGCCAGGACCAGTATTTAAAGAATTTTCCACCTTGTTCAAGAATGATATGAAGAATAGTTCTAATGAACATACTTTCTGCAGTAAAGCAAATAACAGCTGATTGCAATGTGGTGAATAACTGATTAAGGTGCTGATATGTACAATTCATTATTTTGTAGGAAAACTTGGGCTATAATGGTAGTAGACCAGTGCTAGTGTTGTCTGAGGGAAACAGTAAAGCAAGACTTGCACAAAAATCGCAAATATCAGATCATTGAGTAATGTAAAAACTTTGCTTGGTTGGATGAATCCAGATTTCTGAGGCCCCAAATGGAGGAGAGGATCAGAATTTCTAACAAATAACATTAATCTATCAACCCTCACTCTCAGGCTGGTAGAGATGGAGTAATAGTGCAGGGAATGTTTCCTTGGCACATTCTGTGTCCTCTGTCACGTGTACATTTAGACAGTAGGGCTTACTTACATGTAGTTCACCAAATTCAACCCTTTATTGCAGAAGAACAGTGCACCTTGCTTAGAGTTTGGTATAGTCATGAATTTATTCTACAACTACAATAACAACGTTTTTCTTGCTTCCACAATCTTCACAGTTACCAAATTTTAATCGAATACAGCACGTCTGGGACGAGGTAGAACAGGTTATTCAGAACATGTCAGGACCTCCATCTAATTTCTGATAACTGCACAAAGCTACACTGTTATCATGGGCCAATACACCTGAAGAAGGGTCTACACCTATCAGAATAGATGACATGGCAACGTTCTGGAATTTGAAGGCCAAAGGAGGTCTAACGCTCTAATGTAGAGCACCTCTAATAAAGTGGCCATTCAGTGTATGTTTTATACTTGGTGGAGATGACAGGATAAAGCTGATCATAGACATTAGATGTTGTCTGAATCTTCTCACAATTTTCTGTTCATGGAGACTGCTGGTTATAATTAGGAGCCGACAAGTTGGATTTATACCGGAGACCCACAGCTACGTGATAACTACTGCTGTCATCATTTGCGATCATCATTTTGGTTTATGATCTTTTCTGTTCTTCTAAATAATTTCACATGACTTCTCTGTTTCATTGCTTGACTCCATGGCTCTGTCAGGTGACCTCTGGATGGTGGTCGGTTTCCCTCTCTGTTGGACCACAGCCTGTGTTGTATCTGTCCAACTGCTGATAATACACTTGTCTTTGCATTGCTTTGTTGCTTTTGTGCAGGTGTTTTCACTTCCTTCTTTGGTCAGTCTTATTACATCTTTGGAGGGACTATTTATACTCTCCTGGCATGTGCAGTCTTTGCTGCCAATATTCCAAGTTAGAAGGATGTTTGGAGTCCCAGCTCCCCAGTGTAGGATTTTCTTGCTAATGTGTTCTCTATTGTTTCTCCTCTTTGTTTGCTTGTTCCCCTTCTCAGCACTTATCCCATTTTGTTACATTCAGGGTCTGTTTTTGTTTTTTTTTACTATGTATACCAAAAGTCTTTTGGGGTTCCTTTCTTTTTCCTCCATCTTTCATGTATGACTGTGTGAACACATCTTTAGCCCTGTGTTACACCCTCTCTCTGTGTGCACTAATTCTGTTGTTGTTGTTTTGGGTTACTCTCTGTGTATAGTTGAGGATGCACTTAAGAAAACTCAGGATCAGTCGACATTGAGTGGGGGCGTGATTGTGTAATTTTAGGGTACCAACCTCTGCGGTCAGGCAGGGACAGATCAGAGTAAGGTTAGAGATTTGCCTATTTTGTATATGAACTCCGTCTTTCTGTGACTTTTACAATATTTCTTTCAGGGTAAAGATCTGCCCCATATTAATACTACAGGGACATATGTGAGGGGTGATGAGTGGTGTAAAGAGGAGATTCCTACAGATAACTGCACAGGTGAGTAGTGACCACTAAATGTAGAGAAGTCACAGATTCCACCCAGCCACTGGATGGTATAATTATGTCATGATTTTTTTTTACAGTACACACAGTTATTAGGTGTGGATTATAATAGAAGGCAAATTTCATGTGGAAATGGCAACGTATCATTTAGCCTAATGTAAATGGATTTTGTTTTCTTCCTACATTCTGTTCTTGTCTTGCAGACATGTGATTCCTGCAGCCAATAAGAGGCCATAGCAGACTCTCATTGGTCACTGCTATGTTCAGAGATTGGCTGCAGCGGTCACATGACTGTCTGGCCAGAAGAGGAGGTACAGAAATCAGCATGATAGCTGCAAAGGCTTTGGAAAATGAGGGTCAGGCAATGTTTTTTTTCTTATATTTTAATGCATACTGGATGCTTCATGTTCATTAAACTCAAATATAGTATTAGGACCAGAAGAGGAGTCATAAGTAATTCAGGGAATTTTAGAAAAATAAGAGAGACATAAAAAGAATCGGAAATCCGCGAATGATGATAGGCCGCACTTCTGTCGCACACCGTGTGCACCTGCTTCATATGTCTTGTGCAGGGTCAACCCTTGTCTTCCACCTGAAACTCATTGACTTGTTCACCTTAGCCACTGGCTGGAAATAAATCTATATTGATCTGCTATAATATGCAAGGAGCACGTCTAAATCTTAATTTTATATTTTGGAAAATCTATTCACAATCACCTAAGTAACTGGACAGTCAATTGAGCTGCGTAAATTTGCTATATATTGTACGTTAATATCCATGGAGAATCAGGAGCAGGACGAGAAGCAATAAATCTTTGTGATTTAGTAGGTGTCAACAAAGTTGGAGAAATGTCACCAGGATGGAATCTGCTTTCATTTATCCTGTTAAAGAATAACTTTCATTTTAATTTTTTTCATAAATCAATAGTGTGCAAGAAAATAAGAAAATTTGTAATATATCATATATTAGATATCTGCTTCTTTCTACTTCCGGACTGATCAATCACTCTTAATATTCTCAATTTTCTGGGAAAATATGTATTCACTCTCCCATTAATCAGTTAAGAGATGCTACTGATGCTTATAATGTTCTATGCAGAACTGTAACTATGGCTTCAAGAGAACATGCAGTCGAATATTTTTAAAGCACACTTAAGTTGCAGAACAGAGAGCTTGGGTAGGGTAATAGTCAGAGTTGAGGGAGGAGATGTAGAGTGGTGCAGAACTGTGAAGAGCTCTGTGTGTGCGAGAGATAAGTTTATATTGTATTCTGTAGCTGATGGGTAACCAGTGCAATCACTGGCACAAGGTGGGGGCATCGGTGTAGCAGCTGGACAGATATACCTCTCTGGCTGCTGCATTCAGGACAGATTGGAGAGGAGAAAGTTTGGTAAGAGAGGGACCGATCAGTAGAGTGTTGCAGTGGTCTAGACGAGAATGAGTAAGAGTGACAATAAATATCTTTGCAGTTTAAAAGAACCCCAGGACTCCAAAGCATGTTTCGCCTTGGCTTTCTCAGAGTCAGTGTTTTTGAATTAATAAGTGAAAGATGAGTCAAGGAGGAGAAATAAGCATATTTCTCTGACAAGATACATTGTTTTTATTATTATTATTAATATTATTATTATACATTTTTATAACTCCATTATTGGGGTAGAGCGTTCCAGAGTATAGGGGAAGCACGGGAGAAGTCTTGGATGCGGTTGTGGGAGGAAGAGATGAGATAGGAGTAGAGAAGGAGATCATAAGACGATTGAAGGTTGCGTGTATGTAGGTAGGTACCGGGAGACCATGTCACAGATGTATGGAGGAGTCAGGTTGTGAATGGCTTTGTATTCATTGTTAGTGTATTGAACTGTAGCCTCTGGGCAATAGGAAGCCAATGAAGGGCCTGGCAGAGAGGAGAGGCTGGGGAATAACGGGGAGACAGCTGGATTAGTCAGGCAGCAGAGTTTAGGATGGATTGGAGTGGTGCCAGAGTCCTAGAGGGGAGGCCAGAGATTAGGAGGTTGCAGTAGTCGAGGCAGGAGATGATAAGGGCATGTACTAGTGTTTTTGTGGTTTCATGGTCAAGGAATGCACGGATTCAGGAAATGTTTTTGAGTTGGAATCGGCAAGAGGAGGCAAGGGCTTGGATATGTGGCTTGAAAGAGAGGGTAGAGTCAAGGATCACCCCGAGGCAGCGAGCGTGTGGGACCGGGAAAAGTGAGCAGCCATTGACATTGATGGATAGGTCGGGTGGAGGGGTAGAGTGAGTTGAGGGGATAGATGATGAATTCTGTTTTGCCCATGTTCAGTTTTAGAAAGCGAGCAGAAAAGAAAGATGAAATAGCAGACAGACATTGTGGGATTTTGGTCAGTAAGGTAATGAGGTCAGGTCCAGATAGGTAGATCTGCGTGTCATCAGCATAGAGATGATATTGTAGACCGTGGGATTCTATGAGCTGTCCCAGGCCGAAGGTGTAGATGGAGAAGAGTAGAGGTCCTAGAACTGAGCCTTGGGGAACACCGACAGACAGAGGGCGAGATGAGGAGGTGGTGTGAGAGAGGGAGACACTGAATGTCCGGTCTGTTAGATATGATGAGATCCAGGATAGGGCCAAGTCTGTGATGCCAAGAGATGAGAGAATCTGTAACAGGGGGGAGTGGTCCACAGTGTCGAAGGCAGAAGACAGGTCCAGGAGGAGGAGGACATAGTAGTGTCGCTTTCTCTTGGCGGTTAGTAGGTCGTTGGTCACTTTAGTTAGGGTACTTTTAGTTGAGTGATGTGATCGGAAGCCAGATTGCAACCGGTCAAAGAGGGAGCAGGAGGAGAGGTGGGAGGATAGTTCAAGATGGACATGCTTTTCCAGTAGTTTTTAGGCATAGGGGAGAAGAGATATTGGGCGATAGCTGGACAGAGAGGATGGGTCGAGGGAGGGTTTTTTGAGGATAGGTGTGATTGATGCATGTTTGAAGGATGAGGGGAAGACACACTGTTTGTAAGTGAGAGGTTGAAGAGTTGTGTTAGGGTTAGGATGAAGACTGTTGTGAGGTTAGGGATGAGGTGGGACGGAAGCGGGTCAAGCGTGCAAGTGGTGAGATGTGATCTTGACAGAAGGATGGAGAGCTGATCGTCTGTCATGGTGGAGAAGCTGGCTTTGGAACAGGGCTGAAAAGTCAAGAGGAGGGGCATTGGGGGCTGAGGGCCAAAGCTTTGTCTGATGTTATCGATCTTCTGCTTAAAGAAAGAGGCAAAGTCTTCAGTTGTTAAGTCACTTATTTTTTTTATTGATTTATGAAAGTAAAATTGAAGTAACGGTTACTCTTTAAATTAAGTTCTTTCTAGGGGGTATATCACAGATGTGAACTGGAGTCACTGGGAGACAATGATGACATGATGATTTGTAGCCTTGTCAGTACTTTCAAAAGAACAAGATTGAGCATCTTTAACGTTCTTGTCTTCAAGGCAAAAATTTAAGTAAAAATCAAAGTATGAAAACAAGAAGGACTTGCTAGGGATTCAAACCATGAGCAGATGTGGTCTGTAAAGGCCTGCCTGAATGATTAGCATTATCATAGGTGTCTCCACTTCTGTTAAGCCAGTATGATAACAAGATGGTCTGAGTCACTAATGCTGTAATTTTTTACTTTGTAGGAAAAACTTAGGAGAAGAATCCATGGGTTTAAGTTTTCCGTTATATTTCCCTAAGGCAGAAGAGCCCCACACTAAGGGCTCATACTCACCTGCGAGAAACTTGGATGAGTCTCGCACGTCAATACCCGGCGCTGCTGCCGGCACTCAGGAGCGGAGCCGGGTGCAATGTCGGGTATTAACATGCGAGACTCATCCAAGTTTCTCGCAGGTGAGTATAAGCCCTAATAGTGTGTTTACTATAAAGCAGAAATACTTAAAAGGATTAGGCTGATGGAAAACTGAAGCAGATACAGATAAGTTGCTTCAGCCTTAGAAGTCCAGTTCTTTGAGTTGAAAGTTTTCTTGTTTACAGCGTTGATGGGGGCTACCAAAGATGAAAATAGGGGATAATTAGAAAGTGAAAATTAGCAAAACCCCTACCAAAAATTGGAATGCTCATAGATCTTGTGGACTTGGACCCTTAAAGAATTACTCCCACGGAACTTCTAATTGCCTAAACCAGTGTGGATGTATACAGTATGTAGTGTAGTGTAAGTACAGTAATATATTCTCTGATCAACGTCTTCCCTAGTTACCAGCGCACATGAGATGGCTATTCTGAATTGTCGGATCAAACTGGAGTTTTATGTGTGAGACGGAAGTCAATTTTACAATGTGAACCTATGGAGATATTTCTATTATACAATTCCTCTGATTGTTCCTCTCCTTATTTTGGCTTACAAATACTGGTGTAAAATACTGACCAAATACTGAACGTGTCAGTGTCGCCTAATAGTAACTTTCTGGTCACATGCAAGTCGGAATAGCCATCTTGTGACCCATAAGAGGAGCGGAGCCATGGTGGAAACCAGAGAACATAGCAATCAGTGAGTATCTCTCACTATACTACACTAATATACATTTACACCGGTTTAGACAAGATGAGAGTATATTAAACATGGAACATCTTCTCTTAGAGGTCAGTATTACAGAACCTGACATCTTTTATCTTGTCTGAAGCCTGTCTAGTGAGCTAAACACTGGTCAAAGCCTATTACTCTTCAAGAATCAATAATCTGTTAAATCGTTAAATATAAAATTTCTAATGATCATAAACAATAACTGGAGGGGTAGAAGGCTTAACTTGCAAACCTTAGTCTTTGGCAAGAGCAGTCTGTTCCCCTGGCCCCAACTTTCTGCTTGGCAAAGGGTGGGGAAGTACAGTTTGATTGACAGTTCGAGCCACCAGCATCATGGCGTTGTATGCCCAAATTGTCCATTCACTGATGCTGCAAACAGGTTAGTGAATGAAGAATGGGATATTACAGCTGGCATCTGGCTTTATATCACCTTTGCAGCAGGTTATAACAACCAAATGTTCCTTTACTAAGTAATAAAGATGTTTCTTATACATAAATCTGAGGCTGTAGAAGTCCCTGAAAGGCACATTTTGTTTTGAACTTGGAGAAACCACTTGTTATCGCTTCATTGGTTTATTGCAAACAGAGGTGATGAGATGAACATCACCTATAAGCACGGACTTATGATTCTCCACTGTCAAAAAATGTACCTAGAAAAGTCTGGTGACAGGCTCAATATAAAATATGCCAGTGAAGAAGTTGAATATGAAAAATCAAAACTCTAATCTACATAATAATCTATTAGTCTTAACTCTTGACACTACTGTCTAAGGCTGGGTTCACACTCCGTTAGCAGCAGCCCATTCAGCACATACGTTAACGGGCTGCTGTTAACGCAAGTGCCGACGTTACATCCCGCTAGCGCAGATAGAGCATCTGCTAGCTCTATCTGTGCTAGCAGTGACGGACCCGGAAAAGCTGCAGCCCGCGTCTCAGGGTCCGTCACTCAATGACGGAACATCCCTAGCGCACGCCCATTGTAGGCGTGCGCTAGTGATGCGTCCGACATTGCAGTTAATGGTGGCCGCAACGGACTACGTTACACCGCGTTTATGCCGCGGTGTAACGTAGTCCGTTAGACGGACGACCATAACGCAATGTGAACCCAGCTTAAGGCATCATGCATTTTACAATTACATCCATGTTTTCACGGATAGAACACATACCCACTCTAGTCTATGGTGCCATTTGCATGTCCAAGCTTTTTTGGAGTTCCGGATCAAACTTAGGTTTAAGGCTGTGTTCCCCAACTCCGGTCCTCAAGAGCCACCAACAGGTCATGTTTTCAGGATTTCCTTAGTATTAGTGATACTTGCATCAGTTGGACGACCAAGAATCCCATCACCTGTGTAATACTAAGGAAATCCTGAAAACATGACCTGTTGGTGGCTCTTGAGGGCCGGAGTTGGGGAACACTGGTCTAAGGGGTAAGGTTTCTCCTTGTGGAGAGTGACATACCAGCTCTGGCTTGTCAAGGTAAGGAGGTTTATTCGCCGTGCAATGCTCTTCTGGGAAATTTAATATGCAAATTGCCTCTTCAGAGAAAAAGAGGACTTGAACCCTATAGCGCCACCTGTTGAAAGTAGCGTTCCTACAAGTCACAATCAACCCTTTAACGAGTGTTGTAATATGACTTAGGATAAAAGCCAAATCAGTATCTCAATTTGCAGACACGGTGTTTTGTGCTGTTGGCCCTCGTCAGTGCAAAGCATGAGAACTGATTTGGCTAGGTGAGAGGATCTGGACTAAGGTCTAAGGGGTAAGGTTTCTCCTTGTGGAGAGTGACATACCAGATCTGAAAAAATAGACAGTACATAGATGCCATCCACGTGTTATCTGTGTTCTGTCTATTTCATTTTTACTGTTTAACAGGTGCAAGAAGATTTAATTTTTTTTCATACAAGAAAGACAATTGCCATACTGATGACCAAACACTGATGAAAATGTGATCTAAAACACTGATGAAAATCGATCTGTTTCTTGCATGCAAGAAAAACGATAACTTTGTTGATTTTTGCTAAAATTTGTATAACGATTCATACATAATAGTTTAAGTAATATTATCATTTCCAGGCATTGCTTTTGCAAAATAATAAAATCATTTTTATTCTTGGCAGATAACTGCACCATGAGCCCAGAGGGACTTCTGATATTTTCCGATTTTGAAGCATATGACCTTGGTCCTCCAGGACTTACCACCAAAAATCTGTCATCTGATCCTTTTCAACCTTTCTTATTTTCTGATTCAACACAGACTGTTAAGTTAAATAAAAATAACATAAGTGATGATGAACATCAAAGATCTCAGACAGGGGAGAAGCCATATTCATGTTCCGAATGTGGGAAATTTTTTACACAGAGATCAGATCTTGTTAGACATAAGAGAATTCACACAGGAGAGAAACCCTTTTCATGTCCAGAATGTGGGAAATGTTTTACAGATAAATCAAATTTTGTCAGACATCAAAGAATTCATACAGGGGAGAAGCCATTTTTATGTTCAGAATGTGGGAAATATTTTACTAACAAATCAGATTTTTTTAAACATCAGAGAATTCACACAGGAGAGAAGCCATTTTTATGTTCAGAATGTGGGAAATGCTTTACAAATAAATCACAACTTGCTGCACATCAGAGAAGTCACACTGGGGAGAAGCCATTTTCATGTTCTGAGTGCGGGAAATGCTTTTCAGAGAAATCAGATCTTGTTAGACACCAGAAAGGGCACTCGGGACAGAAAGATATTTCATGTTCAGAATGTGAGAAATGCTTTATAAAGAGATCCCATCTTATTACACACCAGAGAATTCACACAGGAGAGAAGCCATTTTTATGTTCCGATTGTGGGAAGTGTTTTACTCAGAAATCACATCTTGTTACACATCAGAGAGCTCACAAACATGAGAAGCCATTTGCTTGTTCAGAATGTGGAAAATGTTTTGGACAGAAATCACATCTTCTTAACCATCAAAGACTTCACAAAGGAAAGTAGTTTCTTCTTATTTTTATTTATTTTATTGATAAATTATAGTAAAATGGAAAGTAAACTCACACATTTACACAAGACAGGGAAAGCATTCTAGAGCAGATGGACAATTTTCCCAATGGGCCCTATGAGAAAATTCGACTGTTGTGGAGGGGTGAATCAACAGGTTGCACTTAATGCTGTTTGATTTTTTCACTTTGAAAAGGCACTAAACTATTGTTTTTGATTAGTTGCTATTGGATATAATATCTGTTATAGTTAATGTAACATGCCTTATCAGTAGCACTTAACCAACTTCATGGATCCATAATAGGGTCCTATCATATATGAGTGAGGCACAAATATCTTTTCACCTGGCCAAAAAATGTGCTTCTGAAATCGAATGATGCCCATTGTATTCCACAAGCACAAATTGGGCTGGATGAAAAGATATTTGGCCATTTAATGAGGCGTAGAATCATAGAATGTTAGAGTTGGAAGTGTCATTGCGTCCAGCCCCCTGCTCAATGCAGGATTCACTAAACCATCTCATACAGATGTGTGTCCAGCCTCTGTTTCAAAACTTCCAGTGAAGAAGAACTCACAACCTCTCATGGTAACCTATTCCAAAGTTTTTTCTATTATCTAATCTGTATCTTCTCCATCTCCATCTTCAGTTTCATTCCATTGCTTCTCATGCTTCCATGTGCAAATGAGAATAAGGATGATCCCTCTACACTGTGACAAACCTTCAGATATTTCTAGACAACTATTAAGTCTCCTCTTTGCCTTTATTTTTGCAAGCTAATCATTCCCAAATCCTTTAACCTGGATGGCAGTGTTGGATTTCACTCCTCCACTATTCCCAAATCCTTTAATGGTTCTTCGAAGGACATACTTTGCAGTCCGCTCACTATCTTGGTAGCTCTTCTCTGAACTTGCTCTAGGTTTTCAATGTCTTTTTTAAAATGTGGTGCCCAGAACTGGACACAGCATTCCAAATGTGGCCTGACCAAGGAGAAGTAGAGTGGGATAATTAATGTGATCTAGACTCTATACTTCTCTTAATACATCCTAGAACTGTGTTTGCCTGTTTTGCTGCTGCATCACACTGTTGACTCATGTGCAGTCTGTGATCTATTAGTATACCCAAGTCTATTTCACATGTGCTGTTGCTTAGTTTTATTCCTCCCATTTTGTGGATTTCTTGCCTAAATGTAGAATCTTGCATTTCTCCTTGTTAAATACCATTCTATTAGTCGCTGCCCATTATTCAAGCTTATCAAGATCCTTCTGAATCCTTTCTGTCTTCTCTAGTGCTAGCTATCCCTCCTAGCTTTGCATCGTCTGCAAATTTGATAAGTTTAACTTTAGTTCCGTTATCTAGATAATTTATAAAATTATTTACCGACATTGGGGCTAGGACAGCCTTGTGGTACCCTACTTGAAACACTCTTCCAATTGGATGTGCAACCACTTATGCATCAACTTTTTCATATCCTTGAATACCATGGACCTGTCACCAGCTTCTTTGGTAGAGTTTATTTACAAATAGGACATTGGAGAGACCAACTTCTTGTTACTGAGACGGCATGGCCGAGACACAAGCATTGCAGGGAATGGGGCAGATAGACACATACACTACATTAAGCTCCATCAGATAGGCATGTATATTAAGAAAAATGGCAGACAGACACACAGTGTGCAACGTGTTGTTTGCACCTGACCTGCTTCTAAGGGTCATGTCTCTGCACAACTCAGGAGCGTACTGTGTCCAAGAACTGGTAAAACACTGCTGCTTATTACATTTGATTTCCAGACCTTTGATCGTCTCTGTCTGAGGGACGTAATTTGGCTATGTGTGATTTACATCACTAACTCATTATTAGAAACTAAGCTCTTATCAATAAGCATCAAAATTGAACCAAAATTCCCCAAAAGTTGGGATGCTGTGTAAATTGTGAAGTAAACAAGCATACAATGATTTGAAAATATCTTATTGCCATATTTTATTCACAACAGAACGTAGAATACATATCAGGAGTTGAATGTTATACATTTTTCCATTTAATTTGTAATAACTAATTCATTTAGAAATTAATGGCAGCAACACATCTCAAAAACGTTGAGCCCAGTACATATAA
Organism: Ranitomeya variabilis; assembly: GCF_051348905.1. Taxonomy (NCBI): domain Eukaryota; kingdom Metazoa; phylum Chordata; class Amphibia; order Anura; family Dendrobatidae; genus Ranitomeya; species Ranitomeya variabilis. The sequence continues at coordinate 632,564,537 of NC_135235.1, forward strand.
TGGGGAAAAAAAAGTATTTAGTCAGCCACCAATTGTGCAAGTTCTCCCACTTAAAAAGATGAGAGAAGCCTGTAGTATTACTGACCACATACAGTGATCTACATGAACAAATCATGTCTGTTTTTAATGCAGTGCCACCTGAGGGACAGAAGATCATGAGCATCCAGTATTGACTGTCGGCATTGTCTCTTTTGCACATGGATTTCTCCAGAATCCAGAATTTTTTTTATTTTTGATGGTATTATGTACTGTAAATGGTAGGATATTCAAAGTTTTTGCAATTTTATGTTGAAACATTTTTCTGAAATTGTGCCACAATTTTTAGATGAGTTTGCTCACAGATTGGTGAACCTCTGACTATCTTTGCTTCTGGGAGACTCTGCCTCTCTAACATGCTCTTTTTATATACAGTTGAAAATTGACCCTCTACTGGTTTTCATTAGTACCACTGATGTCTAAAGTCTTTTATCAACCCTTTCCCCAATATTTTTTTTAGATGTGTTACTGCTATCAATTTCTAAATGAGCTATTTTTTCCAAACGAAAAATAAAATATGGTTAAAAGAGATTTCCAAATCATTGTGGCTTTCTTTTCAATTTTTTTTGGAAAAGGGATTGTATTATAAAGTAAGTAAAACCAAAATAACACTTATGTATCGTGTATAAAACATCATATTTAAAAATACAGTATTAATGCATGTTAAATGGATTGTGCAGTGTCTGTATACGGATCAGGACAGTGCCCGACATGTCTCATCTCATTACCAGGGTGTCCTTTTTATTAGGTTAAGTATCATTTGGGTTCCCTCAGCAACTTTCCTGAGCAGCGCCTCTCCATTTCTGATATCCGATCAGGTGGAAGCAAGAGGCTTTAAACAACTTTAAAACCTGTTACCAATCATTATTAAATATCTGCTTGTATAACTCATATGCTTGTGTTTGGATCTTTATTTCATTGTCTTTTAGATGTTAGCAGCAAAACATAAAGAAATTATATAAATCTGATACCGCTGTAATCGTACTGAACCTAAGAATAAAGGTTCATTTTCATTACCGCACTGTGAATGGCATAAAAAAAAAATAAAAGCACTTATTGACCTGCTGTTGATTTGTTTATTCTGCCTCCAAAAGATTGCAGTAAGGCTCGGCCACATTTATCCTGCGCTTTATGCGCAGGTTTTCCGTGTAAATCTCTGACGTAGTCGATTCACACAAAACCCCCTATCAAAGATTCCACATAATGAGCCAGATGCAGGCACTTTGGACTCAATATGGCTTTTGTTCTACGTTTTTTTAGTCACGTACAAAGGCACGGTTGAGCACAGTTTGTATACCACTGAAAAGATTGTCACTGTCCAGACAGGGTCCACAGTAACTTTTATTGCATTATTATAGTGAATGAATCCATTGGGGGTTCCATCTGAATCAGGTATTTCAGACATAGATGTAAACAACAGCATACAGCATTGGATAAATATGAATTAAGCCTTAAAAATGATCCAAAATATGTGGCCCAGAATGCTACCAAGAAAAGCTTAGACTCAACCCACGAAAAAGAAGTCCATACTCAGGTCCATTATCTGTTAATGGAAATATGAGGGGTATCCACGTTACTGGTATAAAAAGGTTCTGGAAAAGCATTATGGCTTCCCGTAAAAGAAATACAGCAAAATCTGCACTCCCAAATCCAAATGCCCCCCTCTCTTTTGATCCCCAGAGTATGCCTAAAGCGCAGCTAGCATCCACATGTTTGGCGTTACTGTAGCGAATAGAGCTCACTTAATTTACAAGGTCCATGTCTCCAGAAGCATAAACTGGGCACAATGTACTGGGCACTACAATGTATTGGGCACTACAATAGCATATTTGTATTTTTTACCTACTACGTCCATTATGTGCTTGTTTCTGAAAATCAACCATGGAGTCAAAATCTTTTCTACACTTGTAGATGAATTCCCAGAGGGGTTAATTTTCACTTGAGAGGAGTTTCTACTGTACTAGCACTTAGGGGTTCTGTAAATGGAGTCTGCAAACTTTTCTAGGAAAATCTGCAAGCCATTCCCTCCCAAGCCCTTCTGTATGGCCAAACAGTATTGCACAGCCATATATGGGGAATCTGCACATTCAGGAGATATTGTGTAACAAACTAGCAAGCAATTTCTTTCTATTTTCCCTTGTGAAATAAAAAATCTGGGGCTAAAACAACATTTCAGTGGAAAAAAAAATTAATTATCTTTTCTTCATCCCCAATGGTATACAAATCAGTAAAACACCTGTGGTGTCAATATGCTCAGTGCACCCCTAGATTAATTCATTGAAGGGTATAGCTTGTAAAATGGGGTCACTTATGGGAAGGGGGGTCTGCTGTTCTAGCACCTCCGAGTCCTGCCAAAATGGCATCTACAAACCAAGAAAATCGGCTCTTCAATATGGTGTTCATTCCCTTCTCCGCTTTGCATTGTGGCCGAAAAGTAGTTTCCAGCCACATACAGGGTATCACCATACTTTTTCTCCTGTTAGCAAATTGAAAAATTAAAAACTTGTAGCTAAAGCGACATTTTAATGAGCAAAAAAATTACATTTTTCTTTTCCACATCCCACTATTACACAATTCCACCTGTGTGTTTAAAAGCTCACTATACCACTTGAAGACATCCTCGAGAGAAGTAGTTTCCTACGTTGGGTAACTTGTGGGGGTTTTCTGCTATTTCGGCATTTTAGGGGATCTAAAATGTCACATGGTGTTCTCAATCTATTATAGCGAAAATAGAGCATGAAAATTCAAATGGCACTCCTTCCCTTCCGAGCCCTGCTGGTTGCCCAAACAAATAAACCCAAAAACAATGGAAGCAGAAAAACCCACATAAAATATAACAACCTTTATTTGTAATTACCTAAAAACAAAACATAGACATTATAAAAAAATATAGTGAAAGAGTATGGCACACAGAAATCCATCCCACCCAGGAAACAAATTGGCAGCCACGTTGCAAGTCTGTAATAAATATGCACTTACCGTATATACAGATACCGACCACATATAGTTATGTGCAAAATAATAACAGTCTAATATCACTAATGTGTTTAATTACTGTTTTGGCAGAAAAGATCATACAACATAAGACAAAATTCATGACTATGTATAGGCAAGTAATAACCAACCAACAGAATCAAGGCCACAGCCACACCATCCTAGGAAGGGAGGCTGCATCGGGACCACTGCCGCTGCCACCGCCGCACCATTTGTAAGTATATTGTGACTATAAGATGCACCCCCATTTTCCCCAAAACATTTTTGGGAAAAAAGTGCGTCTTATAGTCTGAAAAATACGGTAATAACTCTGCAACGCTTCAACATATCCCATTGATTTGGAGATTGTTTTTTCATGACACATTATACTTTATGATAATGGTAAAGATAGTTTGGTATGTTTTGTGTTTATTTATAAAAATATCAGAAATGTGAAAAAAGTAATTTTCAAACTTTGACTGATTATCCCATTAATCCATATAGTCATAGCACACAAAAACAATAGTAAATAACATTTCCCTCATGTCTGCTTTACATCAGTACCATTTGTAAAATGTTGTCTTATTTTGTTAACATTTTAAAGAGTTAAAAAATGTAGCAGTAGTTTTTCATTTTTTTTTTCAATGAAATTTCCCAAACTTATTTCTTTAGGGACCAATTAAGTTTTGAATTGACTTTGGGGGTCTTATATACTGGAATCCCCCAAATGTGATACCATTTTAAAAACAGCACCCCTCAATGTATTAAAAATTGCATTCAGGTAGTTTATTAACCCTCAGGTGCTTTTCAGGAATTAATGCAAAGTGACATGACAAAAATGAAAAAAAAAATATTTTTACCACCTAAATGTTTCCAACTTCAGAACAGGCCACTGTAGCCGGCAGACTGTAACTGATGGTGATCTGCCATTGCAAACATCAGGTATACACGATCAAGATCTCAGGGTCCCGACGGCGTTAATGACGGATCCCCCACACTGTTAACCATTAAGATGCTGTAGTCACTATTTATAGCAGTATGTAAGGGGTTAAACCGTCATGGTCGGTGCCAACACTGATCGTGGCTGATGCAGTAAGTTGGCAGCTATAGTGCGCAGTCGACAACAGCTGGATTGTCACCCATAGGGGAATCCTGTTCTTTTATTGTTTTATATCGCAGGTCATTTTGAAGTCTTATTGTTGGTCATTAAGGGGTTAAGGGGTTAATTTTTAGACAAAGCAATGTTTTCGTGTAAAAATGTAATCTTTCATTTTTACAGCCCAATGTTACAAAATTCAGAAATCATCTGTTGGTTTAAAATGGTCACTACACTCCTACATAAAATGGGGTCACTTATAGGAGGTTTCTGAGGTTTTGACACCTCATTGACTCTCCAAAATGCAACATAGTGTCTGCAATCTGTTCCAACAAAAATTTTGCTCCAAAACTCAAATAGTGCTCCTTCCCTTCCCAGCCATGACATGTTCCAAAATAGTAGTTTCCAACCAAATCTGGGGTATTTGAGTACTCAGGAGCAAACCGACCGTTATCTAGTCTGCAATTTCTTGTTACCCTTTTGAAAATGCGAAATTTGGGACTTCAGCAACATTTTAATGCAAAATAACTTAATATTTAATTTTCACAACCCAATATTATAAAATTCTGTGAAGCACCAGTAGGTTCACAATGGTCATCTCACCAATCTGTAAATTCCTTGAAGGTTGTAGTTTCCAAAATGGGGTCACTTGTGGGGTTTTCTGCTGTCTTGTCACCTTGTCAGCTTTCCTAATGTGACATGGCATTCGCAATCTATTCCAACCAAATTTACGCTTAAATAAAGCTCCTTCCCTTCCAAGTCCTGCTGTGCAGGTACGAACTGGGGCTGAAATTGAACCCTGGCATTTGAAATCACACAGGCCCATGTTGTCCCCATCCCCAAGCACCAGATGAGATATATTACTAATATTACCCTGGATGGTGAAAAGGAAGATTTACTACAAGACCAATATTTCTAATGATATGCGTGGCCTGCTGGGGTAAGTGACGGAGTCAGCAACTTTGTGCTCCATCACAACTCTTAACAGTATGGGTGTCTTGAGAACACCGATTCTGTTAACAACGTAGCAGACAAGACAGACCACAACCAGACAGGCCCTTCTGGCATTTGCCAGATGGCCAGTTCGGCCCAGCTGCTGTTTCTTCAAAAGGTAGTTTCTGACCACATATGGAATAAAGTCCTTATATCCTTGTAAAAATTAAAATTTGGGGGGTAAAGCGACATTTTACTAAAACAAAAAATGAAATTTTCATTTCTTTCTTCCAGGTTGCATTAATTCTTGTGAGGAACATAAAGGGTTAACAAACTTTCTAAATGCACTTTTGAATACACTGAGGGGTGACGATTTTGACCGCTTCATGACCAGATTTTGCGTTTTTTGCTCCCCGTCTTCCTAGAGCCATAACTTTTTTATTTTTCCATCAATATGACCATGTGAGGAGTTATTTTTTTGCAGAACGAGTTGTACTTTCGAACGACACCATTAGTTTTAACATGTCTTGTACTGGAAAACGGGAAAAAAAATTCCAAGTGCAGTGAAATTGCAAAAAAAGTGAAATCACACAGTTGTTTTTTTACAAGGTTCACTAAAATACTAAAACTGACCTGCCATTCTCCAGGTCTTTACAAGTTCATAGACACCAAACATGTCTAGCTTCTTTTTTATCTAAGTGGTTGAAAAAAATTCCAAACTTTGTTAAAAAAATAATATGGTGCCATTTTCCGATAGCCGTAGCATCTCCATTTTTCGTAATCTCAGGTTGGGTGAGTGCTTATTTTTTGTGTGCCAAGCTGATGTTTTTAATGGTACCATTTTAATGCAATGTCACGGCAATCAAAAAAACGTAATTCTGGCGATTTTACTTTTTTTTTCTCTCTACGTCGTTGAGCGATCAGGTTAATCTTTTTTTTATTGATAGATCGGACGATTCTGAATGTGGCGATACCAAATATGTGTATGTTTAATTTTTTTTATTTTATTATGAATGGGGCAAAAGGGGGTGATTTGAACTTTTATATATTTTTTATATTTTTAAAAACATTTTTTTTACTTTTGGCATGCTTCAATAGTCTCCATGGGAGACTAGAAGCTGCCATAACTCGATCGACTCTGCTACATACAGGCGATGATCAGATCGCCTGTATGTAGCAGAATACCTCACTTGCTATGAGTGCTGACCACTGTGCAGTGCTTATAGCAATCCAGTAGTGACAACCATTGAGGTCTCCAGAAGACCTCTGGTTGTCATGCCAACCCATCGGTGACCGTGATCACGTGACAGGGGTCACAAATGGGCAGATTTCCGGCACGATTGCAGGAAGTGCATGTTAAATGCCGCTGTCAACGTTTGACGGGTTAATAGCCGAGGGTGGAGCCCACATCAAAGGGAGGGAGTACGACATGGCCCTATTATTATGCCCAACGTCGTTAAGGGGTTAAAATTGAGGTCTTGTTTGTGGATTTTTGGACTCAAATGCCCCTCAGAGTCACTTTAAAAATGAAGTGGTTCCGAAAAATATAGGTTTGCTAAATTTCATTGAAAAAATTAAAAATGCCTGGTAAAATTTTAACCCTTCTAACAATCTAACAGAAAAAAAGGTGATTTCAGATATGAAGCTGATGTAAAGTAGACATTTGGCAAATGTTATTTATTAACTCTTATGTGTGGTATGACTATCTAGTCTAAGGGCATAAAATGACAAAGTTTTAAAATCTTTAAAAAAAATTCTAATTTTTGATATTTTCGGAAATAAACTGAAATCATATTGGCTTAAATTTACTAATAACATAAAATACAATGTGTAATGAAAAACATTTTCAGAATCACTAGGATACATTGAAGCCTTCCAGAGTTATTGCCACATAAAGTAACACTGGTCTGAATTTAAAAAAAATATAACCTGGTCAGAAAGGTGAAAACAGGCTTTGGTGGGAAGGGGTTAAAAAAAAAGGAATAACTATTTTTTTGTGTGATTTCTTTGATGTTTAAGAAGATGTGATTTTTATCTAAAACACTTTCCACATTCTGAACAAGTAAATGGCTTCTCACATTTGTGAGTTCTGTGATGCCTAGCAAGACGTGTTTTATTGTGTAAAACATTTCCCTCAATCAGAACATAAAACGTCTTCTCCACTGGGTGAAGTCCTTGATGTGCAATGACTTGTGATTTGCTCATAAAACATTTCTCACATTCTGAACAAGTGCCTTTTCTGATGTTTAACCAGATCTGATTTCTCCGTAAAACATTTCCCACATTCTGAACATGAAAATGGCTTCTCGTGTTTGTGAGTTTTTTGATGTCTAAGAAGATGTGATTTCTGTCTAAAACATTTCCCACAATCGGAACAAAAAAATGGCTTCTCTCCTGTGTGAATTCTTTGATGTCTGAGAAAATTCGATTGATCTGTAAAACTTTTCCCACATTCTGAACATGAAAATGGCTTCTCCCCTGTGTGAATTCTCTGATGTCTAACGAAATCTGATTTCTGTATAAAACGTTTCTCACATTCGGTACATGAAAATGGCTTCTCCCATTTCTGAGGTCTTTGATGACCACAATCACTTTTATTACTGTTATTTGGCTTAACAGTCTGTGATGAATCAGAAGATAAGAACTGTTGAAAATATATAAATGACGTATTTATGCTGTGAAGATTTACAGGTATATTTGCGGTAATGGCATGTTCTTCATAAGTATCTGGTGCTATAACCTGATCATCTGCTGCAAAATCTGAAAAAATCAGATGTCCCTCTGAGCTCCTCGTACAGTCATCTGCCAAGAATAAAACTGATTTTATTATTTTTCATTAACATTGTCTTGAAATAAATTTATTATATTATAGCTAAACATTCCTATATTTTTCATATGGTAGTAAAAATCAACTAAGATCTTCTCAAGTCATTGATTCTTCTAGTATGCAAAAAAAAACAGACTAGTTTTCATCAGTGGTTTAGATCACATTTATATCAGTGTTTAGTCAAATAATTAGTTTTTACCATCAGTGTGGCAATCATTTTCCTTGTCTGAAAAAATAACGTTTCTTGTGCACATTTTGTGAAACATTAAAAAAAGGACAGAACACAGATAACACATGTATGACATCTGTGTACTGTCCACGTTTTTCAGCAACCTATTGATTTGAATGGGTTAGATCTGTTGTTGCAAATGTACACATGTGCATGTTTTTCTCAATATCTGACATGAAATCAGAATATACCTTTCCTGTTTTAGGTAAATTAGGATTACCATAATTATTAATATTTGCCAAATGCCAGAATAATAAGAGAGGGAGAGAATGTTTTAAGGCATTTTTATTACTTACTGCAAAGACAAAAGTTTACATACACTAAGATTACTATGCCTTTAAACAATTCTGGACTGCCCATATGATGGTGTCATGTGTTTGGAAGCCTCTTTTTTGGCAACATCTGAGTTAATTAGAGACACACCTATGTATGTATTTTAATGCACACCTGAAACACACTGCTTTTTGTGTAGCATCACGGGAAAGTCTCAAGAAATCAGCCAAGATATCAGGAAGAGAATTGTGGACTTGCACAAGTCTGGCTCATCCTAATTTCAAGATACCTGAAGGTGCCTTGTTCATGTGTACAAACAATTATACACAAGTACAAACAAGATGGGAATGTCCAGCCATCATACCGCTCAGGAAGGAGATGGGTTCTTTGTCCCAGAGATGAACGTGCTTTAGTCCGACATGTGCATATCAACCCAATGACAAAAGCAAAAGACCTGGTGAAGATGATGGAGGAAGCTGGTAAGATTATGTCAATATCCACAGTGAAACGAGTACTGTATCAACATGGGCTGAAAGATCACTCTGCCAGGAAGAAGCCATTATTTCAAAAGAAACATAAAAAAGCTAGATTAATGTTTACAAATGCGCACAGGAACAAAGACCTTAATTTTTGGAGACATGTCCTGTGGTCTGATGAAACTAAAATTGAACTTTTTGGGCATAATGACCATCGTTACATTTGGAGGAAAAAGGGAGACGCTTGGAAGCCTAAGAACACCATCCCAACTATGAAACACGGGGGTGTCAGCATCATGTTGTAGGGTTGTTATGCTGCAGGAGGGACTGGTGCACTTCACAAAATAGATGGCATCATGAGAAAAGAAGACTATGTGGCAATACTGAGCAGAGTCTCAATACATGGACAATGACAGAAGCATACTGCCAAAATGGTAACAAAGTGGCTTAAGGATAACAAAGTCAATGTTTTGGAGTGGCCATCACAAAGCCCTGATCTCAATCCTATTGAAAATTTATGGGCAAAGTTGAAAAGGCAGGTGCGAGCAAAGAGACCTACAAACCTGGATCAGTTGGACCAGTTTTGTAAGGAGGAATGAGCCTAAATTCTGACCAACTATTGTAAGAAACTTGTTGAAAGATATCCCAAACGTTTGACTTAAGTCATTCAGTTTAAAGGCAGTGGTACCAAATACTAATGAAATGTATGTAAACTCTTGACTTTGCAGTAACTAATAAAAATGCCTTAAAACATTCTCTTTCTCTCATTATTCTGGCATTTGACAGATATTAATAACTAGATGGAGGCCCCATGCTATCGCATTGAGAGGGCAGTAATGTCACAATAGGGGCAGGCATGCAGCGCTGTTGTTGCCTAATGGCATCCTGTGATAATCTAATGACGTTTGCATCAGGGGACTCATGTGCTTGACGCCTACGCTTATATGCATTGTTTTTGTCCCATCGGTGCTGTTGTTCTTCAATAGTCTAATTTGCCCTTTGTTGTCTTCGACGTTGTGCCTTTGTTGCTTTCCTTTCACTGTCATTGGCGTACTTTTTAGGAGGAGCCATGTTGGCGCTGATAATTGCTTTTTAAAGGGTTTTTCCCATGAATAAAAGTTAATTTTACAAATTGTCTGTTTCTGACCGTGTACCGAACATACCACAGCATCTGGGCAGGGGAAGAAGCAAAAGACAATACTGGCATTACAGCAGGAGATCGAAGAGGATACATTTTGTGAGGTAAAATATTTTTTAAATACAGTCAGTGAAATATTTTACCTCACAAAATGAATCCACTGTGATCGCCTGCTGTAATGTCAGTATTATCTTATGCTTCTTCCCCTGCCCAGGAGATGTGGTATGCTCCGTACACGGTCAGACACAGTAAATTTTTAAAATGAACTTTCATTCGTGGGAAAACCCTTGTAATGTGACCGGCTTCCTCTGCCTGTAGACATGTCGCGCATCTGCCGCCGGGATCAGCCAAATAATTTACTGCACCTGAGCGTAATTCGCACAGGCGCAGTAAATCAGACCGCCACCATCTTTGTGCAGACAAAAAGCGGCGGTCACATTAAAACTGCGCATGCACTCCTCCAGTACAAAGATGGCGGCAGTCAATGAATCATTCGGCTGATCCTGGCGGTGGCGTGTTCACGATGGTGTTCCGCTGGTGGTACCGCGCAAGAGGCTACATGAGTGTGTGATTGGGAGTGTGAGAGTGTGTGTGAATGTGAGTGTGGATGTAAGTGTGAGTGTGTGTTTGGTGTGACAGTGTTCCGCTGGTGGTACCGCACAATAGGTTGGTACCAGCAGTTTCCATATTGAGACACCCATCACTTGGGTGTCCCAATATGGCGGTCGTTGAACTTCCTCCGCTTGGAATTCTAGGATATAATGACATCTGGACAGAACAGGAAATTAAAACATTACAAGGCAATTATATAAATAGATTATAGTAATCCTAGTTGACCTAAAATGGGAAAGGTTTATTCTGATTTCATGTCATAGATTGAGAAAAACATGCATGTGTGTCTTTTTATATAGTGTATGGAAACTTCTGGTTTCAACTGTAATGCATAGCCAAATCCTAGCTTTTTGTAGCTTTTATAATCATAGCCTATTCTTTATGGGCAACAGCCTCCAGCTCCCTTATCTATTCAGTATCGGTGAATTCACAGTTTGGGCCTGTAGCGCCATGATGATGATGATCCAAACTGTCAAGTAGTTCTCCACCTCCTAGTAATCAGGAAGTCAGGAGGCAGGGGAACAGTCTTCTCCTACCTAAGAGTGATACATCCCCCTCCAAGATATTTTAACAATAGGGTTTCATAAAATTTTGGCAGCTCAGGTCCATTATCTGTCTTCTGATTGATATTCTAAGATGATTATTGACCAAAGCAAAGTTGAAACTTTGAGAAATATCAGGGGCTATGGAAACTGAATAGTGAAGAAATGTCTCGATTCAGACTTCATATAAAAAAAAAATGATCTAGAATTAATAGTAATATGTAATCAATTAATTAGCTTTCACATGGATTTAAAAAGCATAGAAATAATATAAATACAATACCTTGTGTGGTTTTACCCCAGCAGTATATCCGTTGTCTTAGAGTTATATTTGACTCAGATCTTTCCTTCAGTCGCTCACTCTTGTCACCTACAGCTCAAAATCCTCTCTAGAATTCAACCTTTTCATACCTTTGACTCTGCAAGAACTCTCACTGTTGCTCTTATTCATTCTCGTCTGAACTATTGTAACTCTTTACAAATTGGTCTTCCTCTGACTGAACTCTCATCTCTTCAATCCATGTTGAATGCAGCCAGGATCTTTTTCCACTCCAACTGCTGAACCAATGCCTCTACCCTGTGCCAGCCATTGCACTGGTTGCCCATCTGATATAGAGTTCAATATAAACTTATCCCTCTCACCCATAAAGCACTCCACAGTTCCGCCACTTTTCATTTCCGTCCTCATCTTTGTCTACAATCCTACCTATGCCCTCAATTCCACTAATGACCAAACAATAACATCATCAATAATCCGAACTTCAAATTCCCATATCCAAGACTTTTCCCAAGCTGAGCCAATTCAGTGGCATGCACTAACCAGGACAATTCAATTAATTCCCAACACCCACAGTTTTAAGCGTGCCCTAAAATGTACTTTTCTAGACTGGCCTATCTCCTCACCCCACATATTTAACCTTCCCATTTTGCCCTTTCCAAAATTTTCTTCCAAGTCATAGCATCTGTTTAGACAGCCTCCTGTTGTGAACTCTATTTTTGGGCTCCCTCTTGTGGTCACAAGTGGTACTGCGTGAGTGCAGTCTCTTCAAGAGAAGCTAAGTTTTGTTTATTCATTTTTTGATCACCAGTGTTCAATATGTTTCTTGGTTGGTGATTAGTCCTTGTCCAGCTGGCTTATATGTGATTTCCTCGCTTGCTGGTAGCTCTAGGGGGCTGAGTTTCTCCCCCCACACCGTTAGTTGGTGTGGGGGTTCTTGTATTCTCAGCGTGGATATTTTGCATAGGGTTTTCTACTGACCGCACAGTTCCGTATCTGTCTTCTGCTATCTAGTATTAGCGGGCCTCATTTGCTGAATCTGTTTTCATTTCTACGTTTGTATTTTCCCCTTACCTCACCGTTATTATTTATTGGGGGCTTCCTATATCTTTGGGGTTATATCTCTGAGGCAAGTGAGGTCTTATTTTCCCTCTAGGGGTAGCTAGTTTCTCAGGCTGCGTTGAGACGTCCAGGATTTTAGGCACGTTCACCGGCTACCTTTAGTGTGTTTGGTTAGGATCAGGTTTGCGGTCAGTCCAGTTACCACCTCCCTAGAGCTCGTTTCTATGTTCAGTAACTTAGCTAGTCCGTTTTGTGATCCTCAGCCACTAAGGATCATAACAGTACAGCCGGCCGAAAAGTGTTGAATGCATCGCAGAAGTGGGATAAGAGAAGTCCTGAGTACAATTTTTTTTCTCTCCCTTTGCTGCAGTCTGTCCACCTTCTCTCATCCCCTTAACCCCTTCCCGACCTTTGACGCCAGGTAGGCGTCATGAAAGTCGGTGCCAATCCGACCTGTGACGCCTACGTGGCGTCATGGAAAGATCGCGTTCCTGCAGATCGGGTGAAAGGGTTAACTCCATTTTCACCCGATCTGCAGAAACAGGGGGAGTGGTACTTCAGCCCAGGGGGGGTGGCTTAACCCCCCGGTGGCTACGATCGCTCTGATTGGCTGTTGAAAGTGAAAGCCAATCAGAGCGATTTGTAATATTTCACCTATGAAAATGGTGAAATATTACAATCCAGCCATGGCCGATGCTGTAATAGCATCTGCCATGGCTGGAGACCCCGATCTGCCCCCCCACACCCACCGATCGCCCCCCCAGTCGTCCTTTCTGCCCCGATCTCCTGTCCGCTCCCCTCCTCACTCCTGTCCGCTCCCCCGGTCCTCCTGTCCGCTCCCCCGGTCCTCCGATCCCCCCCCCCCCCCGTGTTCCGATCCCACCCCCACCCCCGTGTTCCGATCCCACCCCCCATACTTACCTAGCTTCGATGTCCCTCCCGGTGTCCGGCCGTCTTCTCCATGGGTGCCGCCATCTTGGAAAATGGCGGGCGCATGCGCAGTGCGCCCGCCGAATCTGCCAGCCGGCAGATTCGCTAAAAGTACATTTTGATCGCTGTGATAGGTTCTATCGCAGCGATCAAAATAAAAAAATAATAAATAACCCCCCCCCTTTATCACCCCCATAGGTAGGGACAATAATAAAATAAAGAAAATATTTTTTTTTCTTTTTCCACTAGGGTTAGGGTTAGAACTAGGGTTAGAACTAGGGGTAGGGTTAGGGTTACAAGTAGGGGTAGGGTTATGGCATGTGCACACAGAGCAGATTTGGCCACGGATCCGCAGCGGATTGGCCGCGGATCCGCAGCGGATTGGCCGCTGCGAATTCGTAGCAGTTTTCCATCAGGTTTACAGTACCATGTACACCTATGGAAAACCAAATCCGCTGTGCCCATGGTGCGGAAAATTCCGTGCAGAAACGCCGCGTTGTATTTTCTGCAGCATGTCAATTCTTTGTGCGGATTCCGCAGCGTTTTACACCTGTTCCTCAATGGGAATCCGCAGGTGAAATCCGCACAAAAAAACACTGGAAATCCGCTGTAAATCCGCAGGTAAAACGCAGTGCCTTTTACCTGCAGATTTTTAAAAAATCGTGCGGAAAAATCTCACACGAATCCGCAACGTGGGCACATAGCCTTAGGGTTAGGGTTGGAATTAGAGTTAGGGTTGGAATTAGGGCTAGGGTTGGAAATAGGGTTAAAATTAGGCTTGTGGTTAGGGTTACGGATAGGGTTAGGGGTGTGTTGGGGTTACAGTTGTGGTTAGGGTTATGATTAGGGTTAGGGTTGGGATTAGGGTTAGGATTAGGGTTGGAATTAGGGTTACGGGTGTGTTGGGGTTAGGGTTGTGGTTAGGGGTGTGTTGGGGTTAGGGTTGTGATTAGGGTTATGGCTACAGTTGGGATTAGGGTTAGGGGTGTGTTGGGGTTAGTGTTGAAGTTAGAATTGAGGGGTTTCCACTGTTTAGGCACATCAGGGGTCTCCAAACGCAACATGGCGCCACCATTGATTCCAGCCAATCTTGCGTTCAAAAAGTCAAATGGTGCTCCCTCCCTTCCCAGCCCCTACGTGCGCCCAAACAGTGGTTTACCCCCACATATGGGGTACCAGTGTACTCAGGACAAACTGGGCAACAACTGTTGGGGTCCAATTTCTCCTGTTACCCTTGCAAAAATAAAAAATTACTTGCTAAAACAATTTTTGAGGAAAGAACAATTATTTTTTATTTTCACGGCTCTGCGTTATAAACTTCTGTGAAGCACTTGGGGGTTGAAAGTGCTCACCACACATCTAGATAAGTTCCTTGGGGGGTCTAGTTTCCAAAATGGGGTCACTTCTGGGGTGATTCTACTGTTTAGCCACATCAGGGGCTCTGCAAATGCAACGTGATGCCCACAGACCATTCCATCAAAGTCTGCATTTCAAATGTCACTACTTCCCTTCCGAGCCCTGAAATGCGCCCAAACAGTGGTTTACCCCCACATATGGGGTATCAGCGTACTCACAACAAACTGGGCAACAAATATTGGGGTCAAATTTCTCCTGTTACCCTTGTGAAAATAAAAAATTGCTTGCTAAAACATCTTTTTTGAGGAAAGAAAAAATGATTTTTTATTTTCACGGCTCTGCGTTGTAAACTTCTGTGAAGCACTTGGGGGTTGAACGTGCTCACCACACATCTAGATAAGTTCCTTGGGGGGTCTAGTTTCCAAAATGGGGTCACTTGTGGGGGGTTTCTACTGTTTAGGCATATCAGGGGCTCTGCAAATGTAACATGATGCCCGCAGACCATTCCATCAAAGTCTGCATTCCAAAACGTCACTACTTCCCTTCCGAGCCCCGGCATGTGCCCAAACAGTGGTTTACCCACACATATGGGGTATCAGCGTACTCAGGAGAAACTGGACAACAACTTTTGGGGTCCAATTTCTCCTGTTACCCTTGGGAAAATAAAAAATTGTGGGCTAAAAAATCGTTTTTGAGAAAAGAAAAATTATTTTTTATTTTCATGGCTCTGCGTTATAAACTTCTGTGAAGCACCTGGGGGTTTAAAGAGCTCACCACACTTCTAGATTAGTTCCTTGGGAGGTCTAGTTTCCAAAATGGGGGTCACTTGTGCGGGATCTCCAATGTTTAGGCACACAGGGGCTCTCCAAACGCGACATGGTGTCCACTAATGATTGGAGCTAATTTTCCATTCAAAAAGCCAAATGGCGTGCCTTCCCTTCCGAGCCCTGCCGTGCGCCCAAACAGTGGTTTACCCCCACATATGGGGTATCATCGTACTCAGGACAAACTGGACAACAACATTTGGGGTCCAATTTCTCCTATTACCCTTGGGAAAATAAAAAATTCTGGGCTAAAAATCATTTTTGAGGAAAGAAAAATTATTTTTTATTTTCATGGCTCTGCGTTATAAACTTCTGTGAAGCACCTGGGGGTTTTAAGTGCTCACTATGCATCTAGATAAGTTCCTTGTGGGGTCTAGTTTCCAAAATGGGGTCACTTGTAGGGGAGCTCCAATGTTTAGGCACACAGGGGCTCTCCAAACGCGACATGGTGTCCGCTAACGATTGGAGCTAATTTTCCATTCAAAAAGTCAAATGGCGCTCCTTCCCTTCCGAGCCTTACCATGTGCCCAAGTAGTGGTTTACCCCCACATGTGAGGTATCGGTGTACTCAGGAGAAATTGTCCAACAAATTTTAGGATCCATTTTATCCTGTTGCCCATGTGAAAATGAAAAAATTGAGGCTAAAATAATTTTTTTGTGAAAAAAAAGTACTGTTTCATTTTTACGGATCAATTTGTGAAGCACCTGGGGGTTTAAAGTGCTCACTATGCTTCCAGATAAGTTCCTTGGGGGGTCTAGTTTTCAAAATGGGGTCACTTGTGGGGGAGCTCCAATGTTTAGGCACACGGGGGCTCTCCAAACGCGACATGGTGTCCGCTAAAGATTGGAGCCAATTTTTCATTGAAAAAGTCAAATGGCGCTCCTTCCCTTCCGAGCCCTGCCGTGCGCCCAAACAGTGGTTTACCCCCACATATGAGGTATCAGCGTACTCAGGACAAATTGGACAACATCGTTCGCGGTCCAGTTTCTCCTTTTACCCTTGGGAAAATAAAAAAATTGTTGCGAAAAGATCATTTTTGTGACTAAAAAGTTAAATGTTCATTTTTTACTTCCATGTTGCTTCTGCTGCTGTGAAACACCTGAAGGGTTAATAAACTTCTTGAATGTGGTTTTGAGCACCTTGAGGGGTGCAGTTTTTAGAATGGTGTCACTTTTGGGTATTTTCAGCCATATAGAACCCTCAAACTGACTTCAAATGTGAGGTGGTCCCTAAAAAAAATGGTTTTGTAAATTTTGTTGTAAAAATGAGAAATCACTGGTCAAATTTTAACCCTTAACTTCCTAGCAAAAAAAAAAAATTTGTTTCCAAAATTGTGCTGATGTAAAGTAGACATGTGGGAAATGTTATTTATTAACTATTTTGTGTCACATAACTCTGGTTTAACAGAATAAAAATTCAAAATGTGAAAATTGCAAAATTTTCAAAATTTTCACCAAATTTCCGTTTTTTTCACAAATAAACTCAGAAATTATCGACCTAAATTTACCACTAACATGAAGCCCAATATGTCACGAAAAAACAATCTCAGAATCGCTAGGATCCGTTGAAGCGTTCCTGAGTTATTACCTCATAAAGGGACACTGGTCAGAATTGCAAAAAACGGCAAGGTCATTAAGGCCAAAATAGGCTGGGTCATGAAGGGGTTAATCTCTGGGTGGTTTTGAGTTCAGCTGCAGACATGGATATTCAGAGTCTGACTTCTAGTGTGGATCATCTTGCTGCAAGGGTGCAAAGCATTCAGGATTTTGTTGTTCATAGTCCTATGTCAGAGCCAAAAATACCTATTCCTGAGTTGTTTTCTGGAGATAGATCTAGGTTTCTGAATTTTAAGAATAATTGTAAATTATTTCTATCTTTGAGACCTCGTTCCTCTGGTGATTCCGCTCAGCAAGATAAAATTGTTATCTCCTTGTTACGTGGCGACCCTGAAGATTGGGCTTTCTCCCTGGCGCCAGGAGATCCTGCATTGCTGAATGTGGATGCGTTTTTTCTGGCGCTTGGACTGCTTTATGAGGAACCTAATCTTGAGAACCAGGCAGAAAAGGCTTTGCTGGCCCTCTCTCAAGGTCAGGATGAGGCAGAGGTGTATTGTCAGAGATTTAGGAAATGGTCGGTGCTTACTCAATGGAATGAGTGTGCCCTGGCTGCAAATTTCAGAGAGGGTCTTTCTGAAGCCATTAAGAATGTGATGGTGGGGTTCCCCACGCCTGCTAGTCTGAATGACTCAATGGCTTTGGCCGTTCAGATTGATCGGCGTTTGCGGGAGCGCAAATCTGCGCACCATCTGGCAGTGTTTTCTGAACAGAGACCTGAGTCTATGCAATGTGACAGAATTCTGACCAGAAATGAGTGGCAAAGTCATAACGTCAAAATGGGTTGTGCTTTTACTGTGGTGATTCTACTCATGTTATCTCAGCATGCTCTAAGCGCTAAAAAAAAAAAAAAAAAAAAAAAAAATCGCTAAACCTGTCACCGTTGGTACTATACAGCCTAAATTAATTTTGTCTGTTACTTTAATCTGTTCTTTGTCATCCTACTCGGTTATGGCTTTTGTGGATTCAAGTGCTGCCCTGAATCTGATGGATTTGTCATTTGCCAGGCGCTGTGGTTTTGTCCTGGAGCCTTTGGAATTCCCTATTCCACTGAGGGGAATTGATGCTACACCATTGGCTGAGAATAAGCCTCAGTATTGGACTCAAGTGACCATGTGCATGACTCCTGTACATCAGGAGGTGATTCGCTTTCTTGTGCTGCATAATTTACATGATGTTGTCGTTTTGGGTCTGCCATGGCTGCAGGCCCATAATCCAGTTCTGGATTGGAAAGCTATGTCTGTGTCAAGTTGGGGTTGCCAGGGGATTCATGGCGATGCTCCTTTAGTGTCAATTGCTTCTTCCACTCCTTCTGAGGTCCCTGAGTTTTTGTCGGACTACCAGGATGTATTTGATGAGCCCAGATCCGGTGCCCTGCCTCCTCATAGGGATTGTGATTGTGCTATAAATTTGATTCCTGGTAGTAAGTTCCCTAAGGGACGACTTTTTAATTTGTCTGTACCAGAACACGCCGCGATGCGGAGTTATATAAAGGAGTCTTTGGAGAAGGGACATATTCGTCCATCCTCCTCCCCTCTTGGTGCAGGATTCTTTTTTGTGGCCAAGAAGGATGGTTCTCTGAGACCTTGTATAGATTACCGTCTTCTAAATAAAATCACGGTCAAATTTCAGTATCCTTTGCCATTATTGTCTGATCTGTTTGCTCGGATTAAGGGGTCCAGTTGGTTCACCAAGATAGATCTTCGTGGTGCGTATAACCTTGTGTGTATTAAGCAGGGGGATGAATGGAAAACAGCATTTAATACGCCCGAAGGCCATTTTGAGTACTTGGTGATGCCTTTTGGACTCTCTAATGCTCCTTCTGTGTTTCAGTCTTTCATGCATGACATCTTCCGAGAATATCTGGATAAATTTATGATTGTGTATCTGGATGACATTTTGGTCTTTTCTGATGATTGGGAGTCCCATGTGAGGCAGGTCAGGATGGTATTTCAGGTCCTGCGTGCTAATGCCTTATTTGTGAAGGGCTCAAAATGTCTCTTCGGAGTACAGAAGGTTTAATTTTTGGGTTTTATTTTTTCTCCTTCTACTATTGAGATGGACCCAGTCAAGGTCCAGGCTATTCATGACTGGACTCAGCCTACATCCATTAAGAGTCTTCAGAAGTTCTTGGGTTTTGCTAATTTTTACCGTCGCTTCATCGCTAATTTTTCTGGCGTGGTTAAGCCCTTGAAGGATTTGACCAAGAAGGGTTCTGATGTGACTAATTGGTCTCCTGCGGCCGTGGAAGCCTTTCGGGAGCTGAAGCGCCGGTTCTCTTCAGTTCCAGTCTTATGTCAGCCTGATATCTCTCTTCCTTTTCAGGTCGAGGTTGATGCTTCTGAGATTGGAGCAGGGGCTGTTTTGTCGCAGAGAAGCTCTGATTCCTCTGTGATGAAGCTTTGTGCTTTCTTTTCAAGAAAGCTTTCGCCTGCCGAGTGGAATTATGACGTTGGTAATCGGGAGTTGTTGGCTATGAAGTGGGCATTTGAGGAGTGGCGGCATTGGCTCGAGGGAGCTAAGCATCGTGTGGTGGTCTTGACTGATCACAAGAATCTGATTTATCTCGAGTCTGCCAAGCGGCTGAATCCTAGACAGGCTCGTGTTATGACCCCAATGGCGAGGGTCTCAGAGGAACAAGTAAGTCTGCGAAGTACAAAAATCCAGCTCATAGGGCAGTGGTAACTGGGTTGACCATATATCTACTCCTAACGCCAACACTAGAAGTAGCCGGGGAACATGCCTACGTTGGTCGCTAGATGTCTCGCGCCAGCCAGAGGACTAACTACCCCTAGAAGAGGAAAACAAAGACCTCTCTTGCCTCCAGATAATAGACCCCAAAAGTTGGATACAAGCCCCCCACAAATAATAACGGTGAGGTAAGAGGAAATGACAAACACAGAGATGAACTAGGTTTAGCAAAGAGAGGCCCACTTACTAATAGCAGAATGTAGTAAGATAACTTATATGGTCAACGAAAACCCTATCAAAATTCCACACTGGAAATTCAAGAACCCCCGAACCGTGTAACGGCCCGGGGGGAGAACTCCAGCCTCCCTAGAGCTTCCAGCAAGGTTAGGATACAGATTATGTACAAGCTGGACAAAAATGCAAACAAAAACAAATAGCAAAAAGCAAGAAAGCAGACTTAGCTTAATCAAGCAGGAACCAGGATCAGTAGACAAGAGCACAACAGATTAGCTCTGATTACAACGTTGCCAGGCATTGAACTGAAGGTCCAGGGAGCTTATATAGCAACATCCCTGAACTAACGGCCCAGGTGAGCATACAAGGGATGACTGACATACCCAGAGTCAAATCACTAGTAACCACTAGAGGGAGCCAAAAAGCAAATTCACAACAGGCTCGTTGGTCGTTGTTTTTCTCCCGTTTCGATTTCGTGGTCTCGTACCTGCCTGGTTCGAAGAACGTGAAGGCTGATGCTCTTTCTAGGAGTTTTGTGCCTGACTCGCCGGGAGTTTCAGAGCCGGCTGGTATCCTCAGAGAGGGAGTGATTTTGTCTGCCATTTCCCCAGATTTGCGACGAGTGCTGCAGAAATTTCAGGCGGATAGACCTGACCGTTGCCCACCAGAGAGACTGTTTGTCCCAGATAGATGGACCAGCAGAGTTATTTCCGAGGTTCATTCTTCGGTGTTGGCAGGTCATCCTGTCATTTTTGGTACCAGAGATTTGGTGGCTAGGTCATTCTGGTGACCTTCCTTGTCGCGGGATGTGCGTTCCTTTGTGCAGTCCTGTGGGATTTGTGCTCGGGCTAAGCCTTGCTGTTCTCGTGCCAGCGGGTTGCTTTTGCCTTTGCTTGTCCCGAAGAGGCCTTGGACGCACATTTCCATGGATTTTATTTCAGATCTTCCAGTATCTCAGAGAATGTCTGTCATCTGGGTGGTGTGTGATCGTTTTTCCAAAATGGTCCATTTGGTGCCCTTGTCTAAGTTGCCTTCCTCCTCCGATTTGGTTCCTTTATTTTTTCAGAATGTGGTTCGCTTACACGGCATCCCTGAAAATATTGTGTCTGACAGAGGATCCCAGTTTGTGTCCAGATTTTGGCGGATCTTTTGTGCTAAGATGGGCATTGATTTGTCTTTTTCGTCGGCTCTCCATCCTCAGACGAATGGTCAAACCGAGCAAACTAATCAGACCTTGGAAACGTATTTAAGATGTTTTGTTTCTGCTGATCAGGATGATTGGGTGACTTTTTTGCCATTGGCCGAATTTGCCCTTAATAATCGGGCTAGTTCTGCTACTTTGGTTTCGCCTTTTTTCTGCAATTCTGGTTTTCATCCTCGTTTTTCCTCGGGTCAGGTGGAGCCTTCTGACTGTCCTGGGGTGGATTCTGTGGTGGATAGGTTGCAGCAGATTTGGAACCATGTGGTGGACAATTTGAAGTTGTCACAGGAGAAGGCTCAGCGCTTTGCCAACCGCCGTCGCGGTGTAGGTCCCCGACTTCGTGCTGGGGATTTGGTATGGCTGTCTTCTCGGTATGTGCCTATGAAGGTCTCCTCCCCTAAATTCAAGCCTCGCTTCATCGGTCCTTATAAGATTTTGGAAATCCTTAACCCGGTGTCTTTTCGTTTGGACCTCCCAGCGTCGTTTACCATTCATAATGTGTTCCATAGGTCTTTGTTGCGGAGGTATGTGGTGCCTGTGGTTCCTTCTGTTGAGCCCCCTGCTCCGGTGCTGGTTGAGGGCGAATTGGAGTACGTGGTGGAGAAGATCTTGGATTCTCGTATTTCTAGATGGAGGCTTCAGTATTTGGTTAAGTGGAAGGGCTATGGTCAGGAGGATAATTCCTGGGTTGTCGCCTCTGATGTTCATGCGGCCGATTTGGTTCATGCCTTCCATGTGGCGCATCCTGATTGCCCTGGGGGTCTTGATGAGGGTTCGGTGACCCCTCCTCAAGGGGGGGTACTGTTGTGAACTCTATTTTTGGGCTCCCTCTTGTGGTCACAAGTGGTACTGCGTGAGTGCTGTCTTTGGGCTCCCTCTGGTGGCTTTGTGTCTTTCTGCAGGTTGGTGGCTGGCATCAGCTGTCTCGTTATCTGGTAGTTGGTTTCCTATTTAGCTCACCTGGACTTTCAGTTGTTGCCGGCTGTCAATGTATTCAGTGCTATTTGGAGCTCTCCTGCATTCCTTCATTATCAGTCTCTTCAAGAGAAGCTAAGTTTTGTTTATTCATTTTTTGATCACCAGTGTTCAATATGTTTCTTGGTTGGTGATTAGTCCTTGTCCAGCTTGCTTATATGTGATTTCCTCGCTTGCTGGTAGCTCTAGGGGGCTGAGTTTCTCCCCCCACACCGTTAGTTGGTGTGGGGGTTCTTGTATTCTCAGCGTGGATATTTTGCATAGGGTTTTCTACTGACCGCACAGTTCCCTATCTGTCTTCTGCTATCTAGTATTAGCGGGCCTCATTTGCTGAATCTGTTTTCATTTCTACGTTTGTATTTTCCCCTTACCTCACCGTTATTATTTGTTGGGGGCTTCCTATATCTTTGGGGTTATTTCTCTGAGGCAAGTGAGGTCTTATTTTCCCTCTAGGGGTAGCTAGTTTCTCAGGCTGCGTCGAGACGTCCAGGATTTTAGGCACGTTCACCGGCTACCTTTAGTGTGTTTGGTTAGGATCAGGTTTGCGGTCAGTCCAGTTACCACCTCCCTAGAGCTCGTTTCTATGTTCAGTAACTTAGCTAGTCCGTTTTGTGATCCTCAGCCACTAAGGATCATAACAGCCTCCATGCACTTAATAGCGCTCTGTATCTGTAGTTGTACAAATACGGGCTTGGTTAATGGTTCTTGCAGCGTTATTTGAGTACCCGATTTATTATATTGGTGGCTGTACCACACAAGGCAATCACTTTTTATCATTTACTTTTTGTGTCTTCCCTATTTTCTCATAGATTGTAAGCCTATAGGGCTCCTGCCCACTGTGTAAGGAATTTTCTCACTCCTGTCAGCACTAACACAAGTACCAGATCTCCAGGCTTAAATTGTCTCAATTGAGCTGACCAGTTATACCCCCTGTATTTTGCCTCTTGTGGAAAACAACTATCGGCTCCCATCTCAATGGAAACCTATATTATATTTTCCAGAGTATCTTTTCCTGTTAAGTCTCTGAGCTGGGCAGTCCCAAAGTTGTACTGGTCCTCCAGGTCAGATATATTAGCTTCAGAGGATGCATCCTCATCCTCCTTTCTAGCCATTACAGTGAAAGAAAATCCACCGTATACATCACGTGCCTTGTTACCATAGCTGATTCTTGATGGTATACTAGACTACTGAGTGCGAAAGCTTTAGCCCATAAGTCCGAGAACAAGAAAAATCTTGACCGATCACAATAGCACTCAACAACTCCTTGACCACTCCCACACGGAGGGACATGAAATCACAGTCTGTGTGTATGTTGACCAGAGCTATGGGATAGTTCTTGGCATCACCATAGATACACCTTACCAAACTCCAGAAGTCCCAGCACTTGGACGCCGTTTACAGTCACCTGGCATTGCTGACGCCCTTCGCCAGGATGGGTTACAGCACTGCAGGCAGGGTAGGCCAAGTAGGAGTAGCGCTGGCCTACGTTGCAGTCCATTGGCTCTGAGGTCAAGAGACAATTGGCTGTTATATGATCTCAGACTCGACACCTCCAACAGATGATGGTGCCAGATGTAACCTTTGGTCTTTGTGCGCCCTCAGATGTGGCCTAGGTCTCCTTCTTTTGGGTCACCCAGAAATGTGACCTTAGGTTCCTTTGATTGCTCGGGGAGTTCTACATGGCCAAATATTTTTCCACGAGGCTCACAAGGTCACCTGCATTATGGGGTTCTCCTTAAGCAACCAATCTTTGCATGGATTTCAGTAGTGAGTGGATAAATCGGCCTACTACCACACTTTACATCATTTGTGTTGAAGAACAGATTTTGGGCTGCAGCCATTTTTGCACCAGGTGTAACAGGTTGAACATGTGTGACCGGGGAGGTTTGTACCTTTGGTAGCACCAGATATGCTCTCGTTGTGCCCGGAATGCCAATGTGACACCCAAACTTGCCATAATCTCCGCTTTCAGCTTATCATACTCTTTTGCATCCAGCAGCGAAAGTCATAGTTTGCTGTCTGTGGTTCCCCAGCAAAGTATGGAGCTAGTACCTCTGCCCATTGAGGGCAGTTTCCCTCTGCCTCCTTCTCAAACATAGTCAGGAAAGCCTCGATGTCATCCTTCAGAGTCATCTTCTGTAAGGCCCCCCATACCATTTGCCTAACCTGGATACCTTCACTTTGGCTGGCGGGTAGTGCCATCTCTATGGCCCGAACAGTTTCTGCCAGGAGAGTCATCTGCTGCTGATGCTGCTGAACCTGTTATAACTGCTGATGATGCTGCTGCTGTTGTAACTGCTACCACAAATCCTGCTGCTGAAGCTGCTGCTACTGTTGAAACTGTTGCATCTGGAGTTTGTTAGTCTCCTGTTAGGTCTGCTGTTGCTGGACTAGTGGATTAACAAGCTCCTCCATGCTTTCAGACTATGTTGGAAATGCTGTAGCTGCCTTTACCCAGGACATTGAATTTTCATACTGCAATCACCTGTGCTCTCTGAGACTTCACACCAGCACTGCATCCACCATTTGTATGGGTTCACTGTCTCTGGTAGGCTTTAGGCATTAGGTAGCATTCACACAGGCAACACAGGAAGTTTTTTTGGTTTTCATAAAGTTGAACAGCACCAAAGCAAACTCAAACATAAATTCCTAGCCTTGTCCAGACACTAACTAAACAGAACAGACCCTGGATTCTAATACAAGAGTGAGCCATCCCCAGCTATGTCAAACAAAAACAGCTATGGTAAATATCAACCACTGATACTTGTGGTTCTCTGCCCATGGCCTGTGCAAACTCTTCTCAGAGAGTGATTCTGTCCTGTCTCAGCTTCTTCTACTCCAAGACACATCCAATCTGGTCAACTTCCCTGAGCTGACTCCTAAGGTGAACAGCTAGACTGGTTATATGCAGGCTAGCCAGGTGATCTAATCAGAACCTGCTGAGCTAGTATTTAACCCTAGCCTACCTGGCCTTACTACAAATATTAGAAAAAAACTATCTCAACTTACCAATCCTTTGACACTCCTCTTCCAGTGCTGCCCACCTACCCTGCTGATCTTCATACCTCCTCTTCCAGTCAGACAAACATGTGACCACTGCAGCCAATCTCTGATCTAAGTAGTGATCAGTGCTTCTCTGCAGCAATTACATGTTCATAAGATCAGCACAAAATGTACTGAGAACAACCCTGTATTTCTTTCTGTGTTGAAGAAAATGCCATTTCAATTTGATAATTTGTTTTACATTTCTGCATTAAATTAGTATAAAAATATAATCTACATCAAAAACTCAGGGTAACAAACTCTAAAATAAAATCACCACATAATCGTAGAAGCCAGTGACTAAGTAGAATCTGTGACTTCTCTGAATTTAATGGTCACTACTCACCTGTGCGGTTATCTATAGGAATCTCCTCTTTACACCGCTCATAACTCCTCACATATGTCTCTGTAGTATTAATATGAGGCAGATCTTCACCCTGAAACAAATGTTGTAAAAGTCACAGATGGAGAAGTTGTAAGAAGAAGAATAAAGAAAGATCATAAATGAACATGACCACATATAACAGAGCAGCAGTTACCAGATAGCTGCAGATCTCCTGTATAAACTCAACCTATTGACTTCTAATCCTAGGTCTCCATAACCAGAAAATTGTGAGAAGATCCAGACACCGTCTAATGTCTATGATCAGCTTTATCCAGTCATCTCCATCAAGTATAAAACAAACTGAATGGCCACTTTATTACAGACACCCATCTAGTAGCATGTTGGACTTTTTTACAGTTTCAGAATCTCAACTATTCATGGTGTCATGGATTCCACTAGATGCTGAGATCATTTGGCAGGAATATTGTCTTATGATGAAGTTGCCACAAATTAGATGACGCTATTGACAAGCTCTGAAGAGCCCATTATATCATGTCCCAGAGATGCTCTATAGGATTAAAATCTTGACAATGAATATTAAGGGAACAATAAAAACCTTGCTGTCCCGTTCCTGGAAGTAATCCATGACTACATGACTCTTCTAACATGGTGCATTGTCCTTCAGTCACACGCTAATGCTGGTGGATAAAACCAGACTGAACACAAGACCCTCACAACCTTCTACACATCATAGGGGAGATCTCATGATACCTTCTCTCCATCTACCTGATGATCCAGGGAATCATCGGGATCTTCTTGTTTACAGTCCTGTGGGAGAAAAGGACAGGGACATCTCTCTGGTGTTGTCCTCTTACTGGATAGAACTGGAGGAAACACATACAGGGACTGAATTCATTCTTTACATACAGATAATTATAGGCTGTGTGTATTTAGTCCTGTCTATTACCTGGTGATGTGAGGGGCTGGGGAACCTCCATCATGACGTCCTTGTACAGATCTTTGTGTCCTTCTAAATACTCCCACTCCTCCATGGAGAAATAGACGGCGACATCCTGACACCTTATAGGAACCTGACACATACAATGATACCGTCATCCCCCCGATCCCTTCATAGCGTTACTGTATAATGTCCCAGCATTCCCAGCAGTGTCACCTCTCCAGTCAGCAGCTCAATCATCTTGTAGGTGAGTTCTAGGATCTTCTGGTCATTGATGTCCTCATGAATCAGGGGGTGAGGTGGAGGCCCCGTCATTGGGCTCAGGGGTCTTCCCCATCCCTCAGACACAGGGGCCTGACAGCGCTCACTAGAGGTCTTCTTCACTACTGTGTAATCCTGGTTATGGAGAGACACATTAATAAACCTCACTACAGACATTTCCAGAGTCCTCACCTCTCCAGTTCTGTCCATCTGTTATTCCCATAGATAAGAATGATGTAATGTGACGTCATCAGAATCTCTCACCTCTCCAGTAAGCCGGAAGAGGATCTCTAGGGTGAGGTGTAATATCCTCTCCGCCATCTTGTCCCTGTCCCTATCCATCCTTGTAGGGTCACTCAGGAGAATTCTCTTATATAGAAGATCTGCACTGAGAGGATCCGATATTGTAGGGACCTGAATGGGGAGAAGATGACGATGTAACATCATAAAGATCCCATGTAAGAAACCTCCGGAGCTGTTACCGGCGTCACATGATCACTACATCCAGTCATGGCCCCGTCCTGCCCCCCGTATAACACACAGTCCCATTATAGTCACATACAGGGATTTATCACAGGCTCAGCACTGAGGGGCAGTGGCGTATCTAGGGGGGGGCAGCCGGGGCATTTGCCCCGGGCGCAGCCGGCAGGGGGGCACAGTCGGGCCGCCTAAAGCGGCGGTCCGCAGTGTCTCCCCCGGTGGCGGCATTCTGCCGTCCCCCGCACTGGGAGTCAGCTGTTCTCTGTGCCGACTGTCAAGCTGACAGCCGGCACAGAGAAGCTGCAGCGCGCCGACTCCCAAAGTGTGCAGAGGTGGAGGGGAGCCCCTGCAGAGTGGCTGCGGTGGGCAGGGATAAATCCCTGCAGCTCTGCAGCCCAGCGATCTGTCTTCCTGCTTCCTCTGACCCAGACGCGCCGCTGGATGACGTCATCATTCAGCGGCCGGCTGTGTCAGAGGAAGGCGATGAGATGCTGCGGCAGAGCGTGAGGAGAGGAGAGAGAGGAGAGAGAGGCTACGTTCACATTTGCGTTGTGCGCCGCAGCGTCGTCGCCGCAACAAAACGCATGCGTCGTGCGGCCCTATCTTTAACATTGGGGCCGCATGGCGCCGCATGTACATGCGTTGTCATGCGTTTTGGTGCGTCGTACGCCGCATGCGGCGTTAGGGCGCACCTGTCAGGGCGCGGCAAACGCAACATGTTGCATTTTTTTTGCTGCGCTGACTTTTTAAAAAACGCATGCGTCGTGTTTGCGTCGTCGATGCGCCTTTTTTCCCATTGATTTGTATTGACAACGCAGACGACGCAAGTACTTGCGTCGTGGTGCGTTGTACGACGCATGTGTTTTCCAATAAATATGCAAAACATTGTATAGATTTTGGGGGGGCGCATGCGGCGCAAAACGCAGCGTTTTTTGTTCAAAACGCAACTGCGTTTTTGTTTGCGTTGTGCGTTGCGGCGCCGACGCTGCGGCGCACAACGCAAATGTGAACGTAGCCAGAGTGAGTCCAGGGCTGCAGCATCAGCAAGCTTGCACAGGCGGGAAGTGCTGACACTTGTAGTTCCAGAACTCAGAGCTGCTGCCTTGTAATCTTCCTGATCCTGCATAGGAACCCATGGCTCACCCAGCCTCACACATACAGGTAACAGGAGAACATGCAGCTCCTTTCCCAACCATTAGCCACTGGTGACCAGTAGCTCCATTAAGCAGATGTTTGCAATGATTAGATTAACTATTGCTCTGCCAGACCCCAGCAGCAGCCGCCCCTCTGTGCAGCTTTTAGGCCAAAAGCCCCACGAGAGCACAAGCTGCCTGGCGCTTACATGTGTGCACCCCGGGCTGCTCCTCCTCACTGGGGACTGTCGTCGTGTCTTCTCCTTTGCTCTTCTGTCACACAGGATGTGGCCACAAAAACAAAAGATAGAAAAGCCCAGAACAGGGTAAGACACCCAGGGGGCGGCGAATAAAAGTAATAATGTCGCCCAGATGAAGTCTCTGCCAGGAAGTGAAACTTCACCAATGTAGCTAACAATAATGGTTACATGTTACTGAGGGGGAAGGTTAAAGCAGGTTTAGTCAGAAAGCTGGAGAGACTCCAGAGAGCAGCTCACACCCTCTGTGAGGAGGCCTCTCCCCTGACAAACACATCTGTGAGGTGACTGACATAGCAGAGCTGGAGGAATCCCTGCCTACTGTACATGAGCTTTGGACTGTGCAGGAGGAGCAGCCATAGCCCCCACTGCTGCTGATGACGCCAGAGCTGCCCTTGGGGGGGGGCACCAAAATGAATTCTTGCCCCGGGTGCCAGAAACTCTAGATACACCTCATGTCCCCTGCGCCCAGTAATGGGGAATCTCCAGCACCTACCTCCACCTGCAGAGCCGCACACCACATATATGGCTGCTCTGTGCGCACAGGACCTGTGATGAGGTCACAGTCATGTGATCAGTTACATTAGGGGTGGAGTCTCGGCCCTGAGACTCTTCATCATCCCAGGTCCTGTGCGCACAGAGCAGCCATATATGTGGTGTGCGGCTCTGCAGGTGGAGGTAGGTGCTGGAGATTCCCCATTACTGGGCGGGGGCAGGGGGCAGTAACCCCCTCAGTGCTGAGCCTGTGATAAATCTCTGTATGTGACTATAATGGGACTGTGTGTTATACTGGGGGCAGGACGGGGCCATGACTGGATGTAGTGATCATGTGACGCCGGTAACAGCTCCGGAGGTTTCTTACATGGGATCTTTATGATGTTACATCGTCACCTTCTCCCTATTCAGGTCCCTACAATATCGGATCCTCTCAGTGGAGATCTTCTATATAAGAGAATTCTCCTGAGTGACCCTACAAGGATGGAGAGGGACAGGGACAAGATGGCGGAGAGGATATTACACCTCACCCTAGAGATCCTCTTCCGGCTTACTGGAGAGGTGAGAGATTCTGATGACGTCACATTACATCATTCTTATCTATGGGAATAACAGATGGACAGAACTGGAGAGGTGAGGACTCTGGAAATATCTGTAGTGAGGTTTATTAATGTGTCTCTCCATAACCAGGATTACACAGTAGTGAAGAAGACCTCTAGTGAGCGCTGTCAGGCCCCTGTGTCTGAGGGATGGGGAAGACCCCTGAGCCCAATCACGGGGCCTCCACCTCACCCCCTGATACATGAGGACATCAATGACCAGAAGATCCTAGAACTCACCTACAAGATGATTGAGCTGCTGACTGGAGAGGTGACACTGCTGGGAATGCTGGGACATTATACAGTAACGCTATGGAGGGATCGGGGGGATGACGGTATCATTGTATGTGTCAGGTTCCTATAAGGTGTCAGGATGTCGCCGTCTATTTCTCCATGGAGGAGTGGGAGTATTTAGAAGGACACAAAGATCTGTACAAGGACGTCATCATGGAGGTTCCCCAGCCCCTCACATCACCAGGTAATAGACAGGACTAAATACACACGGCCTATAATTATCTGTATGTAAAGAATGAATTCAGTCCCTGTATGTGTTTCCTCCAGATCTATCCAGTGAGAGGACAACACCAGAGAGATGTCCCCGTCCTCTTCTTCCACAGGACTGTAAGCAAGAAGATCCCAATGTTCCTCAGGATCATCAGGTAGATGGAGAGAAGGTGTCATTAGATCTCCCCTAAGATGTGTAGACGGCTGTGAAGGTCTCTTGTTCAGTCTTGCATTATCTAGCAGTATTATACACTGAATGGACAATTGACTACATATGCAAATTGCCTCTTCAGAGAAAAAGAGGACTTGAATTCTATAGCGCCACCTGTTGGAAGTAGCGATCCTACAAGTCACAATCAACCCTTTCACGAGTCTTACAATATGACTTAGGATAAAAGCCAAATCAGAATCTCAATTTGCAGCACACACAGTTTTAAGGGCTATTGGCCCTCGTCAGTGCAAAGCATGAGATTGATTACAGACACCGGCTCTCCAGATTCAAACTTTATTTTATTAAAATTCAACCCATGGTCCCGGAATGCAACAGAAAATTATGTGTTAGTTTCTATGTGAATGTACATTAGAATAAGAAAAGCAATCTGATTGACTCCAAACAAGGTACATGGATCATTGTTAGCATCAGGCTTGGTATTTCATAAACTGCCAACCTTGTGGGTTTTTTTAGTTTCAAGAGTATACTAAAAATGTTGTGATTGAGGAATAACATCCAATGAAAGAGGATCCTGTAAACGTAAACAACTGTACAAGGAAGATTTCAAGAATTGCTCTTTATAACAGATGAGACATATTCATGAAAATTTCAGCTGAACACAGCACTTGTGTCCAACTAATGTGATTGAATGCACTCGTTCCTCAGCAACGATAACAGCAGTTTCAATGCTATTTCTGTTGAAGGCAAACAGAAAGGAAGGGCATCAGTTGACAAAATAAACCCTTAAATCACCGAGGAGTAGAAAATCATTATCAGGTCAGATGAATCCAGAATTTTGTTGCACCATGGAATGATGATGGGAGAGTTAGAATTTAGTACAAATAGCATGGATTCATGTATTTTTCTCTTTAGGTCACAACATTTTAGGCTGCTGGAGGTTTAGTAACAGTAGGGGGGATTTTCAGTATCTGCAAAAATCTAAGAGATCCAATGCGGTACTAAATGGACGTCTCTAAAAATGTGGCCATTCAATGTATGTTTTGTATCTGGTGGAGATGACAGGACAAAGCTGATCACAGACATTAGATGTTGTCTGGATCTTCTCACAATTTTCTAGTTATGGTGTCACGCTGTGACTGTTCGTGATTTAGATAAAGGGTCCCTGAAACGTAGTTAGGGCTGGGGCCCTAACTATCCCTGCTTCCATAGGTACCTCTAAAGGTGAAGAGGTTAGATCCACCAACCTTACTGTTGTCCTGTTATTCCCTAAGCTGTCCTGTCCCCTTCCCCCAGGAGGCCTGGAACAGAAATGCTAGTGTATCAACACGTAAGACAGACAGGGATAACAGAAAGCAACAATCACTCGCCAAAGGTAGAGAGGTGTATAGGGAAGGGTAGGAATGTACAAACCAAATGGGAATAGGACAATGAGGAAAGCATGCACATAAAAACGTCACACACCAATACCAAGTAGCAACAACAATATTCAATTCAGCACAGCATCCCCAAGGAGCAAGGAAGCAAAGCTTTCACTGGCAAGAAAGAGAAGGTCTGACCAGATTTTATAGGGAGAGGAAATGACCAGGTCAGGTACAGCTATGAGATGGAGCTTCGAGATTCTAGCCAGCATAGAAAGGGTCGTTAACTTCTTCAGCACCAAAGGAAATGGAAGACCTTTGATTCACAATATGTAGTGATTTTCTAACCCCAGATCTCCCAGGAGGACGTGATATACTCCTGATATATGGAGACTGTTGGTTACAATTATAAGCCTACTACTGCTGTCAGTTTTGATCGTCATGTTCATTTGTGATCATTTCTGTTCTTCTAAATCATTTTACCAAACTTCTTCATCTGTCTGTGACTTTTACAATATTTCTTTCAGGGTACAGATCTGACCCTTATTAATACTGCAGAGACATATGTGAGGGGCGATGAGCGGTGTAAAGAGGAGATTTCTACAGATAACCCCACAGGTGAGTAGTGACCGCTGAATGCAGAGAAGTCACAGGTTCTAATCAGTCACTGGCTTGTAGAATTACGATGCAAGATTTAGAGTTTGGTTATGTGTTTTTTTAATATGCATTTTACTGACAGAAAGATTGAGCACTTAACAGAAAACATGCTTTTAAAAAAAATGTTTAATGAACGCATGTTGGGTGCAACATTTTCATTATTAATAATAACATCTTCAATACCCTTGAAGGCCATAGAGTTTGCAACCATGCACGTTGGCTTAGTTTGTACTCTCCCTGGAAAATGGCCACAGGGGGCGGCGCATGCTCAGATTCAAAACTCGACATCGAGATCTCGGTGCCGAGATCTCAATCTGAGCATGTGCCGCCCCCGGCGGCCATTTTCACGGAGGCCACCGCATCGCAGCAATGGATCTGCGGGGGCCTCCGGGCTTTCAGAAAATGCCGGCGGAGCCACCGCCGCAGCACAGAGCACCAGCACTCCACCACAGAGCACAACGGCTGCACCACAGAGCATGACCGCCGCACTAGCCTGGGAAGGGAGACTGCATCGCTCTGCAGCATCGGACCGGGACCTGTTGTGAACTATATTGGTTGGCTCCCTCTTGTGGTCACTAGCGGTATGGCACTTGGATTATCCTTCCCCAGGTTGGTACCCACCTGATTCGTTAGGCCTTGGGTGTTCCTATTTAGACTTCCTGGAAACTCAGTCTAGTGCCTGGAATCGATGTAGTCAGTCTATGTCTATTTTCCTCCTGACTCCTGGTCCCTGAGTTTTGCAAGATAAGCTAAGTTCTGCTTTCTTATTTTTGTCCTTTTGCATTTGCTCTTATTTTGTTCCAGCTTGTTCAAAATTTGATTTCTGTTTTTGCTGGAAGCTCTAGGGGGCTGATTTTCTCCCCCCACACCGTTAGTCGGTGCGGGGGTTCTTGGATCTTCAGCGTGGATATTTTTATAGGGTTTTTTGCTGACCGTATAAGTCCTCTTCCTATTTTCTGCTATTAATTAGTGGGCCTCTCTTTGCTAAATCTAGTTCATTCTTACGTTTGTCTTTTGTTCTTACCTCACCGTTATTATTTGTTGGGGGCTTGTATAATAACTTTGGGGTCTTTTCTCTGGAGGCAAGTGAGGTCTTATTTTCTCTGAAAGGGTTAGTTAGTTTTCCGGCTGGTGCGAGACGTCTAGAATCAACGTAGGTACGTTCCCCGGCTACTTCTAGTTGTTGTGCCAGGATCAGATATGCGGTCAGCCAAGTTACCACTTCCCTATGAGCTGGTTTTTGTGTTTGCGGACTTAGCTGGAACTCCTGAGATCCTCTACCACTAGGATCATAACAGTATTCCAGGCCAAAAAGAGAATATTTAATACATTGCTAAGCGGGATTAAAAGAAAAAAAAAAAGTTCTGAGTTTTGTTTTTTTTTCCTCCTTCCCCTTTTTCTCTGAGTGGCTTGAAGCCCTGCTGCAGACATGAATGTTCAGACTCTGATTACTAGTGTGGATCAGCTTGCTGCACGAGTGCAGGGCATTCAGGATTTTGTTACTTGTAGTCCTATGTCAGAGCCTAAGATACCTATTCCTGAGCTGTTCTCTGGAGATCGATTTAAATTTAGGAATTTTAGGAATAATTGTAAATTGTTTCTATCTTTGAGACCTCGTTCGTCTGGAGACTCAGCTCAGCAAGTTAAAATTGTTATCTCCTTCTTGCGTGGCGACCCTCAGGATTGGGCCTTCTCATTGGCGCCAGGAGATCCTGCATTGGCAAATATTGATGCGTTTTTTATGGCGCTCGGATTGCTTTATGAGGAGCCTAATCTTGAAATTCAGGCAGAAAAAGCGTTGCTGGCTATCTCTCAGGGCCTTGATGAAGCTGAAGTGTATTGCCAAAAATTTCGGAAATGGTCCGTGCTTACTCAATGGAATGAGTGTGCTCTGACCGCAAATTTCAGAGATGGCCTTTCTGAGGCCATTAAGAATGTGATGGTGGGGTTTCCCATCCCTACAAGTCTGAATGATTCTATGACTCTTGCCATTCAGATTGATCGGCGTTTGCGGGAGCGCAAATCTGCTAATTCTCTGGCAGTATTGTCTGAACGGACACCTGACTCAATGCAATGTGATAGAATTCAGACTAAAACTGAACGACAAAATCATAGACGTCAGAATGGGTTGTGTTTTTACTGCGGTGACTCTACACATGTTATCTCAGCATGCTCTAAACGCCTAACAAAGGTTGTTAGTCCTGTCGCCATTGGTAATTTGCAGCCTAAGTTTATTTTGTCTGTGACTTTAATTTGCTCATTGTCTTCCTACCCTGTTATGGCGTTTGTGGATTCTGGTGCTGCCCTGAGTCTTATGGACTTGTCGTTTGCCAAGCGCTGTGGTTTTGTCCTGGAGCCTTTGGAAAATCCTATTCCTCTTAGAGGAATTGATGCTATGTGCATGACTCCTGAACATCGGGAGGTGATTCGTTTTCTTGTTCTGCATAAAATGCATGATTTGGTCGTTTTGGGTCTGCCATGGTTACAGACCCATAATCCAGTTTTGGATTGGAAGGCTATGTCTGTGTCAAGTTGGGGTTGTCAGGGAATTCATTGCGATTCCCCGCCGGTCTCTATTGCTTCTTCTACTCCTTTTGAAGTTCCGGAGTATTTATTGGACTATCAGGATGTATTCAGTGAGTCCAGGTCCAGTGCCCTTCCTCCTCATAGGGACTGTGACTGCGCTATAGATTTGATTCCTGATAGTAAATTTCCTAAGGGACGATTATTTAATCTATCTGTACCTGAGCATGCCGCAATGCGTTCTTATATAAAGGAGTCTTTGGAGAAGGGACATATTCGTCCATCTTCTTCCCCTCTTGGTGCGGGATTCTTTTTTGTGGCCAAGAAAGACGGGTCTTTGAGACCTTGTATTGACTATCGGCTTCTGAATAATATCACTGTCAAATTTCAGTATCCTTTGCCACTATTGTCGGACTTGTTTGCTCGGATTAAGGGTGCCAGTTGGTTCACCAAGATAGATCTTCATGGTGCGTACAACCTTGTGCGCATTAAGCAGGGAGATGAATGGAAAACTGCGTTCAATACGCCCGAAGGTCATTTTGAGTACTTGGTGATGCCTTTTGGGCTCTCTAATGCTCCTTCAGTGTTTCAGTCCTTTATGCATGACATCTTCCGGAAGTATCTAGATAAATTTATGATTGTTTATCTGGATGATATTCTGTTTTTTTCTGATGATTGGGATTCTCATGTAAAGCAGGTCAGGATGGTGTTTCAGGTTTTGTGTGATAATGCTTTGTTTGTGAAGGGCTCAAAGTGTCTCTTTGGAGTGCAGAAGGTTTCCTTCTTGGGTTTTATTTTCTCCCCTTCTACTGTGGAGATGGACCCAGTCAAGGTCCGAGCTATTCATGATTGGACTCAACCCACGTCTATTAAGAGTCTTCAGAAGTTCTTGGGTTTTGCTAATTTCTACCGTCGTTTTATTGCTAATTTTTCTAGCGTTGTTAAACCTTTGACAGATATGACCAAGAAAGGTTCTGATGTTGCTAATTGGGCTCCTGCAGCCGTGGAGGCTTTTCGGGAGCTGAAGCGCCGGTTTACTTCGGCGCCTGTTTTGTGCCAGCCTGATGTCTCACTTCCCTTTCAGGTTGAAGTGGATGCTTCTGAGATCGGTGCCGGAGCTATTTTGTCGCAGAAAGGCCCTGGTTGCTCTGTGATGAGACCATGTGCTTTTTTCTCTAGGAAATTTTCGCCTGCTGAGCGGAACTATGATGTTGGTAATCGGGAGTTATTGGCCATGAAGTGGGCATTTGAGGAGTGGCGTCATTGGCTCGAGGGAGCTAAGCATCGTGTGGTGGTCTTGACTGATCACAAAAATCTGATGTATCTCGAGTCTGCTAAGCGCCTGAATCCTAGACAGGCTCGTTGGTCGTTGTTTTTCTCCCGTTTTGACTTTGTGGTCTCGTACCTGCCTGGTTCAAAGAATGTGAAGGCTGATGCTCTTTCTAGGAGCTTTGTGCCTGACTCTCCCGGCGTCTCAGAGCCAGCTGGTATTCTTAAAGAGGGAGTAATCTTGTCGGCCATTTCTCCTGATTTGCGACGTGTGTTGCAGAGATTTCAGGCTGGTAGACCTGACCCTTGCCCACCTGATAGATTGTTTGTTCCTGATAAATGGACCAGCAGAGTTATCTCTGAGGTTCATTCCTCGGTGCTGGCAGGGCATCCTGGGATTTTTGGTACCAGAGATTTGGTGGCTAGGTCCTTTTGGTGGCCTTCCCTGTCGCGGGATGTGCGTTCTTTTGTGCAGTCCTGTGGGATTTGTACTCGGGCTAAGCCTTGCTGTTCTCGTGCCAGCGGGTTGCTTTTGCCCTTGCCCGTCCCGAAGAGGCCTTGGACGCACATTTCCATGGATTTCATTTCAGATCTTCCGGTGTCTCATGGAATGTCTGTCATCTGGGTGGTGTGTGATCGTTTTTCCAAGATGGTCCATTTGGTGCCCTTGCCTAAGTTGCCTTCCTCTTCCGATCTGGTTCCTTTGTTCTTTCAGAATGTGGTTCGTATGCACGGCATTCCTGAGAATATCGTGTCTGACAGAGGATCCCAGTTTGTGTCCAGATTCTGGCGATCTTTTTGTGCTAAGATGGGCATTGATTTGTCATTTTCATCTGCCTTTCATCCTCAGACTAATGGCCAAACGGAGCGAACTAATCAGACGCTGGAGGCTTATTTGAGATGTTTTGTTTCTGCGGATCAGGATGATTGGGTGACCTTCTTGCCAATGGCTGAGTTTGCCCTCAATAATCGGGCTAGTTCCGCTACTTTGGTTTCGCCATTTTTCTGCAACTCTGGTTTTCATCCGCGTTTTTCCTCGGGTCATGTTGAACCTTCTGACTGTCCTGGGGTGGATTCCGTGGTGGATAGGTTGCAGCGGATTTGGAATCATGTGGTGGACAACTTAAAGTTGTCACAAGAGAAGGCTCAGCGTTTTGCCAACCGCCGCCGCGGTGTGGGTCCCCGACTTCGTGTTCGGGATTTGGTTTGGTTGTCTTCTCGGTTTGTCCCTCTGAAGGTTTCCTCTCCTAAGTTTAAGCCTCGCTTTATTGGTCCTTTATAAAATTTTGGAAGTCCTTAATCCGGTGTCTTTTCGTTTGGATCTTCCTGTGTCGTTTGCCATTCACAATGTGTTCCATAGGTCTTTGTTGCGGCGGTACGTTGTGCCTATGGTTCCTGCTGTTGAGCCTCCTGCTCCGGTGTTGGTTGAGGGCGAGTTGGAGTACGTGGTGGAGAAGATCTTAGATTCTCGTCTCTCTAGACGGAGGCTTCAGTATCTGGTCAAATGGAAGGGCTATGGTCAGGAGGATAATTCCTGGGTGGCCGCCTCTGATGTTCATGCGGCCGATTTGGTTCGTGCCTTTCACGCTGCTCATCCTGATCGCCCTGGTGGTCCTGGTGAGGGTTCGGTGACCCCTCCTTAAAGGGGGGGGTACTGTTGTGAACTATATTTGTTGGCTCCCTCTTGTGGTCACTAGCGGTATGGCACTTGGATTATCCTTCCCCAGGTTGGTACCCACCTGATTCGTTAGGCCTTGGGTGTTCCTATTTAGACTTCCTGGAAACTCAGTCTAGTGCCTGGAATCGAAGTAATCAGTCTATGTCTGTTTTCCTCCTGACTCCTGGTCCCTGAGTTTTGCAAGATAAGCTAAGTTCTGCTTTCTTATTTTTGTCCTTTTGCATTTGCTCTTATTTTGTTCCAGCTTGTTCAAAATTTGATTTCTGTTTTTGCTGGAAGCTCTAGGGGGCTGATTTTCTCCCCCCACACTGTTAGTCGGTGCGGGGGTTCTTGGATCTTCAGCGTGGATATTTTTATAGGGTTTTTTGCTGACCGCATAAGTCCTCTTCCTATTTTCTGCTATTAATTAGTGGGCCTCTCTTTGCTAAATCTAGTTCATTCTTACGTTTGTCTTTTCTTCTTACCTCACCGTTATTATTTGTTGGGGGCTTGTATAATAACTTTGGGGTCTTTTCTCTGGAGGCAAGTGAGGTCTTATTTTCTCTGAAAGGGTTAGTTAGTTCTCCGGCTGGTGCGAGACGTCTAGAATCAACGTAGGTACGTTCCCCGGCTACTTCTAGTTGTTGTGCCAGGATCAGATATGCGGTCAGCCAAGTTACCACTTCCCTATGAGCTGGTTTTTGTGTTTGCGGACTTAGCTGGAACTCCTGAGATCCTCTACCACTAGGATCATAACAGGGACCGCCGCCACAGTATTTTGTAAGTATATTCCGACTATAAGACAAACCCCCATTTTCACCAAAACATTTTTGGGAAAAAAGTGCATCTTATAGTCCGAAAAATATGGTAAGTACATTATAGTAAGCCTCCAGTTCTTCAGGACGAGGTTTTAGAGAATATTTAGAACTAGCTGTACTACCCGGCTTCGCCCGGGTTAATGACTGCTGTTAGCAAAATAGAATGTGTTAACAAAAATTTATTCTGCACACAAAAACCACAAAACAAATAGATAGAAATGTAATTATTAAAAGGCAAAAACTAAGCAAATAGAAGCATTTCACAACATATATTAGCTTTGTTATACTGAGAATGTCTTTGTTGCCTATATTAACCAATCAGAGCTCAGGTTAATTAACTGTAGCAAAATAGAAGCTGAGCTGTGATTGGTTGCTATTGGCAGCCTGATAAATCCCCAGCCAACAGGAAGCCCTCCCCCCTGGCAGTATATATTAGCTCACACATACACATAATAGACAGGTCATGTGACTGACAGCTGCCGTATTTCCTATATGGTACATTTGTTGCTCTTGTAGTTTGCTTATTAATCAGATTTTTATTTTTGAAGGACAATACCAGACTTGTGTGTGTTTTAGGGCGAGTTTTATGTGTCAAGTTGTGTGTGTTGAGTTGCGTGTGGCGACATGCATGTAGCGACTTTTGTGAGATGAGTTTTGTGTGGCGACATGCGTGTAGCAACATTTTGTGTGTTGAGTTGCATGTGACAGGTTAGTGTAGCAAGTTGTGTGCAGCAAGATTTGTGCATGGCGAGTTTTGCGCGTGGCGAGTTTTATGTGTGGTGCATTTTGAGTATGTGCAAGTTTTGTGTGAGGCAACTTTTGCATGTGGTGCAACTTTTGTACATGTGGCAATTTTTCTGTGTGTGCAAGTTTTGCATGAGGTGAGTTTTCCATGAGGTGAGTTTTGCACGTGTGGCGAGTTTTGCGTGAGCCTAGTTTTGCATATGGCGAGTTTTGCATGTAGCGAGTTTTGAGTGGTGACTTTTGTGTTTCGACTTTTATGTGGCGAGGTTGGTGTGTGTGTGTGGTGAAATGTGTGCTGAGGGTGGTATATGTGTTCAAGCACGTGGTAGTGTGTGGCGCATTTTGTGTTTGTGTTCATATCCCCGTGTGTGGTGAGTATCCCATGTCGGGGCCCCACCTTAGCAACTGTACGGTATATACTCTTTGTCGCCATCGCTCTCATTCTTTAAGTCCTCATTGTTCACATCTGGCAGCTGTCAATTTTCCTCCAACACTTTTCCCTTCACTTTTTCCCCATTATGTAGATAGGAGCAAAATTGTTTGGTGAATTGGAACGCGCGGGGTTAAAATTTCACCTCACAACATAGCCTATGACGCTCTCGGGGTCCAGACGTGTGACTGTGCAAAATTTTGTGGCTGTAGCTGCGACGGTACAGATGCCAATCCCGGACATACACACATACATACATACACACATTCAGCTTTATATATTAGATATACCTGTATGTAATCTCCTGTATATAGTATATACCTGTGTGTCATCTCACCTATATATAGTATATATCTGTGTGTCATCTCCTGTATATAGTATATACCTGTATGTCATCTCCTCCTATACATAGCATATACCTGTGTCATCTCCTCCTGTATATACTATATACCTGTAGGTAATCTGCTCCTGTATATAGTATATACCTGTGTGTCATCTCCTCCTGTATATAGTATATACCTGTATGTCATCTCCTCCTGTATGTAGTATGTACCTGTATGTCATCTCCTCCTCTATATAGTATATACCTGTGTGTCATCTCTCCTGTATATAGTATATATCTGTGTGTCATCTCCTCCTGTATATAGTATATACCTGTGTGTCATCTCCCCTGTAAATAGTATATACCTGTGTGTCATCTCCTGTATATAGTATATAGCTGTATGCCATCTCCTCCTGTATTAGCCCTCGTTCACACGTTATTTGGTCAGTATTTTTACCTCAGTATTTGTAAGCTAAAATGGCAGCCTGATAAATCCCCAGCCAACAGTAAGCCCACCCCCTGGCAGTATATATTAGCTCACACATACACATAATAGACTGGTCATGTGACTGACAGCTGCCGGATTCCTATATGGTACATTTGTTGCTCTTGTAGTTTGTCTGCTTATTAATCAGATTTTTATTTTTGAAGGATACCAGACTTGTGTGTGTTTTAGGGCGAGTTTCGTGTGTCAAGTTGTGTGTGTTGAGTTGCGTGTGGCGACATGCATGTAGGGACTTTTGTGAGATGAGTTTTGTGTGGCGACATGCGTGTAGCAACTTTTTGTGTGTCGAGTTGCATGTGACAGGTTAGTGTAGCAAGTTGTGTGCAGCAAGTTTTGCGCATGGCGAGTTTTGCGCGTGGCGAGTTTTATGTGTGGTGCCTTTTGAGTATGTGCAAGTTTTGTGTGAGGCAACTTTTGCATGTGTTGCAACTTTTGTGCATGTGGCAATTTTTCTGCGTGTGGCAATTTTTCTGCGTGTGCAAGTTTTGCGTGTGGCGAGTTTTGCACGTGTGGCGAGTTTTGCATGTGGAGAGTTTTGCGCGTGGCGAGTTTTGAGCGGCGACTTTTGTGTTTCTACTTTTATGTGGCGAGGTTGGTGTATGTGTGGTGAAATGTGCACTGAGGGTGGTATATGTGTTCGAGCACGTGGTAGTGTGTGGCGCATTTTGTGTGTGTGTTCATATCCCCGTGGTGGTGTGATTATCCCATGTTGGGGCCCCACCTTAGCAACTGTACAGTATATACTCTTTGGTGCCATCGCTGTCATTCTTTAAGTCCCCCTTGTTCACATCTGGCAGCTGTTAATTTGCCTCCAACACTTTTCCTTTCATTTTTTCCCCATTATGTAGATAGGGGCAAAATTGTTTGGTGACTTGGAAAGCGCGGGGTTAAAATTTCACCTCACAATATAGCTTTGACGCTCTCAGGGTCCAGACGTGTGACTGTGCAAAATTTTGTGCCTGTAGCTGCGACGCCTCCAACACTTTTCCTTTCACTTTTTCCCCATTATGTAGATAGGGGCAAAATTGTTTGGTGAATTGGAAAGCGCGGGGTTAAAATTTCACCTCACAACATAGCCTATGACGCTCTCGGGGTCCAGACGTGTGACTGTGCAAAATTTTGTGGCTGTAGCTGCTACGGTTCAGATGCCAATCCCGGACATACATACATACATACATACATACACACACACACACATTCAGCTTTATATATTAGATTAAGATTTGTGAAGGTTAATACGTCACTTTTCTTGACTTCCTTATGTGTAAGCGTGCGCTATGAAAAATAACGTACATTTATGGCTGCATCCCTGCTGACATGTTTCAGGCTCGTTCAAAGTCCCCCTTTTTATTATGCAAATAATTTCTTCATAATCCATATTACACAGTTACATTGGTTGAAAAAAGACCCAGGTCCATCCAGTTCAACCTTTCTCCACCAACTATACATTTTCTCACTAAATTAACTATAACCCACAATGTTATATGTATTGAGTAAATACTGTAAGGAGTAGAAAAAGGGGCTATTAAGTGGTTTGTTCAATGAGTAAAAATGTAGTCTGAAAATCGTCTGCGCTTTCTAGCACTGATGGATGGATTTTAATTAACATTCAATAAGCATGGATTTTAAGGACGTTTTGCTAGATTTTTTTTTTTTTTTCATATTAAGTATTCTTGTTATTTTTTTTAGTTTGCGAGATTTTTTGCTTTAATTAAAGTATTATATGAGTATCCTCGTTGTAATCTGGTCCAAATTTTTTGCCTATAATTCCATCATGAGATGCCAATAAGCTGCCATGACAGTTAAGGGCCTTGAGGCACCACCACCACCATCTTGGTCCTCATAAGTATCCCGAATGTTATTTTCACTGTGTAGAGCAATACTGAAGTATTTAAGTACGGTAAGTTATACTAAACAATCACATGATCAGGACCCCCAGGGGGTCTAAAATTTAATGAAAAAGGAGTCTAAAGGTTTTTAAAAGTATTGAAAAAGAAATGAAAAAAGTACCATATACGAGTACTCGAGTATAAGCTGACCCGAGTTTAAGCCAAGATCCCTAATTTTGCCACAAAAAACTGGGAAAACTTAATGACTCGAGTATAAGCCTAAATATAAATATATAAAAAATAAAAATAGATACCAATAAAAGTAAAATTAATTGAGACATCAGTAGGTTAAGTGTTTTTGAATATCCATATTGAATCAGGAGCCCCATATAATGCTCCATACAAAATACACCCCATATAATGCATCATAAAGTTTATGATGGGCCCCATAAGATGCTCCATATAAAAATATGCCCCATATAATGCTCCATAAAGTTTATGATGGGCCCCATAAGATGCTCCATATAAAAATATGCCCCATATAATGCTCCATAAAGTTTATGATGGGCCCCATAAGATGCTCCATACAAAAATATGCCCCATATAGTGCTGCACAAAGGTTGATTATGGCCCCATAAGATGCCCCATTGAAACATTTGC
Source organism: Ranitomeya variabilis (assembly GCF_051348905.1). Lineage (NCBI taxonomy): Eukaryota > Metazoa > Chordata > Amphibia > Anura > Dendrobatidae > Ranitomeya > Ranitomeya variabilis. The sequence continues at coordinate 632,607,834 of NC_135235.1, forward strand.
CCCATACAATCATGCATAAAGGTTGATTATGGCTCCATAAGATGCTCCATAGAAACATTTGCCCCATATAATGCTGCACAAAAGTTGATTATGGCCCCATAAGATGCTCTATAGAAACATTTGCCCCATATAATGATGCATAAGGGTTGATTATGGCCCCATAAGATGCTTCATAGAAAATATGCCCCATGTAATGCTACACAAAGGTTGATAATGGCCCCATAAGATGCTCCATAGAATATTATGCCCCATATGCTGCTGCTACTAAAAAAAAAAATTACATACTCACCTCTTGTCCTGAGCAGGCGGGGACACCGGCACCTGCGATATTCACCTGTCCCTGTTCCACCGCCATGCGCCGCTCTGTCTTCCGGGTCTCTGTTGTGACTGTTCAGGCAGAGAGAGTGGCGCACACACTAAACACGTCATCGAGCCCTCTGACCTGAGCATCACAGCCAGAAGAGGCAGAAGATACAACACGGCAGTGGAACGGTGACAGGTAAATATCGCATGGCTCACCCTCCCCTGTCAGACTCTCCCTCCCGCGTGGTCCCTGCATCTCCGATGCGATGGTCTCTGACACCGGCAGCTTGTTCCTGTGTTCAGCGGTCACATGGTACCACTCATTAAAGTAATGAATATGCGCTCCACCCCTATGGGAGTGGAGTCACGTCCATATTCATTACTTTAATGAGAGGGACCACGTGATCGCTGAACACAGGAAAAGCTGCCGGCGCCCAGAGACCATCGGAGAAGCAGGGACCGCGCCAGGAGCAGGTGAGTATGTTGTGAAAGCCGCCACTCCTGCCGCACCCCCTCCCCCACTGACCCCCTTGGACAATGACTCCAGGCGGAAAGTGCCGAGAGGGGCACTTTCAGCCTAAAAAGATGGGCTGAAAATCTCAGCTTATACTCGAGTATATACAGTAAGCATATTTGGTATTACCACTTCCGTAAGAGTATGAATTATTAAAATACAACATCGTTTAACCTGTAAAGTAAAGGTTGCAACCATATTTTTTAACTACGTTCCACATTTTTGTAAACTTCTAAAATATAAAATAGAACAAGTTTGGTATTACTGTAATCATTCTGACCTGAAAAACCACTTTGCCAGGTAATTTTTACCTTCCACTGAGCGACTTAAAAATGAAACTCCCAAAAATGGTAGAATTGACTTTTTTCCCATAATTTCAACCCACTTGGAAATTGTTTCCTGTTTTTCACTACATGATGGTAAAATAAATGATATCAAACATAGCTACAACTTATCCAGTAAAATCGCAAGCGTTTCTGAGGCTACATCGACAGAAAATTAAAAAAGTTATGGCTCTTGGAAGACAGGGAAGAAAAAATTCAATTGCAAAAAAACTAAATCGTCACCTTCAAAAAGGTTTTTAGTGTTTACACAGATCACATCTCTAAAGACATGTGCGGCTGAGAATATTCCAACCACTGAGGATCTTCCTACAATAAAGAAATAGTAAACAGTAAATCTAGCATGTTGTTGTTCGGAGCAAAGGATGAAGATTAACCCCTTAATGACCGCTGATACGCCTTTTAACGGCGCTAGTTAAGGGTACTTAAACCTCAGCGCCGTTAATTAACGGAGCTGTGGAAAAAGTGTATAGCGCCCCCAGAGTCGGATTTTCTCTGGGGTCTCGGCTGCTGGGGGTAGCCGAGACCCCAGAGGACATGATTCGAGTCAGCTTTTACCCCCGGGTTGTGATCGCTGGTATTAACCATTTACTGGCGACCGCAAAAAAAAAAGTCCGCTGTGCCATTTAATTTCTCTGTCCTCTGATGTGATCACACATCAGAGGACAGACAGATAAATGGGGTCCCCGATCCCCCCGTACCACCCAGTGCTCCTCGTGCTTCCCCCCCATGGGCCCCCGCCATCTTCTTCCAGTTAGAAAATGGCGGGCACATGCGCAGTGAACCCGCCGAGATCTGAGCAAAGGATGAAGATTAACCCCTTAACGACCGCCAATACGCCTTTTAACGGCGGTATTTAAGGGTATTTAAACCACAGTGCCATTAATTAACGGCGCTGTGGAAAAAGTGTATAGCGCTCCCCAGAGTCGGATTTTCTCCATAGTCTTGGCTGCCTGAGGTAGCCGAGACCCCAAAGAACATGATCTGGGTCGGTTTTTACCGACCCCCGGATTGTGTTCGCCAGTATTAACCGTATACCGGCGAAGTCAGCTGTGCCATTTAATTTCTCTATCCTCCGATGTGATCGCACATCAGAGGACAGAGAAATAGGGTCCTCGATCACCCCCAATACTTACCAGTGTCTCCCAGTGCTCCTCGGCCCTCCTGCTTCGCTCCATGGGCGCCACCATCTTCCGGGAAGAAAATGGCGGGCGCATGCGCAATGTGCCCGTCGAGAACTGCAGGCCGGCACCTGGCAACAATAGGAAGAATTTTCCTATTGGTTCATTTTGGTCACTGTAATAGACCCTATCACAGTGATTGCAGGGGGCATTCGTGCACTATTATTCGTGTACATTTTTTTTTTTCAAAGTACTTTTTTTTTCTAAGTATTCAGCAGTTATAACATGGCAGAATATAACAAGCATCTCTTCTCTCTTCATACAGGTAACATATCATTCATTCTTTGAACTGAAATATCCTGCATGTCTATTGCTCCATTCCCTGACAGCAAGCAAGCTTGAATGGTAACATATCATTCATTCTTTGAACTGAAATATCCTGCATGTCTATTGCTCCATTCCCTGACAGCAAGCAAGCTTGAATGGTAACATATCATTCATTCTTTGAACTGAAATATCCTGCATGTCTATTGCTCCATTCCCTGACAGCAAGCAAGCTTGAATGGTAACATATCATTCATTCTTTGAACTGAAATATCCTGCATGTCTATTGCTCCATTCCCTGACAGCAAGCAAGCTTGAATGGTAACATATCATTCATTCTTTGAACTGAAATATCCTGCATGTCTATTGCTCCATTCCCTGACAGCAAGCAAGCTTGAATGGTAACATATCATTCATTCTTTGAACTGAAATATCCTGCATGTCTATTGCTCCATTCCCTGACAGCAAGCAAGCTTGAATGGTAACATATCATTCATTCTTTGAACTGAAATATCCTGCATGTCTATTGCTCCATTCCCTGACAGCAAGCAAGCTTGAATGGTAACATATCATTCATTCTTTGAACTGAAATATCCTGCATGTCTATTGCTCCATTCCCTGACAGCAAGCAAGCTTGAATGGTATCAGAGTCCTTCTACCTTCGGCATTGATTCCTGCTTATATCTATATTTGTTAGCCAGCTTGTTATGCAATTGTTTTTGTTTCTAGATATTTAATTCTCTTCTGCTTGTCCTTATGCCAAGAGTTCGCATAACTGTTTTTCAAAGGGGTTTATGATCCATGTAGACCTGGACATTTGTTTATCTGATCACTACATTTATTGTGCCCTGCTGTCTCAATTGAGTTAGATTGATTGGTAACGAGAGGGGGGAAGACCAAAAAAAAAAAAAAAAGTGAGATCTAAGAGCTGGCCACCTATAAATGTAGATATAGCTTGGGGAAGCATTCATGCAGGGGGCATTCGTGCACTATTATTCGTGTACATTTTTTTTTTTTTTTTTTCAAAGTACTTTTTTTTTCTAAGTATTCAGCAGTTATAACATGGCAGTTAGACAGGGCAGGAGACAGGTAAGACAATCTAAACCTATTCCCTATTCATTTGGAACAGAACAAATATTCACCATATGTATTTGTATAATCTATATCCTGGCTGCTGCATTCACTCACATTCACTGCCCTTGCATAAACTCCATACACTCCATCCATATCGGCCCCTCTGTCCTTGCCTCTCCTATGTATAGCACTCATGCTCTGTTCACATTGCTTAACAGTACAGATCTATTCAGTCCCACCATCCAACACAAGAGACGCTCTCACAAATCACTTAACCATCTGCTCACTCTTTCTATCCTCCTTCTCCTAGTTGCTGGAGACATCTCTCCGAACCCCGGCCCCCCATGTTATAGCCAGTCAAACCTCCCAACTGCTACACCCAGAAACCCCTCTAACCTTATTAATATTCCATGCATGCCTTCTGTCTCTTTCAATTGTGCTCTTTGGAATTCTCGCTCTGTGTGTAATAAACTCTCCTTCACCCATGATTACTTCCTTTCTAACTCTCTTAATCTCCTGGCTCTTACTGAAACCTGGATCCAGCAGTCAGACACCACCGCTGCTGCTGCTCTCTCATTTGGTGGACTACACTTTTCTCATACCCCAAGATCAGACAACAGAGCAGGTGGAGGCGTTGGTCTGCTCCTTTCACCCAAATGTACCTTCCAAGTTATCCCCCAAGTACCCTCACTTGTATTCCCTTCCTTTGAGGTCCATGCTGTCAGATTCTACGTCCCCTTCTCCATGCGAGTGGCGGTGGTGTATCGTCCTCCCGGCCCCTCTCATCAGTTCCTGGATCACTTTGCCACCTGGCTTCCACACTTTCTCTCTTATGACACCCCCACCCTCATCATGGGTGATTTCAATATCCCAATTGCTTCTCCCCTCTCCCCATCTGCTTCTCACCTTTTATCTCTAACCTCCTCTTTCGGCCTCTCGCAGCATAATAACTCTCCAACGCATGAAGATGGAAATTCCCTTGATTTGGTCTTCTCCCGGCTTTGCTCACTGGATGATTTCACAAACTCCCCTCTCCCGCTCTCTGACCACAACCTTCTTTCATTCTCTATCAAGAACTGCCATCCCGCTCAGGTCATCCCCACTTTCCACACTTATAGAAACATACAGGCCATTAACACCCAGAAACTTATGAAGAACTTGCAGTCCTCATTGGCCCCAATCTCCTCCATCTCTTGTCCTGATTCTGCTCTGAAGCATTACAATCAAACCCTGCAAAGTGCCCTGGAAGAAGCTGCACCTCCTATACATAGAACAACTCGGCACAGACGGCGACAACCGTGGCACACGCTGCAAACACGTTTCCTGCAGCGGTGCTCCAGGTGCGCCGAACGTCTGTGGAGAAAATCTAATCTGCCCGAAGATTTCATCCATTATAAGTTCATGTTAAAAACATACAACTCTGCCCTTCACCTCTCCAAACAAACCTATTTCAACACCCTCATCACCTCGCTGTCCAATAACCCTAAACGTCTCTTTGACACTTTCCGGTCCCTACTCAACCCAAGAGAGCAGGCCCCAACCACAGATCTCCACGCTGACGATCTGGCCAATTACTTCAAAGAAAAAATTGACCACATTCGACAGGAAATCATTTCCCAATCTCTTCATACCAAGCACTGTCCTCCCTCCCCCACTGCATCTAGTTCACTCTCTGACTTTGAACCAGTTACAGAAGAAGAAGTAAGCAGGCTCCTTGCATCTTCTCGCCCGACCACTTGCACCAGCGACCCCATTCCGTCGCATCTCCTCCTGTCCCTTTCCCCGGCTGTCACCTCTCACCTAACAAAAATATTCAACCTTTCCCTCACTTCCGGTATTTTTCCCTCCTCATTTAAGCATGCCATCATACATCCACTACTTAAAAAGCCCTCCCTCGATCAAAATTGTGCCGCTAATTATAGACCTGTCTCTAATCTTCCCTTCATCTCTAAACTCCTGGAACGCCTGGTCCACTCCCGTCTTACCCGCTATCTCTCAGATAATTCTCTTCTCGACCCTCTTCAATCTGGTTTCCGCTCTTTACACTCTACTGAAACTGCCCTCACTAAAGTCTCTAATGACCTACTAACAGCTAAATCTAATGGTCACTATTCCATGCTAATTCTCTTGGATCTCTCCGCAGCATTCGACACTGTGGATCATCAGCTCCTCCTCACTATGCTCCGCTCCATCGGCCTCAAGTCCAATATAGAATCACTGCACTCAGTCGAAAAGTATGCTTTA